>NC_135233.1:582480576-583105576 GCF_051348905.1 Ranitomeya variabilis
CACTGATTTAAAAACCCGCGACATAATTTAGGATCCCCACCATACCGAGGTGGTCTGGCTAAACGGGGCGAGGGTTGCGGGGAGGAGGCCGGAATAGGGACAGAAGCGGCATTTTGCAGGGAGAGAAGACGATTATCCACAGAGTCCATAAAAGTCAAAATATGGGACTGAGTGTCCCACTGTTGAGACAACTCCTGCTGTAGAGCCGCCAACTGAGAAGCGTTCCCAGGATCTGAAGACTGTAAGGCTGCGAGACGAGACTCCATATTTTTCAGGAATGACATGATTCTGATCTGATTCTCGCGTAAAAAAAGTAATTCCTTCTGGGTGGCAGAGATACCAGCGGGGTCCATGGCCTATGATACTGTGACGGTTCTAAACAAAAGTGGACCCTCTGGACCATGACGATGAACCCTCCACGGGCGAGCTGACCAGATAGACCACCCCCTATACAGGGAGAGTTAGGGGCAGGCCCGTGAGGGACTATTGCCACGGAAGCTGGAGGACCAGGATGGGAAAAGACCAGGGACTGGCGGGAGGGAAGGAGCACGGAATGGGAGGACACAGAGGATGAACGGAACAGGTAGATATGACGGGGAAAAAGGACTAAACAGGAACACAGAAGATACACAGAAAAAAACGGAACCCTACAGGGACACAGGAACTGGTGGGATATAGCAGCGGCACAGGAACCGCATGGGAATTGCAGCGACCCAGGGACTAGCCAGGAATACAGAGGAGACCCAGGGAAAGCGGGCTAAAGAAGGAACACTGCTACTGGTGAGGCAACTGCGGAAAGAACAAAGACAAGCCGAAGTCAGAGGGTAGATAGCACAAAGAGCACAGGGGGCCAAGAGCACTAGAAGCACAAGTGATCATAGGCACAGAGGGACTGCAGGAAGGGGTTTAAATACCTGATGCATTATGGTACTTCCGGGTACGAGTCCCCCTGGAGCATAGAGAGGACGATAAGGAGCGCCGACCGAAGGTTAGAACTGCGCACGCGCAGCTTTGAACCTAGCGTGCGCGAGCAGCAGAGACCGGGAGCGAGCGCTGGAGAGAAGACGCTAAGGAAGGAGAGGAACGCTGAGATGCTGAAGACAGGTAAGTATGACCGGACGAGGAAGACGGCAGAGGCGGTGAGGAAGACGACAGCGGCGGCATGACACCGATACTCCACAACTGAACTTGTACAAATAAAAGTCCAAAAATTATGACAAGATGAAAGTACAGCTCTATTTTCATGCAAATTTTTACTGCAATAAACATTCATTGCAAGTCTTTAGTAATGGATCATGGCATACATTTATAGAATATATCAGACAAAAATTAATGACCGAGGGTCAAGTGTCGTTATTTTTGGACTTCCGACCTATTCCATTGTGCTACATTGTGTACAGACACTAAGGAATAATTTCTGCCGCAACTTTATATAATCAATGTCTTGTACCTGAGAACGCGTTCTGGGAGAGACCCTTCAACACGAGGAAATGAACCAATTGTTGTGAACACACTGATAAGACCTGAGCGGAGTATAATTAATGCTGCAGAGTTCCCATGAATTCCCTTCTCTTCATTAACAGAGGAAACCACCGGTGAGAAGATTAGGATGAGAGCGATTACTAGAGGTCGCTACACACTGATAACTTTGCCGTTTGTTGTTTCATCACATACACAACGGAGCATAGAGGCCACTTTCCTCTGTTGTTGCCGAGTCCGCCTGTTGTTTTAACACGTGAAAGAAGTTTATTCATCAATGTCTCTCAGGGGTGCTGAGCACTTTTCTTCCTACAATGAGTCTTTTTTTTTCTTTTTCAGTTTCCTTTGCTGAAAAGAGCTCTTCGGAGGTTTATTGTTGTATATTTGCAGTGTATCATGTAGGAAAATCTGCTCGTAGATCCAAATTGTGCACCACATCATGATGGGCTGAAGAGCTCCATCCCCGAAACTTGTGAAAATGAGTATGAGGTGTTAAGTTTGCCTCTTGACCTTCGTGCTCAGTCAAAGCTACTGAACAAGTTTCTTAACCTCAAGAAGGTAACGAAAAACTATCAAGACAATGGTCAACAAGTCAACTTTTTGAGAACTTGGATGCCAGAATTAAATTAAAGTTCTTATGTACCACAAAATCGTGTGCATGGATGTATAGTGACCCTATGGTGCCATATTACATTTCAAGATATACTTTCTGTTCTATGGTAAGATACCTCCATAATATGGAGTCAAAATGAGAGGCCCACAGTTACTGTGTATTACAGATCTGAACAACATGAATTTGTATGACTCCCGAGAATGCAAGAATGACTCCTGTAACCTTTGGTAATCAGGTTTATTCGTTCAGGGTGACTATGAGCATCAAATGGACTAACAAAGATTATGCAAAAGGATTGCCCTAATGGGAAACCTGCACCGTTTTTCTGGCACACATCTTCAATCAATCCGGAAAAGGTGGGCAGAAGATGATGTCATGAAGTATACAAAGTGACAATTTGAGATAACCAAGGGTGTACAGCGCTGCCGACGGACAAAAAAGCAAGTAGTATAAAAAAAAACAAAAACATTTTCCTCAAAAATATAAAAAACAACGAGTTTCGGTGCAGGTTTTTGAGGAAAATGCAAATCCAGCACTGAAACTTTTTTATCTTATGTTTTTTTTTTAATAAAAATTCTTTTTTTTACCACTTGTTTCTTTTGTCCATACCTCAACGACGCTTGGCACTTAGCTGCACACCCTTGGCTATTCCCAATTGAATGTTCACCTCCATTCTGGACGATGTCGGATTTCAGAGGAACACAGTCACACAGTTGCACTGAGCAGAAGGCAACATCGGCTGGGTGGTGTTTATTGTCCCAGCCATACCGATAGATGTGTGCCTAAGTACCAGCACAACTTCACAAGGTTAGTGCTACACCGTTTATCTGTCTACTGGATTGTGAAGTTATTGCACCAGGTAGCGCCCCTCTTCCTTTTTTTGCTTTTCAGTATATTAAGTACAGGGATGGGCTGTAATACTAGACATAAGAATAGAAGCAATGTCTACCCAGGGTTCCTTGGGCCCACCCTCCCATCTATTCAAAACATGAATGTCCACCTTGAAATGTAAATGTAGTAGTGTGAAAATAAAATTGACATAAACAAACATATGCCAAAATATGCCACCAACCAAGTGCTGCCCTTCCCCAAGACTGAAGACAGGCTCAAAAAAAAGTCTATGAAGTTTATCTTTATTCCCGGAGAGCTGTGCTTGGCTTTGTGCTTCTGTTCCTCAGCGATCGGACCTCCACCAATCTAAACTTCTGACATGTCTCTATTATGTCAAAAGAGTTTTGTTTTTTTTTAAAGTACAATTGCAAGCAGGTGACTACTAAATTCCATTTATATTTCATATAATCATAGGTGGGTGTCTTCCCCCAGTATGAGGGGGGAATGTATGAGGAAATAGTATGAGGGAGTGGGTGTAGACGCAGTGTGGTGAGTGGAGGAATTGGTGTGGACACAGAATGGGGAGTGAAGGGGGGAATGTATCCAGGCACAATATGGTGAGTGAGCGATGGGATGGGTGCAGACAGTATGGGGAGTGAGGGAGGGGGTAGGTATAAACACGGTATGATGAGTGGGGGATGGGTGCAGACACAGTATGGTGAGTGGGGAGGAGGCTGAGTACACAGTATAAGTAAAGAGTGGGAAGAATGTATGTGGAAACAGTGTGAGGAGTGAAGAGAAGGATGTATGCACACAGTATGGGGAGTGAGGGTGATGGGATTGGTGGGGACACAATATAGGGTGTGAGGGGGATATGTGAAGAGGCAGTATGGAGAATGAGGTGGTAAATATATGAGGAAACAGTATGGTTAGCAGGGGGATGTGAGAAGAGACAGTATGAGGAGGGAGGGGGAAACGTGTGTGGAGACTATTTTGGGTAATAGTGTGAGGAAACAGTATGGGAATAAAAAAAAGTGTGAGGGGTCACAGAACAGAGACTGAGTAGTGTGGGAGGTAGCATGAGGAGATAGTGTAAGAGGACAGCCAGGAGGGAACAGTAAGCCTAGGAGGGGAAGTGTGATGAGCGAGCACCTTATAGAGGCCGGACCCTATAGCAGGGACCCAGTCTGAGAGGAAAGTGTGAAGAGGGGACCCATTATGGAAAGGAGACGGCAGTGTGAAGGGCATGTACCATAAGAGGGACAGAGTGTGTGTCATATTTTGTGCAGGGAATATAGAGGGGCAAATATTTCTTCATAGGCTCAGCGTAGGGCAGATATTTTTATTCAGGAGCATTATACTGACACTGTTATTTTTAAGGTCATTGTGTGGGGATGTGCTGCAGAAGACCGGAGAAGATGGAAGTCTGCAGAGACGAGCTGTGGATGAGCAAAATTCATCATGTAGTCTGGACAAGATAAAGAAAAGAAAGAGAACAACTCCCATGAGAGACATCATCTATAAGGTACCTGGATGTAAATGTTTTTTTGTGATACTGACTAATTCTCTTATTTTTATTTATGTTAGGAGCATTAAAGGGAATGTCCAGGTTTGTGATGAGTCTGCAGTCATTCTATGTGACTGCAAACTTCTGAATTCTCACAGTGCACACTGCACGCTGTCAGGATTCTCTGGTGCTGGCAATTTGTATACATGTGATCACGTACCGATTAGACGTGTGGCCTCACTCAATGAAAATGAATTGAGTGAGGCTGGAAATGTCTAGTCGGTATTTGCCCAGAAGTATACAAATCGCAAACTTGTACTCCCATGACTGTCCGCTCTTGCCACTGGCAAGGAAGAATCTTGAGCAGTGAATGTGCTGGGAGAATTCAGAAGGCTGCAGTCAGATAAATGACTGCAGAATTTAATCTCAAACCTGGACAAGCCCTTTAATTATAAAATGAAGCATTATAGCATGCCAATCCTAAAAGTGTGTAATATACTCACTGTTAGGATTCAAGTCTGTTAGCTAAATCCAGCCACTTCATTCATATGCGATTTTCATACTTACGGTCACGTGATAACGAGCTTTTTTCCTGTCTCTCTCAGTTTTTCACTGAACATTGAGATAATTAGGAAGAGCAGTTTGTCAGCACGTCACTAAGTGTGCTTGAGATGCCAAACTGAATTCTTGCCCAGGGTGCCGGAAAACCTCTGTTTGTATCCTCCTCTGTGTCGGAGCCTGGGCACTTGGTAGCCCAGCCCAAAGTTCTTTTCACATAACCTTCAAAATTTAAAAAAACTGACCGTGACATCCAAACATAGACTAAGTGTGAACAGGTGCTGGAAACGAGAAATGCCTTATCGTGGCTTCCAGGTACACATGAATTGGCCAATTTATGTGCTAACCTTTCTCAATTTTTCATACTTCATTTTTTCATATTTCTAATGCAGTGATGCAATTCAATTTTCATATTTACATGCTATGGCGCTACAGTGTGCTGCCTTATTGTTTGAGAGTATATGAGTTGGTGACTCTAGGTTCAGCACCTATTCACACTTAGTCTATGTTTGGATGTGACGGTCAGTTTTTTTTACGTTTGTATTCATTAGTCTTCTGACTGAGCACTCCGCCTTTTAGCCACAGGTGTTTTTAATCCCAGCAGGACTACTACCCCTCCACAGATATATTTTAGTCTAACAGAGGATTTATGTTCCCATACAAATGAAGACTTTATTCTAAGTGAGGAAAGGCATTGTTAGGCCCTGGAAATGAGAAATGCCTTATTGTGGCTTCCAGGCACAAATGAATTGGCCAATCTATGCTCTAAACTCTCAATTTTTCATATTTCATTTTTTCATATTTCTAATGCAGTGATGCAATTCAATTTTCATATTTGCATGCTATGGCGCTACAGTGTGCTGCCTTTTTGTTAGAGACTTTTCATATAAAGTCATACTAGTGACCTGCACTACTGGGTAATTTCGGGAAGGTTACATTTGCAATAGGCAAGATACAATAAAAAGTAATACTCCGCAAGCTCAATATTTGTTAAATCATCCACAGGTGGCACAGTTCTGTGCCAATCTCCAGTGACACATCTCGTAATGGTAAAACGGTGTAAATAAAATCCGGCACAAATACAGACACAAAGAATGTGATTATATTATGATCCACACTCAGTGAGTAAATGAGGTAAAACATTAAACAGTGTAAAACACAGCACCGTATGTTTGAGCAAACATTAGTCTGTCTACGGGCCCCGTTGATCTTGCGCCAGCTCGCACTGAGATCACTTTGAAATATTGTTTACTTAAAAGCTAAGTATTTGATTTTTCCTCTACTGATCTTTCTCTTGAAACAGATTAATGCTGTTAGTTGAAACATCCACGCCGATGTTTATTGCCATTTGATTTACCGTTTATGTTTTGCTGTGCATGTGAATTATTATTTAAAGCCGGTTTCGGAGATATTTCGCACTTTATCTCTAATATCTTTATAGTTTATGGTCTGAAGGAAACGTACAGGAAGGGAGAGATTGAGCCTCGGATGCTACATGCATTTTATTTATTCTTCGTAAATTGGACTGCACGTTCCTTGGTCACTTATGCCCTCCGCCCTCCTTACTTTGACACTTTGTGCGTTGCTACTGAAATAATGGTGGATAGAGATCTTAAAAATGTTTGATGTGAAGAGTTGAGTGTTGGCTTTTAAGACTATGGACACTTGACATGTTTACATCTTTTAGTGGGTTAATACAATTTGAACGAAGTATGAGACTGTAATTTTCATCCCTTCATTCATTTTATGTGTAGTTTGCAGACTGATCCGTGTTTCAGATTTTTCTCTTGTTGGAGTGTACCTCCCAGAAATGAAGGCTGGATGAGAACTTGTTGTGTGTACAGGGTACTGCTGTCTTCATTAGCTCATATTTCAACACAGCTTCTATCCTGCACATATTTTATTTTTCCTGTTTTCTCTGCCCTCCCTGAGACAGTAGATGATTTCGCACCCATCCACATTGTGGACAAATGTGTGAAACCCCCTCTCCTCTGCTATCTCTAACGGTGAGAGAAAGAGGGGGGAATAACAGGTGTATAATAAAAGTCCTACACATCTCTATATTAAAAAGGTGTCAGAACTGATCAGGGGAGCCAACAAATTTTAATCAATTTTGCAGATCACTCAGCTAGATAAAGAATTTACAGACAGTCAGAAGCTGCAGCAAAGTGGTAGAAAGTAAAAAAAAAATTGGAAATTTGCTTAATTTTGCAGTAAGGAAGCAAATTAATAAATTGAAATGCTGTGTGGAGCGGTACATAGCCTTTAATTTAATATTTTTGTGGGGAAATTGCAAAAATATTGGCAATCACAGAAAAAAAAATACTACTTAACCCCTTCATGACAGGAGATATTTTCGTTTTTTGCTCCCCTTCTTCCGAGAGGCCATAACTTTTTATTTTTTCCGTCAATATGGCCACGTGAGGGCTTTTTTTTTTTTTTGCGGGACGAGTTGTACTTTTGAACGACACCATTGGTTTTAACATATCGTGTTCTGAAAAATGGGAAAAAATTCTAAGAGGTGAAATTGCAAATAAAGTGCAGTCCCACACTTGTTTTTTGTTTGGCTTTATTACCATGTTCACTAAATGCTAAAACTGACCTGATATTATGATTCTCCAGGTCAGTACGAGTTCATAGACACCAAACATGTCTAGGTTCTTTTTTATCTAAGCGGTGAAAAAAATTTCCAAACTTTGTAAAAAAAAAAACAAAATTGCACCATTTTCCGATACCCACAGCGTCTCCATTTTTCTTGATCTGGGGTCGGGTGAGGGATTAGTTTTTGCATGCTGAGCTGATGTTTAATGATACCATTTTGGTGCAGATAAGATCTTTTGATCGCCCGTTATTGCATTATAATGCAATGCTATGGCGACCAAAAAAATAAATTCTGGCATTTTAACTTTTTTTCTCGTTACACCATTTAGCGATCGGGTTAATTATTTTTTTATATTGATAGATCGGGCGATTCTGAATGCGGTGATACCAAATATGTGCATGTTTGATTTTTTTTATTGTTTTATTTTGAATGGGGCAAATGGGGGGTGATTTTAACTTTTATATTTTTTTATTTTTAAAATATTTTGAAAAACATTTTTTTTTTACTTTTGCCATGCTTCAATAATCTCCATGGGAGGCTAGAAGCTGGGATAGCCTGATCGGCTCTGCTACATAGAGGCGATGGTCAGATCGCCTGTATGTAGCAGAATTGCTGACTTGCTATGAGTGCTGCCACTCTTAGCAATCTGGCAGTGACAAACATAGAGGTCTGCTGGAGACCTCTGATTGTTATCCCAACCCATCAGCGGCCCGTGGTCATGTGGCATGGGCGCTGATCAGTGGGATTTCTGGCGCACTTGCCAGAAGCGCCATGTTTGACAGCAGCATTTAATGGGTTAAGAGCCACGGGTGGATCGCGATTCCTCCCACGGCTGTTAGCCGCACATGTCAGCCGTTCAAAACAGCTGACATGTGCCGGAGAAGATGTGGGCTCACCGCCGGATCCCACATCAAAGGAGGGTGTCCGACATCAGCGTATTATTATGACCGATGTCGGAGAGAGGTTGTCCACCAAAGGGAATATTTTTTTCCCTTTTACTTAAATACATGTATTTTGGACTTTAAATCACTTTTGCAATTGCATTGCATTAAACATTTTGCACCGTTTAGCATTTATAGGCTCTTTGTTTTCTGGCACATTCAACCTTGTTGTGGTCTGTGGTCAAATATCAGCTGAGAGAAGCTCAGAAAAAAGATGAATAAAAGTGACCTCCTAAGAAGATAGAACAATGAGACCCCACCACTCGCTTAAACCACTTTTCCTCCAAGACATTAAAAAATTTACGGCAAATCTACAGAATATGCCATAAATGTATAGTAGATGTGGGTCCCACAAATGTCACCTACATTTGTCTTGGGAACAGTCAATGGGGAGGTAATCTAAATTCCCATACAAATAGATGTGAAATTCTGACCATCTCTCCAACGACAATGGCGCATATTAGCTTCCACTGGTGGGACATGCACTCATCTTAAATTCATTGCATATCCTGGATATAGTCCATAAATGTATGAGATGGGAATACCCCTTTAACTTTACATAAATCTTAAGTACTTTGCCATCTGACAATATAAATACAGTACAATACCATGAGACACAAGAATATCCTGAACAAAAAGGGTAGCTACACAAGCACATATAGCATAAACATCTCGCGACAGAGTATCGGAATAAATACGTTTTGGGGGTTTTATCAATCATGACACTCATCTGGGGATTTATCAAACCAAGAGGAATTTTCAGAATTGAGAGTCCTCAGTGGTTGATACCTTTTAATGGCTAACTGATCACAACAAAATGCAAGCTTTCGAGACTACTATTGTCTCTTCATCAGGCATAGAAGACAACATGGTAGTCTCGAAAGCTTGCATTGTGTTACCATCTTTTCAGTTAGCCATTAAAAGGTATTAATCACTGAGGACTCTCAAATATTAAAATGCTCTATCTACTGGCTATCACGGTATGAAGATATATATCTTTCCAGTATCATGGCTAGAAGAAAAGTAAGGAAGAACACATCTGTTGGGATGAGTGGACCCGTGGATGTTCAGTGTCTCAACTTTCTTCTAAAACGGACTTCCGGGAAAAGACCATGTTCGAAATTCAGCAGTTCGGTTTCGCTCATCTCCACACCTCTGTATCTTGTTCTATACCCCTAATGGAAAACTTAAGTGCAATGTGAACAAAGCTTTGATAACCTGTAATTGGTTTGGCATCCACATGCCTTCGAAGCCATAAAACACAATTTTGTCATTATGGCACACAAACAACAAGTCATCAAAGGCTACAAAACTCCCAGAAAGACCAAGTTCACAAGAAGTGGTTCTAGAAACCTGAGAGTCCCAATACACAATCAGTAACTGGACCCAATAACCTAACAATATTCATTTCTATTACTGGTGTTCACTAGGAGTCCTGAGGAACAGTGGCATAAGTTGAAGCTCGTGAACGACAATGCAAAATCTCCAATATGGCACCTAATATATATGGAGCCGATTCATCAAAGCTTTCATGCCAGAAAAGTGGTATAGGTGTGAGTTTTGGTGTCATCACGCCAGTTTGAATCAGCTCCACAAAAAATGGGCAGGATGGCAGCAAGGCCACATGCCCCATCAACTTAATCAAATATGCCAGTGTTTTCTACTCCAGAAATGCTACTCTAGTCCTTGACTTGAGTAGTAATTTCTGGTGCAGAGCATGAGGATGCACACCACTTAGAAGAGGAGCTGAATTCATAAAGTAGCATGTGTCTCTTAATGAAATCATAGAATCATAGAATGGTAGAGTTGGAAGGGACCTCAAGGGTCATCGTGTCCAACCCCTGCCCAATGCAGGATTCACTAAATTATCTCAGACAGATGTCTGTCCAGCCTCTGTTTGAAGACTTCCATTGAAGGAGAACTGGTCACCACCTCTCGTGGCCGCCTGTTCCACTCATTGATCACCCTCACTGTCATTCGGCACGATGTACTGTCAAGACTGGCGTATCATGAAATTACGCTAAGAAACTGCGGATGAATGGGCCCCTTGGTCTTCATATAAGGGACAAGGGAACCCTTTGGGTCTCCTTAGGCTCCAGGGCGTAGGCGCAATGAAACCACTTTTCTTCCCTGTTTGCCCAGGCATCAGGACCTGGTGGCATCAGCTACTTCAGACCCATTTCGGAGTTTATTAGTAAATTGCTTCTTTAGAGAAAAACAAGCAGTAAGTAGAGAAGATTAGGGTCTGATAAATGCATGTCAAACTTCTCAACGAGAAACCAGCTTCAGTCTAAGATACAGAGCAGCAAAAACCCCAAGTACATGGAGATTTATAGTTCAGCTTTGAACTAAATGGCATATGTAGACTTCGGCGTTCATAAATTAGCCATGTTGCATTAAAGTCTAAGGTTGAAAAACACAGGAAAAGGTTGAGTCAGTCTGAGAGCACTTATATTGTGAACGTCGAGGAGCAGTTCAAAGGATATGAAATATGTCTCATGTTTTGACACTATTGTAATGGTATAGTTGTTCACTTGCCTTGTTTCTTCGAGCTTTATGGTCCATAAAGTTTAATAACAATCTTAACAGCTGAACAGTGAGCACACGATTCCGGGAGGCCGCTGTACAAAGCCGGATCAGTATTTTATCAAGGTAATCTTTTTCGGTAACATATGGGTCTCTTGTCTGGCTTACCCACTTTTTAAATGGCTTTGTGGGGGCTGTGTATTTCTTAATGCAGACACCAAAACATTTTCTATCTCCTTGAAAAAAAAGAAAACAGAACGATTGAGACGTGCGCGGAATAAGATGAGATCTCTTGGGGACGCTTCGGAAAACTATTCATTTTGTGCTAATAAAATATATTTTGTAGGATGGGATGTGTGCGTCATTTTAAGGAAATCACGAGACGAGGGTGAGAATTTAGTTGCACGTAAAGCTTTATGTTTAGCAATATACGAATTAATCAGATTAGTAGGAAATTACAACTATATAATGTATTAGTTGATAAGTATTTTTGGGGGCGTAGAAAGGAATCATATCAAGGGAATTGAAAAAAGGGGGCAGATTTTGTCATTGAAAAACATATATCATCTATCCACCAAATAGCTGAAAAATGTATGATACATGACACTTGCCCCATCCCACGATTTCTGGAACAGGGGTCTCAAATCAAGCCATGGTCACACAATTGCCCTAGCACACAACTTGTGCTACAATTGTCCACTTTCATCATTCCTATAAGCATTGCATGGTGACGTAGGATGGATCCATTCAAACTCTTCCAGGATAAAGGCCTTGGGACCCCTGTTCTAGTAATCAATGGTACTCCCCAACAATCATATGTTTAACATATATCCTGTGGAAAGTGATTCACTTTTTTTGTGGACCAACTCTTCACAGTAGTAGTATAAAGTTGACTATA
The DNA here is from genome assembly GCF_051348905.1 of Ranitomeya variabilis. Taxonomy (NCBI): domain Eukaryota; kingdom Metazoa; phylum Chordata; class Amphibia; order Anura; family Dendrobatidae; genus Ranitomeya; species Ranitomeya variabilis. The sequence continues at coordinate 582,492,532 of NC_135233.1, forward strand.
CATACAGGTGAGATAGCGGTTGGCCAACGGTAGTTTGGCAGACAACTATCTTTCCCGACTCCTGCATACACATGAGTGCTCGACTCAGCCAAGCCGCCATGTGTTTTCAACAGGGAGAGAGGAGAAAGCCATTTGTAGACACCTCTGACAAAGGCTTATTTCCTCAGAAATTATAAATGCCCAATCCTTTTTTCCCCTGACATCATCTTTCGATGAAGAGTCAAAAGAGCCCTATACACATCAGATGATTGGCCGGTCCCAATGAAATCGACAGGTTCGGACAACTTTCATCTACTGTGTATGGGGGCCTTAAGTAGAATCCTTGTCAATTTTCCCTTTTAGGGCATATGAGTTGTATTTGTTTGGGGTCTTCTCTGTAAGTGAGGGTGGAAAATCCCTAACGCGGAACAGCCTTTGCTCTGGTGGGCTTGGCCTTTTTCAATAACACATGGGTGGCTGCCTTCTAATTACACCGTTTCTCAAACGCTCAGCTTAGTTGAGAGTACCTGTGTCCTCAATAAGAATGCCATTGCCAGAATTATCAGCTGACAACTTATCTTCCAGCTTCCAGTATTCGTTGTTTCAGATGCCGGGGTCGTCTGAAGGCAATTGTCTATACTGTGAAGATACGAGATGTGCAGCATCTGAAACAACGGATACTGTAAGCCTTTGCTAGCATTTCTTCTGCAGTGTTGCTATCAGTGTGTCAACAGTGAGAGAAGAGGGTTGCATTGACAATCCAACACAAGGGGCAGAACTTTGAAAACATTTTATATGTGGTCATAAACTTGTAAATAACTCATGAAAGAAAAAAGTTATATTAAAGCCAAGCACACCTTTGTTTTTCTTGTGAAATTCTCAATATGTTTGATGTGTCACATGACCTCCTTTCCATTGGAAAAAATAAAGTTGGATCCAAAATGTCCGACTTCAAAATGGCCGCCATGGTCATCACCCATCTTGAAAAGTTTTCCCCCTCCCATATACATATGTGCCATAAACAGGAAGCTATAGGAAGTTGATATCACCAACCATTCCCATTTTATTTAGGTGTATCCATATAAATGGCACTCACTATATATAAGGTCTTTATATCTATGCTTTTCAATCAAACAAGTTTTACCAAAACAAAAGTGAATAAAAATGAAGGAGTTGCAATACAGGGGCAACAATAAAACAACCTCTGGCCTTAAATCTACTGTCTAAGATGACCTTGATGGCTTTGAGCACAATTCTGCAGCACCCCTGCAGGATTAATTGTGTATTGCATGGTGGCAAAAGAAAACAATACATCGTCTAGTGATGCCTGGGACCTCCAGTGAAATAGAGATTTTCTCTTAATAAGATATTTATAACTACCTGGCATGGTAGAAAAGCCTTACACCCTTGTCATCACGATGAAGCTTCAGGGTGTTTAAGTCATTAACAGTGAATGGAAGAATAAAGTTTCAATCCCTTTGTCCTTGAAATAATTAACTGGCATTGACGTCTTGCTTAAATAATCATGCTTGTCACGTGCTTGTAAGGAGGCTGAAGGCAAAGACATGCTGCTAGTAAGATGACAAACAAAGAGGGTCAGTGGGAAGCACTACTGACCAATCATTGACTGAAATCAAAGCAAAGATCAATAACACCAAAAGGAAATCACCAAAGTTAGTGACCAGAAGGATAGTGCCCTTGGACACCCTATGGATTTGGGATGTTGCTGGGTATGTTAATTGGAAAAAAACTTCAGCCATGGCTTTTACTGCATAAAACACTGTGATATGGTCACGTCCATAGTTCCTCATTAAATATCAACAAGAGTAGTGGCCATTTATAAAGAAAAAACATCAGTAGATCAGCCGGAAATTAGGTTTTGGCATTGGGCTAGTCCTGGATGACCAAGCAAACACTTCTCACCTTTATCCCTTCGTAAACAAACTCTGTGGTTGGTCCTAGAGATCATCATTGGGATCCTCAAGGTATTTTGCAGGACATAAACATCTGGACTAAGGGTACCGTCACACAGTGCAATTTTGATCGCTACGACGGTACGATTCGTGACGTTCTAGCGATATCGTTACGATATCGCTGTGTCTGACACGCAGCAGCGATCAGGGATCCTGCTGAGAATCGTACGTCGTAGCAGATCGTTTGGAACTTTCTTTCGTCGCTTGATCACCCGCTGACATCGCTGGATCGTTGTGTGTGACAGCGATCCAGCGATGCGTTCGCTGGTAACCAGGGTAAACATCGGGTAACTAAGCGCAGGGCCGCGCTTAGTAACCCGATGTTTACCGTGGTTACCAGCATAAAAGTAAAAAAAAACAAACCGTACATGCTCACCATCTGATGTCCGTCCGGTCCCTTGCCGTCCGCTTCCCGCTCTGACTGTCTGCCGGCCGGAAAGTGAGAGCAGATCACAGCGGTGACGTCACCGCTGCACTCTGCTCTCACTGTAAGGCCGGATCTGTCAGAGCAGGAAGCGGACGGCAAGGGACCTGACGGACATCAGATGGTGAGCATGTACGGTTTTTTTTTTTTTACTTTTACGCTGGTAACCACGGTAAACATCGGGTTACTAAGCGCGGCCCTGCGCTTAGTTACCCGATGTTTACCCTGGTTACCCGGGGACTTCGGCATCGCTCCAGCGCCGTGATTGCAACGTGTGACCGCAGTCTACGACGCTGGAGCGATAATCATACGATCGCTGCGACGTCACGGATCGTGCCGTCGTAGCGATCAAAATTGCACTGTGTGACGGTACCCCTAATGAACCAAACTTATCGTGAATTCCAGGTCTTTGATATTGATTATCAGTCATTAGAGCAGGTCATTAATATTAGATGAAACAAAAAAATGGCGGCTGACAGCACAACTGACAAAAGCGGACAAAAGCGGATGCCCGTCCTATTTCCACTGGACCCAAGTGGAAGAGTACATACCATGAGTTGAAGTGAAGGACAGCATCCAATCCAGGTGAAAAAGTTCCTTTTTATTGTGCCATAAAGGCGACGTTTCAACCTCAAGGGTTTTTTCTCAAGCAAACATAACAATCAAACTGGCAGTCTTAAACAGGAAGTGGATAATCACCCACCAATCCCCTCATCCATGACCGCCCATACAATTTACATAACAGTGTTTGGTAATCACAATAACAGTACAAAACTTACATTCTATAAAACATATAAAATTAAAAACTTATCACATTGCCATACACATCCCACATAACGCATAATTCAACCCATAATTAAAATAGTTAGCACATGTAGGGAATCAAAACGTAAATAAACAGTGCCGCCTGCCATATCAGGACCAATCACCAGGTCCATAGAGGCAAGCATGAGCGCGATCAGCCAATGATACAGCCTGTGTCTCCCACCTTGTCACCAGCAAATCAATACTTGCATAGTGGGCCCAATCCAAAGTACCGACATGAACCTAGCCTAACGTACCAGAACCAATCCAGGCTCACCTCACTGGAACACATCGTACGCCCACATGCATCATCACCTGACCGGACTTCCGCTGTCTATAGCGCACAATTGACAGCACCTCACATGAGTACATACATGACTCGGTTGAATGTGAATCTCTCTAAATTTCGTGCAGATAATGAGAGCACAAAGAGAACTAAGTGGTTCCGTGACAATGAGGACTACAAAATGGCCGTGTTTTTCCATGGCATATGGGAAAACAATCTTCCTCTTATAATAAAAATAATAAGACTTTTCAATCACGTAGACGGAGAAGAGCCTTTGATGGTCAGCAGCAGTTTGGCTTTACTAATGGTGACTCCGACTACAGATGACTCTAATATGGGAGCCTCAACATCTACGCATATTTTGGAGAAGGAAACATCGGTGGATACTACCCCGGGAGGAAATATCGGAGGGGTGGCAGGAAGCACAAAAGGAATAAAACCAACACAAGGACAGAGGATAACACGCAATACTGCAACGAAACTGAGGAATGGAGAGGAGAGACAGAGGGTCAACAACTGAATGAAAAGACTCTGGTGGTGAATATTTCTTGTGTCACGTTGTCTGCAATTGAACTAAATATTCTAGAGAGGGGCATATCATTTTGCCCCACAAACCTACCTGATTGGTTCGAACTTGAGACTGATTTGTTTGCTTTTTTTAGGAGGTGTCGTTTACCATCTTTTTTTTCAGATAAGAAACAAGAAGTGGTGAGACCGATTGAGAATAGTGATAGTGAGGTTTTTTTCGGTACAGGGTGTTGGTCTGTATGGTAAAAGTGATTTCCAGCCCCCTATTAAAAATCATGTTGTGGAAGCGTATATCCAGCTGGTGGAAAGAGAATTTGAAATGCTGAGAAAGACCTATAGGAATCGTAGTCAACATAATCTCACTATGGAAGAGAAAAGAGCTTTAGATAATCTGTCCAGAAACACATCAATCACAATAAAAGCCGCTAATAAAGGTGGGGCGGTGGTTGTGATGGACACGGTTAAATATAGAGCTGAGATACTACGCCAATTGGCGGACAATGATGTCTATTGTAAATTGACTGGGGACCCTACGGTGCGTTTCCAGAAGGAATTGCAGCTTATAGTCAATGAGGACTTGACTGATGGCCTGATTGACTCTAAGCTGTCTGAGTATTTGGTGACTGATTGCCCTGTTAAACCATTGATATATATTTTGCCTAAAATACATAAGGACTATTTAAATCCTCCGAGCCGCCCGATTGTGTCGAGCAGGGGCTGTTTTTAGCAAAGTGGCAATTTTTCTCGATAAGGTGTTGTTCAAGTTTGCCTCAAGGGCGAAGTTGTATATTCGTAACACTGATGATTTTTTGGATAAAATTGAAAATTTAAATGTAACAGCCAATACGATATTGGTGTCCTTTGACGTGGTCTCTTTGTACACTTCTATAGAGCACAACAAGGGTCTGGCAGCTGTGGATGTGGTGCTATCGGGCTCGGACGTGGGGCCAGGACATGCATGTCTGGTCCTCCAGCTGCTGGAGTTCATCCTCAGAAGGAACTACTTCCTGTTTGGGGATGATTACTACCTGCAGCTGAGAGGTACCACCATGGGGTTCAATGTGGCCCCCACTTATGCCAACATCTTTATGGCGGTACTTGAGGACCAGTACGTGTATGTCTCCCGGTTTTGGCCCCATGTCAGGGTCTGGTGGTGCTACATTGACGATGTATTTGTAGTGTGGGAGGGGCAGCTCAGTGAGCTACTCAATTTCCATCGTGAACTGAATAATATCTTTCCTGAACTTGGTTTTACAGTGACATATTCTAATGAGCGCGTCCAATTTTTGGACACGGTGGTGTATAAAGATGGGTCCGCTCTGAAAACTGATTTATTTGTGAAAAACACGGATAGGAATAGCCTACTACAGTTTAATAGTCATCACCCAAGAAAGATGGTTGAATCTTTACCCTGGAGCCAGATGCTCAGAGTGCGTAAAATAATTTCTGATGATTCGCTCCTTGACTCTAGATTGGAGGAGATGTGTAATAAGTTTTTGTATAGGGGCTATCCGGATGGTAGTGTCAAAGAACATAAGAGAAAGGCAAGAGAGACATCGAGATTTGATGTGAGAAAGAAGGTCAAGATGAGAGATAAACATATCCCTTTTGTGTCCACCTTTAGCACGGCTAGTGGGCAGATGAGGAATATAATATTGAAACATTGACACATTTTGCACCAGGGATTACCTGATGTTGAGGAGTTCACTCATCCTCTGATTTTATCGTATAAAAGAGGGTGTAATCTGAAGGACAAATTAGTTAGATCGGATATTGGTCCCACAAATGTGAGTATACAGAGAACTTTGGGTCCCCTGAGGCTGGGGAATTTTCCTTGCTTGGGGTGTGCATGCTGTGGTAACTTGGTAAAGGGAGAATTCTTTAATCACCCCATACAGGTAAGAAGATATATATCAAGGGGAGGTATACGTGCACCTCGAGCTTTGTGATATACCTGATTGTATGTCCTTGTGGACTGACGTATGTGGGTGAGACCACTATGGAAATTAAGGCACGTATCAGCAAGCACAAAAGTACCATTAGGACCAAAATGGTGGATTTACCGATACCTAAGCACTTTATTGAGAGTGGGCATTCTGCTAGCCAGTTAAGGTTTAGGGTAATTGATGGTGTACCCCCCTTGCGAAGGGGTGGGGATAGGGTCAAGTTATTAAAACAGAAAGAGCTTAGATGGATTTCGAAGCCGGGCTCTCGTCAACCTGGGGGGGTTAAATGTTGACTATAACCTACAGTTATGTGTGTCTTGAAAGATCTTGTAATGGTTCTATGAGGAGCTCTTCGTGTGGATTTGTTTTTAATGGGTGTTTGGTGTTTACTTTTCACTTTGTTTATTTGAAGATTCTTGCATATGACATAATTTGGTGGGGTTTTTTTTGGCATTGTGCCAAGTGTCTGGATCATGTCCTTGTGGACATTAACTTTTTTTATGTATGTAAGTTGAATCAATTTGGTCCATATAACCTGTTAAGTATTAGGGAATTAATACCTTTCGATAAATGATTGAGTGTGGAATATTAGATGGCCATGGATATGGCACTGTATGAGCTATGGGTTCTATAGATGCACACTCTTCTTTTTCTTTGGTATATGTGATAGGCGTATTTGTATTGCTGGTGTCACCCCCTTATAATATAGGCACTTTCAGGCAACTGGTGGGCGTGTCCTTTTGGTCTCCATGGCGGTGCTACATGTTTGTGGCGCTGTCTGTGGAGGGCGCTGACATGCATAGTACGCGCGTCTGAGCCGTGTATGTCGGGTTGTAGTCCTAGAGGCTGTTGACAAGCACAGTGTGTGCGCTGGAGCCGTGCATGCCGGGTTGTAATCTTAGGCGTTGTCCTGCCTGGATACTTGACAGTCCCATGTGACCGGTGGGCGTGTCTCCTTGGTAACCATGACGGCGCCGCATGAATAGTCATGTGACGCTTAGTTGTGGGGCCGGTGGACATGCGCACTGCGATCAGGGGCTGTCGGTATGCTGTGACATGGGCGAGCCTTCTGAGCTATAGACAGCGGAAGTCCGGTCAGGTGATGATGCATGTGGGCGTACGATGTGTTCCAGTGAGGTGAGCCTGGATTGGTTCTGGTACGTTAGGTTAGGTTCATGTCGGTACTTTGGATTGGGCCCACTATGCAAGTATTGATTTGCTGGTGACGAGGTGGAAGACACAAGCTGTATCATTGGCTGATCACGCGCATGCTTGCCTCTATGGACCTGGTGATTGGTCTTGATATGGCAGGCAGCACTGTTTATTTACGTTTTGATTCCCTACATGTGCTAACTATTTTAATTATGGGTTGAATTATGCGTTATGTGGGACGTTTATGGCAATGTGATAAGTTTTTAATTTTATGTTTTATAGAATGTAAGTTTTGTACTGTTATTGTGATTACCAAACACTGTTATGTAAATTGTATGGGCGGTCATGGATGAGGGGATTGGTGGGTGATTATCCACTTCCTATTTAAGGCTGCCAGTTTGATTGTTATGTACGCTTGAGAAAGACCCTTGAAGTTGAAACGTCACATTTATGGCACAATAAAGAGGAATTTTTTCACCTGGATTGGATGCTGTCCTTCACTTCAACTCATTAATATCAGATGGTCACGTGTACAAGGGTGAAACACAACACAACTTCCCAAGAGTGGTCACTATGCAGTGTAGAGGGCTGTGATCCCGCTGGGTATGCTGTGGACATATGGCCACAGCGGGAGCTTCTAGCAACTAATCCATGGGGTTGCCAAATGTTGGATTCCCCCAATCATATCCTAAGGGTAGGTCTTCAATATCAAAATGCTGAAAAATGGTTTCCCTGATTTGGCAGCCTTCTCATAACCCTGCTCCCGAACCCCATCTGCAGTGTTCAGTGCTGTAAGTCAGACCTCGTGTTTTATTGGACTACTCCTTTGACAAAAAGTACTTCTTCAAAAATTGGCCCTTGGTTAACGTGACCAATCCTTGAGATGACTTTTTGTATTTTTATTGAAGTTTTTTAGTTCACAAAGCAGTTTTTTTCTTCATGTTTTCACATGAAAGATACTTTTCACAGTGGCTTAAACAATCAGTAAGGGTCCCAGGATTCAGATCTGCACCTATCTACAGGGTTTTTAAGAGGTTACAACTTATCAAAAACTTACAAAAGGATAGTTACAACTTTAAAAGAATTTGGAAGAAATTATGGTTGGGTTCAGTAGACCAACGGGAGGTTCAGATATTTTGGTGATCTAAAACTTGACATACTCTCTGTGGAAGATTCAGGTCAATATCCCATACACAAGTCAACTACCGACTGAGCACTGCATTCTACATAGGGTTGTCACACTAGATTGACAACCATTCAAAATTCTCTGATCATGACATTTTAAGTGTCCCAAAGGGTGTGAAAAAAAGGGGGTGCACTTACGGCGTGGAAGTGTGAAGACAATGGTCTTTCAATAAAGACCTTCTGTTTCTCCAAAAATGAAAGTTAGGCTACTTTCACACTGCACGTCGCTATGCGACATTGCGGCGCACCGACGCTAGCTGTGAAAGCGCCGCACAACGAGGGCAGCCGATGCAGTTTTTCAACGCATCCGCTGCCCCATTGTGAGGTGCGGGGAGGAGGGGGCGGAGTTCCGGTCGCGCATGCGCGGTCGGAAATGCTGCAGACGACGCACCAAAAACCGTTACAAGCAACGTTTTTTGGTGGCAACGGTCAGACGCAACACGACGCAACCGTCGCACGACGGTTGTGACGTGTGGCAATGCGTCGCACTGCGTCGCTAATAAAAGTCTATGGAGAAAAAAAGCTTCCTGCAAGCACTTTTGCAGGATGCGTTTTTTCTGCAAAATGACGCATAGTGACGTGCAGTGCACGACACTAGTGTGAAAGAGGCCTAACCCAGTGATGATGAATTGGGGTCGAGATGCAATTTGATTTCCCTGTAGGCAAAAATTTGAAGGTGGCCATAAGACTGTTAACATTTCAATGCAGTTGCAGCTGCGTAAAGACACTTTCCCCATAGGAAACTTTTGATTGTTGCCTGTCTTCTCCAGTAACTTTTAGCTTTGTTGATGTAGCCTAATACAACTATAATAATACACCCCCATTTTCCTATCCAGCTATTTCCATTCCTATATTTATACGCTATACATTTGCACTATTTTGCCGTTCGTTATTATTACATTTTGTCTTGCTAATTAGAACGAGATCAACTACAGTAACCTGGGCCGAAATTTACATAAAATAACCGGAATTAAAAGAGAATAATGAAACAAGCGGGGGAGCTATAAAATCTGCATTCTCTATGAATAATGTTGAAAGGAATTTCTGTGATGTTTCCGAGTTTTTATTTCTTTCTGCATAAAATGGCATTTATCATAAATCTGATGTGAGAGGTGATACATTCACAGACAAGAGATTAAATGGCAGAAAATTCAGACGCAAGTGTGTTATATGCAAATCTAAAAGGCTCTGATTACTTCAGTGAACGTGGAATTAAAAATAACATTTCGTGAAGTCAGTGGTCTGCAGAAAATATGGGACCCCAAGGTAAAAATGATGCTGCTGCCAGGGGCTTTTTGATACAAGCACACTGCTAACTAGCTACAACAGAGGGTCCACATGCCTACATCCCACTTTCACGAAGAATTACAATTTTCACTTCATTGCAACATAGGAGGTACTTATATTACACTTCCACCTATTCTGGGGTGAAATACCTGGTATATGATGTGATATCATGACTGCTTAGTCACGCTGATTCATTTTCATAAGACTGGTGAGACTGCTGCTGGTATTTCGGGAAATTCTGAGAATGCACTGGTAAATATGACGTACATTTAGGTCCTCTGAATATAGCCACCAATATAAAAACTAGGCACTTACATTCTGGTTGTCATGTCTACGTCTATTGTGGTATTGGAGTCCAGTCATGTGTATCTCCATTGTGGTATAGGAGTCCAGTCATGACTATGTCCATTGTGGCATTGGAGTCCAGTCATGTCTATCTCCGCTGTCGTATAAGAGTCCAGTTATGACTATTTCCATTATGGCATAGGAGTCCAGCAGTCGTGACTATGTCCATTGCGGTATAGGACTCCAGTCATGTCTATGTGAATTGTTATATAAGAGTCCAGTCATGTCTATCTCCATTGTGGAATAGGAGTCCAGTTATGACTATTTCCATTATGGAATAGGAGTCCAGTCATGTTTATGTGCATTGTGGTATAGGAGTCCAGTCATGTTTATGTGCATTGTTATATAAGAGTCCAGTCATATCTATGTCCATTGTGGCATAGGAGTCCAGTCATATCTATGTCCATTGTGGTATAGGAGTTCAGTCATGCCTATCTCAATTATGGCATAGGAGTCCAGTCATGTTTATGTGCATTGTTACATAGGAGTCCAGTCATGTCTATGTCCATTGTGGTATAGGAGTAGAGTTATGACTATGTCTATTGTGGTGTAAGAGTCCAGTTATGACTATTTCCATTGTGATATTTGAGTCTAGTCATGTCTATGCCCATTGTGGTATAGGAGTCCAGCAGTCATGTCTATGTCCATTGTGGTATAGGAGTCCAGTTATGACTATTTCCATTATGGAATAGGAGTCCAGTCATGTTTATGTGCATTGTGGTATAGGAGTCCAGTCATGTTTATGTGTATTGTTATATAAGAGTCCAGTCATATCTATGTCCATTGTGGCATAGGAGTCCAGTCATATCTATGTCCATTGTGGCATAGGAGTCCAGTCATATCTATGTCCATTGTGGCATAGGAGTCCAGTCATATCTATGTCCATTGTGGCATAGGAGTCCAGTCATATCTATGTCCATTGTGGTATAGGAGTTCAGTCATGCCTATCTCAATTATGGCATAGGAGTCCAGTCATGTTTATGTGCATTGTTACATAGTAGTCCAGTCATGTCCATGTCCATTGTGGTATAAGAGTAGAGTTATGACTATGTCTATTGTGGTGTAAGAGTCCAGTTATGACTATTTCCATTGTGATATTTGAGTCTAGTCATGTCTATGCCCATTGTTGTTTAACCCCTTAACCCACCTACCCATCCACCTCTTGTGTCTCCCCTTTTCCTCATAGATTGTAAGCTTGCGAGCAGCAGGGCCCTCATTCCTCCTGGTATCTGTTTTGAACTGTGATTTCTGTTATGCTGTAATGTCTGTTGTCTGTATAAGTCCCCTCTATAAGTTGTAAAGCGCTGCGGAATATGTTGGTGCTATATAAATAAAATTATTATTATTATTATTATTATTAACCCCCTTAAGGGTGGTTTGCACGTTAATGACAGGGCCAATTTTTACAATTCTGACCAGTGTCCCTTTATGAGGTTATAACTCTGGAACGCTTCAACGGATCCTGATGATTCTGACAAATTTTTCTCATGACATATTTACTTCATGATATTGGTAAAATTTCTTTGATATTACTTGCAGTTATTTGTGAAAAAAATTGAAATTTTGAGAAAATTTCGCAATTTTCCAACTTTTAATTTTTATGCCCTTAAATCACAGAGATATGTCACACAAAATACTTAATAAGTAACATTTCCCACATGTCTACCTCACATCAGCACAATTTTGGAACCAAATTTTTTTTTTGTTACGGAGTTATAAGGGTTAAAAGTTGACCAGCAATTTCTAATTTTTACAACACCATTTTTTTTTAGTGACCACATCACATTTGAAGTCACTTTGAGGGGTCTATATGATAGAAAATAACCAAGTGTGACACCATTCTAAAATCTGCACCCATCAAGGTGCTCAAAACAACATTCAAGAAGTTTATTAACCCTTCAGGTGTTTCACAGGAAATTTTGGAATGTTAAAAAAAAAATAAACATTTAACTTTTTTTCAGAAAAAATTTATTTCAGCTCCAATTTGTTTTATTTTACCAAGGGTAACAGGAAAAATTGGACCCCAAAAGTTGTTGTACAATTTAGTATGCCGATACCCCATATGTGGCACTGTTTGGGCGCATGGCAGAGCTCGGAAGAGAAGGAGCGCCGTTTGACTTTTTAATGCAAAATTGACTGGAATTGAGATCAGATGCCATGTCGCGTTTGGAGAGCCCCTGATGTGCCTAAACATTGAAACTCCCCACAACTGACACCATTTTGGAAAGTAGACCCCCTAAGGAACTTATCTAGATGTGTTGTGAGCACTTTGACACTCCAAATGCTTCACAGATGTTTATAATGCAGAGCCGTAAAAATAAAAAATCATATTATTTCACAAAAATGATCTTTTCGCCTCCAATTTTTTATTTTCCCAAAGGGTAACAGAAGAAATTGGACCTCAAAAGTTGTTGTGCAATTTGTCCTGAGTACACTGATACCCTATATGTGGGGGTAAACCACTGGGCGCATGACAGAGCTCGGAAGGGAAGGAGCTCCGTTTGACTTTTCAATGCAAAATTGACTGGAATTGAGATGGGACGCCATGTTGCGTTTGGAGAGCCCCTGATGTGCCTAAACATTGAAATCCCCACAAGTGACACAATTTTGGAAAGTGGACCCCCACGGAACTTATCTAGATGTGTGGTGAGGACTTTGACCCTCCAAATGCTTCACAGAAGTTTATAATGTAGAGTCGTAAAAATAAAAAATCATATTTTTTCACAAAAATGATTTTTTCGCCCCCAATTTTTTATTTTCCCAAGGGTAACAGAAGAAATTGGACCCCAAAAGTTGTTGTAAAATTTGTCCTGAGTAGGCTGATACCCAATATGTGGGGGAAAACCACTGTTTGGGCACATGGCAGAGTTCTGAAGGGAAGGAGCGCCGTTTGACATTTCAATGCAAAATTGACTGGAATTGACATAGGACACCATGTCGCATTTGGAGAGCCCCTGATGTGCCTAAACATTGAAACCCCCCACAACTGACTCCATTTTGGAAAGAAGACCCCCTAAGGAACTTAACTAGATGTGTTGTGAAAACTTTGAACCTCCAAGTGTTTCACTACAGTTTATAACGCAGAGCTGTGAAAATAAAAATTATTTTTTTTCCCCAAAAATTATTTTTTAGCCCCAGTTTTGTATTTTCCCAAGGGTAACAGGAGAATTTGGACCCAAAAAGTTGTTGTCCAATTTGTCCTGAGCACGCTGATACCCCATATTTGGGGGAAACATTGTTTGGGCGCATGGCAGAGCTCGGAAGGGAAGGAGTGCCGTTTGGAATGCAGACTTAGATGGATTGGTCTGCAGGCGTCACGTTGCATTTGCAGAGCCCCTGATGTACCTAAACAGTGGAAACCCCCCACAAGTGACCCCATATTGGAAACTAGACCCCCTAAGGAACTTATCTAGATGTGTTGTGGGAACTTTGAACCCCCAAGTGTTTCACTACAGTTTATAACACAGAGCCGTGAAAATAAAAAATCTTTTTTTTTCTACAAAAATTGCCCCCGGTTTTGTATTTTCCCAAGGGTAACAGTAGAAATTGGACGCCAAAAGTTGTTCTCCAATTTGTCCTGAGTACGCTGATACCCAATATGTTGGGGTAAACCCCTGATTGGGTGCACGGGAGAGCTCGGAAGGGAAGGAGCACTGTTTTACTTTTTCAACACAGAATTGGCTGGAATTGAGATCGGACGCCATGTCGTGTTTGGAGAACCCCTGATGGGCCTAAACAGTGGAAACCCCCCAATTCTAACTGAAACCCTAACCCAAACACACCCCTAATCCCAACCATAACCCTAACCACACCCCTAACCCTAATCCCAACCGGAAATGTAATCCAAACCCTAACTTTAGCCCCAACCCTAACTTTAGCCCAAACCCTAACTTTAGCTCCAACCCTAACTTTAGCCCCAACCTTAACCCTAACTTTATCTCCAACCCTAACTATGGGAAAATGGAAATACATACATTTTTTTAAATTATATTATTTTTCCCTAACTAAGGGGGTGATGAAGGGGGTTTGATTTACTTTTATAGCAGGTTTTTTAGCGGATTTTTATGATTGGCAGCCGTCACACACTAAAAGACGCTTTTTATTGCAAAAAATTGTTTTTGCGTCTACACATTTTGAAAGCTATAATTTTTCCATATTTAGGTCCACAGAGTCATGTGAGGTCTTGTTTTTTGCGGGACGAGTTGATGTTTTTAGTGGTACCATTTTCGGACACGTGACATTTTTTGATCGCTTTTTATTACATAGTAACATAGTAACATAGTTAGTAAGGCCGAAAAAAGACATTTGTCCATCCAGTTCAGCCTATATTCCTATATTCCATCATAATAAATCCCCTGATCTACATCCTTCTACAGAACCTAATAATTGTATGATACAATATTGTTCTGCTCCAGGAAGACATCCAGGCCTCTCTTGAACCCCTCGACTGAGTTCGCCATCACCACCTCCTCAGGCAAGCAATTCCAGATTCTCACTGCCCTAACAGTAAAGAATCCTCTTCTATGTTGGTGGAAAAACCTTCTCTCCTCCAGACGCAAAGAATGCCCCCTTGTGCCCGTCACCTTCCTTGGTATAAACAGATCCTCAGCGAGATATTTGTATTGTCCCCTTATATACTTATACATGGTTATTAGATCGCCCCTCAGTCGTCTTTTTTCTAGACTAAATAATCCTAATTTCGCTAATCTATCTGGGTATTGTAGTTCTCCCATCCCCTTTATTAACTTTGTTGCCCTCCTTTGTACTCTCTCTAGTTCCATTATATCCTTCCTGAGCACCGGTGCCCAAAACTGGACACAGTACTCCATGTGCGGTCTAACTAGGGATTTGTACAGAGGCAGTATAATGCTCTCATCATGTGTATCCAGACCTCTTTTAATGCACCCCATGATCCTGTTTGCCTTGGCAGCTGCTGCCTGGCACTGGCTGCTCCAGGTAAGTTTATCATTAACTAGGATCCCCAAGTCCTTCTCCCTGTCAGATTTACCCAGTGGTTTCCTGTTCAGTGTGTAATGGTGATATTGATTCCTTCTTCCCATGTGTATAACCTTACATTTATCATTGTTAAACCTCATCTGCCACCTTTCAGCCCAAGTTTCCAACTTATCCAGATCCATCTGTAGCAGAATACTATCTTCTCTTGTATTAATTGCTTTACATAGTTTTGTATCATCTGCAAATATCAATATTTTACTGTGTAAACCTTCTACCAGATCATTAATGAATATGTTGAAGAGAACAGGTCCCAATACCGACCCCTGCGGTACCCCACTGGTCACAGCGACCCAGTTAGAGACTATACCATTTATAACCACCCTCTGCTTTCTATCACTAAGCCAGTTACTAACCCATTTACACACATTTTCCCCCAGACCAAGCATTCTATTTTGTGTACCAACCTCTTGTGCGGCACGGTATCAAACGCTTTGGAAAAATCGAGATATACCACGTCCAATGACTCACCGTGGTCCAGCCTATAGCTTACCTCTTCATAAAAACTGATTAGATTGGTTTGACATGAGCGATTTCTCATAAACCCATGCTGATATGGAGTTAAACAGTTATTCTCATTGAGATAATCCAGAATAACATCCTTCAGAAACCCTTCAAATATTTTACCAACAGTAGAGGTTAGACTTACTGGCCTATAATTTCCAGGTTCACTTTTAGAGCCCTTTTTGAATATTGGCACCACATTTGCTATGCGCCAGTCCTGCGGAACAGACCCCGTCGCTATAGAGTCCCTAAAAATAAGAAATAATGGTTTATCTATTACATTACTTAGTTCTCTTAGTACTCGTGGGTGTATGCCATCCGGACCCGGAGATTTATCTATTTTAATCTTATTTAGCCGGTTTCGCACCTCTTCTTGGGTTAGATTGGTGACCCTTAATATAGGGTTTTCATTGTTTCTTGGGATTTCACCTAGCATTTCATTTTCCATCGTGAATACCGTGGAGAAGAAGGTGTTTAATATGTTAGCCTTTTCCTCGTCATCTACAACCATTCTTTCCTCACTATTTTTTAAGGGGCCTACATTTTCAGTTTTTATTCTTTTACTATTGATGTAGTTGAAGAACAGTTTGGGATTAGTTTTACTCTCCTTAGCAATGTGCTTCTCTGTTTCCTTTTTGGCAGCTTTAATTAGTTTTTTAGATAAAGTATTTTTCTCCCTATAGTTTTTTAGAGCTTCAATGGTGCCATCCTGCTTTAGTAGTGCAAATGCTTTCTTTTTACTGTTAATTGCCTGTCTTACTTCTTTGTTTAGCCACATTGGGTTTTTCCTATTTCTAGTCCGTTTATTCCCACAAGGTATAAACCGCTTACAGTGCCTATTTAGGATGTTCTTAAACATTTTCCATTTATTATCTGTATTCTTATTTCTGAGGATATTGTCCCAGTCTACCAGATTAAGGGCATCTCTAAGCTGGTCAAACTTTGCCTTCCTAAAGTTCAGTGTTTTTGTGACTCCCTGACAAGTCCCCCTAGTGAAAGACAGGTGAAACTGTACAATATTGTGGTCGCTATTTCCTAGATGCCCGACCACCTGCAGATTTGTTATTCTGTCAGGTCTATTAGATAGTATTAGGTCTAAAAGTGCTGCTCCTCTGGTTGGATTCTGCACCAATTGTGAAAGATAATTTTTCTTGGTTATTAGCAGAAACCTGTTGCCTTTATGGGTTTCACAGGTTTCTGTTTCCCAGTTAATATCCGGGTAGTTAAAGTCCCCCATAACCAGGACCTCATTATGGGTTGCAGCTTCATCTATCTGCTTTAGAAGTAGACTTTCCATGATTTCTGTTATATTTGGGGGTTTGTAACAGACCCCAATGAGAATTTTGTTACCATTTTTCCCTCCATGAATTTCGACCCATATGGACTCGACATCCTCATTACCTTCGCTAATATCCTCCCTTAAAGTGGACTTTAGACAAGACTTTACATAGAGACAAACCCCTCCTCCTCTCCGATTTTTACGATCCTTTCTAAACAGACTGTAACCCTGTAAGTTAACTGCCCAGTCATAGCTTTCATCTCAAGTTTATTGTGCTAAAGCAAGGAAATGTGCAATACATGAAATGTGAACAGCATAATGGCTTGTGAAATTTATGAAAAAACACATGAGATTTTTAGCACAAAATTTGGCCAAATATTGTGAGCCCATTCACCAAACGTCAAGGTAATCTCAGATCGAATGGGTAACTAACCTGTCTGCCTAGTGTGAACACTTACCTATGGCTAATAAAATGGTAAAGCCTGTATTTATAGAGGAGGTTAGAACCAACTGTGTCTGGATGTAGTTAAAATCACAGCATGGTGAAGGGCGGGGCGTTCAAGTCAGAAAAAGCAATACATAGTAAATATAGAAAAACTGACTGAACAGCCATCTAGTCTGAACTGGTGCATAACCAAAAAGTCTTACATAGCAAATAGATAATGGCTGCACTCAAGTTTATTGTGCTAAAGCAAGGAAATGTGCAATACATGAAATGTGAACAGCATAATGGCTTGTGAAATTTATGAAAAAACACATGAGATTTTTAGCACAAAATTTGGCCAAATATTGTGAGCCCATTCACCAAACGTCAAGGTAATCTCAGATCGAATGGGTAACTAACCTGTCTGCCTAGTGTGAACACTTACCTATGGCTAATAAAATGGTAAAGCCTGTATTTATAGAGGAGGTTAGAACCAACTGTGTCTGGATGTAGTTAAAATCACAGCATGGTGAAGGGCGGGGCGTTCAAGTCAGAAAAAGCAATTTGCTATGTAAGACTTTTTGGTTATGCACCAGTTCAGACTAGATGGCTGTTCAGTCAGTTTTTCTATATTTACTATGTATTGCTTTTTCTGACTTGAACGCCCCGCCCTTCACCATGCTGTGATTTTAACTACATCCAGACACAGTTGGTTCTAACCTCCTCTATAAATACAGGCTTTACCATTTTATTAGCCATAGGTAAGTGTTCACACTAGGCAGACAGGTTAGTTACCCATTCGATCTGAGATTACCTTGACGTTTGGTGAATGGGCTCACAATATTTGGCCAAATTTTGTGCTAAAAATCTCATGTGTTTTTTCATAAATTTCACAAGCCATTATGCTGTTCACATTTCATGTATTGCACATTTCCTTGCTTTAGCACAATAAACTTGAGTGCAGCCATTATCTATTTGCTATGTAAGACTTTTTGGTTATGCACCAGTTCAGACTAGATGGCTGTTCAGTCAGTTTTTCTATATTTACTATGTATAGCTTTCATCTAACCATGTCTCGGTTATTCCCACTATGTCAAAGTTACCTGTAGATATTTCTGCTTCTAGTTCTTCCATCTTGTTTGTCAGGCTTCTGGCATTTGCGAGCATGCAGTTTAGAGGATTTTGTTTTGTTCCAATCTCCTCGCTGTGGATTGTTTTAGAAATGTTCTTACCTCCCTTCTGAGTATGTTTTCCTGGGTCTTCTTTGTTCGAGTCTAATGTTTTTCTTCCCGTCCCCTCTTCTTCTAGTTTAATTACTTTTCTTTTAGTTTAATTACGATTTTTGTGAGGCAGAATTAACAAAAACCAGCAATTTGTGAATTTCTTTTTGGAGGGGGCCTTTACACCGTTCTACATTTGGTAAAATTGATAAAGCAGTTTTATTTTTCGGGTTAGTAAGATTACAGCAATACCTCATTTATATGATTTTTTATGTTTTGGCGCTTTTATACGACAAAAACTATTTTATATAAAAAAATTATTTTGGCATCGCTTTATTCTGAGGACTATAACTTTTTTATTTTTTCGCTGATGATGGTGTATGGCGGCTCGTTTTTTACGGGACAAGATGACGTTTTCAGCGGTACCATGGTTATTTATATCCGTCTTTTTTATCGCGTTATTCCACTTTTTATTTGGCGGTATAATAATAAAGCGTCATTTTTTGCCTCTTTTTTTTTTTTTTTACGGTGTTCACTGAAGGGGTTAACTAGTGGGACAGTTTTGTAGGTCGGGTCATTACGGACGCGGCGACGCGGCAATACTAAATATGTGTACTTTTATTGTTTTTTTTATTTAGATAAATAAATGTATTTGTTGGAAAATATATATATATATATTTTTTACTTTATTTAGGATTTTTTTTTTTTACACATGTAAATATTATTTTTTTTACATTGCCCCAGGGGGGGACATCACATTATAGTGACAGATCGCTGATCTGACACTTTGCAGTGCACTGTGTCAGATCAGCAATCACACAGGCACTGCAGGGAGGCTTTCCGGCGCCTGCTCTGAGCAGCCACCTCCCTGCAGGACCCGGAAGGCCCCCCACGGCTATTTTGGATCCGGGCCTGCAGGTAGGAGACCCTAGGAGCAACGAGATCACATCGCGTTGCTCCGAGGGTCTCAGGGAAGCACGCAGGGAGCCCCCTCCCTGCGCGATGCTTCCCTGTGCCACCGGAACGCTGCGATAATGTTTGATCGCAGTGTTCCGGGGGTTAATGTGCCAGGAGTGGCATAGTGCCGGATGTCAGCTGTAATAATCAGCTGACACCCGGCGGCGATTGGCCGCGCTCCCCCCGTGAGTGCGGCTGATCGCGCTGGACGTACTATCCCATCACTGGAAATTAAGTCCCAGGTCACCTTGATGGGATAGTACGTTCAATGGGATTAAGGGGTTAAGTCATGACTACGTTCATTGTAGTTTTAGAGTCCAGTCATGTCTACTTCCTTTGTGGTACAGGAGTCCAGTCATGACTATGTCCATTGTGGTATAGGAGTCCAGTCATGACTATGTCCATTGTGGTATAGGAGTCCAGTCATGTCTATGTCCATTGTGGTATAGGAGTTCAGTGATGTCTATGGCCATTGTGTTATGGGAGTCCAGTTATGACTATTTCCATTATGGTATAGGAGTCCAGTCATGTTTATTTGCATTGTTATATAGGAGTCCAGTCATGACTATGTCCATTGTGGTATAGGAGTCCAGTCATGACTATGTCCATTGTGGTATAGGAGTCCAGTCATGACTATGTCCATTGTGGCATAGGAGTTCAGTCATGTCTATGTCCATTGTGGTATAGGGGTTCAGTGATGTCTATGTCCATTGCGATATGGGAGTCCAGTCATGTTTATGTGCATTGTTATATAGCAGTCCAGTCATGAATATGTCCATTGTGGCACAGGAGTCCAGTCATGTCTATGTCCATTGTGGTATAGGGGTTCAGTGATGTCTATGTCCATTGCGGTATGGGAGTCCAGTCATGTTTATGTGCATTGTTATACAGGAGTCCAGTCATGAATATATCCATTGTGGTATAGGAGCCCAGTCAGATCTATGTCCATTGTGGTATAGGAGCTCAGTCAGATCTATGTCCATTGTGGTGTAGGAGTCCAGTTATGACTATTTCCATTGCGATATAGGAGTCCAGTCATGTGTATGTACATTGTGTTATAGGAGTCCAGTCATGTCTATGTCCATTGTTGTTTAAGGGTTAAGTCATGACTACATTCATTGTAGTATTAGAGTCCAGTCATGTCTACTTCCATTGTGGTATAGAAATCCAGAAATATCTACATCTATTGTAGTCTAGGAGTCCAATCATGTCTACGTCCTTTGTGTGACAGGAGTACAATCATGTATTTTTCCATTGCTGTGTTGGAGTCAAGATACAGTGGGGCAAAAAAGTATTTAGTCAGTCAGCAATAGTGCAAGTTCCACCACTTAAAAAGATGAGAGGCGTCTGTAATTTACATCATAGGTAGACCTCAACTATGGGAGACAAACTGAGAAAAAAAAATCCAGAAAATCACATTGTCTGTTTTTTTATCATTTTCTTTGCATATTATGGTGGCAAATAAGTATTTGGTCAGAAACAAAATTTCATCTCAATACTTTGTAATATATACTTTGTTGGCAATGACAGAGGTCAAACGTTTTCTGTAAGTCTTCACAAGGTTGCCACACACTGTTGTTGGTATGTTGGCCCATTCCTCCATGAAGATCTCCTCTAGAGCAGTGATGTTTTTGGCTTTTCGCTTGGCAACACGGACTTTCAACTCCCTCCAAAGGTTTTCTATAGGGTTGAGATCTGGAGACTGGCTAGGCCACTCCAGGACCTTGAAATGCTTCTTACGAAGCCACTCCTTCGTTGCCCTGGCGGTGTGCTTTGGATCATTGTCATGTTGAAAGACCCAGCCACGTTTCATCTTCAATGCCCTTGCTGATGGAAGGAGGTTTGCACTCAAAATCTCACGATACATGGCCCCATTCATTCTTTCATGTACCCGGATCAGTCGTCCTGGCCCCTTTGCAGAGAAACAGCCCCAAAGCATGATGTTTCCACCACCATGCTTTACAGTAGGTATGGTGTTTGATGGATGCAACTCAGTATTCTTTTTCCTCCAAACACGACAAGTTGTGTTTCTACCAAACAGTTCCAGTTTGGTTTCATCAGACCATAGGACATTCTCCCAAAACTCCTCTGGATCATCCAAATGCTCTCTAGCAAACTTCAGATGGGCCCGGACATGTACTGGCTTAAGCAGTGGGACACGTCTGGCACTGCAGGATCTGAGTCCATGGTGGCGTAGTGTGTTACTTATGGTAGGCCTTGTTACATTGGTCCCAGCTCTCTGCAGTTCATTCACTAGGTCCCCCCGCGTGGTTCTGGGATTTTTGCTCACCGTTCTTGTGATCATTCTGACCCCACGGGGTGGGATTTTGCGTGGAGCCCCAGATCAAGGGAGATTATCAGTGGTCTTGAATGTCTTCCATTTTCTAATTATTGCTCCCACTGTTGATTTCTTCACTCCAAGCTGGTTGGCTATTGCAGATTCAGTCTTCCCAGCCTGGTGCAGGGCTACAATTTTGTTTCTGGTGTCCTTTGACAGCTCTTTGGTCTTCACCATAGTGGAGTTTGGAGTCAGACTGTTTGAGGGTGTGCACAGGTGTCTTTTTATACTGATAACAAGTTTAAACAGGTGCCATTACTACAGGTAATGAGTGGAGGAAAGAGGAGCCTCTTAAAGAAGAAGTTACAGGTCTGTGAGAGCCAGAAATCTTGATTGTTTGTTTCTGACCAAATACTTATTTTCAACCATAATATGCAAATAAAATGATAAAAAAACAGACAATGTGATTTTCTGGATTTTTTTTTCTCAGTTTGTCTCCCATAGTTGAGGTCTACCTATGATGTAAATTACAGACGCCTCTCATCTTTTTAAGTGGTGGAACTTGCACTATTGCTGACTGACTAAATACTTTTTTGCCCCACTGTATGTCTACATTCATAGTGCTATGAGTCCAGTCACGTCTATATCCAGTGTGGTATAGAAGTCCAGTCAAGTCTACGTGAAATGTGGCATACGAGTCCAACCACATCTATGTCCAATGTGGTATGGCAGTCAAAGATGTCTTGTGGGCTTTTTGTGAGACTTCTGGCCTTTCAGCGACTTGACAAACACGTGTTAAGTACCATTAAAATTCAATATGTTGTCAGTAGGGCTGCGTCCACATTATGCTCGTATGAAACTGGCCTGATAGAAGAAGACCCTCTATGGCCCAAATGGGTAAATCGTCTGAAAACATGCAGTGAGCTTGTAAAAAGATATTAAACAAATTGCCCCAAATTTCTTAGCATTTTAAACTTTGAAATCATTATGTCATCCAACAAAGTTTTGAAATCATAATTAAACTAAGTCTATGATGCCCTTCTTCTTAGAGATCTCCAATCTACAGCATATTCAGGTGGTTTAAAAAAAAAGGTAGCACATTTCTTTGTACTAATCATAAGATCTAAATTACATCTTGGCCATATGATAGGTTTAGAATTGATGCATCAATTAATTAACAAAATGCTCCTATAGTCAATTTAAGGCATTACAAATATAACAATTTGTGATGCACCTTCAGATTTACACTCCAATTTATAGAAACTAGGCTATGATCCTAGAAACTCTGAATCTTATATTTCTTATATAAGTAGGTTATTTAGTTTTGACCTAACCTTCAAGGGCCCCACTGTGGGAATCGGAACGATGTGCTGTTATTGACAGAAGAAGTCGGTGCAGATGGGCCCTCCAATGGTTTCAATAGGTACGTTGGGTCTTCAAGAACTACTATTTGCAAGAGTACGTCAGTGTGAATAATACAAGGGAATTCTTGATTGACAAAACCAACTCCATATCTCAAAATGCTTTACTGGGAAATTTAACAAGGGGTTGTCCACTACCCTTCACTAGGGTTGAGCGACCTTTAGTTTTTTAGGGTCGAGTCGGGTTTTGTGAAACCCGACTGTCTTAAAAGTCGAGTCGAGTGAAATCGGCCGACCACCGTGAAAAGTTGGGTTTCGTCCGAAACACGAAACCCAATGAAGGAAATTATATATATATATATATATATATATATATATATATATATATATATTTTTTTTTTTCTCTCTCTCTCTCTCTCTCTCTCTCCCCCTCCGTCCCAGCACAGAAAATTTCGTATTGCACATTCCAAATCCCTACTGCGCACAAGCGATAACATGACGATAGGCGTTCACTCCCCTAAGACCTATGTCATCACTCTGCCCACGCTCATTCATTGGCTGAAAAAATGGCGCTAAACGCGTCATACGAAACGCGACTTTGGCGCCAAGATCGCGTACCGCATGGCCGACCCCGCACAGGGATCGGGTCGGGTTACATGAGACGCCGACTTTGCCAAAAGTCGGCGACTTATGAAAATGAACGACCCGTTTCGCTCAACCCTACCCTTCACCCATAGCCTGGGTACCGGTTGGTATATTGTAAATAAGGCCAGTCACTACTGCAAATTGCAGATGTGACTGGGTCCATGTTTAGCGTTATGTGCTCATCTGCACTGGTACACTTGCTATAACGGATCTATGTAGTTTCCGAGCGTGCTCCATGGCGCATGCAGAACAAGCCCTAAATGTTTCAATATCCATTTAAAAAAAGTGTTGACTGAGCCTGCTGTTTCTAATTTTTCAAAATTGGTCGATGATCTAATGTGAATGAAAGTGTCTTGACACTCCCTTGATGATGTCTTAGAAAATAAGGATTCAGAACTTGGGACCTTCTACCTGAAGAATGGTGATCCGATGAGTGGTGAGACAGCAGTCGTTGAGTGGGGGAGCCACATCAACTTTTAAAAATGCCAACCTCCGCGGTAAACTAGGGATCAGTCGTATATGGTGTTTTAGGGTTGCAACAGGTCAACTGTTGTAAGACTGTCTATATAATTGATTAGTTGGCCTCAATTTTGATGCCTTTTGCGTCTAGTTCTGAAAATTTGGTATGTTTTTTATTGTACTGCTCTTGTTTCCACCATGCTCCTTGGTTGAGGAATGTAGGCTATTGGTCATTCTATATGGAGGATTGATATTTGACACTTTTGATGTATGTTTGTTTTAGTGTTGTCCTCACCTTGTTTAAGGTTTATAATTTTTAATAAAATTGATGTTTTATTGATTCACATTCACAACATTCAAAAATGTTAACGGAGCCTGCTGATTGTTTTTTTCAAGACTGGTCTGTGTTCTAAAGTGGATGAATTGGTTTTGACTCTCTTTTGATAGATGCCTGAGAAAATAAGGATTGGGTAGGTGGATTTCTCTACACCCACTACTTTTGATCTCATGGGGGACAAACCACCGCCAGAAATGACTGCCACCGGCTTATTCTTCCACGCTTTACACTGAAAACACAGATACTTGGCCAAACTGAGCTTGCATGTGTATGAGGATCTTGATTTGGCCACCTTAACATACACCATTACCAAAACTCCGACATGCCAGAATATGGATCTACTCTTCCAAGCAAGCGGCCACCTTAACATACACCATTACCAAAACTCCGACATGTCAGATAATGGATCTATTCTTCCAAGCAACCAATCGTGAACAATTGGCGCCATGGCTGAAGCAAAAAAGATCTTTGATGTCTTGTACAATAAATTATAATTTGATATATTTTAGCTAAAAGCCTCTCCGACAGTAGGATACAATCAAACAGACTCCAGCTGAAAAATCCCTTACATGTATCAAATCTCCGTTTTGCCAACCCAAAGTGGGAATATAAGCTTAAAGGCCTGAATTTAACAAACCTAATTATCAAGGCTTAATTAGTACCAAGGGTGATGCTTCTCAGAACACCTGCAGGCTTAATTTATGTCCTGACAGAGAGGAACAAGTGTTAATGGGCTGTATTTATGGTAATATCTGTGCTTCCGAGAGCGTGGGGGATTGAACACAGCGCTATATGGTAGCGATGTATGCCAAGCTCTACAGTAAACCGTTACCATTTTATTCCTAATACTACATCGTGCACCTGTCCTTGGAGAAATGACGAATCTCTCCGACACTTTGGCCATAAAGAATAAATATATGTAAGAGACAGACTGCGCAATATCATTAGTTGGACTTCCATTTCCTCGCCACAAGAGACAAAATTATTTTGTAAAGCCGCAGTCATTCAATGCGCGGACAGTGATGAATATCAGAGATCTCATTATACATTATGTAGTAATTAAACACAGCAAAAGTGACTCTACTGACCTTAAAGAGAATATATATATTCTGCATGCTGTTTGAAATATTAGGAAACATAAAAGGTTTTTTCATGACTCTGTGGGATCCCGGTATGAAGCGCAATCTAACATTAGAATAATGTTGTTCTAGTCAGTCTGAATAGAGTAACGAGAACTGAGAAGCAAACTATGTCAGCCGGGGGGACGCCAGGCATAAAGGCCTTTGTTAAACTGGGACATGGCAAGCCGCATCAATTGACGCTGGTCCCCATCAATTACAACATCACATAAGGGATATTACAGGCTCTTGTAATGATGAACCATGAATATAAAGAAGATTTACTGGAGGGATTAGAACTTTAGCCAAATGTTTCAGCACTTTGTATTCTACTGCATGCTGTCTACACAATACCTTTTACCCAAATTCCCTTTAAAGCGTTTCTTTCATTTTGAAGAAAGGGTCCCACTACCCATACTCCCTCCAAATAATCTCATTCAGCTGTCATTGCCAGGAAGGCTGATGTGTTGAGGATGATGTCCCAACATCTCAGTGTCCAACTGTCAGCAAATGGGTGTTTTTACCTAGAAAAACCCTTAGTTGTGTTGCAAAACTTGGCAAAGGGTCAGACAAGTGACTTATAGATTGCCTAGCGCCAATGGATAGAACTAGAAAGCTTGGTCCTCATCCTTGAGTAAAAGGTCTCCATAAGGAAAAACAGACCTAGACGTCTCAGCCAGCCCACCAGTACCATGTTCTGCACTAATGAGAGGCAAAAAACCCTGAAAGAGTTGAATACAGATGATTGTCCTTACCATTTGGAGAAGACTTTGCTTTGTCTAAATAACCTTAGTCATGTTGCAGGGCAAATGGTTGGACATAGACTTATCGATTGGCCAATTTAAATAGGTGGCACTGGAGAGCCAACTTTCTTCCTCCTTGAAGAGAGCCAATTTACATATGTTTTTTGCATGGAGAATATTGATTGGCCAATAAGTTTCCTTATGACGGTGAGAGGACTTGTTGAGAAGAACCAAACCTAAACCTCTTACCCAGACAACCAGTATCATGCTGGCAAGAACCCTGAAACAGCGGATTGCTAATGGTTGTCCTTACCATTTGGAGAAGACTTTGGCTTGTTTAATGAAGTTCTGTTCATAATAGCTGTTCAAAAAACAGGCCATTCTATTTATCAGGTCCCAGGGAAACCCTGACTTTCACCCTTAAACTTCTAAACAGGAATTTAAATTTACGCAGGGCCCTCTGAGTTGCTCCCACAAAGTGGCTGCTGGCTGGTGGAGAGAGCTGGCAGGGAGAAGCATTGTTAAGTCGGTGAAGGTAAGTAAGGTCAAAATCAGACACAAACATATGAGCCAGCCGTGTAGTCCGAAATATGATTCAACTTCAGGAAATAAAAACCCGGGGATAAAGGATAATAGGAAGAAACAAAGCAAGAGACCAGGGAAGACACAAACTATAACTGGCAGCTAGAAGTAGCTTCTGGGGCTTTAAATAGTATGTGGACCCACCCAAAGCTCACAGAAAGGAGATAATTAGATGATCAATGTTAAGATATCAACTCACATGCTCCTTGCCCAGACGGTACTATAGGTCCCAAAAATCACCCAACAGAACTGCCTTTGTGTCGTCCTCCATCATCCGCAGAGAAAGTACTGCACCACCTAGTGACAGATGCAGAGGTAGTAGGGGCAAATTCAGATATGGATGCTGAAGTATGCTTAAATAACTTTAGACATATTGCAACGCACAGTAAAAGGGTCAAACATTGACCTGTATGGTATCTACCTCAAATAGGTGTCACTAAAGAGCTTTCTTCTTCCTCGAGGGAAGATTTTTTTTTCATACAAATATTGTGTATTATTATATTTTTTGGCCCACTTGTTTATTCTTATTCTTAACTATGAATAATTGTAGTCGATTTATAGCCATTGGATTTTCGTTTAACGCAAAACTAATCTACACAGTTCAGACTTTCTGACACTTATACAAAACATATATCGGATAATTCCTCTGAGGATACAATCCTTGCAGCCTCCAATATAAAGCCAGCTATCTCCCGCTTCCCAGCATCTCTCCATATTTACATAACCATATTCAGTCACTCAGTGTGATTTCATCATGATTGTATAGTTAGCACTTTGTCTGCTGCCATAATGTGCATCAATCATATACTTACGGTAAGTTTTTTCCAAGTGCGTATATCTGGGCCGCACAGACATAGAAGTATATGCAAAGTAATGTCATATGCACACAGATGTACTAGGTACAAGCTCCCATTTGGACAAATCTTAATCCTAAGAGGTCCATAAGCCCATACTACACCTCCATGTGCCTCTAATTTCATACATTTACTTTTTTTCCACTTCTAGGGTATAACAGCACAATATAGAAATGTAATATGGGAAAAGACAGAGTGTCCGTTTTACGGGAACATCACTTTGCCTCTTTGCAGATGTTCAGAAATCTCTTCTGCCTTAAAAGATCATTATAATGTAAAACAGTAAAAAGAAAGATAAAGCGGTGGGGAGAGGAGGGAGATGAAGCTGCACACTCATAATAGTTTATTTACTCCGTAAGCATGAAGAAAGAAAAGGTTGATTTACAAAACCAAAAGAGGGAAGAAAAAGTTCAAAATGAGCAGATTAGGCCCATTTCTGACCCACTTCTTACACAAAGTGATATACATCAAGTTTTAGGATGGATTGTGATTTTACGTAAAGATAGATAGGATTTGAATTCAATACGAGAGAAGGGAAAATGGATGGAGCTCACCTGACTGCGAGGTATTCAATGTCCAGGATGGAGCTACAAGTGGAGGGTGCCGCTTCTGTTGGTGAGGCACAGCCATGAAGAGGAGGAAGGAAGGAATCCGGCCCAACCATCCAACGTAAAAGTCCAGTTTATTCACAAGCCAATGAAAACAAGGATCCAAGAAAACCATATATGGACTTTAACATTGGATGGCTGTGTCGGATCCTTCCTTCCTGCTCCTCCTTTGAATGTAATATGTCTCACTAATCATCCAACCAGTAGCGAGTGGTGTCCACATACTTCCAAAGCTTTTGAAACAGTTTAGTTTTTGGTCCAAAATCCTTGACTTTCCACACCCCTGTTTCACACCTTTGATTTGTGGACAGCTGGGCTCAATCGAAATATGAAAAAACCCAATGCCAGGCACATAAAATAAAAGGTTTTGGGAGGCTTCTGTAGTGTCCCAGAAATGTCTTTTTATCTGAGAGTGTAGGAGACCTTTTTCCCAGTTGTATCACAGGTATTCCAGTAGGCCTGGAAAGAATGGGTATAATACTTATAGCTGGCACTGAGAAAAAAAAAGGGTACAAATTTGGACCTCAATGAAAAATCTGCAACAAAGTCACCTTTGGACTTCTATAGGCAGCAGGGCTGATGTTCAACTGCGACCTTTGCGCCCACCATAGCTACAGCTTTGCTCTAAGTGATCATCTATGAAACAATGGCCACCATAGTACAACTGGCTGGTAGTACGAGATATAGAAGTGGTCATAGGGGTATTCTGAATAATTTCTCTTAAGTTTATGGATTTTATGGTTGCAGGTTTGGGCGGATCTCCTCAATGAATACACATTTAAATTAATGTAATGTTTAGGCATTTGCATGAGGCCCAGAGAAGAAGACAATGAGGAAGACTAGATTAGAATTTATTAATTTTGGCATTCAGATGCAAAACTAAACAAACACTCATTGATTCTTGTAAAATTAGACTGGGCTTTTACGGGAAGGATGCATTGTGACCGCAGAACGCGGCGTGTAGGTTATAGATCTTTGTGTGCTTTGTATATCTCAGATGTATGTGTAATGCAGATGATACTATTCGAAACGTCATTCAATCAGAAGTAACGGTGGGGACCAGGGCAGGTCAACAAATGAGCAAGGGGGAGCAGACAGTATACATGGAAGTACAGATCATCGTGTCCCGTACACAATTAGTCAGATCTGAGGTTTGGGGCTGTAGGTGGTGGTTCCTTCCTAAGTACAACTCGTGGTTGAATCATTACAGTTAGTAATCACTTCTATACTGAAACCTATACACCCACATCACTGTCAATGATTATTACATCCTGTTAATCAGAAGAAAAAAAAACAACAAATACAACACATTTTCCCTAATATGTTTTGCATACTTCAGTTTCTTTTTCATTTTTATTATTTTTAATTATTTTTACAAAATTTAACCAAAATACCTTCTTTATGGCTCTAAGGTCGGATTAGACGTAGCTGGCGCCAAATCAAATTTTCAGTCTTAAAAACAGAAGCCACTATGGCGGATCATAAAACAAATTCTATGCGCACAATTCTAAATACATTTTTTACGTCTTGGCATATCCGTGCATGACGAGTAGGAATCTATTAGCTTTCCGATTTAATTTACACCAATTTCGGGCATAAATTACAGTAATTTTATCAGGCAGTGATTACATGCCCCATTTTTCTAAGCCCCATCCAAAAAGTGGCAAGAGGCAAAAATCAAAAAGGAAAAAAAATGTCAAAATGTATGCGCAAAAAGTAAAAAATAGATGTTGCAAAATTCATTTTTTTTTCACCATAAAACTGGAGACTGAGACTTTTTACTATATCCTGTACTAAAGGACCCCAAAAGTCCCATTGGCCCTTATGAAAAGATCAATATTATTCTAGCCCTAAATAATTAGGGGTCCTGTCGAAGCGTTTGCATTGGGGCCCATGAGCTTGAAGTTATGCCACTCCCTATAATAACGTAGTACTGATCAGATGATCAAAAACTAAAACTAACTTAAAGGGAACCTGTCACCCCCCCCAGTCGTTTCAAACTAAAAGAGCCACCTTGTGCAGCAGTAATGCTGCATTCTGACAAGGTGGCTCTTTTAGTTCTGGTTGCTGTAACTGCCGAAATAATCAGTTTTGTAATTTGTCCGAAATACCTTGTCTTCAGTCAAGGAGGCCGGCATTTCCCCCCCCCCCCTGCTGCAGACGCCACACAGCCGTCACTAACATCATCTGGGCGCCGCCTCCTCCTCACCGCTGTTTTCAAAATAGCCGGCGCCTGCGCTCTTTTCCCCTGCCTGGTGCAGGCGCAGTGAGCGCTGCCCGTCTTTCCTCATATGCAGTCTAGCTGACTGCGCCTGCGCGGCCGCCCTGCTTGTGATTCCCAGCCCTGCAGTGACTTATGATTTATTCACATTGGGGGGCTGGGATTCACAGGCAGGGCGGCCACGCAGGCGCTGTCAGCTAGACTGCATATGAGGAAAGACGGGCAGCGCTCACTGCGCCTGTGCCAGGCAGGGGATAAGAGCGCAGGCGCCGGCTATTTTGAAAACAGCGGTGAGGAGGCGGCGCCCGGCGCCAAGAAGATGTGAGTGACGGCTGTGTGGCGTCTAAAGCAGGGGGGAAACGCCGGCCTCCTTGACTGAAGACAAGGTATTTCTGACAAATTAAAAAGCGGATTATTTCTCTAGTTACAGCACCCAGAACTAAAAGAGCCACCTTGTCAGAATGCAGCATTACTGCTGCATAAGGTGGCTCTTTTAGTTTGAAACGACTGGGGTGGGTGACAGGTTCCCTTTAACTAAAAAAAAGTACTAAAAAGATGCTAAAAAAAGACTAATAAAGTAAAAATGTGTTAAAAATATAGAAATAAATACAAATTTGAACCACCCTTCTTTTTCTCTCATTAAAAATAAAGAAATAATAATAATAAAAGAATAAAAATATTTGGTATTGCGGAGCACCCCAAAAAGATTATATATATTTATATAAATATATATATATATATATATATATAAGGGCTGTCACCCTAAGTCCAAGTGGGAGACCACAGAAAAAGTGGTGGAGAATGAAGGGGCTAAAGTCCTGAGGGACCTCAAGATCCAGATGGATAAGCCGGTGTTGGCCTTGAGACATCAACATTAGAAAGAAGGAATATGAGAAGCTGCAGAAATACCAGGGCCTCAAAGGAGAACAGGAGAAGATGTGGGGGGTGAAGGCAACAGTGATTCCAGTGGTGATAGGAGCACTTGGAGCAGTGACCCCTAAGTTGGAAGAATGGCTACAACAGATCCCAGGAACAACATCTGAGCTCTTCCCAGAAAAGCGCAATACTGGGAACAGCTAAGATCCTGCCCAGAAAAGCGCAATGCTGTGAACAGCTAAGATCCTGCGCAGAACCCTCAAACTCCCAGACCTCTAGTAGAGGACCCGAGAATGAGAAAGGACAACAAAGACCACCCCCATTGGGGGTGAAAAGGAAGGTTTTTTTTACAATATATAAAATAAGCTTGCTTGCAAAAAAAATACTAACCCTCTCATAGCGCTATGGACAAAAAAATAATAATATGCCTTATCCTTTGTTCCTGCATGATAAGAGGTCACAAATCTTGAAAAATGGTGACACAAACCAATTTTTTTAAAAATACTAATAAAAGCCCAACAAAACTATAAATATATATAAGAAAATGGAAAATTGCCCACTCGGGAAGGGGTTAATATTTACTCAGCTTAGAAAAGACATCCAGAATGGTTACGCCGAGGTTGGCATTACCCAAAAGAGACAGAGGGGCCACTAATGACAGACAAGAGTTCACGATTTGATGCCACCTTTAAAAAGTTTCTGTAATTGAAGATGTTCTCACATTAATTCTTTGCATCCATTATTGACAGAGAATTTAATTTAAAGGCAACCAGTCTGTAACCTCGGGGTACGGTTTTAAATAATTTATAATTGCTGCACGAGTGTAATCATATTGTCATTGATTAAGATCAGGTCACAGCTACTGTTTGCAAATGTCTCGCCTTCACCTACCCGATGCAGCTAATTTTTAACCATTTTCCAACTATAAAGTATAGAAACCACTGAAGAATTAGCACTCAGGGAATGAATATATTATCAAGCACTCAATTATTACATAGAGAACAGGGTAACGCCATGAAATTTGAAAGAAATTCGAGGAATCGGTTGACCTATTCTTATGCCGTTATGTATTATACAGCCACATACATCATATAGTGCCGCCAAGAGAAAAATAAAGGGAATATATAGTTAATATATATAATTTTTACTGACTATTAGTATTACTATTTTATTTTGTATGTTTATTACGTAGTCTTTCTTATTTTAGCCCAACCGTCCTCATGTAGGTTTTTATTACATCTTTGCCTCTCACTCATCTCATCATATATGATTTGTACCTAACGCATGTGATACATAAGCGACTTTATATGCCGTGCACCTGATTTTATTATATCTGACCCTTTTGATGATGTATAGGGATTAGTGATGATACTCCACGGCCAAGCTAAATGGCTCAGTGGTTAGCAACATTGCTCGGGAGTCTTGGGTTGAAATCCCACCAATGGCGCCATTCATAAATATTACATGTCTGGTTTACTTTCTGGTGTTTTTGACTATGGACCTCATTCCATGTCATAATTTCCTCTTCCTGTTTTATTATCATAATTGCCAACTCTCCTGGAACATCTGAGATAATCGCTGAAAAAGGGGAACCCAATCGAACTCACGGAAATATCTTTGGTGGCATCAAAACTTCCCAGATAGCAGCGCTTCCTGGCATTTTCCTTCTGTTGGACGATCTGCTGTTAGATGGAGCGTTGGCATCTAAAAGTACTTTTTGGTAACAGGTAAGGGGTGTAGAGGGGGTGTGGTCTGGAAACAGGGGGCCTGGTCACAAATGCAAAGCTCTGGCGATGAGAGAAGCACAACACAAAATCGACGATGAGCTAAGCACACCAGCATCAGGGGCTTATCTACAGCATTCTGTAATGCTGTAGATAAGCCCACAATGTATCCTGAAAGAGGAGAAAAAGAGGTTAGATTATACTCACCCAGGGGCGGTACCGCTGCGGGGGGAGTACTCTGACCTTTCCCGGCGCCTGCAGTACTTTGCTCTTTCCTCAACAGGGCAGACAAAGTACACATGCGCCGGAGTCGCAGCGTGAAGACAAGAAGAGGACGTCATCGTAAGAAGATGGGAGGCCCCGGACCGGACCACGATGCCCATCGGACCGGACCGCCCCTGGGTGAGTATAATCTAACCTCTTTTTCTCATCTTTCCGGATACATCGGGGGCTTATCTACAACATTACAGAATGCTGTAGATAAGCCCCTGATGCTGGAGGGCTTAGCTCATCGTCGATTTGGGGGTGACAGGTTCCCTTTAAAGAGAATATGTCAGTAGAATCAACCGTCTATATGGGCATATAGGACATAGAAAGGTAAATAAAATGATACCTAGATATCTGTGATCTGATGTTTTACTTCAGAGAAATCCACTTTTTTTATTAATATGTAAATGAGCTGTTAAGATCCATGGGTGGGACATAGATCTCCCCAAGAATTTGCCTCCAAAGCTAATGTCAAATGAAAAGGGGGATTACTAGTGTGAGACATGTTATGGCTGACAGTGTTATCTACGTGTCTCACAATGGTAAAACCCCCTTTCACTTAATACAAACTCTGGAGGCAGATTAACAGGGTGATCTATGTCCGGCCCATAGATCTCATAGGCTCATTTACATATTAAGAAAAACATTGTTTTTCTCGTGAAAAAGACAT
This sequence comes from Ranitomeya variabilis, assembly GCF_051348905.1. Classification (NCBI taxonomy): domain Eukaryota; kingdom Metazoa; phylum Chordata; class Amphibia; order Anura; family Dendrobatidae; genus Ranitomeya; species Ranitomeya variabilis. The sequence goes on from NC_135233.1 coordinate 582,526,581, forward strand.
GGGATAGCACATATCAAGGTATATTTTTATCCTACTTTCTATGACCTACATGTTTATTAAGACGGCATTGGAGGGTTGATCCTACTGAGAGATTCCCTTCAAGGCGAATTGATGGAAAACTTGCCAAGTATGTACATATGTAAATATATACATATATGTCTTCAGACTGCCAATCCTTTTGTTCTCCCTAAGATGAGCTGCCACCAGGTATGTCTGGCAAGGCAAAAGCTCTCTCATAGAGAATACAAGAGCGACAGTCAAGATAGTTTCCGGCCAAATGATCGTCAGAACCATCGTTCAGCCAACAGTCATCTAATGTGTATGAGGGGCTTTCGGAACTAATCAGATCAGATCTGTAGGGGTGTTAAGTTAGTATTTCAAAGGGAGCTGAGCCTTCAATACTACTACACAGTATACCTGTAGTGTTCTGGTTCAGAATATGGTACATTTCCAGTAACCACGGCACCAAGCACCAGCTGATCGAATCGATAGTAGGGCTAGATATTTGACCACTAAAAATAGGTCACCAATATCTCAGCTCCATACAACTCCTTTCATTGTTTTCCCATGCACAATGGTGCCCGGACAGAATACACGTTTTTAGAATACTTTCCTTTCAGTAAAATGGCTTCTAGACAATTCTTTCTTAAGAAATTCTGATCTCTACCGGTTATAATGAGAGCCACCTAAACATATTAGACAATGCACAATCGGTCAAGACGATGAACCCAAAACTCCTTCTCCTGGCTGAATACTTCTTGGTTGAGATATGGGTTACTGAAGGGTTATGAAAGAGCTTCTCTGTAGTAAATGACACTGACACTACAACAAGAAAGTTCATTTCACAAAGATGATTCATTAAGAAATGAAATATTCATGGCTGACAGGTTGAAGGATCACCATAGAGTTTTATTCTAATGCACCTGTCCTCTTTGTCAAGTCCAATATGGGATGTCATGTCGCCAAAGTTTTATTTAGAAATTGTTTGTCAGAGTGAGCTCTCTAATGTGAATGAAAAATTCATCCCCTCATTAAGAAGATTTTACATGAAATGTCTGGGATTTTCAATGAAGAGGGAGACATGAACCAATTACTGTTAAACACTTAAAGAGGCAACATTGCGAGTTCACCCAGCGGGTGCTGTCACGGAACTGAGATGGAGAGGATCACGTGTCACTATAAGATATTAAACCCACGTGAAGGAGAGAACTTGTTACCTCCAACCTGACCATAGTAGATGTGTAACCTAGGTGTGCATAACAGGAACCATCTTCACGTCCAAAATCCCACTGGATCCAATATTTTTGCATGGCAACCCTAATTTTACCTGTGCAATATAAATGTTTTGCCACCCCAACTTCAGGTGAACTACTTTTTCACCTAAGCTAATTGCTGGTCAGATGTATTATCAGAACATCACCTGCTTCATCCGTGAAGTTACTGGTGGTCTCTTCACCGTAGATGTAGTGTTCGATACACCAAGAACCCAAAATTTGGATTGTCCAACACCCTGATCAATATTACTATTAATACTGATTTTAAAAAGTTTTTTTTTTTTGCAACAGGCAGATCATTTGTTATATTTTCTATTAGGGCATATTAAATTAATAAGGAAAGGTTTTCCAGTTTAGGACCTGTATCTGGTTGTTGGCATTAGGTGATCACAAGGCTCCAATGAAGTCAATTGGGCATGCCCTTATTGTTATAGTTTGGTGAGAACAAACCTTAAAAAGGGAGTGTAAAAGACAGTGTAGACTAAGTACATTTTCTCGTAGGGAATATAGCTTTTACGACCTCATTCACAAGTCAATTTTTTATATGCACGAGAAAAATGGATCAAGTTTCATAAGTGATTTTTATCAGAGCTTTATCCGAGTGTCCTCCGCCTTTATCAACGTGAAAATAAAACAAGTTTCTCCCCCTTCACATGTCTAACAGTCCATCAAACATCGGATTGCACTTGGATGCCATATGAGTGCTGTTTGATTGTTTTTTTACAAATCCATAAACTTGCATTGCCAATTTTGATTTAATACTTGGATCAAAATCGGACATGTCTCCAGTCTTTTGCGGAGTTAACTGAGGAAACAATCAGACATATGAACAGCCTCATAGACTTTCATACGTACGAGCTATCCATGAAAAACATAGATGGGACATAGATGGCTGCACCAAGTCTCTTGGCCACACCATAGCTGCACCAAGTCTCTTGGCCACACCATGGCTGCACCAAGTCTCTTGGCCACACCATGGCTGCACCAAGTCTCTTGGCCACACCATGGCTGCACCAAGTCTCTTGGCCACACCATGGCTGCACCAAGTCTCTTGGCCACACCATGGCTGCACCAAGTCTCTTGGCCACACCAAGTCTCTTGGCCACACCATGGCTGCACCAAGTCTCTTGGCCACACCATGGCTGCACCAAGTCTCTTGGCCACACCATGGGTGCACCAAGTCTCTTGGCCACATCATGGCTGCATCAAGTCTGTTGGCTACACCATGGGCACACCAAGTAGCTTGGCCACACCATGGGTGCACCAAGTCTCTTGGCCACATCATGGCTGCATTAAGTCTCTTGGCCATACCATGGGTGCATCAAGTCTCTTGGCCACACCATGGCTGCACCAAGTCTCTTGGCCACACCATGGCTGCACCAAGTCACTTGGCCACACCATGGCTGCACCAAGTCTTTTGGTCACACCATGGGTGCACCAAGTCTCTTGGCCACACCATGGGTGCACCAAGTCTCTTGGTCACATCATGGGCGCACAAGCACCTTAGTTAGCATATTTTAAGTTATAGACTTGAATTGAGTAGCAGGTCACATGTGCGAACTGCTGAATCATGCTATTCCTTCTGCATTCTGGCCAGTGAAGAATGCTGAAAACAAGTCTCCTCTTCTGACAACTGGTAGAGGACACCGATCTAATAGTTATCATTCATTCAGTAAATAGGTGATAACTTCATAGAGCTGCACTTCTGTCTGAACAAATTTGCAGCTGAAAGAGATGAGAATAAAAAAAATCAAAAAGTAAAAATCGGTAAGCGTAGCAAGAACCATAACCCTACAAACAAAATCTAACCAGTATTTTTAGACTTCTAATATGGCCAATGTGCGAGCATCTGAACAAAGGCGTCTGGACTGGAATTTGAGACTTGGATTACAGAGCGCTGCTCCTGAGAGCTCACATCATCCAAGCAATCTAGTACTGATGAAAAGCGCTTCCCAAATGGGACAGGTATTTGATTCACTTTGGTCCAGCGGTAAAGTAATGCTTATCTCGTTCACGGAAACAGCCGAGCGCTCGTCAGTACGAGGCGACAACATTTGGCTGCTTTCTGCGAACTCCGTATCACAGCTGAGAACAGCAAGGATGATATGTCCAATTCCAAACACACAATAGCAGCAAATATACCAAACCCAGAGCCTGCTAAACGGACCTGGCCTGGTCTCTGGAGCAGCTGATGCTATTGATTAGCGATGCAACCTGAATATATGTTGTGTGTGACTATATCCTAAACAGAAATACATTTTTAATGGCGACGTTAAACTTTAATACTGCAATCATTTTCTGAGCGGAGAAATGAGCTTTATTGACTAGAAAACCATATTGGTACATTTCTTCCTATAAAGAGAGTCATTATTTCTGATATTTCAGCAATTAACTGGCACGTTTTCACGGATCTGAAAGGTTTGGGCAATTTACTATACAAAGCAGAATATAAACTCTACTTAGACACTATAGAGGTGGCAAATCTGGAACATTACGCGCAATTAAAGCAAATTAGGCACCAGATTTCACATTACAAACTGCAAACATCTCTTAGATCTCTTAGACCTGATGAGGCAGGTGTATTTACTTTGACAAGCCATCTAAAAATGAACGTATAATCCACTATCTAAACGAGCATGTTACGAGTCCAGCTAGGGCAGATATAAAATGATTATTTTCATAATAAGAGCCACAATCTTCATGCAGCATGAATATTCAAAATTAGTACACTAGCCACATCAAGACCAATGGTGTGACGCTAATAGCAGCAGATCATTCGGCCGCTACGGAGTCCGTGAGTCTTTGGGGGCCCGTTGCCATAAGAAAAGAAGAATCTGTTAAACCATGGCCGGTGATCGTTTCCGGTCGTTGCTTAGGCTTCTTTCACACTTCAGTTGTTTGGCGTCAGTCACCTCCGACATAGTGACGGATCGACGGATCCGTAACAATTGTTGAGAAAACGGTTCTAACGGATCCGTTTTTTTGACGGATCCGTTACTTGGGGGTTGTCTGGGAAAAGTATCTACTTTTTGGAGCATGCGCAATTGAAAAAGCAAATTGGGGCGACGGATCCACCGAAATGACGGTCGCGACGGATCCGTCGCCCATAGGCGGCCATTCTATGGAATGGCGGACGCGACGGATCCGTCGTGAACTGCCATTTTGGCGCAGACAAAAAACGTTATAATGTCCGTCAATGTCTAGATGACGTCCGCCAAATTTGGAACGGACGACCATCCGCCACAATCCGTCGCTAATGTATGTCTATGGGAAAATAGCGGATCCGCCCCCAAAAAATGGCGGATCCGCTATTTGAGGAAAATGGCGGTTTCAGACTGACGCCAAAAGACTGAAAAGTGAAAGAGGCCTTACTTGACTGCAGGGAAGACATACCGTTGACACACGTGACCACTGCAGCCAATCCTAATGGCTTATAAATGACTGAATCTTGGAGGAACATCATTACTACACACTTGACCCTTGATGCGGTTAGGGTTATGACTGCTGATGCTGTGGTTAAATTAAAAAAAAAGCCCAGCTGGAAGCACTGGAATAGTAGTGCTGGCAAAGTGGGCAGTAAAAAAAATTAAGTATTGCTTAATTTCTTAATAAATTGCATTTTCCTCATATTTTTATTGATCATTAATAATGACAACACTTATAAAAATCATAGATCTATATCCCTATCCTAATATAAGCAAATCGACAGTTTTGTGCCAACGATGCCACCATGTAGCTTTCACACATCAGATTATTCTAGTGCTAAGTATTCATAAATCGGAACGGCTCCAGATTAAAGGAATTTTTCTATAAATGCTTTTTTTTTTTTTATCAGAATACAATAAATTCCCACTACATTCTTCCATAGCTTCAGATATACTGGGCAGATCGCGTTACATCCTGCTGAGGATTATTTCACCATTTATTTGTAATTAGTTTCACAGGGAAAACTGTGCAAAAGAATCCCGATTCCTAATCCAGTCGCAAAAAAAAAAAAAAAAGAGTTTAGCAGAAAATGCTTAGACAAAATGAAAAGTATTTTCTAACAAATCAGAATTAATTTGCCTGATTGCTTTGGTCTCAGGAGCCAGAAAGTTTTCATTTTCTGGAGCTGACAAGGAGGATTTTTATCTTGACCAAATGTTACTCAAATATTCATAAGGCTGCGTAATTTAGAAGAGGAAATGCAGATTGCAGTAAGCGGAAAACGCAGCGGAGATTCCATTTTTTTTCCTTTTGTTTGTCCTAATGAAAATGTTCTTGATATCAACGTTCCCAGGGCAAAACATAAAAAAAGGGTCAAAACGTCAACTAAAGTAGATGCCACATTTGCCAAAGAAATGGAGGCATTACCCACCTCTCAATCGTATCTGATCGTGTAACGTCCAAGAGCAGAAATCACTAAAAATATTAATTTGGGGGAGTTTTCGAGGATATTTCTTTAAAATTACATTTTACAGTAGAAAATACCAGGGTACTCCTGTACGGCCACGTGATACACAGAAAGACAAGGGAAATCACATCCAGCACCAGATAAACGTGCAGATTGTCCTATTAGGATAACTGCCATCACAGAAGCAGATGGCGGCCATCTCACCAGTTGTAAATGGCTCAATTGCATGAAAATAAAAATTACCCAAAACTATCAGCGCGGAACATGATCTGGAAGATAATTAGATTATCTCATATCTATCTCATTATCTACTAATCAATTATCAATCTGATCTATCCTGGTCTATCTACTTCACATCTATATATCCATTTTAGTACCCCATTTCACATTTAGTATCTCTATTTATCTATCTTATCTATCTATTATCTATCTATCTATCTATCATCTATCTATCTATCTTATCCATCCACCTATCCATCCACCTATTTATTCATCCACCCACCTATCTATCCATCCATCCACCTAACTACATATCCATCCACCCATCTATCTATCTATCATCCATCTACCTATCCATCTATCCCCCTATCTACCTATCCATCCATCCATCCATCCATCCATCTACCTATTCATTCATCCATCCACCTATCCATCCATCCATCTACCTATCCATCCACCTATCTATATATCTATCCATCCATCCATCTACCTATCCATCCATCCATCCATCCGCCTATCTAGCTATCCATCCACCTATCTATCCATCCACCTATCCATTCATTCACCTATCTATCTACCTATCCATCCATCCACCTATCTATCATCCATCCACCTATCCATCCACCTATCTATCATCCATCCACCTATCCATCCATCCACCTATCTATCATCCATCCACCTATCCATCCATCCACCTATCTACCTATCCATCCATCCATCCATCCACCTATCCATTCATCTACCTATCCATTCATCCACATATCTACCTATCCATGCCAGGTTTTGTCAAGCAAAAAAAATCCAGTCTTAAATGTAGCCAATAATCTGTGCAAATTCATTGAGAAATAAACTGTAATCATTTTGATGGGGGAAATTAAAAAAAAAGCTAAACTACTGTGATTGCATAAATGTGAACATCCTCTTATTATTGGGAAGTGGTTGTGTTCAGGTCATCACATGTAAGCCCATGGTAAATAGTAGTCAGTACACAGCTGCCTTAATTTTCAAGTATTCTTAATGTTTTGCTGTTCTTGTAGGACTTTCCTGACATTTACTTAGTTGCATTTTACAGCAAAAGCCATAGTCTGTAAACACCTGACAAGGGATCTCATTTTTAATAATAATAATAATAATAATAATAATAATAATAATCTTTATTTATATAGCGCCAACATATTCCGCAGCGCTTTACAGTTTAACAGTTTCAAACACAACAGTCATAGGTAACAATGTTAACAATACAATAATTAGAGCAAAATAAGACGACCCTGCTCGTGAGAGCTTACAATCTACAGTGAGGTGGGGGAGATACAAAGTACAGGTGTGTATTTACAATGATGTATTTACAATGATGGTCCGGCCATCTTCAGGGGGTGGGGGATAGATGGAAGTAGTGACTGGGCTACACACAAACATAAAATGACTTCGATTAGGGAACGTGATAGGCCACTCTGAACAAATGTGTTTTGAGGGAGCGCCTAACACTATGCAAGTTGTGGCTGGTTCTAATTTCTTAGGGTAGAGCATTCCAGAGGATTGGCGCAGCACGGGAGAAGTCTTGGAGACGGTAGTGGGAGGTACGGATTAGTGCAGAGGTTAGTCGAAAGTCATTTGCAGAGTGCAGCAGTCGGCTAGGCCGATAGACTGAAATAAAGGAGGAGATGTAAGGCGGTGCCGCACTGTGGAGAGCTTTGTGGGTGAGAACAAGTTTTTTTAATTGTATCCTGTAATGAATGGGCAACCAGTGTTATGACTGCCAAAGAGCGGACACGTCCCAGTACCGATTAGCCAGATGGATGACCCTGGCTGCTGCATTAAGGATAGAATGGAGAGGGGAAAGACGAGTAAGGGGAGGCCAATTAATAGAGCATTGCAGTAGTCCAGGCGGGAGTGGATCAGGGCGACAGTGAGGGTTTTTGTTGTCTCCATGGTGAGAAAAGGGTGGATTCTAGAGATGTTCTTAAGGTGTAAGCGGCATGAGCGGGCAAAAGATTGTATATGGGATGTGAAGGAGAGAACGGAGTCAAACATAACACCCAGACAGCGTGCCTGTTTCCGGGGTGTTATTATGGTGTCACCTACTGAGAGGGAAATGTCAGATTTAGGGAGGTTAGTAGACGGCGGGAGCAGAAGAAGTTCAGTTTTGGAAAGGTTGAGTTTCAGATAGAGAGCGGACATGATGTTGGAGGCTGCGGACAGACAGTCAATGGTGTTCTGTAGTACAGCAGGGGTAAGGTCAGGGGATGACGTATATAGTTGTGTGTCATCGGCATAAAGATGGTACTGAAAGCCAAATCTGCTGATGGTCTGTCCAATTGGGGCCGTGTAGAGAGAGAAGAGAAGGGGGCCAAGTACTGAGCCCTGAGGTACCCCGACAGTGAGAAGAAGAGGAGATGAAGTGGAGCCAGAGAACAAAACACTGAAGGAGTGGTCACAAAGAAAGGAAGAGAACCAGGAGAGAACAGTGTCCTTAATGCCTAGTGACAGGAGCCTAGAGAGTAGGAGATGGTGGTCAACAGTGTAGAAAGCTGCAGAGAGGTTGAGAAGAATGAGCAGAGAGTGGTCACCGTTACACTTTGCTGTCAGAAGGTCATTGGTCACTTTGATGAGTGCAGTTTCTGTCGAATGTAGGAGGCGGAAGCCGGACTGTGAAGGGTCTAGGAGGGAGTGAGTGGAGTAAGGCGGGAGTAGACCAGGTGCTCCAAATGTTTAGAGATGAAGGGGAGATTGGAGACTGGTCTGTAGTTGTTTGTGCATGATGGGTCCAGAGCAGGTTTCTTTAATAATGGAGTAATGATAGTGTTTGAAGAAGGAGGGGAAAATGCCCAAGGAGAGAGAGAGATTAAAGATTGTGATGACTGGAGAATGCCAAGAGTGTGCAAAGCAGTTGCAGCGCCCCAGAGTTCTGGTCGTTGCAGTATTGTCACTCCGCCGCTAAGGGGAGTGATGGTACATCTGATTGCACTAAAAGAGTTCACCTGACCAGGTATCACAGTCACACATTACACTTCACACTCCGGCCACCAGGGGGAGCAAAAGGTTCTATGTATTAGGCCACTCCTCACACTCTGGTAAAACTGGGGGTTGGATAGGAAGTTAGAGAGAAGCTGACTGGGTTTTGCCCAGGTAACATCTAGTGAGAGAAGAGGTTACTTGGGAAGATTCAGGGGGGTCCCTGTCAGGGGTGGGATCCTGGCAGAGGCCTAGCAAAGGACAGATCGTTACGGAGCCGTGCCTGCACCTCATTGCGGCGGCATCTTAAGAAAGGACACGAAGCGAAGTATATTGTGGAGAAGTGAGAAACGAGATCACAGCACAAAGGCGATAGAACCGGAAGGAGTCATGCCCCGAGATCGGCAACATCCTTCTGAGGCGCGTAGCCGGCGGCCGGAACGCCAAGGAAGTAATAGACTACGCATTACTTTGAACTATGGCAGGGCAGTTAACTTTAGGTTGGCTGTCTCACCTTTTACACCTAAAGAAGACAATGGAGGCAATTGTGGGAGAGGGGCGTCTCTAGGGTCCCTATAAAATAACTCCAGGCCTACCCCGTCATACGGGTGCATCCTATCCATATCATCTGGGGGACGGAGAGAAAGAACAGAAACATACACGACAGTTGTGAGGACTATCCCGTGGTGCTCAGCAGGGAAGTACTACAACACCCAGGCGCTAGTAGGTAGGCTACTGATTTCCACCTGCAAAGGGAACTCTGGATGTGCCTTCGGACCGGCCGGTCTCAGCCAGCCCTGTTAGCAGTGCTCTGGATTGTGGAAGCCGAAGCCTTCAGTAAAGAGGTAAAGAGACTGCAACCCTGTGTCCTCGTCATTTACTGCGACCTACACCACCACCTACACCGTCACCTACATCTTTAATTGGGCGCCCCTTAGCAGGCCACGGATCGGGTCAGGCCACCGTGACATCCCCAGAACCGAGAGACCCGGTACCGAGTACCCCACTGCCCTGCGCTTGGGGGCCGCTCGACAGTCATCAAAGCAAAAGGTGGCTACTTTGAAGAACCTAGAATATAAGACATAATAATTTCAGCTGTTTCACACTTTTGTGTTAAGTATATAATTCCACATGTGTCAATTCATAGTTTTGATGCCTTCAGTGTGAATTTACAGTTTTCATAATCATGAAAATACAGAAAAATCTTTAAATGAGAAGGTGTGTCCAAACTTTTGGTCTGTACTGTATGTCGTATATATATTGTAGATCTATCCGTCTACCTAGATCCCATTATCTACCTTTATCAACCATCCTTCTATCTCTGCTATCTATCAATTATGTATCTATCTACTGTACATATTATCTATCTATTATCTATCAATTATCTATCTATATATTATCTATTATCTATCATTTCTATATTATCTATCTATTATCTATCTATCTATTATCTATGTATTATCTATCTAGCTATCATCTATCTATTATCTATCTAGCTATCTCTCATATCCATCCATCCGAGTTATTCTATACATGGGAACTTGCACTTCAGGCTTACAATGAAATTATAGAAGGTATCGTGGCCGTGTCCTGCTGGGTAGAGGATATAGTCGTGTAGTGTAAGCGTTGTGCATATTTAACTAATCCATGAACTAATAGGAGCAATGTAATCAGACTTCACCGCCCGCTACAGAATGCATACACTTATTTTGATGTATGTATCAAAAGGGCATTTCTGTATCAATCTCCGCTGCTATTTAGGGTCTAATGTTCCCCACAGTTACGTTTTACGACGGTCCATCAAGCAGAAAATATAGCACTCGTGCTGTGAACTTACATTTCCCATTTCAATCTAATATTTCAGACATAATTTTCAAAATTCCAATGGGAACCTAAAAAGTTAATTTACTTTGCATTCAACCCAGAAAAACCTCGCTCCTGTGGGCTCGACAGGCTGTTAAACAAAATATCTGTTTTAGTAAAGTATGATACATAAAGCATTTAAGGTGCTTTTCCCTCGAATTTCGAGCTCATGATTTTTTATTTAATTTTCTGTGATATGATCCAATTACGAATAACTAGAGGCTATCCTCAATACGCTGCTTAAGGAATGGCAAATTTTAATAGCCAGAATTGGAGTCTCGCAAAGTTCTCCAGGGAAAAAATACTTTGAACATTAACCAAAGCAAAATAAAAAAACAGTATAAAAGTGCCGACATTGGGAAAAAATAACATTGGAATAATTATTCAGGAGGTAATATTATATTTATAACCTAATGATCTCCCAGCATTGAATCTTAATGTCTTCAAATGCAAATATTTAAAAATATAATCAGATTAGGTTTTCGGAGAGGTTTGAAAAAGGGATAGAAGAAAAAAAAAGGTGCTTAATTACCACCTCAATACAATTAACACTGAGAATTATCAAGGATGTTTAGAGGCAAAATACCACTGACAAACTTGCTTGGTGCTATGCAAATATTTAATTTACATGGCTTGTAAAAATGACCAGTTTGATAAAGAAAAATTCAGGTACATTTGCCGAAATATTGACTTCACAATTTAGATGACTGTAAATTGAATTTTCAGGATTTATTAAAATTAAAGCATCAAAGTTGTTTTAATGTTAAATCAATAGTACACATGAGAAAAAGAATGTCATGATTTTGTTGTCGGGTGTCCCAGGACCAGGGGCTCCTTCCCTGTCCCTAATACTAGGGGCACCCTAGCTCTCCCTGCTCTCCAGATTACTTCTGATGGTGAAGACACCGGGGCCAAGTACCTTGCCTTAGCTCCTGAATCCACCCTCCGTCTGTACCCTTCCCTCACCCAGTAAAGAGGGGAGTACTAGTGCACCATAGTACACCAACCAGATGAACAAGGTAATACGAACAGGGGCAATGTAAAATACCAAATACAATCACACATATAACAGAGGAATGCATCGGGGGAGTGATGGATGGGGTTAAACCAAAGTAGGAGTAGAAAGGGATTATCACACACTCAAAACCAAGCAACAGTCACAGATAAGTGCACCCAATGCCTTCTCCAACAACAACCACCAGCCATGTAGCATAAGCTAACTCTGACAATGAGTGCTGGCCAGGGTCCAGATTATATAGGAGATGGGAGTGGCCAACAGTGCACAGCTGAGAGCCTTAATGCAGGTAAGATTCCAGGAGCTCTCAACTGAGCAGATTAACCCCTGCACTGCTAAAATAAACTTACATTACATGGTTGCTTTCAATTCACCGATTGGTATATGAGAGAGCTTATATCTGGTAACACACCTATTAGGCTTACCTAATTAAACCTGCAGGGTTTCAGACATGTCTGGGGGGGGGGAGGAAGTTGGGGTCGGGATTGATTGTTAGGCTGGAGTCACACTAGCGAGTTTTACGGACGTATGAGCGCAGAAAATACGTCCATAAAACTCGCCAAACAAACGGCACAATTATTCTCAATGGGTCTGTGTTGTGAATTCCGCTCTTGGGCTCCCTCCGGTGGTTATAAGTAGCATTTTTGTGAATTCTGCTCTTGGGCTCCCTCCTGTGGTTTTGAGTGGTATGGCTGCTTCTTGGATTTAGCATCAGCTCAGCAGCTGTTCTCACTGATCGTCTTTCTGGCTCGGCTATATTAGTCTGGCTTTATCCCTAATTCAATGCCAGTTGTCAATTTTTGAGCTTGGAGTCATGGCTCTCTGAGGATTTCCCTGCCACTCTGACCATTTCAGCAAAGCTAAGTCCTTGCTTGTCTTTTTGCAGTTCACTTGTTCTGGACTTTGTTGTTTGGCATTTTCTATGTTTTGCTAATTTGTCCAGCTTATCAGTATGGATCTATTTAGCTAAGCTGGAAGCTCTGGGCAGCAGAGTTTGCCCTCCACACCTTTAGTCAGGTGTGGAGATTTTTTGCATTTCTCTGCGGTGGACTTTTTCTAGTTTTTATTACTGACCGCAGTTTTCTGTTCTGTACTAATTCTGTCTAGCTAGTAGTGGCCTCCTTTGCTAAATCTCGTTTCATACTACGTATGTCATTTCCTTCTCCTCTCACAGTCATTATTTGTGGGGGGCTGTCCTATCCATTGGGGATTTTCTCTGAGGCAAGATAGCTTTCCTGTTTCTACCTTTAGGGGTAGCTAGTTCTCCGGCTGTGACGAGGTGTCCAGGGAGTGACAGGAACATCCCATGGCTACTGCTAGTGTCTGTGTTAAGATTAGGAACTGCGGTCGGTATAGTTACCACCTGCTCAAAACAACCTGTTTGTTTATTTCATTAAAATACTTTTTAATAATGTGTGTGTGTGTTTTTTAACCCTTTCAGACAATTGGATTAATAATGGATAGGTGTCATAATTGACGCCTCTCCATTATTAATCTGGCTTAATGTCACCTTACAATAGCAAGGTGGCATTAACCCTTCATTACCCCATATCCCACCGCTACACGGGAGTGGGAAGAGAGTGGCCAAGTGCCAGAATAGGCGCATCTTCCAGATGTGCCTTTTCTGGGGTGGCTGGGGCAGATGTTTTTAGCCACAGGGGGGCCAATAACCATGGACCCTCTCCTGGCTATTAATATCTGCCCTCAGTCACTGGCTTTACCACTCTGGCGGAGAAAATTGCGCGGGAGCCCACGCCAATTTTTTCCGCCATTTAACCCTTTATTTTAGCAGCTCCAGCGCCCACATTTTGCACATACACACTACTAACATTAGTAGTGTGGAATATGCAAAAAAAAGGGGATATGAGATGGTTTACTGTATGTAAACCATGTCTCATATCCTGTCGGGTTGGGGAAGGAGAAATGAAAAGCCGGCAATTGAATTACCGGCTTTTCACAAATAACGCGCTGAATTAAATCTAAATACAGAATATATATATATATGTGTGTGTGTCTCAATGACATATATATATATATATATATATATATATATATATATATATATATATATATATATACTGTATATATGTTTTACCGAACATTTGAGCACATAAATCCATTAGATGTCGGTTTTGCAAGCCTGCGAGAAAATCTCGCAGTACGGATGCCATACGGATTACATACGGAGGATGCCATGCGCAAAATACGCTGACACACCCTGCCTACGGATCACTATTTTGGCCGTAAAAAACAGACCGTATTGTCTTACGCTGAGTGTGACTCCAGCCTTATACTGAATAACCCGTCTTCTTTTGAATCTTTCAAGCTACACTTTCTGGATATTGTTATGCCCTTCTTTGTCTTTATATGTTATGTATGTTAGTGATTCTTATCTTGTTTGCAGACGGTTATAAATAAATATATAAAGAAAAAGAAACTTACATTGTTTAATATGAATGTGAAATGCTTCGAATCAATGCAGTAGTTGGAGAAATCAGATGCTGCGGTCTTCTGGCTCCTCTCTGTCGTGGTAAACCCGTGACAAAGAAACTCTGCAATATATCAAAAAAATCTGCTTCTTTTTCCTTCTGGACTGATCAGTCATTCCCAGTTCACAATAAAATCTGTAAAATCCGCATTCAGTGAAGACAGATTTTACCATCACTGATGACAGTTGGTGCTTTTAAAATTCTATGGTGGGAGGAGCTAGAGGAAAGTCCTGAAACAACAGTCACAGTTCCCCATAGAACATTATGAGCACCAACTGTCATCTCCTATCTCAGGAAAGGGAAAATCTGTATTCACTCAAGAAAGACTTTACCCGTGAATTGAGAATTTTGAAAAACAAAGATCGGATCAGGAGGAGAAAGAAGCAGATTTCTCATATTAGATATATTACAAAGTTTCTTATTTTCCCGTGTGCAATTGATTTATAAAAATAAAATTTATAACCACAGTTATGCTTCTAATCAGGGTCAGGTGACAGGTGTTCGGGACATCATCTCCTTCCATCCCGCATTTTTGGGGTGAACCTGCCTTCCCACTGCTTCATTAAAAAAAGACTGGAAAAGCACTTTATAGGGGATCTGTCACCAGATTTTACAAAACAGACTGTGTGATCTCTTAGACCTGAAGAGACTGATGTACTTACTATGAAAACCCATGTCATCATGGCTGTTTAAGCCTTTATTGAATATTTTCTTGCATAATATTAAACTGAACATTTCATGAGGCCAGCTGTGGCTGGAATCATGAATCATAGAATGGTAGAGTTGGAAGGGACCTCCTGGGTCATCTGGTCCAACCTCCTGCTCAATGCAGGATTCACTAAATCATCCCAGACAGATGTCTGCCCAGCCTCTGTTTGAAGACTTCCATGGAAGGAGAACTCACCACCTTTCGTGGCAGCCCGTTCCACTCATTGATCACCCTCACTGTCTCACCAGGTAGAATAGAATAGGGAACAAATGACAACAGCTTTCACAAGCTCCCCATCCTGATGATCATGGATCTACCAGTTATCACATGACTGATCGATTGGTCATACCTTGCTTATGCTGGAAGACCTCTAAGAGTTTATACTATTGTTAAGGCTGACCTAGAGAACTGGATCCTCTAAGCCTTCGACCTGGGGGAAAACATGGACGCCCAGCGTTGGTGCAGCAAGTAGGATTGCACATGGGAAGCGAGGACCTGGCACGTTCAGGAATCTCAGAAACAATAGGATGGATAAGGTGGAATGGATGCAGGTTGAAGCACAATATGCACACCAAACATAGAAGTTTATAGCCTCAATCCTAAAACACAGGTTGTGTCCTAATGGGCAAAAACCAACGTGGAACACGACAGAAGGCAGCGGACAGAGGTGAAAGAAGCCCGGTGTGTAACAACTGCATTATATCTATGTGAGCCCTCAGAGCTGCATAGGTTACCATATTAAAAGAGTTAATAGCCAATTGTTGGTGCGTGGGTGCCTTTATTGTGACTGGTGTACAGTTCACAGTGTGGTATGGTAGCAGAATGCAAGCATGGGCTGTGTATGCTCATATACTATCTACAGACCCTAAAGTTCCCAACAGTAACCTTTTTTAAAAACAATTTAAAAATATAAAAATTGCTTTAAAGGTAGAAGTTCAACGGGAAAGCGGTGAATGTACAATACATATGTAGCCACATGCCATTAAACAAACAAGCATCCTCAGAGGTGGGACAAGGGTGGAGTCAGCTGTATCGGACATGTTTAATTCTATTAGTTGCCAAGTCCTCCTCTCCACAAAGGAAAGCAGTGATTTCACTCTCTTCTCTAAAATAAATACTATGGCCCCATCTCCTCAAGACAGGCAATTCTCTCGCCGGTTGTGATGAGGGGTCATGTTGTAGTGGACGCTTCTTATTCACTAAGAGATTCTGTGGCATAAAGAATGCCGCTGCCGGTCATGAAGTTGACGTGCCTGGTCTACCATGCCCGTGTCACACCCCAGCTTTGCCCAATGTGTCATAGCTGGGACAAAAATTATGTCAAACATTGTGTTTTACAAAAAAAATTGGGATGTTTCAAAGCTTCTTTTTGTGAAAAACGCCAATAGACACCCGTTTTGTGCAACCTCGTGTTGCTCAAAAAACCTTGAGACTTTTCAACGCTTTTTCACCAGAATTCTGGTAAAAAAAATTTGATGAATCACCCCTACACCCTTTCAACTATTCAACTAGCCAATCCAGAATGCATTGGTAGAGAATTTACCATGTGGCCAAAAATTTATTTTTTCTTTGGATTCGAACTCACGTTTTGTCGAAAATGAACAAAAATACTGCAAGTGGAAAAACACAAATGGAAACATTTTTTGAAACTTTTCACCTTATTTTTCACCCTACTTATGGTTGAATTATTTTTTTTTTTTTAAAAAAGAGAGTTGAAGGCAGATATCCATAGGTAAATTACTGAGAACTGTATCAATCAAAACTCTCTCTGATCCGGCTGCTCATACTACGGTATTAAAAATTGTGCAAAATTTATAGTTCTAAAATGCAACCCTCGAAGCGCTGTAAACATCTCCTGTCACCCGGTATTACCCTATACTCAGACAATGTCTTTCCAGAGTTCATTTTCTTTACGAATTGAGACCATGGCCCGTCTAATGAATGACAATGCCAACGTAATCATCCTTTGTCTCAGGCAGGGGGTACCACTAAGGTTCAATGCGAGTTTCACCCCGCTCAACGGGAACTCTCATCTGTATACCTTCATTTCGTTATATGTCAGCTGAAATAACCTATTTTCCCTGGTGTTATATAGCAGCGTGTCTTTCAAACCTTCACATATCGTTGACAGAAGTGAAAGATAAACAAGTCTCTTCAACGAGAGCTTAAAAAGACATTTATTTGGGAAGATAATTTAGAAACTGTGCGCTGTATCCAGCCCTATTCTAAAAACTGATGATGTAAGTAAAAAAGAAAAAAAAAATTAACTCACTATCGAGGATGTCAGTTTAGAATAGTTCAGGAAGATATATATATATATATATATATATATATATATATATATATATATATATATATATTCCATGCATAATAGGATGATCATGGACCTGGGACAGACCTAAAGAAATGAGACCAAAGGGTTTAGGTTCCCAAAGAACCACCAAACTCAGGTCTAGCAAAAAGTTCTATTTCCAAACAGTTGTGTTTTATACTTGCCTTAAACATTTAGTACTAAATGTTTGTACTAAATGGATGGCACATAATCATTTTTTGGTACATGGGAGATTAATTGGGCTGGCAGCGTCAATGGAAGGTCTACACCCTAACGGGGTTTTCTCCATGTAAAATAATAAGTTATCCTTATTATGCTCCAGTAATATCGGGGCCTGCTCTACCGAGGCTCGCGGCCATTGTTATGTGACAAAATCCCTGCACCCAATCAGCACTTGCTTTGCTCACACCTCCTTCAGACGTAACTGATATTGGGAGGAAGTCAGAAAGAAGTAGCATCTCTCACTTCTTCTGGGTATCAGTTTTGTCTGAAGGAGGGGTAAGTGTAGCAGCGGGTGACTAGCTGGTCAACTCGCATGACACTCAAGCCCCAGCAGAGTAGGTGCTAACATCACTGGAATGGTGCCCACACCAGAGGTGAAGCTGCTGACTGGCTGCAGGGCTCACATGACATGATGTCACTCAAGCTGTGGGATAGCAAGCGCTGACATAGCTGGAACAGTGCCCACACCAGGGGCTAACTAGCTCACATGACATGATGTCACTCAAGCCTCCGGAAAACAGGCGCCATCATCGCTGGAATGGTGTCCACACCATAGGTGCAGCTGCTGATTGGCTGCAGGGGCTCACATGACATGATGTCACTCAAGCTCCAGGAGAGCAGGTGCCATCATCGCTGGAATGGCGTCCACACCAGAGTGTGAAGCTGCTGACTAGCTGCAAAGCTCACATGAAATGATGTCACTCAAGCCCCAGGAGAGAAGGCACCATCATAGCTGGAATGGCGTCCACACCAGAGGTGAAGCTGCTGACTAGCTGCAGGGCTCATATGACATGATGTCACTTAAGCCCTGAGAGCAAGCGACAACGTCACTGGAACGAGAGGTGAGTATAGCAGTTATTTCACATGGGGGAAATAAAGTGATTGGGAAGGGGTTGTCTGAGCAGTGGACAACTCGTTTATGTGTTGGAGACCATTTTCATTTTGCTATATGGCTTTCCATTCAAGGTGTACCATTATCCGAAATAATATCTAAAAGTGGAAAGTTTCCCATAAAAAACCTAAAACATCATCATGTGACTGATGCTGCCAATCAATGGGCTCAGTGGTGATATTGATGTACATGGCACCAGTCCTTTGAGCCCAGTGATAGGCTACAACGATCGCATAATGTTGATGTGATGTTCCCGAGGCACCAAATCAACAAAGACCGGAGGCTGCATCAGGGATGTGGCTGGGAGCAGTAGTGGGTGAGTACAGATGTTTTTGTTAATGTTAAGTACGGGAACAATTATTATTATTATTATACATTTTTAAAGCGCCATTTATTCCATGGCGCTTTACATGTGAATATAGTCAAGTACAATAAACATGAGTAAAACAAGGCACACACAAGTACAGAAGGAGGACCCTGCCCGCGAGGGCTCACAGTCTACAGGGGATGGGTGAGGATACACTAGGAGAGGGTAGAGCTGGTAATGTGGCGGTTCAGTAGACTGGGGATCACTGCAGGTTGTAGGCTTGTCGAAAGAGGTGGGTCTTCAGACTCTTTTTGAAGGTAGGCGAGAGCCTGATGTGTTGGGGTAGAGAGTTCCAGAGTATAGGGGAAGCACGGGAGAAGTCTTGGCTGCGGTTGTGGGAGGAAGAGATGAGAGGGGAGTAGAAAAGGAGATCATGAGATGATAGAAGGTTGCATGTAGGTAGGTAGTGGGAGACCATGTCACAGATGTAAAAAAAAATTAACCTGAACTAGTCCTTTATTTTTTTTGTGTTCTACTGCAGCCAGGGAAGAAGGGAGAGGCTCCTGCTGCAGTTAGCTCTTTTACAACCAGACCTAATGCAGTGAGAAGGAAGAAAGGTGGCAAGGATGAAATCTTTAGAAGGTCTGAAGGTTATTTTATACAATTACAGTGTTCTATGACTTGTACTCGGACATTTTTGGGCAAAGTTAAATTTCAGATTTTATTTTTTATTGACAAAACGTCTCTAATATGTGGCGTATTACCATAATTCATAACTTACCCTGAGGCGGAGGGAGTTTATACTTATTAGGTCACTTAGAGTTGCAAGTAATGAAAACACAGCATTCCCGCCTGGGCTGCCTCCAAGTTGAAAGACATTTACAATACTCTTGGGTGTATGTGGATTTAACTAGTAGTGCATAATGACAGCACAACACGTGTTCATGTACAGACCTTGTAGCTGAAACAGAATATTTTATGACTTATTACATTTTACAAATTGACGGAGATGGTTCCTCTAGTTACTTTGAGTTTGGTAAGTTTGTGAAGAGCGCGTCTGATTAAATGAAAATTTGCCTTTTAGGTCGCTTGTCGTTAAGTTCATTGTATTTGTCTTCAAACGCGGGCAAAAAAAAACGTCCAGTAGCATAGAATTTCAGTCAGCAAGCAGTGAATTAGACACCCACTCAGATTTATTATGATAAGGACATTCAGTAAGCTAATTTCGGGATGATGTCTACTATAAATTCTTATAATTTATTATTTAGTTATTTGGTTTTTAATCATTAGGAACGTGAAGACTTTGTAGGTCAAACCTGTATTAATGAAGACACTAATCTATTTGGCTATCCAGGCACCTTTCAGATGGTAAATTAAGGGAGAAATTTATTAAAAAAAATATTTAGGAGATGGTTCAGTTCTCAGGAAGAAAACAGTGTTAAGAAGGATGTATCCAACTTTACCTTTTCGTAAATTTTGTTAGGGACTCCAATTTTTTTTTTAATATTGTTATTTCAGAAATTCTTCTGGAATGATTGCAAAATCCTGAATAACGCTGCAAGTCACATTAAAACCACTGAGGGTCTGGAAATAGACACATATGGCATAAACAACTCCTGTGTTGTGAATTCTGCTCTTGGGTTCCCTCCGGTGGTTGTTGGTAGTAATGCAGTTGTCCCTGGGTTGCAATCCTGGGCAGGTGTCCCTGCTGATTGCAGCTCTGACTGGGATATTTAGGTGTGCAGGATTCATTAGCCCTTGCCAGTTGTCCATTGTTCTTGGAGGTTTTGCATCTCTGTCTGGTTCCTCCTGCCCTGCTGCAAATCAACAAAGATAAGTGTCTGGTTTTTGTTTCTGCAGCACACATGCTGTGTACTTTACAATTCAGTACTATTCAATGTTTTTTCTTGTCCAGCTTAGACTGTGTTTGGATATTTCAGTCAAGTTGGATTCTCAGGAGATGCAGATACACATTCCATGTCTTTAGTTAGATGGTGGAATTTTTGTATTATCTGCTGTGGATATTTTTAGGGTTTTAATACTGACCGCTTAGTATTCTGTCCTATCCTTTCCTATTTAGCTAGTGTGGCCTCTTTTGCTAAATCCTGATTTCTGCCTGTGTGTGTCTTTCCTCTAATACTCACAGTCAATATTTGTGGGGGGCTGCCTATCCTTTGGGGTTCTGCTCTGAGGCAAGATAGAATTCCCATTTCCATCTATAGGGGTATTTAGTCCTCCGGCTGTGTCGAGGTGTCTAGGATGTGTTAGGTACACCCCACGGCTACTTCTAGTTGCGGTGACAGTTTAGGGTTTGCGGTCAGTACAGGTTCCACCTACTCCTGAGAAAGTCTCATGCGGCTCCAAGGTCACCGGATCATAACAGTACAACTGGCCCCGCCTCGAGTCTGCCAGGCAGCTGAATCCTAGACAGGCTCGATGGTCCTTGTTTTTTTCCCGTTTTGATTTCGTGGTCTCGTATCTTCCGGGTTCTAAGAATATTAAGGCTGATGCCCTCTCTAGGAGTTTTTTGCCTGATTCTCCTGAGGTCCTTGAACCGGTCGGCATTCTGAAAGAAGGGGTGGTCCTTTCTGCCATTTCCCCTGATTTACGACGGGTTCTTCAGGAATTTCAGGCTGACAAACCTGGCCGCTGTCCAGTGGGGAAACTGTTTGTTCCTGATGGATGGACTAGTAGAGTGATTTCTGAGGTTCATTGTTCTGTGTTGGCTGGCCATCCTGGTATTTTTGGTACCAGAGATTTGGTTGGTAGGTCCTTTTGGTGGTCTTCTTTGTCACGTGATGTGCGTTCTTTTGTGCAGTCCTGTGGGACTTGTGCGCGGGCCAAGCCTTGTTGTTCCCGTGCTAGTGGGTTGCTTTTGCCTTTGCCGGTCCCTGAGAGGCCCTGGACGCATATTTCTATGGATTTTATTTCTGATCTTCCGGTTTCCCAGAAGATGTCTGTCATCTGGGTTGTTTGTGACCGGTTCTCTAAGATGGTCCATTTGGTGCCTTTGCCTAAATTGCCTTCCTCTTCTGATTTGGTTCCGTTGTTTTTTCAGCATGTGATTCATTTGCATGGTATTCCGGAGAATATTGTATCCGACAGAGGGTCCCAGTTTGTTTCTCGGTTTTGGTGGGCCTTTTGTGCTAAGCTGGGCATTGATTTGTCTTTTTCTTCCGCATTTCATCCTCAGACAAATGGCCAGACCGAGCAAACTAATCAGACTTTAGAAACTTATCTGAGATGCTTTGTGTCTGCTGATCAGGATGATTGGGTGGCTTTCTGGCCATTGGCCGAGTTTGCCCTTAATGATCGGGCTAGTTCGGCTACCTTGGTTTCGCCCTTCTTTTGTAATTTTGGTTTTCATCCTCGTTTTTCTTCGGGGCAGGTTGAGCCTTCTGACTGTCCTGGTGTGGATTCTGTGGTTGACAGGTTGCAGCAGATTTGGGCTCATGTGGTGGACAATTTGGTATTGTCTCAGGAGGAGGCTCAACGTTTTGCTAACCATCGTCGGTGTGTTGGTTCCCGGCTTCGGGTTGGGGATCTGGTCTGGTTGTCTTCCCGTCATGTTCCTATGAAGGTTTCTTCCCCTAAGTTTAAGCCTCGCTTTATTGGTCCTTATAGGATTTCTGAGATTATTAATCCGGTGTCTTTTCGATTGGCCCTTCCGGCTTCTTTTGCTATCTATAATGTCTTCCATAGATCTTTATTGCAGAAATATGTGGTGCCCGTTGTTTCCTCTGTTGATCCTCCGGCCCCTGTGTTGGTTGATGGGGAGTTGGAGTATGTGGTTGAGAAGATTTTGGATTCTCGCTTTTCGAGGCGGAGGCTTCAGTACCTTGTTAAATGGAAGGGTTATGGCCAGGAGGATAATTCTTGGGTTTTTGCCTCTGATGTCCATGCTGCTAATTTGGTCCGTGCCTTTCATCTGGCTCGTCCTGATCGGCCTGGGGGCTCTGGTGAGGGTTCGGTGACCCCTCTTCAAGGGGGGGGGTACTGTTGTGAATTCTGCTCTTGGGTTCCCTCCGGTGGTTGTTGGTAGTAATGCAGTTGTCCCTGGGTTGCAATCCTGGGCAGGTGTCCCTGCTGATTGCAGCTCTGACTGGGATATTTAGGTGTGCAGGATTCATTAGCCCTTGCCAGTTGTCCATTGTTCTTGGAGGTTTTGCATCTCTGTCTGGTTCTTCCTGCCCTGCTGCCAAATCAACAAAGATAAGTGTCTGGTTTTTGTTTCTGCAGCACACATGCTGTGTGCTTTACAATTCAGTACTATTCAATGTTTTTTCTTGTCCAGCTTAGACTGTGTTTGGATATTTCAGTCAAGTTGGATTCTCAGGAGATGCAGATATAATTCCATGTCTTTAGTTAGATGGTGGAATTTTTATATTATCTGCTGTGGATATTTTTAGGGTTATAATACTGGCCGCTTAGTATTCTGCCCTATCCTTTCCTATTTAGCTAGTGTGGCCTCTTTTGCTAAATCCTGATTTCTGCCTGTGTGTGTCTTTCCTCTAATACTCACAGTCAATATTTGTGGGGGGCTGCCTATCCTTTGGGGTTCTGCTCTGAGGCAAGATAGAATTCCCATTTCCATCTATAGGGGTATTTAGTCCTCCGGGTGTGTCGAAGTGTCTAGGATGTGTTAGGTACACCCCACGGCTACTTCTAGTTGCGGTGACAGTTTAGGGTTTGCGGTCAGTACAGGTACCACCTACTCCTGAGAAAGTCTCATAATAATAATAATAATAATCTTTATTTATATAGCGCCAACATATTCCGCAGCGCTTTACAGTTTAACAGTTTCAAACACAACAGTCATAGGTAACAATGTTAACAATACAGCAATAAAGCAAAATAAGACGACCCTGCTCGTGAGAGCTTACAATCTACAATGAGGTGGGGAGATACAAAGTACAGGTGTGTATTTACAATGATGTATTTACAATGATGGTCCAGCCATCTTCAGGGGGTGGGGGGTAGGTGAGATAGTGAATGGGCTACACACACACACAAACATAAAATGACTGATTAGGGAACGCGATAGGCCGCTCTGAACAAATGAGTTTTGAGTGAGCGCCTAAAGCTATGCAAGTTGTGGATGGTCCTAATATCTTGGGGTAGAGCATTCCAGAGGATTGGCGCAGCACGGGAGAAGTCTTGGAGTCGGGAGTGGGAGGTACGGATTAGTGCAGAGGTTAGTCGAAAGTCGTTTGCAGAGCGCAGAGGTCGGTTAGGCCGATAGACAGAAATGAGGGAGGAGATGTAAGGGGGTGCCGCACTGTGGAGAGCTTTGTGGGTGAGAACAAGTACTTTGAATTGTATCCTGTAATGAATGGGCAGCCAGTGTAATGACTGGCGAAGAGCGGACACGTCCGAGTAACGATTAGCCAGATGGACGACCCTGGCTGCTGCATTAAGGATAGACTGGAGAGGGGAAAGTCGCGTGAGGGGGAGGCCAATTAAAAGAGAGTTACAGTAGTCCAGACGGGAGTGGATTAGGGCGACAGTGAGAGTTTTTGTTGTCTCCATGGTGAGAAAAGGGCGGATTCTAGAGATGTTCTTTAGGTGTAAGCGGCACGAGCGGGCAAGAGATTGTATGTGGGAGGTGAAGGAGAGATCGGAGTCAAACATGACACCCAGACAGCGTGCCTGCTGCCGGGGTGTTATTATGGTGCCACCCACGGAGAGGGAAATGTCAGATTTAGGGAGGTTAGTAGAAGGCGGGAGCAGAAGAAGTTCAGTTTTGGAGAGGTTGAGCTTCAGATAGAGAGCGGACATGATGTTAGAGACTGCAGACAGACAGTCAGTGGCGTTCTGTAGTACAGCGGGGGTAAGGTCAGGGGCTGATGTGTATAGTTGTGTGTCATCAGCATAAAGATGGTACTGAAAGCCAAATCTGCTGATGGTCTGTCCAATTGGGGCCGTGTAGAGGGAGAAGAGAAGGGGGCCAAGGACTGAGCCCTGAGGTACCCCGACAGTGAGAGGAAGAGGAGATGAAGTGGAGCCGGAGAACAGAACACTGAAGGAGCGTTCAGAAAGATAGGAAGAGAACCAGGAGAGAGCAGTGTTCTTAATGCCTAGTGACTGGAGCCTAGAGAGTAGAAGAGGGTGGTCAACAGTGTCGAAAGCTGCAGAAAGATCGAGGAGAATGAGCAGAGAGTGGTCACCGTTACATTTTGCTGTCAGAAGGTCATTGGTCACCTTGATGAGTGCAGTTTCTGTTGAATGTAGGGGGCGGAACCCGGACTGTGAAGGGTCTAGGAGGGAATGAGTGGAGAGGTAACGGGTAAGGCGGGAGTAGACTAGGCGCTCCAGGAGTTTTGAGATGAAGAGTAGATTGGAGACCGGTCTGTAGTTGTTTGCACATGATGGGTCAAGGGTGGGTTTTTTTAGTAATGGAGTAATGATAGAGTGTTTGAAGGAGGAGGGGAAAATGCCAGAGGAGAGGGAGAGATTAAAGATTGCAGTTAGGTGAGTTGTGACGACTGGAGAGAGAGACTGGAGGAGGTGTGAGGGAATGGGGTCGGTGGTGCATGTAGTCGGACGAGAAGAGGAGAGGAGCTTGGAGACTTCTTCTTCTGTGATGGGATCGAATGTGGAGAGTGAGCCAGGGGAGATGCAGGGAGGAATGGGAGTCATTGCACTTGGTGTCTGGGAGCGGATTTCCTGACGGATGTTATCTATTTTCTCTATAAAGTGGGAGGCCAGGTCATCAGCACAAATGTCTGTGATAGGGTCTTGTGCTTTTGGCCTGAGGAGGGAGTGAAATGTGTCAAAAAGTTTCTTGGGGTTGTTGGATAGTGAGGAGATCAGGGTGGTGAAGTAGGTCTGTTTGGCAAGGTGAAGGGCAGAGTTATAGGTCCTTAACATAAATTTGAAGTGCAAGAAGTCTTCTGGGGTGCGAGTTTTCCTCCATAAGCGTTCAGCACACCTGGAGCATCGCTGGAGGAATCGGGTTTGCGATGTGAGCCAGGGCTGTTTCACTCTGTGTTTGGAGGTTCTGAAGGTGAGGGGAGCTACTTGGTCTAGGGTGCTTCTAAGAGTGTCATTGAAGTAATGTACAGCCAGATCAGGACAGGGACAAGAGGAGACTGGGGACAGTGATGAGTGTAAGGAGTCTGAAAGTGTGTGAGGATTAATAGCATGTAGATTTCTGAATGTGTGGTAGGTAGGAGAGTGCTGGGGTGGGCGAGGAATTGTGAGTGTGAAGGAGAGAATGTTGTGGTCAGAGAGGGGAAGTGGTGAGTTATCGAGGTGGGGAATTGAACAGAGCCGGACAAAGACCAGGTCCAGGGTGTTACCATCTTTGTGTGTTTCAGAGGTTGAGAGCTGTGAGAGGCCGAGAGAAGTGGTTAGTGATAGAAGCTGGGATGCAGATGTGGACGTGGGGCTGTTAATGGGAATGTTGAAGTCTCCCAGGATAAGGGTTGGTAATTCTGAGGACATGAAGTGCGGCAGCCAGGCTGAGAAGTCGTCCAGGAAGTGGGTAGGTGAGCCTGGGGGCCGGTATATATCATGCGGCTCCAAGGTCACCGGATCATAACACTCCTGACAGAGTATGTTTTTTAAGGTTGCTATCTCACACAACTCAGGTAAGAAAGTATACTCCCCTTACATGTGTCTCGTCGATTTAATGCAAGTCTAATTTGTGTTGAATTTTAGGAAATTCGCTAGTCCCTGCAGTTGTGAAAAATTTCCAATTCAATTAGTGTGAATTGTATTAAAAAAAGCCTTCCTGTATGTTGTATAAAGTTGAAAGGAAGAAGTCTGCATCAGCCACAGAAAGCTCACATGACCCCAGGAACAGGTTTCCCCAAAATGCCTAAGGGTTATCACATTAGATGGTATAATGAAAATCAAGAGAGACTATCATAGCCTGTATAAAAGCCAAGGCAGGAAATGCAGCAGCCATACTAGGGTGGATAACGAAAGGACGTCACAGCTTAGCAACAGAGATAGGAAGAATAAGCCATAAACTACTGAGTAAACAATGCAGATACTACTGTGTGAAAGCACAGCTACAATCTGTTTACCCATAACCATATATGTTGATGTCACATAGATATGACTAAAAGAACCCATACACTTTAGACTAATGTTGTCTGAACTCACAGATATTGGGGGTTCGGCCAACAGTCTTATATGTATGGTGTCACCAGTCAACTGAGGTGTCGATGGTTATTTCCAGTTTCAGACTGCCAATCGTATTTCCCAGAAATAAGCAATTTAGTGACACCTTGGCTGGCAGCTTTCTCATACAAGTGCTCCACCGAATAGGTAATGTGTTCAACTGACATTCACACGTGTTCCACATGTTTTTTTCTCAGGGTTATTGGAAGCTTTGCAATATTTAGGACTTGCTGAAAAACTATTTTTTTTTTATTTTGAACTCCAAAAATTCACTCATCTCTAGTGTGTTATTAAAATGTTGCATGTGTTGCTGTATATACACATCAAGGGTTTCTACTGAAACCAATACTCTCCTATTACCCCCTTGCAATGCTAACCGTGCTGTCAGCATGTTGGTGGTCCAATCTATTGGGGGTTTTTTTTATACAAAATGTTTGTTATGGTTGCTGTTGTGCCCATTTTAGTAGGCTTAGGTGGGCTGTTGGCAAATGGAAGCCTCACAAATCAGACTTTAAGAAATGAAAGTTGACAGCAATGGCCAACGATCAAATGTGTATGGAAAAAGGTCGAAAAGTTGGAGGTTCAACACCCAAACGCTTAATTTGTAACATAAGCCATAGGTGTTGAACTTTGGTCTACAGGT
Organism: Ranitomeya variabilis; assembly: GCF_051348905.1. Classification (NCBI taxonomy): domain Eukaryota; kingdom Metazoa; phylum Chordata; class Amphibia; order Anura; family Dendrobatidae; genus Ranitomeya; species Ranitomeya variabilis. The sequence continues at coordinate 582,554,021 of NC_135233.1, forward strand.
AACCCATTTGTGTGGCCACCTGTCACGTGGTTACCTCAACAGTGTGGAGCCAGAAGACCGCAGTGTCTGATTGCTCCTACTTCGGGAGCTGAGAAGAAGCATTTCTTCATTTTAAATGAGTTTATTTCTTCAGGCAAACGGGTTAATCGACCATGTTGGAAATCCCTGTGCTCACAGCTGTGCTCGATTAGCCACTCCTTTTCCTTTTATAATCTGGGCTCTGTTACTAATCCTTGTCAGAGCTAGCATTTGCTGCATGGCTGACAGTGGGAGAGGAGCACATATGAGAAGGAGCGTTGAAGGAGTTATTAGTGGCTGTTGCTTGGTTTGTATGTGTTGTAATTCATTATTCTTCTCTATTTTGGGTTATTCCCCTACCTTTGCACCCCGATGCATTCCTCTGTTACATGTGAGTGAATATTTTGTATGCCTGGAGTTTTCTGTTAACCCTTGTTTGTGTTGCCTTGTTTTTTGGGTTGGTGTACTATGGTGCACAGTAGCGGCCCCTCTTCCCTGGGTGGGGGAGAACAGAAAGAGAGCTAACTTAAGAAATAAGGCAAGGGCGGACACCCCGGCATCTTTGCCATCTGAAGTATCCCGGGCTGCAGGGCGAGCTAGGGTGCCCCCTACTGTTAGGGACAGGGAAGGAGCACCTGGTCACATGACAGCTGTGTCGTGACACCAGCTTTGCAGTGGTAAAATCTGATAAACTAGATGTTGATTAAAGAGAGGAATATAATAAAAACTTGAATAAAGTGCAAGTAGAGTAGTGAAACCATACCACAGTCAAGTATTACAGAAACCCATCCATGTCTAAGTAATCTTCGAAGAAACCATGCAGCCTTATAGCTCACAGTAATTAGACACAAGCTTATAAAATCAGACTCTTTCTCCTCTGTTTCTCTTATCTAACTTCCCATGTTTCTTTAGTGGAGACAGACATATCTGAACATCTCTACATTTGTCAACACAAGAGAGAAAAGGGCGATAATGAAAGAGCTGAAGAGGGAATTTAAAAGAAAGTCATGAAAAAGTCAACAAAGCCTTCAACATTAAAAGAATATAGAATATATAGGACTACAATCACAGTAAAATCAACCATTCACGTTAGTTGGGTGTTGGCCAAACGAAGTTTTGGGCCATCATTCAGCAGACAGCTATATTGTTCGACTCTCCTACACACAGGAGAGCTTGTTCGACTGAGAGCTCCTGAAAAACCTTTCGGGCAATGAATTATCTCATGAAGAACAAAATTGGACATCTAAGGTGACATTCTGTCAGCCAAGGCCCACCTACAAATTAGACAGTCGGACAAAACTGTTGATATTGGCAGGTTCGGAGGACATAAGTTTAATGTGTATGGTGCCACAAGTTGTCAGAGGGGGTTGTAAGACATTTTAGAGGGGTCAGCTTTTCATTTTACAGAAACAGGATCAACTATGTGCATCGTTTTTATTTAAAGGAGTTTTTTAATTATGGACCTAAAAACTAACAGACAGGTAGTTAACTACCTGTTTGTTCTACTGGATGTTAGGTGTTGTGAATTTGGATTCTGGGCTCCCCCGGTGGCCGCTTGTGGAATTGGACTTGTCATCCTCTTTCCTGTTTCACCTGGTTCCATCAGTAGTGGGTGTCGCTATTTAAGCTCATTTCTCTGGTGGTTTCTTGCCGGTCAACAATGTTATCTGATGCCTCTCAGTGCTTGTTCCTGCTTCTAGACAACTACTAGATAAGTTGGACTTTTGTCCATGTTTTGTTTTGCCTATTTGTTCCAGTTCACAGCTGAAGTTTTGTTACTGTGTCTGGAAAGCTCTCGTTGATCAGGGATTGCTACTCTGGCGTTATGAGTTAATGCCAGAGTTTAAGGTAATCTCTGGATGGTGTTTTGTTAGTGTTTTTCTGCTGACCATGAAAGTATACTATCTGTCTTCTGCTATCTAGTAAGCGGACCTCAAATTTGCTAAGACTATTTTCCTGCTGCGTTTGTTGTTTCATCTGAACTCACCGTCATTATATGTGGGGGGCTACTGTCTTCTTTGGAATATTTCTCTAGAGGTGAGCCAGGTCTTATATTTCCCTCTGCTAGCTATTTAGGTCTTAGGCCAGAGCTGGGCATCTAGCGATAAATAGGAAATGCTACCTGGCTATTTCTAGTTGCGCGGCAGGCTTAGTTCATGGTCAGTATAGTCCATCTTCCGAGAGCTTGTCCCTCTATAGGCTTGCTATGATCTCTGCCTGCAGAGATCATGACAGTTTGACCGGCCAATAAAGTGTTATAGACCCAGGTTGAGAAAGGAGAGTTATAGAAGTCTGCTGGAATTTTTTTTTTTTTTTTCCTCCAGTCTGCCTTGCTGCAGTCTTTTTTTTCTCTCTCTCCTCCTAATCTCTGTATGGCTCTGTGTGCACCTGACAATAATGGATCTTCAGAGTGTAACTGCGGGTTTGAATAATCTCATCACGAAAGTACAAAATTTACAAGATTTTGTGGTACATGCTCCGGTATCTGAGCCGAGAATTTCTTTGCCGGAGTTTTTCACAGGGAATAGAGCTAGCTTCCAGAATTTCCGAAATAATTGTAAGCTTTATTTGTCCCTGAGGTCTCGTTCAGCTGGAGACCCTGCTCAGCAGGTTAGGATTGTGATTTCCTTGCTCAGGGGTGACCCTCAAGATTGGGCCTTCTCATTGCCAGCAGGGGATCCTGCGTTGCGCGATGTGGATGCGTTTTTTCTGGCCTTGGGCTTGCTTTATGAGGAACCTCATTTGGAACTTCAGGCAGAAAAAACTTTGATGGCACTATCTCAGGGGCAAGACGAAGCTGAAGTTTACTGCCAAAAATTCCGTAAATGGTCTGTGCTGACTCAGTGGAATGAGTGCGCCTTGGCGGCGACTTTCAGAGAAGGTCTCTCTGATGCCGTTAAGGATGTTATGGTGGGGTTCCCTGTGCCTACAGGTCTGAATGAGTCCATGACAATGGCTATTCAGATTGATAGGCGTCTGCGGGAGCGCAAACCGGTGCACCATCTGGCGGTGTCTATGGAAAAGACGCCAGAAAGTATGCAGTGTGATAGAATTCTGTCCAGGAGCGAGCGACAGAATTTTAGACGGAAGAATGGATTGTGTTTCTATTGTGGGGATTCTACTCATGTTATATCAGCATGCTCTAGGCGTACAAAGAAGCTTGATAAGTCTGTTTCCATTGGCACCATTCAGTCTAAGTTTATTTTGTCTGTAACCCTGATTTGCTCTTTGTCATCCATTGCTACGGACGCCTATGTTGACTCTGGCGCCGCTCTGAGTCTTATGGATTGGTCCTTTGCCAATCGTTGTGGTTTTGATTTAGAGCCTTTGGAGACTCTTATTCCTCTGAAGGGGATTGACTCCACCCCATTGGCTAATAATAAACCACAATACTGGACACAAGTAACCATGCGTATCAATCCGGATCACCAGGAGATTATTCGTTTCCTGGTGCTGTATAATTTACATGACGATTTGGTGCTGGGATTGCCATGGTTGCAGTCTCACAATCCAGTCTTGGACTGGAGAGCAATGTCTGTGTTGAGCTGGGGATGTAAGGGTATTCATGGGGACTTACCTTTGGTTTCTATTTCTTCGTCCATTCCCTCTGAAGTCCCTGAGTTCCTCTCTGATTATCAAGACGTCTTTGACGAACCCAAGCTTGGGTCGTTACCTCCGCACCGTGAGTGCGATTGTGCCATAGATTTGATACCGGGTTGTAAATATCCAAAGGGTCGTTTGTTTAATCTGTCTGTGCCGGAACATGCTGCTATGCGGGAATATATAAAGGAGTCTTTGGAAAAGGGACATATTCGTCCATCTTCTTCTCCCTTGGGAGCTGGGTTTTTCTTTGTCTCAAAAAAAGACGGCTCTTTGAGACCATGTATTGATTATCGGCTTCTGAATAAGATCACTGTTAAGTATCAATACCCATTGCCATTGCTTACTGATTTGTTTGCTCGTATAGAGGGGGCTAAGTGGTTCTCTAAAATTGATCTTCGTGGGGCGTATAATTTGGTGCGGATCAGGCAGGGGGATGAGTGGAAGACCGCATTTAATACGCCCGAGGGCCACTTTGAGTATTTGGTCATGCCTTTTGGTCTTTCTAATGCCCCTTCAGTTTTCCAGTCTTTTATGCATGATATTTTCCGCGATTTTCTGGATAAATTTATGATAATATATCTGGATGATATTCTGATTTTTTCTGATGACTGGGACTCTCATGTCCAGCAGGTCAGGAGAGTTTTTCAGGTTCTGCGGTCTAATTCTTTATGTGTGAAGGGGTCTAAGTGCGTTTTTGGGGTCCAGAAAATTTCCTTTTTGGGGTATATTTTTTCTCCCTCTTCCATTGAGATGGATCCCGTCAAGGTGCAAGCTATTTGTGACTGGACTCAGCCCTCCTCTCTTAAGGGTCTTCAGAGATTTTTGGGCTTTGCCAATTTTTACCGCCGATTTATTGCTGGTTTTTCGGATGTCGTTAAACCACTGACTGATTTGACCAGACAAGGCGCTGATGTTGCTAATTGGTCCCCTCATGCTGTAGAGGCCTTTCAGGAGCTTAAGCGCCGTTTTGCCTCTGCCCCTGTGTTGCGTCAGCCTGATGTGAATCTGCCTTTTCAGGTTGAGGTTGACGCTTCGGAGATCGGAGCTGGGGCAGTGTTGTCGCAGAAAGGTTCCGACTGCTCCGTCATTAGGCCTTGTGCCTTCTTTTCTCGCAAATTTTCGCCCGCAGAGCGGAATTATGATGTTGGGAATCGGGAGCTTTTGGCCATGAAGTGGGCGTTTGAGGAGTGGCGCCATTGGCTCGAGGGGGCTAGGCATCAGGTGGTGGTATTGACTGACCACAAAAATTTGATTTATCTTGAGACTGCCAGGCGCCTGAATCCTAGACAGGCGCGCTGGTCTTTATTTTTTTCTCGCTTTAATTTTGTGGTGTCATACCTACCGGGTTCTAAGAATGTTAAGGCAGATGCCCTTTCTAGGAGTTTTGACCCGGACTCTCCTGGTAATTCTGAACCCACAGGTATCCTTAGGGAGGGAGTAATTTTGTCGGCCGTTTCTCCTGATCTGCGGCGGTCCTTGCAAGAGTTTCAGGCGGATAGACCGGATCGTTGTCCGCCTGATAGACTGTTTGTTCCGGATGATTGGACCAGTAGAGTCATCTCTGAGGTACATTCTTCTGCATTGGCAGGTCATCCCGGAATTTTTGGTACCAGGGATTTGGTGGCAAGATACTTCTGGTGGCCTTCCCTGTCGCGAGATGTGCGAGTCTTTGTGCAGTCATGTGACATTTGTGCTCGGGCCAAGTCTTGTAGTTCTCGGGCTAGCGGACTGCTGTTGCCCTTGCCTATTCCTAAGAGGCCTTGGACACACATCTCGATGGATTTTATTTCAGATCTGCCTGTTTCTCAGAAGATGTCTGTCATCTGGGTGGTCTGTGACCGTTTCTCTAAAATGGTCCATTTGGTTCCTCTGCCCAAGTTGCCTTCTTCTTCTGAGTTGGTTCCTCTGTTTTTTCAGAATGTTGTCCGATTGCACGGTATTCCTGAGAATATCGTTTCTGACAGAGGTACCCAATTTGTGTCTAGATTTTGGCGGGCATTCTGTGCTAGGATGGGCATAGATTTGTCTTTTTCATCTGCTTTTCACCCTCAGACTAATGGCCAGACCGAGCGGACTAATCAGACCCTGGAGACATATCTGAGGTGTTTCGTCTCTGCCGACCAGGATGATTGGGTTGCTTTTTTGCCATTGGCAGAGTTCGCCCTCAATAATCGGGCCAGCTCTTCCACCTTGGTGTCCCCGTTTTTCTGTAATTCGGGGTTTCACCCTCGATTTTCCTCCGGTCAGGTGGAATCCTCGGATTGTCCTGGAGTGGATGCGGTGGTGGAGAGATTGCATCACATCTGGGGGCAGGTTATGGACAATTTGAAGTTGTCCCAGGAGAAGACTCAGCGTTTTGCCAACCGTCATCGTCGTGTTGGTTCTCGGCTTTGTGTTGGAGATTTGGTGTGGTTGTCTTCTCGTTTTGTCCCTATGAGGGTCTCTTCTCCTAAGTTTAAACCTCGGTTCATCGGCCCTTATAGAATATTGGAGATTCTTAATCCTGTTTCTTTCCGTTTGGACCTCCCTGCGTCCTTTTCCATTCATAACGTTTTTCATCGGTCGTTATTGCGCAGGTATGAGGTACCTGTTGTGCCTTCAGTTGAGCCTCCTGCTCCGGTGTTGGTTGAGGGTGAGTTGGAGTACGTTGTGGAGAAAATTTTGGACTCTCGTGTTTCCAGACGGAGACTCCAGTATCTGGTCAACTGGAAGGGTTACGGCCAGGAGGATAATTCTTGGGTCAATGCATCTGATGTTCATGCTTCTGATCTTGTTCGTGCCTTCCATAGGGCTCATCCTGGTCGCCCTGGTGGATCTGGTGAGGGTTCGGTGCCCCCTCCTTGAGGGGGGGGTACTGTTGTGAATTTGGATTCTGGGCTCCCCCGGTGGCCGCTTGTGGAATTGGACTTGTCATCCTCTTTCCTGTTTCACCTGGTTCCATCAGTAGTGGGTGTCGCTATTTAAGCTCATTTCTCTGGTGGTTTCTTGCCGGTCAACAATGTTATCTGATGCCTCTCAGTGCTTGTTCCTGCTTCTAGACAACTACTAGATAAGTTGGACTTTTGTCCATGTTTTGTTTTGCCTATTTGTTCCAGTTCACAGCTGAAGTTTTGTTACTGTGTCTGGAAAGCTCTCGTTGATCAGGGATTGCTACTCTGGCGTTATGAGTTAATGCCAGAGTTTAAGGTAATCTCTGGATGGTGTTTTGTTAGTGTTTTTCTGCTGACCATGAAAGTATACTATCTGTCTTCTGCTATCTAGTAAGCGGACCTCAAATTTGCTAAGACTATTTTCCTGCTGCGTTTGTTGTTTCATCTGAACTCACCGTCATTATATGTGGGGGGCTACTGTCTTCTTTGGAATATTTCTCTAGAGGTGAGCCAGGTCTTATATTTCCCTCTGCTAGCTATTTAGGTCTTAGGCCAGAGCTGGGCATCTAGCGATAAATAGGAAATGCTACCTGGCTATTTCTAGTTGCGCGGCAGGCTTAGTTCATGGTCAGTATAGTCCATCTTCCGAGAGCTTGTCCCTCTATAGGCTTGCTATGATCTCTGCCTGCAGAGATCATGACAGTTAGGTCAGAGCAGTCACCAACTGCTTCTGCCAGCAATTCAGCTGTTCCATGTCAACAGAGCAGTTTTTCCTCTTCAAGGCAGCTCTGTCAATGGGACGTGACTGCCATTGTGATGCTGATTGACAGCCAGCTCCCCGCACTTAGGCAGTGGGTAGCCGGCTGTCAATCAGCATCACGCTGCAGTCATACCTTGTCAACAGAGTAGAGCAGAAGAGAAGTCGCATCTTTGTCGATGTGATGTAAACCACTGAATTGCCACCAGGAGCGGTCTGTGATTGCTCTGAGCCGGCAGAGATTGGCGCTGGGCAAAACAGCGCAACAGTTGGCTATTATCTGCCTGCTAGTTTTTAGGCCAACAGTAAAAAATCAAAACAGTCCCGGGTTACCACTTTAAAGAGTTTTAGTGCTGCATTATGTCTCTAAAAGACTAGAAAAATGTTACATTGTGTATTTTCATCTGACTGCTTTTCTTTTAGATACTACATTTTATATATTTATTCTATTTTTTATTCTACTTTGCTCTGCCACTGTATCTGCGTGTGCCAAGACAAGAAAATTCCGAATTTACTAATTCTACTCCTTGTAAAACGCAGTCTTCAGGATGCTCTGTTGGCTGCTTGTGCTCCTGTATTGATAAGCTGATCATAAAAATAATGTTGTCTTAATAGTGTCTTAAATCTCGATAGGCTTTAAAATCACAGGACATAAATACACATATTGATTTCATTTTCCAGACACTGTATGACATTCTTGCTCTTAAAAATATGGACCTGATATATATATCAATGTCAGCCCCGGGCAGGAAGCTTAAAAATAAAAATTGTCGTAATCCCTTTGTTGTTGTTGTTTTTTTTATTCAAACAATGCGGCGGCCAATAGCTATGATCCAAAATATTCAATATTCATTACACGTTTAGAATATTAGTCAATATTGTTTAATGTGAAAAGTGATTTACTCCAAAGCAGAAAGGGATTGATGATAAGACACAGTTAAGCTCCGAGTTCTCTGCTGCCGAGGGTAAATTGCAAGTTGATTGGGAGAGAGATTTTCATGCGTTTTGCAAAGGTGTGAATCTTATATTTCCAACACATTAAGGAACGCACACAGAATTATTAAAAACAAAAACAAGTTATCCTTTTCTTTTTGGGTGGCGATAAGTTGCAGCTCACTTGTAGGATGACCGATGGAACCCCTGTGATCGGGGCTTTAAGCTTAGCAGTCTTAGTATGCATGAGGAATTTCTAGAGTTTATTATGCCACAACAAACAAATATTTCTAGAACATGGCCAACCCTTTTCAGCTTTAGCTTAGAGTCCTTTTACTGGTCCTAGTTAAGGGGGAGTCCTACAAACCTCTATTCATGACATGTCAACTAGACATCATAGAAGAGTGGTGTATGGGGGTCAGATGTTTATTCCTATTTTATGACTTTTGATTGAGATATTTCCTTTTAGCTTTATATTTCTCAACATTTTTTGCCGTGTTTTGTTGGTTCTCAAGATCTCTAGAGGGCAAACACAAAGTAATGCCGACTTGTATAGGAAGCCACTTAATTATTCAGTATGTTTTGCAGGGAAAGCCAAGTTGATCACAAAGACTAGCCATACCCATTAGATGGCTGTCAGACAAAAGATCATTCTGTTGACAGCCATATCAGCCAACTCTTCCATACATAGGAGCACTTGTTCAGGCGACGGACTTGTTGGCCGGTGGCTTGTCTCAGGGACAACAATGTAATTAGCAGCCTGCAATCGGACATGCCTGATTGACAAATTCCAACCATCATTTGGCTGGTGCCCCATACACAATGGACTGTCGGATGAAGCCTTCCATATTGGCTGGTTCGGACGACATAAGTCTTATGTGTGTGGCCAACTTAACTTCTGGCCCAGGTGTGTAACAGTTAGACTTGTGGCCCAATGCAAGACTTGCCTTCTAGGCCATGATGACCTTTATCAACAAAGAGAAAATTAAACAATTCTGGTTATAATTCTTTCACCTGTGTTCATTCCTTAAGCCTCCCATACACTTTAGTTAGCTGGTCTGCAGATTGTCCGGCTGGGAATCATCGCTCCTGACTCTCCCCTACATAGGAGCTCACTCTGCTCGTGTGTTCTTCCAGGTTCAGACGACCATCTAATGTGTAGGGGCACCACGGACAGATGATTGTCGGGGTAGTTAAGGATACAGTACGTCTAATTTTGGAGTGCTAATGCTTTTGTTCTTCTTGAGATAACCCAAGATGTCTAGCAGAGGCTCTCTCATAGAGAACACAGGAACGCTTAACAGAGCGAGGAGAACAGAAGGATAGACAGTCTTAAATCACACATGCTGGTTCCATTACCAATCGGCTGAGAGTGTCAGCCAAACATCGGCAAGTTTGGCCCATATTAGTCTAACGTGTATGGGTCCTATAGATTCTGATCAATTTCCATTTAATTTTCAAGTGCTGCCTTTCACTCTTCCACCCTCCTACTATCTGCACCTGTCTGTTGCTTTACCAAACTTACATCCATGCCCTACGTTCAAAAAATGAACCAACAAGTTTTGTGTTTTTTTTTAAATTTAAACCGCAAATCTTTAGTTTCAGGTGCCACGCACACAACGGGTATTCTATACGGCATCATGTAGCGTGCTAGATCCTTCATAGTGTGTGTCAGACCCAGTAATGTATGAGGCACCGTGCGTTTCAGAAGTTATTGTGTCGCACTCGTAGACAAGCTTATAAGGCACTGAATACATTAGAAATCATTTTATTAACCACAAGGGATTATGAATTAAAAATACCAGTTGCGGATGACCTTTAAATAGCATTATTCTTCCCGAACATGTACACCAAAGCTGAGAAAAGTTTGATTTAGTGCCTGGTGGAGAGAACATTTTAAGGTTCTAGTAGCTAAAGAGTTACAATCGTAAATAACAGACTGCATTAAAAGTCAATAATATTAGAGCCGATATTATAAAAAGTGCCGCTGAAGTAGAAGTGTTTGCACAGTGTCTGAGGAGGCGGCAGAGACATTCCACAGCACATTTCCATGCCTGTTTTAACGTGGGAAGTCTGTTATTTCATGGCTTGCTGACTGCCCAACAAAGTCGAAAAAAAAAGCCACCGATGAATTCAACTTCAATTTGCTATGTTGGGGTTGAGGCAAAACCTTTTCTATCTGTTATGCAGCATTATAGTGCTAGACAAAGACAACATTGTAGCAACTACAATTTACTAATATGTTCCTGGACTAAATTTATTTGCTATGTTTTCATCAACATAACTACAGGAGGTGCTGAGGTTCCAGTTGAATCTGGGCTCCTCGTTAGAAGAGAACATGCCACATGCCATAAATATATAAAGTTTGTACCTAGGGTAAATGCCGCTGTTCTTGTGGCTTTCTTTTGCTCCTACACCTCTCCATTCCTGAGATACGGCCCTCTCTTCACTTTATCTAAATTTAGTCTATTTCTATATATGAGGCCATGGTCCTCATAAAGACACCCATGAGAGGCGTTGTTAACCACTCCCACTTGTTACCAAGAATACAGGGAACAGGGGGCAATATCTCCGGAATGGAGAGGCGCATGAACAAAAGAAAAACAATGCCGGATTCAGGAGAACAGAAGCATTTACACCTGGTTAAAAAAAAAAAAAAACAACAACATATTTTTGGGAAAGTGACAGGTCATCTTTAAAAAGAACCTATAGTTAGGGTTCTATAGCTAAAACGAATGGCATGTATGTAAACGTGCTGTTCATGCTAATTTTGAAATCATAAGCAAAGGAGCTGCAAGTGCTTCGGGGTTGGACATTGCACTTGCAGATCTCCTGCACTCCCTTCCTATTCCTCCCTACTAACTGCCATGTCACTCTTGTTTTAGTAACCTGTCCCCCCAGACATGTCAGTCATATGCAGGATACAGGTAGCAGATGGGACATAGGAAAGGAGAACAGGTCAGCAAGTGCAATGTCCCACCCAAAGCACTTGCAGCTCATCTGCTTATCATTTCAACACTGGATTGCTCAGAAATGGCAGAACAGATTTCCACAATTAAGGTATAGATTGACTCAGCATGAATACCCCTGTACATACATGCTATTAGTTTGAGGTACAAAATCCTTGTGCTAGGTTCCTTTTAACAAGTGGTGAAAATGTTCCTTCATACCGTAGCCGCAACAGTGTCCACCATCTGTACCATGAAGTTTTACAGCCACAGCAGTCCTTGTAGGTCAGCTTATAATAATCAACATAGTTCCCCCTAACAGGGATCACCAGATTACCCCCCAGTAGTCACAGCAGTGCTCTCCCTCCTAATTTTGATTATTCATAACAAGATGTGCTCACCTCCTTTATTAGTGACATTAGGGCAATCAAATCACCCAGTCATCACAATAATGCCCTCCTTTTTCTCGAGGGAATAGTAGCAGGGCATACAGCATATCCCTGGAACCACTGCAGCTCCTATTACCCCAGTAGTGACAAAAGGGGCAAGTATAGTTGTTAGGGGTTATTTGGCGCTATTTCATTTTTTAGTAATGGGCTTAAAACTAACAGGCATGTCACAGACCGCTCCTGCTGGTGATTCAGTGGCTGCCGCTGATGTCTTGTCCACAGACGTCTCTTCAGCTCTACTATGTGGTCTGTTATGACCCCAGTGGACAGGGTCTCAGAGGAACGTGTAAGTCTGCGAGATTCAAAAATCCAGCTCATAGGGCTGTGGTAACTGGGTTGACCAAATAGCTACTCCTAACGCCAACACTAGAAGTAGCCGGGGATCATGCCTACGGTGATCGCTAGATGACTCGCGCCAGCCGGAGAATCTAACTACCCCTAGGAGAAGAAAACAAAGACCTCTCTTGCCTCCAGAGAAAGGGACCCCAAAGCAAGATACAAGCCCCCCACAAATAATAACGGTGAGGTAAGAGGAAATGACAAACACAGAAATGAACCAGGTTCAGCAAAGAGAGGCCAGCTTACTAATAGCAGAATATAGCAAGATAACTTATCTGGTCAACAAAAACCCTATAAAAATCCACGCTGGAGATTCAAGAACCCCCGAACCGTCTAACGGTCCGGGGGGAGAACACCAGCCCCCTAGAGCTTCCAGCAAAGGTCAGGATACAGATTGGAACAAGCTGGACAAAAATACCCAACAAAACAAAAGCAAAAAGCAAGGAAGCAGACTTAGCTTGAAATACAGGAACCAGGATCATAGGACAAGAGCAAAACAGATTAGCTCTGATTTCAACGATGCCAGGCATAGAACTGAAGGTCCAGGGAGCTTATATAGCAACGCCCCTGAACTAACGGCCCAGGTGAGGATATAGGAAAATACAGAAGCTCCAGAGTCAAATCACTAATGACCACTAGAGGGAGCAAAAAGCAAAATCACAACAGTACCCCCCCCTTAGTGAGGGGTCACCGAACCCTCACCACGACCACCAGGGCGATCAGAACGAGCGGCGTGAAAGGCACGAACTAAATCGGCCGCATGAACATCAGAGGCGACCACCCAGGAATTATCTTCCTGACCATAGCCCTTCCACTTGACCAGGTACTGAAGCCTCCGCCTGGAGAGACGAGAATCCAAGATCTTCTCCACCACGTACTCCAACTCGCCCTCAACCAACACCGGAGCAGGAGGCTCAGCAGAAGGAACCACAGGCACAACGTACCGCCGCAACAAGGACCTATGAAACACGTTGTGGATAGCAAACGACACAGGAAGATCCAGGCGAAAGGATACAGGATTAAGGATTTCCAATATCTTGTAAGGACCAATAAAACGAGGTTTAAATTTGGGAGAGGAAACCTTCATAGGAACAAAGCGGGAAGAAAGCCACACCAAATCCCCAACACGTAGTCGGGGACCCACACCGCGGCGGCGGTTGGCAAAGCGCTGAGCCCTCTCCTGTGACAACTTCAAGTTGTCCACCACAAGATTCCAGATCCGCTGCAACCTATCCACCACAGAATCCACCCCAGGGCAGTCAGAAGGTTCCACATGACCCGAAGAAAAACGAGGGTGGAAACCAGAGTTGCAGAAAAACGGCGAAACCAAGGTGGCGGAACTAGCCCGATTATTAAGGGCAAACTCAGCCAACGGCAAGAAGGTCACCCAATCGTCCTGATCAGCAGAGACAAAACACCTCAAATAAGCCTCCAAAGTCTGATTAGTTCGCTCCGTCTGTCCATTAGTCTGAGGATGGAAAGCAGACGAAAACGACAAGTCAATGCCCATCCTACTACAAAAGGATCGCCAGAATCTGGAAACGAACTGGGATCCTCTGTCTGACACAATATTCTCAGGGATGCCGTGCAAACGAACCACGTTCTGGAAAAACACAGGAACCAGATCGGAAGAGGAAGGCAGCTTAGGCAAAGGAACCAAATGGACCATCTTGGAGAAGCGATCACATATCACCCAGATAACAGACATGCCTTGAGACACCGGAAGATCAGAAATGAAATCCATGGAGATATGTGTCCAAGGTCTCTTAGGGACAGGCAAGGGCAAGAGCAACCCGCTGGCACGAGAACAGCAAGGCTTAGCTCGAGCACAAGTCCCACAGGACTGTACAAATGACCGCACATCCCTAGACAAGGAAGGCCACCAAAAGGATCTGGCCACCAGATCTCTGGTGCCAAAAATTCCTGGGTGACCTGCCAACACCGAGGAATGAACCTCGGAAATGACTCTGCTGGTCCACTTATCAGGCACAAACAGTCTGTCAGGTGGACAAGAATCAGGCCTATCAGCCTGAAATCTCTGCAACACACGTCGCAGATCTGGAGAAATAGCTGACAAGATAATACCATCCTTAAGAATACCAACAGGTTCAGCGACTCCAGGAGCATCAGGCACAAAGCTCCTGGAAAGAGCATCGGCCTTCACATTTTTTGAACCTGGTAAATACGAGACAACAAAGTCAAAACGGGAGAAAAACAATGACCAGCGGGCCTGTCTAGGATTCAGGCGTTTAGCAGACTCGAGATACATCAGATTTTTGTGATCAGTCAAGACCACCACACGATGCTTAGCACCCTCGAGCCAATGACGCCACTCCTCAAATGCTCATTTCATGGCCAACAACTCCCGATTGCCCACATCATAATTTCGCTCCGCAGGCGAAAACTTCCTAGAGAAAAAGGCGCAAGGTCTCATAACAGAGCAACCAGGGCCTCTCTGCGACAAAACGGCCCCTGCTCCAATCTCTGAAGCATCCACCTCAACCTGAAAGGGAAGCGAGACATCAGGCTGGCACAAAACAGGCGCCGAAGTAAACCGACGTTTCAACTCCTGGAAAGCCTCCACGGCAGCAGGAGCCCAATTAACCACATCGGAGCCCTTCTTGGTCATATCCGTCAAAGGTTTCACAATGCTAGAAAAGTTAGCGATAAAACGACGGTAGAAGTTAGCGAAACCCAAGAACTTCTGAAGACTCTTAACTGACGAGGGCTGAGTCCAATCAAGAATAGCTCGGACCTTGACTGGGTCCATCTCCACAGCAGAAGGGGAAAAAATGAACCCCAAAAAGGGAACCTTCTGTACACCAAAAAGACACTTTGAGCCCTTGACAAACAAAGAATTTTCACGCAAAATTTTAAAGACCATCCTGACCTGCTCCACATGCGAGTCCCAATTATCAGAAAAAACCAGAATATCATCCAGATAAACGATCAAAAATTTATCCAGATAGTTCCGGAAAATGTCATGCATAAAGGACTGAAAAACTGAAGGGGCATTAGAGAGCCCAAAAGGCATCACCAAGTACTCAAAATGACCTTCGGGTGTATTGAATGCGGTTTTCCATTCATCCCCTTGCTTAATGCGCACAAGGTTGTACGCACCACGAAGGTCTATCTTGGTAAACCACTTGGCACCTTTAATCCGGGCAAACAAGTCAGACAACAGCGGCAAAGGATACTGAAATTTGACAGTGATCTTATTTAAAAGCCGATAGTCAATACAAGGCCTCAAAGATCCGTCCTTTTTAGCCACAAAAAAGAATCCCGCACCAAGAGGAGAAGAAGACGGACGGATGTGTCCTTTCTCCAGAGACTCCTTGATATATGAACGCATAGCGGTATGTTCAGGTATCGACAGATTAAACAGTCTTCCCTTAGGAAATTTACTGCCTGGAATCAAATCTATTGCACAGTCACATTCCCTATGAGGAGGCAATGCACTGGACCTGGACTCGCTAAAGACATCCTGATAATCAGACAAATACTCCGGAACTTCCGAAGGCGTAGAAGAAGCAATAGACACAGGCAGGGAATCCTCATGAATACCACGACAGCCCCAACTAGACACTGACATAGCCTTCCAGTCAAGGACTGGATTATGGGTCTGTAACCATGGCAGCCCCAAAACAACCAAATCATGCATTTTATGTAGAACGAGAAAACGTATCACCTCGCGGTGTTCAGGAGTCATGCACATGGTAACCTGTGTCCAATACTGCGGTTTATTTTCTGCTAATGGCGTAGCATCAATACCCCTAAGAGGGATAGGATTTTCTAATGGTTCAAGAATAAAACCACAGCGCTTAGCAAATGAGAGATCCATAAGACTCAGGGCAGCACCTGAATCTACAAACGCCATGACAGGATAAGATGACAGTGAGCAAATCAAAGTTACAGACAGAATAAACTTAGGATGCAAATTACCAACGGTGACAGGACTAACAACCTTAGATATACGTTTAGAGCATGCTGAGATAACATGTGTAGAATCACCACAATAGTAGCACAAGCCATTCCGGCGTCTATGAATTTTCCTCTCATTTCTAGTCAGGATTCACATTGCATCAAATCAGGTGTCCGTTCAGACAACACCATGAGGGAATTTGCGGTTTTTCTATCACATTGCATCACATCAGGTGTCTGTTCAGACAACAACATGAGGGAATTTGCGGTTTTTCTATCACATTGCACCGAATTAGGTGTCTGTTCAGACAACAACATGAGGGAATTTGCGGTTTTGCGCTCCCGCAACCGCCGGTCAATTTGAATAGCCAGGGACATGGTATCATTCAGACCTGTGGGAATGGGAAAACCCACCATAACATTCTTAATGGCCTCAGAAAGGCCATTTCTAAAATTAGCGGCCAGTGCACACTCGTTCCAATGTGTCAGCACGGACCATTTCCGAAATTTTTGGCAATACACCTCAGCCTCGTCCTGGCCCTGAGACATAGCCAGCAAGGCTTTCTCTGCCTGAATCTCAAGATTGGGTTCCTCATAAAGTAAACCGAGCGCCAGAAAAAACGCATCAATATCAGCCAATGCCGGATCTCCTGGCGCCAACGAAAAAGCCCAATCCTGAGGGTCACCCCGTAAGAATGAAATAACAATTTTTACTTGTTGAGCAGAGTCTCCAGACGAACAAGGTTTCAGGGACAAAAACAATTTACAATTATTCCTGAAATTCCTAAACTTAAATCGGTCTCCTGAAAACAGTTCAGGAATCGGAATCTTGGGTTCAGACCTAGGATTTCTGGTAACATAATCTTGTATACCCTGCACACGAGCGGCAAGCTGGTCCACACTTGTAATCAAGGTCTGGACATTCATGTCTGCAGCAAGCTTAAGCCACTCTGAGGTAAAGGGGAAAAGAAAAAAAAAAAAAAAAATGAGAGAGGGAAAAAAAAAAACTCAAAATTTTCTTTCTTATAATCCCACTTCTGCAATGCATTAAACATTTAATACTGGCCTGGCATACTGTTATGACCCCAGTGGACAGGGTCTCAGAGGAACGTGTAAGTCTGCGAGATTCAAAAATCCAGCTCATAGGGCTGTGGTAACTGGGTTGACCAAATAGCTACTCCTAACGCCAACACTAGAAGTAGCCGGGGATCATGCCTACGGTGATCGCTAGATGACTCGCGCCAGCCGGAGAATCTAACTACCCCTAGGAGAAGAAAACAAAGACCTCTCTTGCCTCCAGAGAAAGGGACCCCAAAGCAAGATACAAGCCCCCCACAAATAATAACGGTGAGGTAAGAGGAAATGACAAACACAGAAATGAACCAGGTTCAGCAAAGAGAGGCCAGCTTACTAATAGCAGAATATAGCAAGATAACTTATCTGGTCAACAAAAACCCTATAAAAATCCACGCTGGAGATTCAAGAACCCCCGAACCGTCTAACGGTCCGGGGGGAGAACACCAGCCCCCTAGAGCTTCCAGCAAAGGTCAGGATACAGATTGGAACAAGCTGGACAAAAATACCAAACAAAACAAAAGCAAAAAGCAAGGAAGCAGACTTAGCTTGAAATACAGGAACCAGGATCATAGGACAAGAGCAAAACAGATTAGCTCTGATTTCAACGATGCCAGGCATAGAACTGAAGGTCCAGGGAGCTTATATAGCAACGCCCCTGAACTAACGGCCCAGGTGAGGATATAGGAAAAGACAGAAGCTCCAGAGTCAAATCACTAATGACCACTAGAGGGAGCAAAAAGCAAAATCACAACAGTGGTCGTCATGTTGATTGACAGCCAGCTTCCAACTGCCTAACTGCGGGGAGCCAGCTGTCAATCAGCATGACGCTGGCAGTCACAACCCTTCGACTGAGCAGCCAGGAAGAGGAAGAGCTGCTCTGATGATATAGAGCAGCTGAATCGCAGGCAGAAGCGGTCGTTGACTGCTCTAAGCCGGCATCGGGTAAAACAAGCAGAAAGACTCTCTGCCAGACACAAAAATCATGGACCCTTCTTGTTCAAGCCCTTGAAGCAAGGTTACCCACATGGCTCGTGCCTACTGAGGCTACTGGGAGATCCAGCCCTCATTTCACGATACGACTTTTCTTTAAAGTTTCATTGACAGCACACCTGCAATACTTTGCTTGTGAAAAGGTTAATAAGGCTGCGGAATAAAGGCCCCAATACAAGTCGAAAGATGAAGCAATTTGTGCATACTGTATGTTCTTATACATTATTGATATCTTCGGGTTAAAGCCACTTGTTAATCTTGTGTCTCTAGGAATGCTGAGTCAAACGGATCTGACTTAAAAAGGAATTTGTTATGTCTGATACAGACACAAACAGACAGAATATGAAATAACTGGTGTCTAGCTCAATATGGCAAAAATCATAATTTACATGAACATTCAATCGGAATGCTACATCTAACAAAAGGATACAGCCCCTCTGGATAGCAAAAAGCTCCAGAAAAACTCCTGCAAACATTATCTAGTAGCTGCTGCATATCTATCCTGGTATTTCCACTGTATAGAATATATGATATGTGAATATGGTTTGGTGACTAAAAAAAAACCCTTAATTTTTAATTCTACTAGGAAAACCACAGCCAAAAAATTATGGGAAATCTTCATCCTGGAAACTTGAAATGAGGATTTAGGCCACCAAACTGCCACTTGTTATCTTTTTAAATCATCAAAGAAGAACTTCAAAGTCATTAGTAGGCTTTTTGAAGACATGATGACCAACCTTCCCCAGATTCGACTGACATCCGACAAGCTCGGCACATCATCACCCCCAAGCCACCGCCAGCATCCTCCGGCGCTTGCGCAACAAAATGAAATGTACTGGCCTCTACTTCATCCTCGCCGGATAGCACTAGATAAGGCTTGTGTTTATGGACTATGAGCCAGAAGGAATGCCAGCCTTAGGAAGAAGCCGGTTGCCATAATAACACATAGCATGGACTTTATACCTCTAACATTATGCCTCTTTGTTGCTTTTTTTCACTTTTGAATAACCTTTTAATTATAAAATACTCATTTATTCAACAGTCCGCAGGATCTACTTTTTATTCCATCTGGAATTTCTCATTCAGAAGCGTCCAAGACTTCATGTTAAAAATTTGCATGGATGATCATATATCATACTGCTCCTGACCAGTTGCTGCAGTTGGTTCCTTGTGCACTCGGACCTCTATTATATGCTAATCCCTAATGTTATGCTGTTTGCTACACAACCTCCTATGGTGATCGGCTCTGCTTTCGGCTGGTACTAGCTTGGGATTACAAACCCAACTTGAAGTTATTGCACTAGGAGGTTCCGGGTTTCTATTTTTCTCTTTCTAGCCCTTATTAAACTAGCAGGAAGGCAGGTCACATTCAGGAGAGGGATGAGAATGCACCTGCACATACTAAAACTGTGTTTGCTCTTGGCCCCTGCAGTGTCAGTGCGTGCAAAGTGGAAATTTAGATCAGGCAGCGCTCCAAAGTGAGAGTTATGACTCACGATAAGGGGTGGAGATGAGGATGGCAATTGAAGGGTCAAACCACCACCAAGGATACTGCAAAGCCCCCTCAATTATTTATCTAATAAAACAGTTTTTTTATTAAAAATCAATTGGTAAAGTCAACAGTACCAGTATATAAAAGTCTAAATAGTTTAATTTCAGTTTCAGAAGCAATAGATTCCCTGTCACGTTTCTGTTGTGTGATAACCCAGGGTCAGGGCTCCTACCCTGTGCCAAAAGCTAGGGGCGCCCTAGCTATCCCTGCTCCCAAGGTTACTTCTGACGGTGGAGATGTTGGGGTTATGTATCTTACTGAGCTCCTCAATCAGGCCTTATCTGTCCCCTCTCCTCTCCCCGGGAAGTGGGGAGGAATATTGTATGTATATTCAAAAACCAGACAAACCAGGAAGGACGTACAGGGATAAATGAAAATACCAATCATAGAAATATGCACACACAAACAACAGAGGCATACACCTGAGGGAATAGGAAGTTAAACAAAATAGGAGAGCATGGGGGACTAGGCACACAGGTGAAACACCTAGCAACAGTCACAGAACTCTAAAAAATGCCTCTACCTAACACAGAATCCCCCACTCCTTCACCAGGCAGCACAAGATTTAACACTGGCAATTCAGATTGCCAGAGGCAATTATGGGAGGGTGGAGTGGCTAACACTGCACAGCTGAGATCCTCCAAGCTTTACAGTTTAACCCCTGCACTGCTGGAAGAAACTTGTAAGTTTGACATGAGGGAGAAGTGCTTTTATTCAGTGCAGGAGTATGAGAATACAGACGTTGTGGTCTTCTTGTTGCTGTCTGTCGCGGCAATTCCGTGACACTTCTTTTAATATAACTTTTTGTGAATTGTACAAAAAAACAAGCACTAAACGATTATCGTGTGAAAACGATGAATCAACAATCTTCTAACCATTTTGCGATGTACTCTTCCACCATTTTCAACTCCAATACATTTTTCTTCTGACCTTTGCTTCACAAAGAGATAGGTTCGTCCACCTATAAATGGTCTTTGTCTACTAAAAGAAGGCATCCGTAAGCTAGCTTACTACTCCTTTACAATATCTGGTGGAGTGAAAGCACTCACATGTTAGACAATATCTTCACATCTAGATACAAATACTCACTGGCCATAATATACTGCGCCAAAACTCTTGGGAGGATCTTGTCTAAAAAGTTTAGACACACAAACCCAAGGGTAGAGGGATCTGTTCTTTCACGGAACACACACAGTAGCAGTAAGGAGACTGAATAGCCACAATTCCTGTGTCTTCTAGAGAAAAAGCTGGCTGCACAAGTCTTTCAGTATGTAACATTATCGCACAGCTTGTGGCTAAGCAAATGGGTTTGTTAAAAGTAGGGTCTTCTCTAAATGTGAGATCTTTTTCATGTTGGAGAGTCCCCCCGGGGCCTCTTTCCTTCCTTTGCAATCGCTCCATCTATGACAATGCATGCAAGCCAATATACACTTACAGTCCAACAGAGAGTACACAATTTAAAATCCATGGACTTTCTGTCCCTGTCACATTCATTAGTTTAGCCTGTGTATACTATCTCCGCGGGGTGGCTTTCCCTGTATTGACTCCCCACGCATTCAAAATATATTACTTGCTATTTTTATTTATCCACACTTTATTTCCGTACCATTTGTGAATGTCCGATGTATTTCATTGCAGCCATTTTTTTCCCACGGGACCGACGCTTGTTCATTAATCCGGGACCAGCTCATTTGTTCATTTACCATCAGATCTTTACAATACTAGAACCAGAAATCTATGGGGTTTTAAAATCTCTGCATTTGATCTATGAAAGACTATTATGCAAGAGCATTAAAAACACATCAGCAACTGTAACCAATTTGCCCGTCTCCTGGGTCATCGGAATAGTCAAGGCATTATGGAATGAGAAGACCTAGAAAACACCGTATGAGACGCATCTCATGGCCGTGTAACTAAGCCTAGAAATGATTATCTTACATCAATTTGTGTTTTTAATCTATAAACTGGAAGAATTGAGTTCAATGTTATAGAAAATCTTTTCCAAACACCTAAAGCGTACAAAAAAAAAAAGATTTAAAATGATTAATTCAACATGAGTACTTACAAGAGTTTTCAAGTTTCAGTAGACAAACCATATTTTTCTGGCAAAGACCAAAAGGGCTTGTAACTATCAATCCATTCATTGTCTACAGGAACAGTGGTCACGAAATGAATTACCACTATAAGTGAGTAAAAAGATTAGCACTACTCTAGTCCAGTGTCCACTTCTGGTACTCCATGGCAGCCGGATCAAGTCAGTGCGAAATTCCTTAGCCGGCGCTCAAATGCCAAAATCCTGTGTACCTCTTACGTAATGCTATAACCTCTGCCCTGGCCGTTAGGATGTGCCGCACTGACTCTCTGGATACTGCTGGACGCCGGCAGTGTGTGAGTGTTTAGCATATAGTTTGCCGAAACTAGTTTGCCTTTTCCTTTACTTTTAGGTAATTAGCTCTCTGTTGGGGTTATGGACGAGGTTCCCTTC
This sequence comes from Ranitomeya variabilis, assembly GCF_051348905.1. Classification (NCBI taxonomy): domain Eukaryota; kingdom Metazoa; phylum Chordata; class Amphibia; order Anura; family Dendrobatidae; genus Ranitomeya; species Ranitomeya variabilis. The sequence continues at coordinate 582,575,963 of NC_135233.1, forward strand.
TATACAAACCCCAGTTGACAGTTTTCGACTGTTATTAGTTAGGTCAGCTAGACCTAGGCTCTTTGTTACTTACCTACTTTGTACTATTTTGCATTTCCCATGTTCAGATTCAAGCTTGAATTTTGACCTCTCTCTTGCCCTTCGATTTTGTCCTTGACGTGACTTCTCGGTATTGACCTTACATGATGACTTCTCTTGCCTCTGGTTTGTTCCTCTGGCCAGCAGACCTTCCATGAAAGCAATCCAGGGGTCCACGTTGAAAGACCAGATCCCTGTACAGGTGTTAAAGGTTGGAGATCAGGGGTTTCTCTGGGATCTGCCAGATGGAGTGGCTTGTGCCAAGTCTGTCAGAGGTAGCCTTCTTGAACCTGTCGTCTCTCATGAACGTGAAACTAGGCCACCTTAGAGATCTTGATGCTACATTGCAGAGACCTAGTAATCATAGGACTAACTTGACAGTGCATCTCAGTTTGCAACGGATCTAAAATGTCGCTTGGCCAAAATAAGCATAAATTCTACTAAAAAAGGGTGGGTTTTGTCATAAGAGTTACGATATGACAGGCGGCAAGACTCATTCCTACCATATCAAGGCAGTAGATTAGGACGGTGTACTAAGAGGAATAATTTGGCACGCGTCAGCCATTGTGTTTTTGAAATCAGCAATACAGATAGTATAGATATATCAATGAAATGTGATGGAGCTGTTAGTAAAACTAGGTATTTCAAGAATTAATCATGCAAGGCAGAGTTGGGGGATGGAGATTTTCATGCATGCTACAAGGTCATTTTCTTCAATAATCAATATTGTAATGTGAATATGCAGTTTATGTTTTATGAGAGATTTTTTTCTGAGCCTCTAGAATAACAGCAGTGAAATATGTCAAGAGAGGAACATGAACAGTTCTACATGTATTTTACAGTCGTGTGCGGGAAAGGGACATATCCAAACGTTCGTCATTTACTCACTGTTAGGGTCTGCAGTACGCAATATGGTTCTGATTGACTACTATGGACTCATACTATACACATTTGTACTTCTAATGTATTTATTAAGATGGCACACATCGTTTATTCTCATATTTCCTGCCAATCGGTGATGCAAATTAGACCTCAAGAAAAAAGAAAGATGCTCGCTAGAGCTAATTTTTGGAAGTAGCTTGGATACTGTTTAGCTAGGAGGGAGGCCTTTGATGTAGGTCTACTATTTCTCCTTATAGAGACCACCAGTCTAGGAAAGCAATGTTCTAGGCCAGGCAATGGTCCCTTTAAAAAAAAGTTATGCAAATTAGCTTTCTCTTGGGAAAACAAATGGCATGGCTTCCCAAACTATAAGGCAGGGGTCCCCAACCTGTAGCTCGGGAGCCACATGTGGCTCGCTGTCCCATGAATTGTGGCTCGCGGCTGTCTGTCAGCTTGGTGAATTAGCTCCAGTTCTAGCAAACAGGTATGAAGAGCAAATCTGAAAATGGTGAATTTTGTGAGCAGCCCTGCAAAGAAGAGCAGATCTGGACGCATATATACTGGTCTTAGGGGTTTTGAGATGATTTAAGTATGGTACGCTGGAGACAAGATAATACCACCTGTCAGAGGAGATGTTTGAAGCTGGATGTGACAGTGTCTTGGGGGTGCTTTATAGGAGAATACTGAATGGGGGTATTGTGGGAACTCCTGGATCTTAGTATACTGCTTTGGCATGATTTTAGTGGAAAAGCTTTGGTTAACCATTATGCCTGTAATGGGGGCTTTGGTTGCCACTATTGTGAGGGGAGCGGGAGCTGAATGTGGCTCGTGACCCTCTCTCAAGGCTGGATGTGGCTCCCGACCCTCTCTCAGAGCTGAATGTGGCTCTCAAGGTCGGAAACGTTGGGGACCTCTGCTATAAGGCATCCCACTTTTGTTGGTGAGGGTCATTTGGGAAGATGAAGTTTTCACGGAAGTGACTTAAAGCTGTACACCTCTCACTTTGTTCGCATTTTTATTTTAAGATGTTATGGAAGGTAAAATAAGAAATATTTTAAATTCTGGTATGGACAGATCCATTATGGATCATGAATCTCAGACATCATCTTTGTCATGACTGGTGAGGCATCAAGAGAAAAAGTTTGAGAAGCCTTGGCCTACAAAGTCCAAAGTCTAAAACTGATCACATCCACAAGAAAAGTGAAATGATTGTTCACTTCTCAAGTAAAGGACAACATTTTATTCCACAATCCTAACTTAGTAGGTGTATAATGGTATGTAAACATATTCATATATTTACTTATGGCCATCTTCACCGGTTTCCAATGCTGCATCGGTCCTTTCTGGTCCAAGTGACTGCAGGTTTGCCGGCACACACAGCATCTGGCTGTTTTCTCAATCTATGTTATGATACTAAGAACTAGCTTCCTTAGATAGTAAGCAAGTTCAGGTCCACAAATAAACCAATGTGTTCGCTGGCTAGCCATAAGAAACTGAAGATGACGAGATGGCCAATGGAAATCGGGGAAGCCAGCAACCGGTAAGATTTAGAAAGATACACTTACAAAAATAATTAGAATGTATTACAGTATACAAATTTTGATAAGACTTCATCCATTGGACAAGATTTGTCCCTTCTGATTGGCAAGATATCCGCATTCTTCATTGCTGACTATATCGGAAAGGTGGAAGCCCCATTAATGTTCCTACATCATCTGTGAACATTACTATTTATTATGCCATCATATCTAGCTTCATTTTTCATCCTAAAGGAATTTGCCCATGCATGTCTAAAACACATCAACTCGCTATAATGAAGGGTGATCCAACCAGCAGGACCCTGATCGATTCCAAGAATTTGGGTGTTCAGTCGTTGTTTCTTGAGTTTCTATTGAAGCAAATAGAACGTGCACAATTTGGACGGAGATCTACAATGACACCAGGTCTACATTTTAACCTGAGATAAACACACCTTATGAGAACAACAAATCACAGTAATAATAGTGAAATAAGAATAAATATACTGTGAAATAGATTTCCTATATGGACATAACAGCGGGAAAAAAGTCGCAAGAACTATATCCACCAAAGAAAAACCACAACAAAAGAGTCCCAAGTATAATTTAAGTAGTACATGTAAATTTATTAAATGATCAGATAAAAGATGACAAACAAGTGGAGAGGGAAGGGACTACACCCACTAACACATGTCAAAAAAATATATATCTTTTATCTGATAATTTAATAAATTTACATGTAGTACTTAAATTATACTTGGGACTCTTTTGTCGTGGTTTTTCTTTGGTGGATATTTTAACCTGAGTGTGGACCAGATTCCTATTTACATGACCATTGAAAGTCCCAGTGTTTGGTTGCTCAAAGAACAGACCATTATGGCAGTTGACACGACATCGAAGTCATTAGTGAAAAAACCCTTGAGGTTTCAAGACTTAAAATATGGTAATCACTGCCCACAATAATGTCTTATGGCACGACTGTTAGTAGACAACATAACAAAGCAGTAAGAAATCAACTAAAATCCATAAATACGACATAACAATGCCATTCACATACATTTCCATAGAGCCAATGCTATATATTAAAACGTGTGTGACTGTTCTTTTCCAGTCAAGACACTTTGATAAATTACACCTTAAATGCTTAGAAGGAGAACAGCAGGATGAACCCTAAAACAGGTCCCCTGACACCTCATTACCATCTATCTATCATGTTTACCTTTATTTTATAATAATAAATAAAATATAATATATTATATATAATACAATAAAGCAGAGGACCTTCTGGTGAGACCACTGTTGTATAACCTTCACATTACAAGCTCCTCGTTCCTCTGGTGCCAACACTTAAGGAAAAGAGTCTTCAGATACTCAGACTCTGATTATGATGAATTATTGATATTACCCTATGTGTGGTGGTTAGGAAACTGGTGTAGATGTATATCAGACATGCCAAAAGACAAAGATGTTAAATGGGTTCCAGGTCCCAGCAGGTCAATTTCTGGCTTGTGTTCGAAACTGTGGAACATTTCCTGTTTTGGCATGTGACCGGTAGTGATGGACGCACGTGCTCGTTACTCAAGTTTGCCTCGGGTGCTCAGGATTGCACAGAGTATCGCAGGTGCTCGAGTGACGTTTTTAAGTCCCCATGGCCGCATGTTTCACGGCTGTTAGACTGCCACAAAACATGCAGTGATTGTCTGACATACATGGGCAGATTTAATTGTAGATTTCAACCTTTCTATTGCAAAGTGAGAAACCAACGTTCATTCTGCACAAATAATTAAAAGGGTATAAATTTTAGAATCTGCACGGCAGGTGAATTTGCAAGCAGAAATGGTCAGCAATGTGTAGATGAGATTTGTTTTGCTCTCATCTACTTACTGTAATATAATACAGATGCTACCAATTCTACATGTGAACCTACATTAAGGAGTGATAAAGACTGATAAAAGGCTAGATTACTACTGAAACTAGTGGTACAGCTGTATAGATCTTAGTACAATAAAAAAAAATGATACCTGTTTTGTAATAATCCGATGTGCCAGTGCGGAGAAATCAAGCTTTGAAGCTACAAGCAAATAAACCAGGAAGTGGAATTTTCATACTCTGGGGCGTGTCCATGCACTAAGAGTACAAAGACACGCCCTCAAAGCACTTCCAGGCTAGTTTGTGGATGTGTCTTCACAGCTCAATTTCTCAGCACTGGTACATCAGATTACCACAAAACAGGTATCATTATTATTGTTATACTACGACCTATACAGCGATACCACTAGTTTCTGTAGCAAAATTGTCCCAACAGGTTCCCTTTAAGTGTAAATACAGTAAATTTAATGACTGTCTCTCTTTTCTTGGTATATCAAAGACCTTTTTCTATAATATCAAGTTTCAATACATTACATAAGTATATGTAAAATAAGAGAAGTACATGAACCCCATGTGTAGGCTTTATTGGTAACTGAAGACAGGTTCCTGAAAAGATCTTGAAGGACAATAAGAAAAAAAAATAAAAAAATAAAAAAAACAAGCCACACATACAAAGCAGAGAAGAGGCGCAGAACACCAAACCCCATGAGAGACTTCTCTGCTCGGATGTTACCTCCAATCCAGACTGATGACATCTCGTGCTATTAAATAAAACTGAACAGCACAATACAGATTGGTGACCATAGCTGTCAGGACCAATAGGTATAACAAAAATTGCATTATGAACGAGGATTCACCAAGACTCAATTTTATAAAGAAAAAAAATAATGTTTCGTCTGGTGACCTTGTGTGCTTACCTTCAGAAAATGGAAGGGGAGATCAAGGTCTGCTGGTGAAATTAGAGACAATGATATGTTACCGGGCTTTAATATATCATCCGAACAGACATCACCTCGCTGTTTTGTTCTGTTTTTTTTTATTGCATTTAACTCACAAACCGTTTCGACAATAACTTGTCCCCGGGAAACACTGACAAAGGGCATGATTCAATGTAATTGTCTGGGCGGAGGAGATACTTTATTGTACGTATGTAGGAAACGCATGACATATGTAACTAATGAAGACTATGAGATTGGCAGACCAAACATGAGGATAAAAAAATACATAAAAATAAACCTTAAAAGGTCTTGTACGGAAAAGTAAAAAAAAAAATGGCTGGGTTTCTTTTCTAAAAAAAAGAGCATCTAAAAAATAAATGGAGCTAAGTTGTAATACCACACACAACCTGTGCAAAGCAATGGCGCTAACACTGGAAGAAACCAGCCACATTTATTTTTTCCACTCAGTTGTCTGGCTAATAGGGGAAAACCAGCAAAAATGCCCATTTGGACCTACACGCCACAATTGTAAGGTTATGTGGCCGGTGTATTGGCAAAGGATAGGTTATAGGTATCTGGATAGAAGGGGTCGGACAGCAAGGGCCTCCTCAGATCACAAAATGAAACAGCCATTAGGCGTGTGTCCTGCCATGACACGCGAAGCTTACGGGTCTGCTGCTCATAGTAGAGTACAGTGCAACAGCAACCCCACAGAGCAGGAATGAAATAGCAATGAGCATGCAATGTAGGGAAGCCAGGGTTGGTACGGGTCCTGGCGGCGAAACACATCCCAGGACAGAACGTGTGACAATGGAAGTTAATTATGAAGAAGAAGCTGCGCAGGTTCTTTATGTGGACATCCCCTAAAGAGTTTGCCCCAATAGTAGATCATTTTGAAGGAGTCTAAGGGTATGCTCACGCAAAGTCTTTTTCAGGTGGGTCCACTCCGAAACCCGCCTGAAAAAGCACCCAGAAAATGCTCAAAAGTATGAACATATGGATTTCTATGTAAGAACGGCTCGCTGATTTTGCATGTTCGGTAGTGGTGAGCAAAAGTGCTGGCTAGTCGAGTTTGCATTGCGTGCTGGGTCTCAAGAGTTGGGGGTGCATGAATGACATGCTCAAGTCCCCCACCGTATGTTTTGCGGCTGTTAGACAGCAAAAAAACATAAGGGGATTGCCCGTGTATGGCAGACAATGCCAGTAAGTTTTTTTGCCACGAGAGCATGCGGGCAGGGCCTCGAGCATTTTGGTCAAACATCAGCAATACTTGGTGTGTAACCCAAGCACCCAATGTAAACTCAAGTAGCGAACTCTTTCACTCATCACTAATGTTCAGTCTTTTGAGCGTCTTTTTATCTCTTCAGGATCCCGAAGATGCCAAACGGTTGAAAGAAGCAACCAGACCATTCTTCAGGCATTTTCTGCCCTGTAGTTTACAGTACAAGGCAATGGGAAGAGTCATAAAACTGCAGACGGTCAAAAACTACGAAAAAGCGCTCAGGAATAGACAAGAAAAATTGCAAAATAAGAATTGCCTTCCTCTTGGAAAACGATCGTGTGAACGTATGTTCAGGGTATGAGCACGAGGAGTTTTTCGGGAAGTAGGCCACCTCAGAAAAATATCTTACAAAAAACTTGTTAAAAAAACTTTAAAAACTCTTCCTAATCATTTCTATTAAATGACTTGTTGGTCACATGTTCAGTCTTTTGAGCATTTTTCTTCTTATTCAGGTTTTGAAGAGAGCCTGGTGGAAGAAAAAAAAGGGCTTGTCTCTTCTTTGAAGCGATTCCTGATGGAAAACTCCAGTTTAGGTACTGTCTAGTGTTGAGTGAATGTGCTCAGACAAGGTGTTATCCATGCTCAGGTGCTAAGAGTATCTTCGGCGTGCTTGAAAAATATGTCCGAGTCTCGGCGGCTGCATATCTCGCGGCTGTTTGGTGGGGATTGCTTGACAGCCATGAGACATGCAGCCACGAGGACTCCAACATAGTTTTTGAGCACACCAAAGTCACTCGGTTAGCACCCGAGCATGGATAACACCTTATCCCAGCACGTTCACTAATCACTAGTACTGTTCAATCAAAAGGCTGTAAAAAAACAAAACAACTAAAAAGCTTCTAGAAGAAAAAAACTCTGCAAAACAAAAGCTTGAAAAAGTCTTGAAAACCACTTCAGAAAAAAAAAACTTCTTCAAAAACTCCATAAAAAATGAAACAAATTATTCAAGAAAATTTGTAGTTTTTGACCGCCTAAAAAAAGTGCCTATGAACCCATATGTGTACATATCCTTAGTCATCTCTTCCCCTCATCGGCACTAATAATCCATCCATGTTATCTATATAAGAACACAGAGAAGTTCAGAGTTCACGTGCAGGTGTTTCTGATTGTTTCCATATTCGAGAACTATTGGGGGAGGTTTTATCGCACAAATAGAATTTAAAAAAATTCAGTTCCCCTCCACTGGAGCAGCACCGCCATTATTATTCTTCCTCTAGAGCCAAATAAAATCCACATTAACGGCGCTGGATGGAGCTTCGTGCCGTTGCAGACTTTTTTTTCTCTCTTTACGCTTTACGCCCTGTAATCCTCACAACTCAGCGCTGCGACTTGCCGAAGACTGGCGGAGGGGAATCCAGTATTCTGGGTCCCTGCCAGAGTAAAACAACAACTTACTTGTAGTTCAGACACATGTGTTCTCTGACCCTTTCTGGCATTGCACATGGAAATCTTGGTAGACAATGCCGGCCCATCTGTTTTTCAACAGCACCGATTAGAGAATCAATAACTGGCCCAGAGCACGCAGGGGTCGTATAGAATCAGGAATTATGCTCCGAGGAGCCTCGAGAATCTTTAACCCTTCGCATCTAGAATTTTGCACTTCATAAGGAATGTGCATATTTAAAAAATAAAATAATTTAAAAAAAAAAACCTAATTTCAGTTTGTGGCAAAGCAACAGTTTTGGAGTGAGCAAATTTGCTACTCCACGATGATTGCCTCCCTTTGTTAAATTTCTCATCAATCTAGGCTTTGCAGTCAAGTGGGTGGTCTTATAGGTGATCGACAACCAAAATAACTAACTAGAACTGCCCACTGGACTCCTAATTTCAGAGCGAGCAGAAATAATATGTGTACGAGACTGACAGAAATAGCTAAGTGCTTAATTTGGATTTTTCATACAGTCCTATAGACAATGAATGGAGAGGAACATTCAAGACGAGACTCTTCAAAGCCCCGTTCACAGGATTCTCCGATTCTGAAGATCAATGGGGTTCTCAGAAGGCAGACCTTCAGCAATCAACAAATGATCCCCTATTTTAAAGATGTTTTCCAGTTTGCCAAAACAAACTCCTTTTCTTCTATAGTCCCATAGACAATGAATGGAGAGGAACATTCAAGACGAAACTCTACAAAGCCCAGTTCACGTGATTCTCTGATTCTAAAGATCAATGGGTGTCTAAGCAGGCATAACTCAATTAAGTAATAAATTATCCCCCATCTTAAATATGTTTTCTAGTTTCAAAATAAACCTTTCTCCTATAGTCCCACAGATAATGAATGGAGAGAAACATTCAAGCTGAGACTTTACAAAGCCCAGTTCACAGGATTCTCTGACTCTAAGAATCAATGGGGTCCCAGCAAACAGACCCCAATTAATCAATAAATTATCCCCTATCTTAAAGAGGTTTACCGGTTTCAGAAAACTTCTTTCTCCTATAGTCCCATAGACAATGAATGGAGAGGATGGGACTTTACAGAGCCACTTTCTAGGGTTCTCTGATTCCCAGTATCTATGGGAGTCTCAGCAGTCAGACCCCAAGAAATCAACAAATTATCCTCTGCCTTAAAGGCGTTTTCCAGTTTTTGAAACCCCTTCCCATAGGCAAAGTTTTTTTTCAAAAGAAACAAGTTACACTTTGCTCATCCTCCTCGGGTCTAGTGCCGAGTCTCTGGGCTTCTGTTATTGTCTGCAGTGCTGACGTCACACCAACAAAACTGCAGTCAATCAGTGGCTCTGTCCGAGAAGACAGCATGACCTGCATAAAAGTGTTGAGCTGACTGATTGGCTACAACGCTGAGGAGGTAACCTCAGCACTGAAGACAATACCAGAAAATTGGGGCAGCAGCGGAAACTCGGAACTTGGCTGCAACGCTCAGGAGGTAACCTCAGCACTGCAGACAATACCAGAAACATGGGGCAGTGGAGGAGACTCGGAACTTGGCTGCAATGCTAAGGAGGTAACCTGAGTACTGCCGACAATACCAGAAACTTGGGGCTGCAGCGGAGACTTGGAACTTGGCTGCAATGCTGTGGATGTAACCTCAGCACTACAGGCAATACCAGAAACTTGGGGCTGCAGCGGAGACTCAGAACTTGGCTGCAACACTGAGGAGGTAACCTCAGCACTACAGACAATACCAGAAAATTGGGGCTGCAGTGGAGACTCAGAACTTGGCTGCAACGCTGAGGAGGTAACCTCAAGACTGCAGACAACACCAGAAAATTGGGGCAGCGGCGGAAACTCGGACCTTGACTGCAACGCTGAGGAGGTAACCTCAAGACTACAGACAATACCAGAAACTTGGGGCTGCAGTGGAGACTCGGAACTTGGCTGCAACACTGAGGAGGTAACCTCAAGACTGCAGACAACACCAGAAAATTGGGGCAGCGGCAGAAACTCGGAACTTGGCTGCAACACTGAGGAGGTAACCTCAAGACTGCAGACAATACCAGAAACTTGGGGCAGCGGTGGAAACTCGGAACTTTGCTGCAACGCTGAGGAGGTAACCTCAGCACTAAAGACAATACCAGAAACTTGGGGCTGCAGTGGAGACTCGGAACTTGGCTGCAACACTGAGGAGGTAACCTCAGCACTACAGACAATACCAGAAACTTGGGGCTGCAGTGGAGACTCGGAACTTGGCTGCAACACTGAGGAGGTAACCTCAGCACTACAGACAATACCAGAAACTTGGGGCTGCAGTGGAGACTCGGAACTTGGCTGCAACACTGAGGAGGTAACCTCAAGACTGCAGACAACACCAGAAAATTGGGGCAGCGGCGGAAACTCGGAACTTGGCTGCAACACTGAGGAGGTAACCTCAAGACTGCAGACAATACCAGAAACTTGGGGCAGCGGTGGAAACTCGGAACTTGGCTGCAACGCTGAGGAGGTAACCTCAGCACTAAAGACAATACCAGAAACTTGGGGCTGCAGTGGAGACTCGGAACTTGGCTGCAACACTGAGGAGGTAACCTCAGCACTACAGACAATACCAGAAACTTGGGGCTGCAGTGGAGACTCGGAACTTGGCTGCAACACTGAGGAGGTAACCTCAGCACTACAGACAATACCAGAAACTTGGGGCTGCAGTGGAGACTCGGAACTTGGCTGCAACACTGAGGAGGTAACCTCAGCACTACAGACAATACCAGAAACTTGGGGCTGCAGTGGAGACTCGGAACTTGGCTGCAACACTGAGGAGGTAACCTCAGCACTACAGACAATACCAGAAACTTGGGGCTGCAGTGGAGACTCAGAACTTGGCTGCAACACTGAGGAGGTAACCCCAGCACTACAGACAATAACAGAAACTTGGGGCAGCGGTGGAAACTCGGAACTTGGCTGCAACGCTGAGGAGGTAACCTCAGCACTAAAGACAATACCAGAAACTTGGGGCTGCAGTGGAGACTCGGAACTTGGCTGCAACACTGAGGAGGTAACCTCAGCACTACAGACAATACCAGAAACTTGGGGCTGCAGTGGAGACTCGGAACTTGGCTGCAACACTGAGGAGGTAACCTCAGCACTACAGACAATACCAGAAACTTGGGGCTGCAGTGGAGACTCGGAACTTGGCTGCAACACTGAGGAGGTAACCCCAGCACTACAGACAATAACAGAAACTTGGGGCTGCGGTGGAAACTCGGAACTTGGATGCAGTGCTGTGGATGTAACCTCAGCACTGCAGACAATACCAGAAATTTTGGGCAGCGATGGAGACTTGGAAAGGGGTTTCTGACAACCAGAAAACCTTTTTAAGGATAGGGGATAACTTGCAATTTTAGGAAAACCCTTTTAAGAAGAACTTTATGCTTTCCTTATTAAAATGTGTGATTATGTAATGATTTTCTCAGTCTGGACGCAGCAAGCTTGGATCACTTTTATGTTCATCATTCCCTAAGTAATGACCGCAGAATGTAAATTCCCATTCCTGATTCCACCGTACACATGATATGGAAGGTCTTACATACCGAGCTATCATGTTCTCCTCCAGCATACCGCCATGTACAGAGCCGACATCTGCTAAAACCATTAAGACATATTTATAATCTACATAACAGGTCTTGACCTAAGCTCTATCTTACCCATCACATTTAAAGTAACTCAACATAAAAATAAAATAAAATTGGGCATAACCTTAATTCACTTACCCAGGGGTGCAAAACCAAATTCAATTTTAGATTTGAAAAAAAAAAAACATAACGGGTAAACTGAAAATTGTAAAATTAAGTAGAGGTCTAAGTCTCGCAGTACTGATAAAAAACCTAAAAATCACTGCTATCATTACCGTACTTGGGGAGTAATTCTACCCACTAATTAGGCTTCAATAGTTGACCAATATTTTGCATTTATAATATAACGCCAAAACGCAAATGGTTTGGGAAAACCACTAGTCCACTAGTAATCAAATATTATGTAGTGTTATTTAGGTAAGTAAAAAAAAGTGAAATGCCTTCCAAGACCATTTATCATGCGAGCTATCTGCCTTCACAACAGTGAAACCTTTTGGTCCCCCCCACATCCCAGAGAGCATGTTCTGCCTAAGAAACAAGGAAGGTGAAAAATGATGATGTCATGAGGTTGCTGCAAGGTTACAACTCTTCTTAAAGTGTCCGTCCTTCTCATGACCAGAATAGATACATTGGGGTCATTAGGAGACTTTTTTCCCAGCATTTTTTCAAGAAATAATAATAATAATAATAAAAAAATACAATTGTGTAAATTAAAAATATAAATAATTTGTAACACCCCTCCCCCCCACACACTAAAGCTCAAAATTGTGGGGTAGTTTCGCTGAGCAAGTAGTATACATCCAAGTGATGGATACCAATGTACAGTAAATGTATTCATCCATTTTGGCCATTATATGACTTATATTCTCTAATTTCAGTAGTTTCGCATCTGCAGCCTCTATTTCTTAATTTGCAATTGATGCTGAGCTGGTGGAAAGAGACTAGCTGATATGATGTCCCCCATAGATAACAAAGAGAAATACAGATTCCTGCTCATCATTCCTTTTAAACATGCAGAAAAAATAGCATGGAGGACAATATACGGTAGTACTGAACTATCTGGTTTGAATCCAGCTCTGCGGTGAGATAAAAGACTTGTTAGAAAGCTCAGCATGATCTTTCTGTGTCTCCCTCTGCCTATTTCCTATCTGTGCTCTTCATTCCAACTTCTTTCTCCATAAAATGTAAAAGGCTGTGTAATATGACACAACAGTATGCCTGCAGTTCCTCTGGTCTGAGCAAGACGGAGTTGAACTATGTTTTCCAGAAATGTTAATAAGTTAGGAGGTCAGGGGATGAGACGTGGCTCAAAAGTGGGGAAGGAAACAGACTTCTTTGATAAGACATATTACAAAGTTTCTTATATTCTCCTGTACTCTTGGTTTATGCAAAGTTTCTTCCAAGTAAATTATCTGTTTATGTGGGCTGGGAAGATTATTCTCTTTAGGTAAAAAACCTGCTCAATTATCTCTTAAAAAACAATTTCCATTTTAATCTTTCATAGCTAACATGTGAAATTCCATCCTAGCTCCGACCATTTCAAGTGGTCGCAGCCAGAACAGTCATCCTGTTCCACACCTATCCGTAACACTTCTCCCTGGTCCGCTGCCCTCTTTGTTGCTCTATGTCAAGTTTTTCAGGTTGTCCGGTGTACATCAATGACATAATCTCCTTAGACCTATGTAAGGACCACTGACACACATACCTGTGTCTCAGGATTGAGACTCTAGTGCTCCTTGTTTGGTAAGCTCCATTATCTGTTCTACTGTGTTTCAACTCTCTTCCATCCCTGCCGAGTTTCACTCCATATGTTCGTCGGCTTCTGAATTTCAAGGTAGCCTTAATCCTTATGTTTCCATGTGTCCTCTGGAAACTACACCAACGCCTGTGGTCTGTGTGCCAATCCAGACCAAAGTTTTGGTGGATCCATCTCACCTGGTGAGCCCTTACTTATTCCACGGCTGAGATGGGAATATCCCTTTAAATACCAGCCACACATGCTCAATAAGTGTCTAAGCTTTAGAGGCCCCGATGCAGTGCCAGCAACAGAAGCCGCCTATTAGAACGCAAGCCAAAGGAGCCATCCTCTCCCAAAATCCAGCCTGCATTTCGCTTTAGCACTGCATTGGGACTTTGTACTTCAGCCAAGGTGGAGAACCCCATGGACTACCAGCCTACCAGTCAACAGCCACAGGAGCCTTCCTCTCCCAAAATCCAGCCTGCATTTCTCTTTAGCACTGCATTGGGACTTTGTACTTCAGCCAAGGTGGAGAACCCCATGGACTACCAGCCTACCAGTCAACAGCCACATGAGCCTTGCTCTCCCAAAATCCAGCCTACATTTCCCTTTGGCACTACATTGGGACTTTGTATTTCATCCGACGTGGAGACCCCTATGGACTACCAGCCTACCAGTCACAGCCACAGGAGCCTTCCTCTTCCAAAATCCAGCCTGCAATTCCCTTTGGCACTACATTGGGAGTTTGTACTTCACAGGTGGAGACCCCCAATGACTGACTGCACTATGGATAATTGGCTTTGGATTTCACCACTAGATGTTCCTACATTCAACGGCACTTTAACCATAGTTCAAGAACATCTCCAACAGAGCCAAAGGAATATAGTGCACCGATGAACACCACAGGCGTCATACAGATGGTGATTATAAAAAGCCAAAAACAGTCAAGAAAAGTATGACTGTGTAAGGAAGTTGTGCATAATCAAGGCATTCAACATTTGCACTACTAGACACTGGAACATGCCAGGAATCATAGAAGCAACACTAAAGTCAGAATCTGCAGCCATGTGCGGGGATATGAGCTCCTCAAAGGCTCATTTTACTCATTTGGGTGGTTGTAATGGTCCAGCAATAAAGCAGCTGTCAGTCCCTGCACAACATCCAGCTTTCATCAAATAGATGTGCCCGGCTTAATAAGGGCTAAGCATAAACTACTTGTTGACATAATTACTACTGGCTCAAGGGTCTTTTTCGGTGGCCAATTTGGCTGCATGTGTCTTGCACATTTTTGTTGGCATCTTTCGCCCGCTGTTCAGCCAGAACCCTATATTCAGGCTCTAACTTTCCCCCACATGGCAGGGCTGCATATTCGCTGGCAGATTAACCCACTTGTAGCCAAGGAAAATTGTAGACAAAAAGACACTAATTTGCATGTTTCATTCACTTCCCAAATCCTGTTGTATTACATTATCAGTCAGTGTACAGCGCTTCTCAAGCTGCCAAGGATTCTGGGTGGCAGAATGCAGATGTTGCGCTTGAAAGGCATGGGTTGGGGCAGAATGGATGCCTCTTTACGAATTCAGCATCAACCGGGTTGACGTCCAATTTGTTTTATGTCAATTAAGATCAATCAGGGTAGAATAAAGTTCTGCAACTTTTTGAAGTACTTTGTATTTTAAGATCTCTAGATCAAACAAACATAAGAGCAAGTCTCACTGAAGGAATCATCTCAACAAGACAGCGGAATAAAAATAAGCAAGAAAATTTGCAGAACCCTGATCCAGCGGTCACATCAGTATTCTGTGGCCATTGTATGGGAGCCCTGAAAACCGCCTCCAATCTGCCGGCATACAAGATTCCTCTATTAATTAGCCGTCCCGGCACAATTTCATCTTTGCAGAAAGATGCATAATCAACGTTGCACCAGACCGGCTACTTAATAGAGGAGCTTGGTGTGCTGGTAGATTGCAGTTGGAGGTGGCTCACAGGGCTCCCATCATGTGGCCATGGAATACTGATGTGGCCGCTAGACCAGGTTTGTGTGACTCAATTCGCTCATCTCTTGCAGCCAAGTCCTACTTAGTGTTTTCTTCACAGGGGAAAATCTTTAGTTCACGAGCCAGCCCTGTATCTACAGTAAGTACCAAAGCAAAATGGCTTGTTGCACCTAGCCCCTTGGCACCTGAAGACAGGCCCTATTTCTACGGAAGCCACCGCTGGACTGATCTCTGAAAATACGAGCAATCAGCTGATATCACTATGATGAGTTGTAATTTATACCTATATGGGAAATTTGACATTTAATATCAATCCATGAAAATGGGAAAAAAGGGCCTCCTTATTGGGTTTCCTTATTGGGGGTCTGACCACTGGGACACTGTGTTCACCCACAATCTTGAGAACAGCGATCCCAATGGGACTGTATGATTGGAGTGGTAGAACACAACAGTTACCTGTCTCCATTAATTTCTTCAGGACTAAGAGAAAGGCTACCTCTGTCAGCAACCCTAGCAGTGAATGGTATGGATGTCATTCTGAGCACTACCAACTCTACGCATACACTGGCTTTGGGACTCCCGTTCACAAGATTATTGGGGGATCCCAGTGGTCAGATCTCCAGATAGCATAAATTATTCACAAGACAAAGCACAGAGGTTTAATTTTTAGAAATAACTTTCTTAAATATTAGTCTTCCCTGACTTTTCCTTGAAGCAACAAGTCCGAGCTGTCAATGGTGACATAATCATGCTCAGCACATGGCAATGTGGCATTAATGAACCAAACTAGAGCTGACAATGCTGGGACTGTGGTCTCATGTTAAACATAATTGCCTCTGAGGTGGCAAGACAAAATTGTCATTAACAAGACTATTCAAGCAATGATCTAATGGTCATGTTGGATCACCAACAGGAAGAAGAAAAGTAATGTCTTAAATACAAAGTTGGGAATAATGTGGCCTTCCACCTGCTATAGAACTACAAGTCTCCTCAGTTTCAACCCAAGTCTAGTCTTGTTTAACAACCCACCGGATGAAGAAATAACATGCTGGTAGAGTGTTTTATCTCTGCTGGCACAAATGACCTTGAAGGTTGAAATTCGTTTTTGCTTGATACCTATTTCCGCTTAAATTCGGAGTTGGGGACATTTGGCAGGCCACCAATACAAATACTATTGATAACGAAGCTTACATCAACTGTTTTTTCAGCTTAAAGGGATTGTCCAACAGCAGAAAAATATGATTTCTTTCTCCTAAAAACAGTGCCACTTTGGTCCAAAGGTTGTGTCCGATGTTGCAGTTTTGTCCCTTTCAATTCAACGGAGCTGAGCTGTTATACCTGACACAACCCATGGACAGATGAAGAAAGCGCCTTGTTTTATAAACCCGGACAACCAAACAAATGTGGATCTTTCAGCATATTATGCTGTCCTGAGTGACGAGCTGCATGTATATATGTAGATATGGAACACACTGCCATTGCAGCCGGGACGGAGAGAAGATAGGGAGTTCCACTCTTAAATTTTACGGGAATCTTACTAAACAATTCCATAAACTATTTATAGCTTCCATTATCCAACTGGTACCAGGACCAGACTCTGGTGATCTAAAGAGGCTAAAAAAAATCAGCATATGACAACCCCAATTTTTAGTTGTTGTGTGTAGAGGAATGTCTGATATATAAAAAGTTAGAGTCACATAAAAGGAATGGTTGTCCTGTTGTGGAGGGTGGGTACATACAAATTGGTCAGTATGTTCTATATGGCAGTAATGCAGTTTATATGAACAGCGTGCTGCTGTATGCTTTGGTTTTTTATCTCTTTATTTATCTACTTATGTATCAATGCATCTTTCAAACCATCCTTTGACATATCTACAATCCAGCCATCTACCAATCTATCTAACTACATGTCCATTCATCCATTTACTCATCCACCCAACTATTTGTTTAACCATCCATCCTTCAGTCTATGTATCCATCTATCTACCATATATAAATCCATGCATCTCTCCATCCATCATTTCACACATCCCTTCTCATTTTAATTTGACTATACAATGGAATAACCCGAAGGTACAGATATTCCTTTCACTACGCACCTTTTCTCTCCATTCCCGCCCTTGGTGAATATGTGGCATAACAGGTGGCTTTCATTGAGTTCACACATACAGTACATATTTCATAAATGGGCCTTCGTATTACTTTACTTGGCAAAGTGGGGAGTTCTGCCACCATGTTACGCTCCGTACACTACTGATTGTGCCAAAGTCAATCTCCAGCATTGGGCCAGTTTTCGATTTCAGGATCTCATTAATAGACTATGCCTCGTAAGCATATGTACCTACAGGACTGACTGTAGACGAGGAGTCGACGTCTGCGGCGGCTCCTCATATACTCACGCACTTGACAATTTTACAATAGGAAACTACATCTATTCGTGGGAAACAAATTGCAATCACACACAATATATAATGATCACCGTATATATCTTTCTACAACACACTGCTCTATTACAGTGCATGTGAAATAACAAGGCCAGTGTCACATGGAACTTTTCTTAGATGTAGCATTTTCATTGTTTTTTTGTTTTATTTTATAGGAAACTTAGAACTAGAAAAATCATGCAACAGCAAGATACAGAGAATTTGCACAAATCTGGTTGCGGGAGTCATCTCAAGCCCAATATAAGGAAGATTTCCAGCTATTGTAGCATTAGAAGCTTCTTTCAAATGCTGCTGTGCTGAAGAAATCTGCCCAGGGGTGCAGGTAGGGTTGCCATCTAGCCTACCTGGTAATTGACCGATCAGTTTGGTAAATGTCCACTTCTCTCTGCGGACTCTGTATCATCTGACATTACCTCTTTACTCCTTTGACTGCAAAGGATGCTGAAACTTACCCCTTCACAGCTCTAGAACAACAGGGCTGCCAACATCTACCTCTTCACTGCCCTAGAACAGGGCTAGCAAACTCAACCTCTTCACTGCCCTAGAACAACAGGGCTACCAACATCTACCTCTCCACTGCCCTAGACTAACAGGGTCACCAACATAAACCTCTTCACTGCCCTAAACCAACAGGGCCACCAACATCTACCTCTCCACTGCCCTAGACTAACAGGGTCACCAACATAAACCTCTTCACTGCCCTAGACCAACAGGGCCACCAACATCTACCTCTCCACTGCCTTAGACTAACAGGGCCACCAACATAAACCTCTTCACTGCCCTAGACCAACAGGGCCACCAACATCTACCTTTCCACTGCCCTAGACCAATAGGGCCATCAACATCAACCTACCTTTTCACTGCCCTAAACCAACAAATCCACCTTTTCATCACCCTAGACGAACATGGATGCCAGCATATACCTCTTCGGCACCCTAGACGAACAGGGCTGCCAAAATAAACCTCTTCATTGCCCTAGACCAACAGCGCTGCCAACATTACACTATTCACTGCTGTAAACCACAAGGATTGCTAATATTCAGTCTGTCACTGCCCTTGGCCAGCAACATATATTTCTTACTTCACTAGACCACCAGCTGGTGACATATACCTGTTGTTCATCAACCTAGATGACTAGGGCTGCATAGATTGACCCATTCAATGCTACGGACCACCACAGCTGCTCACAACTACCTCTTTACTGCCCTAGACCACCAGGACTGCTGACATATTCCTCTTCAATGCCCTAGATGACAAGGGCTGCTGATATCAACTTCTTCATTACCCTAGGCCACCACACAGGTGCTAAGAACTATATTTTCACTGTCCTAAACCAACAAAGCTTTTGACATCTACCTCCTCAAAGCCCTAGACCACAAGGGCTAATATTAATCTGCTAAATACCATACATTTTCAGGGATATTTGCATTACCTTTATAATACACTGGGCAATGAAATATGTTCATATTGATTCCTCATATCACACCTAAAGCTGGCCATACCCCCTAACCACTAGGGATGTTAGCACTAAAACCCTCACTATTCTAGACATTAGGGATATGAATCTTTGCTTGAATTTCTCCATTCATATACCAAACTATTTCTCCCATAAGTACATGTTAAACTTAGCCATCTTTATTAAAAGCCCAAACTGATAAACGTTTTTGGCCGTCAAACTAAAGTAGGTCGGGATTATTTCGGTCCATGCTATTTTCAGCAACGTACCACTGCTCTTTACAGTACAACGCTCCGATCGCCTATTTGCAGGTTTTAAGAGGAAAAATTAAAAAAAACGGAATCAACAGCTCGTTATAAAAATCTGTGTAAGATGTAAGGGGGAAATATGAAGATGAGCCTTGTGGGGTTAGCAGTCAAGGCTCCATAGAGTCTAATCTAGACAAATGACTTAGACACATAACCAACTGCAAACTATGCAAAAAACGCTGATGGCTCAGAAATAGGAGCCTAGCAAACATGTAGAAAACAAGGGAAAGCGCACAAGTTAAGGCTGTTGGGTAATTTGCCTGACACATGACAAATGAAATAAATGGTGACAGATGAAAAGCAATACATTCCGGATTGTGGAGAAACAGGCAACAACATAGATTGATTACGCTCAAGGATTAGTCACAATGGCTTGGAGGAAAAAGCCATGGACATTCAGAGAGGAAGAGACAGCCGGGCAGTAGTATGTTTTGGTGACTATAGTGGCCAATGCTGAATACATTTGCTCTGAAATCCAATGGTATAGGCTTTCCAGTGGCCATTACGTAGGTAGTTGCGCCCTTCAGTTTGACCCACATGCCATGGTAAGAGAGCCAGAGGATTTTCGATCTGGCCTGCAAAATTCATTCCTTCATTTATTTTCAGACCACCTGTTTAAAATTTCAGTTTGTTTGTATTTTTTTTTAGAGTGTCTCTCCCAGTAATACAGGCTGTGTAGCCACGGTGCCCCTCTTTTCATTGGTTCATATAACAGCACAGCTTCTATCCTGCACTAATTTCCTCCTCATGTGCCTTCATGACACTTTTTTACAGCCTGTTTTCTCTATGTCTTCCCTGAGACTATACATGTTTTCTTCACTCTTTCGTGCTGTTATCTCTAACAATGAGAGAAGTGAAGATGAAAAGCAAAGCGAGCTGTCAGAACCAGGAGATCTGGCAGATAAGTATCTTTTTTTATGCAGATCACACAAATTAAAAAAACTTAAAGACACCCCCCAGTCACAAAATAGTATTTTAACTTTGCATTTAGAAAGAAAATGAACAATAAAAAAAATTCTGATGGTGTACAAAACCTTTAAGGTCTAGGTCTAATACAGAACGGAATTAAAAACTGATGAGCTGAATCCTTCTAAGGCCTCTTTCACACTTCAGTCTTTTGGAGTCAGTTTGAATCCGCCGTTTTCGACAAATAGCGGATCCGCCATTTTTTTTTGGGGTGGATCCGCTATTTTCCCATAGACTTGCATTAGCGACGGATTGTGGCGGATGGTCGTCCATTCCATCCGCCATGTGACGGATCCGTTGAGATTTGGCGGACGTCATCTAGACATTGACGGACATTATAACATTTTTTGTCTGCGCCGAAATGGCGGTTCGCGACGGATCCGTCGCGTCCGCCATTTCCTAGAATGGCCGCCTATGGGCGACGGATCCGTTCCATCCGTCATTTGGGGATCCGTCGCCCCAATCCGCTTTTTCAATTGAGCATGCTCCAAAAAGTAGATACTTTTCCCAGACAACCCCCAAGTAACAGATCCGTCAAAAAAACGGATCCGTTAGAACCGTTTTCTCAACAATTTTGACGGATCCGTCACTATGTCGGAGCAGACTGATGCCAATCAACTGAAGTGTGAAAGAAGCCTAAGCTCTATGTAGAAACAGGAAGTCACTTTCCCTGCATGAGTCATCACTGCAAAAGTACTTGGCAGGGGATAGGAATGAAACAGCTAGATCAGGAGTTAAAGAGGGGGATGACTCATGCAGGGAAAAGAGACTTCCTGTTTCTACATAAAGAAGAGAAAAGAGAAGAATTAGCTGGGTAGAAAGGAAAAATGAGCAATTGTAATTACACAGTGCTATATAATATGATGACTGCAATATATTAAGAGGATAAAAACTTTGATAAGAGGAGTGCTTATTTAAAGATTTTCATCAATTTCCATCTTTGGCAATGTGACCATACTATGGGCGTCTTCATCATAAATATCACTTAATGAACATTACCTATTACCAATACTTGCCAATTGGTACTGATGGGGTTGAGAAAAATGGCACTGTCAGCAGGTCCCCTTTCCTTCCTTCTGCTGATAATACGACTGGCGGCTTATGCAATTGTTGCAGCCACAGATGGATAGAAAGCTGGGATATGTCTATGTCTTTCTGATCACAAAAGAACAAACTACAGTCAGTGCCCGTTCATAATAACCAGACGGTGGGGCATTTAGAGTTAATAGATGGTTCCCTCTACAAACTCAGATGGTCCGTACTTGGAAAAGAAATTTCAGCAACAGGATAAAAATATCATTTAGCTTTTAGGAACCTGCTCTAAGGCTGATAAAGGCATCTAACGGATGACGATTAAAGGAGCACTCTGACTACTGATAGTATTGACGCTTACCTCGAGCCAGAAACACAAAGCCACCTCACCTCGCTCAAACGAGAGTGGGGTGCAAAGGAGGTTGGGCTGTTTGCTCATTTCAAAATCTAAGCCAGCTCCCTTCTATGTCTATGGATCATTATAGAGAAAGGCGCTGGCTTGGTTATTGATAATAGCAGTCATCCAGCCCACTTCCACACAGCTTCATAACCGGAAGTGAAGTTGACAACAAGATGGCGTAACTCTAGTCTTTAAGGATTATTTTTGCATAATTTTTATGGCTGACCAACCCCCTGCAAGCCAAAAAAAGGAGCATTTTAAGCATTTCTTGGACTATAATCACCAGTGCTAATACACATAGTGCTCTTCAACATCATGTTCTTTACCGTCAATAGCCCGACACTATAAAACAGTGTCTCTCCTTAAATCTGGTTCTCAGAGGTGAGTATCAGTTCAACCCAAAATGGTAAGTGACTATCTCTCATGATTGTGCACAGCGTTTCAAAAACACTCTACCCGATCTCCCAAGGTGCTCCCCAAGAGCCCAAGTTCCATTCTGCTCTCCTGCCCCTACAAATAGTCCTATATTATTTTGGTTTTCATTTCAGTCTAGGGAGACGCGGGGACAACTCTTATGGGAATGGTAATAAGGTACATAATACATATGATATTGTAGTAATATATTTAGATAACTAAATCCTAATAGATTTTCCAAATAATTCTGCTAACATTAGATGATGGACATGTTCTCTCTGACTGAGCAGATCTTTTCCCGGAACCAACAATCTTCAAGAGCTCCAATTCATTACTAGATACATAGCTGTATGGTTTTGCAATGCTCCCGTACATATAAAATGAGGTTAGTCTTCCAACAGTAATAATTAAAATCGCTGTTGACATTAAATCCTACCAAATAAACCCCAGCAATGACTCTTAAGGCTGTCAGTTTTTACATGGCCTCATGATTCAAAGATTAATGGACCTTAAAACAGCCATTAAATATCAAGGCCACTCGTCTGATTCGGAAAAAAAAAGATTTACTTTTCTAACGCTTTCAGGTTCCAGGCATGAATTCTAAACTTAGAGAACTATCAGAACAATTCTTCGCCTTTGGATAATATTAGAAATCTGACTTGGGGGAATAAGGGAGGGAGGAGGGTGATGTTCCCAATTTTTATGAAAATCCTAATAATAATAACAACCTAACATCACTTCCAATTAGGATCGTTTTAATACAATGGTAAGACCAGATCAAAGATGTCACGGGTGACCCAATTTCCTGCCCAATAACAGAGTGAAAATAACTTTTGAGGATGTGGGGTACTGTGCAATTCCTTAAAGAGTAACTAACTTTTATCTGCGGTATTTTTCTTTCACAATTTTCTCCAGCATGGAAAGTTATAAAACTTTGCAAATCATTGTATTATGGAATTTGTCTTCATTACTGTAAAAAAAAAACAAAGAAAAGAAAATTGCATGTAAGTAGCTTTCCAACCCCAGCCTTTACCCAGTCGATTTCCATGCCTTCAGCTACAATATCAGAATGTACTCATTTGGAGTACAGATGATAGCAGTGAAGTTGTCGATAATGGTTGAATTCGACCATTTTGTCTCACCGTTACTAGTAAATATTGCACAAATGATCAGTCACTATGGGCATTCTGCAGAAAATGTGACCTGCAGAGTTAGAAAAATTTTGGTAGCAGTTGGCAAAATGAAAAGGCACATGGCACGCTCAGGCAAATTCGACCTATCTTGCCACTTTGCACAGGCACGTTTTATTTTGTTACAGAGTTGTATCTGCCAGTTAAGTCTGATGGACGAATGCTTAAGAAGTTGAGGATAGCCTGAATGATTAGTCCTTCACCTGGGTGGGTTGCGTGCGGCACAACTCCGGGAAAAGGTAGATGTAATTCCGAGACTGGGCTACTGAGCTCACACCTGAGAACATGATAAGCAAAGAGGAGGATAAAAGCGGAGATATCCAGGTGCTGCAACTGCAGATAAAGACTTCAAACCGTGAGGATAAAAACTGGTTTATTCTTCCTAGCAACGCATTTCGGAGTAGGACTTACGCGCCTGAAGAAGTCCTACTCCGAAACACATTGCAAAAAAGAATAAACCAGTTTTTATCCTCACGGTTTGGAGTCTTTCTCCACTGTGGATATCTGCTTTTCTCCTCCTCTAAGCTCAGGCCTGAGGAACTTCATGCATTATATCCCATCTATGTGACGTTCTGGGTTGGCTTCTGCCTCTGCGGTAAAGACATTAGGCAACGTTCAGATGTGGATTTAAAATAACATATCTGCAGCAAATGACTGTATGATAAATGTGCACTGGACTTTATAAATGGCATCCGCGTGTAGCAGAAAAATTATGTGCGGAAAGGGGAGATTTTCAAAGCCACATGCTCATTGGTAGAAATGCTGCAAATTTTCACTTTGGATTTCACCTTTTTTTTATGTATTTGGGCTAAATCTTCAGCACAAGCCACAACAAAATCTGCATGTAGTGCATTAATTTTTTGCCACAAAATCTTCTGCATAGGATGGTTAGAATGAATAATATCAACTAAACAAAACTTTCCGAAATGAAGCCCTTACGCAGTGCACATACACCAACTTATGCTCCGGCTCCTTTTTTGGTTTTACATAAAACTATTTATATCCAACCGGACAAAAAAGACAAACAGTTATTGTGCACTATTAGGGTATACGGATGTCATAGAAGAGGGTGCCATTCAGGAGGACGCAATGAGACCATATATTCCTTAGCAGTGGTCACTGTGAGAAAAGGTGCATCTGCCAATGAGAATAACTAAATTCTGGGTGGGATCTCATTAAATGCCCCCATACACATTAGACTAACGTCTGTCCAGCCCACCAATATCGAGGAGTTCAGCCTACAGCCTTTTGTGAATGGGGATGATTGTGTTAAAGATCCGACATGTCTGATTTCGGACTGTGGAAACTTTTGTTCTCTATGATAAACACCCCAGAGGAGTCTGTCTGAGGCCCGCCCATGCAGAACACAAGCCAAGCAAGTGCTCCTGTCTATGGAAGAGTCGAAAGAGATTGTTTCTAGTTGAATCATCATTAATCAGACAGCTACTGTATCTTAAGTGTATGGGTGCTCTAGAAGCGGTCACACTTGTCCATGGTTAGTATTTTTTACTGCAACCATTATAAATATATGTAAATACAACGGAGCTAACACATGGACAGTAGTGGTGGCACTGTTTATGGAATATAGCAGCTGTGTTTTTCTAACCTCCATTTATACAACATCGCATCATTTGGATTTATAGTTTACTCTCTGATGGAATGCACCAAAATTGAGTTTTATGCCACAGCGAAATGGAGAAATGCTCCTCGTTAAAAGTTCTGTTGTCTTCTTACCTGAAAAGCCAAGGTTACTTCCACTATAAATAGCTCCTCAGACATTTCACATAAAAACTACCAAGCACTAAATTAAAAACCCTGCCTTGCTTTTAAACAAGATACTGTTAAATTTATGAAGCGACTCTCAAAGGCTCATTGGTTTACACGTACACAAAGTTTGGCATTAGATGCGGGAGAGTCCGGAAGACGACACTGAATTGAACAAAGAATGCGAACCTAACACATAATAGAGGAATTTTGGGGTGTAGTAAACAGCAATACTAGTCACCATGGGAGAGTGTAGTAAACATCATTACCAGTCACCATGGAAAATGAAGTAAACAGTAATACTAGTCACCATGGGATAGTGTAGTAAACAATAATACTAGTCAGCATGGGAGAGTGTAGTAAACAGAAATATTAGTCACAGTGGGAGAGATTATTAAACAGTAATACTAGTCACCATGGGAGAGTATAGCAAACATCAATACTAGTCACCATGGGAAAGTGTAGTAAACATCATTACAAGTCACCATGGGAGAGTGTAGTAAACAGTAATACTAGTCACCATGGGAGAGTGTAGTAAACATCATTACCAGTCACCATGGAAAATGAAGTAAACAGTAATACTAGTCACCATGGGATAGTGTAGTAAACAATAATACTAGTCACCATGGGAGAGTGTAATAATCAGTAATACTAGTCACCACAGGAGAGTGTTGTAAACAGCAATATTAGTCACCATGGTAGAGTGTAGTAAACAGCAATACTATTCACCATGGGAAACTGTAGTAAAAAGCAATATTAGTCACAGTGGGAGAGTGTAGTAAACAGCAATACTAGTCACCATGGGAGAGTGTAGTAAACAGTAATACTAGTCACCATGGGAGAGTGTAGTAAACAGCAATACTAGTCACCATGGGAGAGTGTAGTAAACACCATTACCAAGCACCATGGGAGAGTGTACTAAACAGCATTACCAGTCACCATGGGAGAGTGTAGTAAACAGCAATACCAGTCACCGTGGGACAGCGTAGTAAAGAGCAATACTAGTCACCATAGGAGAGTGTAGTAAACAGCAATACTAGTCAAAATGGGAGAGTATAGTAAACCATAATACTAGTCACCATGGGAGAGAATAGCAAACATCAATACTAGTCACCGTGGGAGAGTGTAGTAAACAGCAATAATAGTCACCGTGAGAGAGTGTAGTAAACAGCAATACTAGTCACAGTAGGAGAGTGTAGTAAAAAGCAATACTAGTCACCATGGGAGAGTGTAGTAAGCAGCAAAACTAGTCACCATGGGAGAGTGTAGTAAACAGCAATACTAGTCACAGTAGGAGAGTGTAGTAAACAGCAATACAAGTCAAAATGGGAGATTATAGTAAACCGTAATACTAGTCACCATGGGAGAGCGTAATAAACAGCAATACTAGTCACCATGGGAGACTGTAGTAAACAGCAATACTAGTCACAGTAGGAGAGTGTAGTAAAAAGCAATACTAGTCACCATGGGAGAGTGTAGTAAGAAGCAATACTAGTCACCATGGGAGAGTGTAGTAAGAAGCAATACTAGTCACCATGGGAGAGTGTAGTAAGAAGCAATACTAGTCACCATGGGAGAGTGTAGTAAGAAGCAATACTAGTCACCATGGGAGAGTGTAGTAAACAGCAATACTAATCACTGTGGGAGAGTGTAGTAAGAAGCAATACTAGTCACAGTAGGAGAGTGTAGTAAAAAGCAATACTAGTCACCATGGGAGAGTGTAGTAAACAGCAATACAAGTCAAAATGGGAGAGTATAGTAAACCGTAATACTAGTCACCATGTGAGAGCATAATAAACAGCAATACTAGTCACCATGGGAGAGTGTAGTAAAAAGCAATACTAGTCACCATGGGAGAGTGTAGTAAGAAGCAATACTAGTCACCATGGGAGAGTGTAGTAAACAGCAATACTAGTCACAGGAGAGTGTAGTAAACAGCAATACAAGTCAAAATGGGAGAGTATAGTAAACCGTAACACTAGTCACCATGAGAGAGCGTAATAAACAGCAATACTAGTCACCATGGGAGAGTCTAGTAAGAAGCAATACTAGTCACAGTAGGAGAGTGTAGTAAAAAGCAATACTAGTCACCATGGGAGAGTGTAGTAAGAAGCAATACTAGTCACCATGGGAGAGTGTAGTAAGAAGCAATACTAGTCACCATGGGAGAGTGTAGTAAGAAGCAATACTAGTCAAAATGAGAGTGTAGTAAACAGCAATACAAGTCACCGTAGGAGGGTTTAGTAAACAGTAATACTAGTCACTGTAAGAGGGATTAGTAAATAGCAATACTAGTCACTAGTATAGTAAATAGCCACCATTGGAGGGTTTAGTAAATAGTAATACTATTCATTGTAGGAGGGTTTAGTAAACAGTAGTAATAGTCACCGTGGGAAGGTTTAGTAACCTAGGCGCAATGCACTGTTTTGACGCTGTGCCGACTGCAACAAAATGCAAGGCATCCGCATACATTCGCATGGCCTGCGTACCCAATGTTATAGATAGGTACACAGCTGAATGGAAGAGGTGCAGCAGTGGGCAGGGCTTAACGGAGGAAGTACGCTGCTCTCCGCAGCTCTACCCAACGCAAATGTGAAACCAGCCTTAGTAGACAGTACTACTAGTCACTGTGAGAGAGTAGTAAAGAGCAATACTAGTCACCATTGGAGGGTTTAGTAAACAGTAATACTAGTCACCGTAGGAGTTTAAACTTTTTAAAAAAGAGGTCTGTGAAAAACGGAGTACACTCGGATATCATTTGAGTGCAGTCTGATTGTTTTCATGGAAATAAAGACTTGCATTGCCAATTTTGATCGGCCCCCCGAATCAAAACAGGACATGCCTCCGATTCTCCTTGGACCACTTGGTCAGAGGAAAAAATTAGATGTACACAGACTCATAGAATGTCATAGGTACAAGTGTTATCTGTGAAAATCACAGATAGCGCTCGTACAAGAAAATCATTTGACTGCACGAGCCCTCAAATCAAATCCAGAGCAGCCTAAAAAACATTTTGGAAGACGAAACATTTAAAGTATAGTAAAAGTAACTTAGTGTGGGATATGATGGCCCAGAAATCCTGTTAATCTTAAAGGGGTTGTCCGGTAGTGCAAATTGACAAAAAGGATAGGCCATCAATATCAGATTGGTGGGAGTGTGACTCACGGCATCCCTTGCGATCAGCTGTTCTAGGTACCGACACGGCCCAGATCGCTCAGTTCTGAATAGAATTACACAGCTCCGCCTACTGTATACTGCACATCCCGCCTAATCATTTGAACAGAGGTGGATCTGCAGTAACCTGCTGCGGCCACTATATAGTGAACAGTGTTGTAGGTGATTATATCAGTCCACTGCCAGCACCTAGAACAGATGATTGGTAGGGGTGCCGGGTGTTGCACCCCTTAAATCAGACATTGATGGCCTATTTATAAGGCTAGGCCATCAATATAAAGTACTAGATAACCCTTTTAAATATCTAATCTGCTATTTTAAAATACACAATAGATATGAAGTAAAATTCTCATTTAATGGGAATCCGAGAGCTGGTTCCATTACAGGGTTGTTCACATCTAATCTTCAGGAGCGTACCGCTTCCTAGCCTCCCAGCTTGCCAGGAGCAGTGCACTTCTAATTGATTGACAGCTCAGGCCTGTGACATAGTTGAGCCGGTGACCATCGCTGATGTTGCAAACAGAGGCAGTTTTGTCTTGCCTTTGCACCCTCAGGAGCGCAATGTTAAAGGGACACTGTCACCTGAATTTGGAGGGAACAATCTTTAGCTATAGGGGCGAGGTTTTCGGGTGTTTGATTCACCCTTTCCTTACCCGCTGGCTGCAATATTAGATTGAAGTTCATTCTCTGTCCTCCATAGTACACGCCTGCGTAAGGCAAGATTGCCTTGTGCAGGCATGTACTACGGAGGACAGAGAATGAACTTCAATCCAATATTGCAGCCAGCATGCAGCCAGCGAGTAAGGAAAGGGTGAATCAAACACCCGAAAACCCCACCCCCATGGCTGAAAATTGTTCCCTCCAAATTCAGGTGACAGAGTCCCTTTAATGAAGCCGGCCAGATTCAGTTAGCTTCAGAGTAGCACCTAAAAGCAGAATAAAAAAATGTTTGCAAGAACTGTACTACTTGCCTAGGAGACTGGCCAGTTCTGATAAACTGCACTAGTAGTCTGTAAAAAATGCTCAAGTCCGGTCCTGCCATCTTGAATGAGCTGAGTGACAGTAGCAAACATAGCCACGATCACTCATTCTACCAACTGGCCATCGGGTGGGTGGGGGACCTTGCTGATCATACATTGATGGCCTACATATATTTAGGACCTTAATGTAAGAAAACCCCTTTAAGTCATGTGATTGAGCCTTAAAGCATTACATACTTGTTAACATGATGCCCTTCCCTGCCGGCATGACTCCACCGCACCCTATAGAGACACATCCCGAGCCACTTCAGCTGTTATTTTTCTTCTCCGTTATTTATTTGGCACAGTGCCTTTTATTTTATTTTTTGGTTTTATTTTTTTTTATAGCTACTTGGAAGAGCTGTTAATTTTTGTTCGCTGTCGAGCCTGAGTCAAAGTCAGAGTCTAAGCAGCTTGTAATGAGTTTTCAATAGCCCATCTCACTGAAATTGAGGCCAAAGGAGCAGCAGACTTAGACAGTGTCAGGCCGGGGAATTTATGACGGAGGGTGCGATGCGTTCTGCAGAAAGTACGCAGAGGAGGGGCAGTGTACACCGGAGGTGCAACATTAAACACTCCAGATAGTGGTGTATTTTATCCTAATGTTGTATCAGCCCAGATGAATGCACAGAGTTGTGCCGTGAGGTGGTTTAATTAACAATGGCTTGTTGGAGTTTATGGCCTCGCACAGCAAATGATATCAGAGCGACATGCAACGATCTGACATTTTTGTTGTGGCATAAATAAATGGAATAGACTTGCAGCCCGAGCTTAAAAGTGAACGGGATTAAATAAAAAGCTCCAACCGTAAAAAAAAAAAAAAAAAAAACATGTGCAACGTGACAGCAAATTAGCACAAAGGATTATGAGAGAGGGGGTTTATTACTGGAAGGTAAAACGATTAACTAACAATGTATAAAGTTAACTTTAGTGTAGTCTAAACATTCTTCTTTACATCCAGATGTTAAGGATGGATTCTCTAAGGCATTTATTCTGGATGCACAGCACGGACCGGAGGCGTTGGTGCAGCAGCGGGAGAACAGTAGAGCTTTTTAAGCTTTTCTTGAAAATTTATGTAGCAGAAGCTGTATAGCATGGCTGTAATTATCACTTGCTGTTAGATGCAGCAGTTGATTTTTTTCATGGACCATTGATTTGAAAGAGTAAGTTTGATCCATGACTTGGGTCAAAAATGGGCTAATATTTGTTGACACCTAGTCCCCAAAAAAAACAGTAATGTGAAGATTGAGTTTTTATGGACTTTGCGGGGAAGAAACTGACCTGAACTCTTTAAATTCTTCTAAAAATGCAAAACTCCTCAAAATGTTCTTGCTTCAGCTCCAAAAACTCAGCCAAAAGACTTTAACATGCAAATACATTTAGACTTCAATGTGTGAACACAAATGAATTGTGCAACCTTACGCTATGGAGGGCATGTATCAAGTCTTTTGTACCAATTTTCTGGAATCCAAAAATTGCTACTTTTGGAGTGGCCCATTTTTGCGCCAAATTTTTGACTTTTTGCGATTTACGCTTATCAATGTTTTAAAAAAATGGGATGGCTAGCTAGAGAAGTGAGGTTTTAGCCAGGTTTTTAGCTGTGTTTTAGACCAGATTTTCATCAGCTTTTGGTCAGTGTGGCCGTTTGTACTATCAGTGATGTTCTCATATACAATAAAAGAAGAAAAATTGCAAAGATTCATCTACTGTTTATGTTAAACAGATAGTACACAGATGGTATCCGTGTGGCGCTCATGATTTTCACGGACCAATATACTTGTATGGGAGATTTTGATCCGTAATGCCGACCCATGATTTTTTTTCTCAATTTTGAAAAGGGGATGTTCTCCAGATCAAAGTAAAAGTTAGTCTTTAATCACATAGGATAAAAAATTGGCAGAATGAGTGTATATATATATATATATATATATATATATATATATATATATATATAAACCCAAAACATAATACTAACGCGTTTTAGGCACAGTATCCCTTAATCATAGCTGAGTTTTAATGACTTTCCTGTGGTGCTGGAGAGCATCCCCCTTTTGGACCATTGAGATCTATTTGACCTAGAAGCCAGACCAGTCCATACTCCTGGTGCACCACTGTCTACCCTGGAAGTCTCCAGGGATACTTTCTGATTTCTGGGGTTTTGATCCTGTTAAGTGAAGAATACAATGATTTTCATCACTAGTGAAGGTTTGACTTTAGGAGGAAACGCTCCAGAAATAAACCAATAATGCAAACATCACAATGCCTAATAATTCCTTCTCCGCGGAGGAGATGTTCGCTTTGGTTTACCGTTTGAAGAAACTTTCTTCCTTGGAATGATAAACATGCTGGGGGTCATTAAAACCTCATCCAGTGCTATATTTATTTCTTGCTCCTCATTCTAATACATTTTTATAATTGCATTGAAGATACGCTCTCCTGTTTCCAGCGCAAAGATAAAATTTATGAAGCATGACAAACACATCATACCAAAGACCACCCTATGAATAATGATGTGCATGGCTTGCGAGGCACTATCCCGGGCCTTCCTGGGCATCTTAAATTGACTTCTTAAAGAATTATCCTGGAAACACTTATTAAATACACTGTGATACAATTCGACAGAGAGGGATGTACACAGGTCACAGTGAGGGAAGGAGCTAAAATATGCGGTGCAATAGACGGAGGGTGCAGAAACAGATGATTAAACAGGAAATAACATAAACCAACGAACATCCAAAGTTCTGAATATACAGTATATATTTTTTGATAATGTTTAATTTTCTCTGTGTTATCCATGCAGAGTGGGGTGGTCTTGGGTCTTCTGTCTTACCATGGTTAAATAGAAAAATGGCGGAAAACACCAAGCCCAGTAGAGTCTTATCTGGTGGAGAAATTGGTATTGTGGTTCCCCAGATGAAGAAGTTGGTCCAACTCTGAAACGCGTTGAGAATAAAGCACATTGCCTAATTCCTATCTCATCCTCTGGATTTCTTAAATGCAGCACAGCAGCACAGTCTACTACTCATACCATTGTCCATAGTTAATCAAAACTTTTGCACAACCCAACATTAGCTAAAAAAAGGAAAAGGGAAAACAAGGACCATGCTCTCGTCGATCGTATAGGAGAAAAGGAGTTGAGGGTAATGGACCTTGATGGGGCAAGACTCATGAAATGGTGCTAAAAATAAGCATTTTTGGGAAATCTTAAGAGAAGGCTTAAAACTGTCCCGTGAATGGGGATACAATTGTTGGGAAATAGATGAAAAATGAAAGTATTATAGAAGAAGAGAGGCAAATACTGAGATATGCAATCACGTCCATCCTTACTTTACGAAACAAATCCAACACATTATCACGACAGGCTAGCAAAATTCTTGATTGGTTGCAATTCACATCACAACAACTGTGTAGCCACATATAGCTACATAATGCATAGACATCTCCTGACAGAGTATCGCAGAATCATGTTTTGTTTTTTTAACATATAAGGCTGGTCATTATACGCCCCTGATGACAGCTCTATAGAAGTGAGGAGACTTTGGAGTAACTAATCACCACGGTCCAGCTTGAGACTCCCGTCAAAGCACGCAAAGTGGGCACTGGGTGGTGCCAACAAGTCATCCTACCTTGGCTGGGGGATTAAAATACACAGAAACACACTGAATCTTTGTACCAGGTGAGGTAAGGACTAAGGAGGTAATGTATCTTTCCCTGGTCTGTCGAATTCAGGTTGACCACGACCACGGACCGTGACACACGTATATGTGAATACAACCTTAGACTCCTCATACATGTAATGGTTTGTTACATGTGGTTTTACGACTAATTGCTGTGTTTTTATGAAGACTTTTTCAGCTGCACGGGTTGTACAAGTGAAGCACAATGAAACTATCCCAAAGGAGATGAAGGCAGCCTCACGACAATCCTATAAACAATGTCAGCTTAGGTGTGCAATCTTAACCCTCTCCTTAGGGTAATCTATAAAATCACTTGAGTAATGATTTGCAAGCGGGTTCTGTGCCTGCTGAAATAATGCCTTTCTTATTGGAATAATTGATACAACAATACGACTGATGTTTTCAATACATTTCAATTAAAGAGGCGGCAGCTGATGTCTCACAATAGAAACCATTATCTGGGCCAGCCTTCAGAATGCCAATTGTTATGAAATCAAGTCCAGGAAATCAATGGTAGAAAAGTGGCTGATGAGCATTATAAAGTGGTAGAAAAGTGGCGGGTGACACATATTGCAAGGGCTAAAAAAAGGCCTTTAGGCACATCCCAAACTGCTAAGACACCAGTGCAAAATATGTAAAAAGGCTCTTTAACTATGGCTTTAGGTCCGGGTACAATAAAAATGTAGACACCACCCTCATGTCTGGGGCCTGTAATATGGTAGCCATGTTCTTAGAAGAATAATGTCTTTGCGTTTCAGATTTCATTACAATTATCCGGCACTTATTTTTGCAGAAAATCATGTTACTTGGGACATACAGGAACCATTATCTGCATTATCACAACATGGAAGATAACACACAACCCAAAGAGGTCATGCAGTACACTCTAGAGAGGAATTACGCATACATCAACAAACTGGAAGATTAAACTTCTGTGCCTTTTACTATCAGCCTAAAATCATCTCAACATAAGCCTGTAGCTGTTGTAACTTTCCAACAGTTCGATAATGAAGCGTGGCACACATCCTAGCCTCCGGCATCATCGCTTCTAAAAATGGGAAATCATTAGTGATGAGCGAGTGTACTCATTGCTCGGGTTTTCCTGAGCACTCTCGGGTGACCTCCGAGTATTTGTTAGTGTTCGGAGATTTAGTTTTCATTGCCTCAGCTGCATGATTTATGGCTACTAGCCAGCCTGAGTACATGTGGGGGTTGTCTGGTTGC
The DNA here is from genome assembly GCF_051348905.1 of Ranitomeya variabilis. Taxonomy (NCBI): domain Eukaryota; kingdom Metazoa; phylum Chordata; class Amphibia; order Anura; family Dendrobatidae; genus Ranitomeya; species Ranitomeya variabilis. The sequence goes on from NC_135233.1 coordinate 582,610,350, forward strand.
TAGGGAATCCCCATATGTATTCAAGCTGGCTATCAGCTGTAAATCATGCAGCTGAGGCAATGAAAACTAAATCTCCGAGCAGTTACAAATACTCGGGAGACCACCCGAGAGTGCACGGGAAAACCCGAGCAACGAGTATACTCACTCATCAGTAGAAATCATGTTTCAGGGCAAATGTCAATTTTCAGATGAGTTTTGGGCTCGTTGTTCATCACTGGTCATTTTACAATGCTCGTTAAAAGGTTGGAAATTGGTAGAGTAGCTACCTCTCCTAGGTGGTACTTGAGATACAGTTTCTTTAGATCTGCAAAAGAGCCCATTTGCACACTTTTCGTTGCCTATTTGCAATACACAAGTGGTTTCTTTAAAAAGAGCCAGTCAGCACGAATGTGAAATATAAAGTAAATACATGGCTGTAGTACTAATTACATTGATACATTTGGTTTAGAAGTCCGCTTGGTGGTGCTTCTTTAATCAACATTTGAAGTATTTTGCCTTTTAGATTTGGGTGCACAGGGGCCGGACTGGGTCTTCTTCTCTTTGTCTGTGATTCGCTGCCTCCGATCTCGGAGTGACATGCCTCCTGTGAAATCTCAGAAGTGACTTGTCATTCACAGACTGGAGGCAGACAGAGGGGCCGGGTAATCACAGACAGGGAGGGGAAGATCCAAGTGCATAGGCTGCCCCTGTGCACCGAAATTTTGAAGCTGAAAACTTCAAATGGAAATTAAAGAAGAACCACAAAAAGGATTTTTTCACCAAAGGTATCAGCTTAATCTGTGTTATATAACCAATACAGCCATGACTTTACTGTGCATTACAAAATCTCATGCTGACAGATTCTCTTTAAAGAAGAAGTCCACTACTAGGACAACTCTTCTCATACCCCACGCTTGGCCTGGATAAAATAAAAAAGCCTATACTCATCTCCTGCGCCATTCCTACGGCGTCGGCACTGGGCTTTAGTGCGGTGTTGTGACATGTGATCATGGCGCCCAATCAGCGGTGGTATCACTGTCTCCGCCTTCGTACGGATTGAACATGAAGAAGCCCAGGCTTCAGCTGATCAATGACTTCCTCTTCATGTTCAATCCATACGAAGGCAGAGACAGTGACGCCACCGCTGATTAGGCAACTGGCATTACGGGTCACAACACCACGTCATGTTGACAGCGCTGCAGCCACTCAACTCTGCTCGAGTGAACGACACAAGCCGTTTGTGACGTCAGACCTGCAGACAATAAAAGTCACAGCGGACAGTGAATTCTTGAAACGATGATCAACCCGCTTTCCTTGTCTACTGAAAAGCAAAATTTTCATTCAGGCCTCCGGTAAAGCCGGCTGACAACCCAAGTAAGAGCTGACATTGCACCTGCATTTGTTGTCACCCAGCTGTCCCAGAAGCAGATTAAGTTAAATCAATTCCAATTGTTCCTCATAATGAAGGACTTTAGTTTATGTGAAGACCCTCAGAATGCATAAAAACAGTATATTTTTTGTTCAGTGGTGTCTTATCGGCTGCTTTCTGGGGGTAATTTTGGGAGCAGACAGATCTCAGCCTGCTACTGCTTGCCACAAGCATTTTTCTGGAGCTGTGACGAAGTGCCGGATCGTTACAAAAGAGCGGCTGAAGCCTGAAAACCTCAGCAGAGTTACATACCCTGCTCTCCTCTCCTTAACTGCTCATCTAATCTGCTGTAACAAGAACACGCTCTGATCAATTACGAAATACAGACAATTTTTTAAGCAGTTAGTACGACAAAAAGGAGGCTGGATGGGCATCGTACACCTGATGATGAAGTACGATGCTGGAAGTACGTTTTCATTCGCATTGTCATTTAAGGCCATCGATAAATTAATAAATCACAAAAAATATATAAAAAAAGTACACAAAAAAAACTAAACCACAAAAAAATTTAAAAAAATAAATAAAATAAATTAACAAACCACAAAAAAGAAAGAAAAAAAAAAAGAAAAATTAACAAACAATAAAAGATAAAAATAATAAATAAAATAAAATAAAAAATAATAATAATAATGATAAAAAAAATCACAGTCACCAACAAAATGCAGTAAAACCATTGGCAGCTAGTGGTGTCTCAAAGTTTAATTCCCCCAGGGAGAAAAAGGACACTGCCTAATCTGTATTCAGTCCTGACATTGTCCACATCTGATATGGAACATTAGTTACTAACGTTCTCAATAGTCTAGTGTCCTTCAGTTTATATTACTTTATGTTAATGGTAGAAAAATTACACACAACACCATTTATCATTGTTATACTGTACCATACATCTCACCGCTTATTGTAATATATTTATTTGCTACTGCAATGATCGCGAAGGTGGGGGGGTGGCAGAACTAAGAGTATGGAGAAAAACAGGCTTAAACAAATGACCGTAAAAACAATCAATTCCAACATTAATAATATTAATAATAAACTAAAATAAATTAATTATAAAAGTAAAAAAAATAAATAAAATTATGAATAAAATAAATTATAAAAGTAAAAAAAATAAAATAAATGTAAGAAAATCATAAAGTAAATTATAAAAGTAAAAAAATAAAATACATTAAAATAGTTCAAAAAAATTAGTAAACAAAAATTATAAAAGTAAAAAATAAGCTAAACTAATTAAAGTAAAAAAATAATAAAAAAAAATTCTAAAAGTACAAAAAATAATAAACTAACAAATTATGAAAGTAAAAATAAACTAAAATAAATAAATTATAAAAGGAAGAAAATAAACTGAAATAATTTAATAATTTAACAAGTTAAAAAAATAGAAAAGAAAAAACTTAAATGAATTATAGAAGGAAAAATAATATAAATTATGAAAGTAAAAATATTATGTAAAAAATGGTAAAGGGTTGAACAAAACATCATAATATAGATATCTTTTTCAGAGCATGGTAAATCAACGTTTAACCTCTGAAAAACAAAGTTCAGATTTTCCAGCTGCGGAAGATCGTGGTGGGCTGTAATCACAAGGCGAGGATTTGTCCTTTTATTTGACACCAAACAGATGGCTCACCGTGATTTATAAAAAAATAATAATAAATTAAAAATGAAAAAATAAAATAATAATAATTTGGAAATCAGAAGAGTGTGAGAGAGATCTTGATTTCTAAGACAGGGAATTATAATTATGATACATGGCTGAACACTGGGGGTCATATGGTGATTTTCTTTTTTTTTTCTTTTTTTTTTTCGAAGCCAACGTTCAGCTAGCTCGGATTGTGAAGTCGAGGTCTAGGCTTCCGCGATAGATATCATCACAAGTTTTATGGCCTGAAAAATAATAGATTGCTAGAACGCTTTTGCAGTTTAGACCACACACTAGAGGTCTCTCCCAAGGTGCTTTTCTTTTCCTGAAAGATCCGTCCTGTTCAATCGATGGAGTCAAATGCATGCACGGGCTAACACAAATCCATACAAGAAAATGATTCCATTTACAAACCAAATTGTTTATAGAGAGCTGGCAGTTAACACTTAAAGGTGCAGTGAAGGAGATGTCGAGGCTCGAACCAAAACGGAGCTGGCAAAATTTGTGCAAAATTTGCTGCTTGTGTCGAAAAGAAAGGTTGTCAACTGTGCCGTTTAGATTATTTTTACTATGGATCAGATTGCTTAAAACATAACAAAAACGTGAGTTCAATGAAAGAAAATCACAATAGAAAGCATGCAAAAAAAAATTAAGTATTTTGAAAAGGTCGGCAAAAATTTGCAGCGGTAGCAATTTTTTACGGTACGATGGTAAATATTTTGGAGGTCATAAATTCCAACTTCAGTATTATTCTCATCAAATTAATATAAAGCAAGCCCCATTTTATGGTCATGAGATAACAATTTTTTTATAAGCCACATTAAAAAATAAAGTAGAATATTATTTTTTTATCATTTTAATTTTTTTAACTATTCAAGTTTTTAGATTTTGCATTATCAAAATAAGTGCAATTCAGAACTTCAGTTCCATAACCTAAAAGGTTTTGAATTTTGGCCAAACACACAAACTTCTACCTCCGATATTTTGATATAATGAGATGATCAGGTTGATGGGATGTCCCTTGAATACATTAATGAGTTCTGATATGTGAATTTTTTTACATAGACAATGATCTAGAGTTAAGGATTGCCCACTTTTGGGGACAATTTTCATATTTAAATGCATTTATTTTGGGGTTAAAATTTTTTAGGGGATTTGGTTTCATTGAAAATTTTGCACCGTTTAGCCTCTATAGCCTGTGCGTTGCACTGGCTATTGCTGGCTGCAGAATGAATTAACTGAGAATCTGTCAGCGACCTCATTCTAGCTGCAGAGTTTCTCTTTTTGGGAGCCCCTTTATGACCGTAGTCCACATCAAAGTTGAATGTATCGGGAAAGGAAGAGTTTACGGGGCAACATTTGTAATTGAACCCAATTTCAAAAATTATTTTTTTGCATTTCAGCAAAAAAAAAGGCCCCAAAGTTGGACAACAACTTTAAGATGTATCTGATTTTTGCATACCCCTTACCGTTCAACATATCTGACCATGGATGGCCACCCTATAGCAGATCTATATAAAGCAATTCAGTAATACAATGACTATCGCCCCAAATTGATGTCACATACAATATACACATCCTCATCCAAAAAAAGGAGGGCAAAGTTTGACTGATCCCTCTTGTTGGTCAGTATGGTTGTGCCTCTGGTAAGAATTTTACAATTTGAAAAAGTCAGAGTTTACAATTGGGCACCAATGCAAAAAATATGGCTGCCTGCATGAGACAATGACCATTTTGGATAGGTTCATTATGTGATCATCACAGACCAAATGATAGCCGAAACTCACATCTTCCTAAAAGAATTGTTTTATTGATCCAGTAGTATAAAAGTCACAAAAAAATTAACAGCACAAAAATTAAACAAGGCAGAAAAGAAATATCCTCTGCGCTCACAGGCAACATGTTTCAGACCTTCATGGTCCTTGGTCCATTCTGGGGCCAGTGATACCTCTGGACTAGTAGACTTTTTTTTTTTTTTTTTTAGTGACGGTACTTTGACGACGTTCCATTTCTAAGTTATATTACGTATTCAACTCTTGAAAAGAGAGTTATACAAAGACACAAAAATCTTAATGTAAGCACTTTAAAGGGCAAGCAAGCGTAATAAAAATGTGATGTTCCTGAACTTTTGAATGTAGTGGAATTCCAAGAATAAAAAATCTCAACATTTTTTTTCCCTTTATATATTTTTGTATAGAGATTATCAGGTCTGCCCGATCGTTAATTTACACCGAGGCTCAGAAGGTCCAAAGTGAAACCAGTCTGCCATAGTAAAATTTTGCAAGCAGTTCCCTTGTTGACAGCAATAGGTGGGCGCACGCAAGATGGTACCCTGCAGGGAACCTGAAATTAAGAATTTTGTGGAACCCATTAAAATTAATTATGATAATGAACAGTAGATCCCTCAATGCACAAAATTCCTTATTTAAAAGTAGGTTTTTTAAACTAGTCGAGTCATTTACAACATACCATCAGGCAATCCTGGCAATAGGAAGCCCTTCCAACTCTATTGCGAGACTGATCTTCAACTTTTTGTGTACTTCAAAAAAGTTTATTCCCATTAGAGATGAGTGGATCGGTCTTCAGAGGATCAAATTCACGCTGAATAGCCTTGAATTCACAGTTTCAAGCGAATTCAAACAATTTGAGATTCAATTATAGGTTCCTCAAAAAAAAAAGTTGCCCAGCACAATTTCCCACAGTGCAAAAGCATCAGAGAGCGGGATAAATTATTTTTGCGTGGTAGCCAGACTCCCCCATGATACCCTATAGTGATGACAGTGGATTATCATACCTTGTACAGTGGTGGTCAGTACCGGGGCCACCACAGATCAGCGGTTCACAGTAGAGCAGGGTTTGGAAGGTAAAGTCATTTTTCATCTTTATAGTCACTGGGCAAAGTATAATTTTCCTGTAGAGTGTAAGCTCTTATGGTCAGCGTGGTCCTCTCTCTTCTGTAGAGTGTAAGCTCTTATGGTCAATGAGGTCCTCTCTTTCTCCTATTGAGTGTAAGCTCTTATGGTCAGAAAAGTCCTTTCCCTCTCCTATAGACTGTAAACTCTTATGGTCAGTGGGTTCTCTCTCTTCTATAGACTGTAAACTCTTATATTCAGCGGGGTCCTCTCTCCTGTAGAGTGTAGGCTCTTATGGTCAGTGGTGTCCTCTCTCTTCTGTAGAGCATAAGATCTTATGGTCTGCATGGTTCCCTCTACTGCAAAGTATAAGCTTTTATGGTCATTGGGGTCCTCTCTCTTTCCTGTTGAGTGTAGTTTCTTATGGTCAACGGGGTCCTCTCTCTCTCTCCTAGAGAGTGTAAGCTGTTATGGTCATCTTTCTACTGTAGAGTGTAAGCTTTTAAGGTTTAGAAGGGTCCTCTCTTTCTACTGTAGAGTGTAGGCTCTTATTGTCAGCACGGTTCTCTCTCTCCTGTAGAGTGTAAGCTCTTATGGTCAGCAGAGTCATTTCTCTCCTGTAAAGTGTAAGCTTTTAAGGTTTAGAAGGGTCCTCTCTTTCTACTGTAGAGTGTAGGCTCTTATGATCAGCACGGTTCTCTCTCTCCTGTAGAGTGTAAGCTCTTATGGTCAGCATGGCCATTTCTCTCCTGTAGAGTGTAATTGCTCATGGTCAACGGGTTCCTCTCTCTCCTGTAGAGTATAAGATTTTATGGTCAGAGGGGCCCTTTCTCTCTTTTGTAGGGTGTAAGCTCCTATGACCATTTGAGTTTGGACTCTCTCATCTCCTCCATGTGCATTTTCTGAGCAATTACAAGCTTTCAAGTATTATGATTGTAGCCACAAACCCAATTTTTTCGGAAAACTCATTGAAATCGAATATCAAAAGTTGCGTTCATCTCTTATCTCTATGAATTCTTAGATAAGGTAGAATAAGAGAATATAGACCTCATTCATGATATGAACATTGCCAGACAAAACCTGTGCAATAGGGCGATTAGATATATTGCTCTCCATTTGCAACAGTTCCTAATGACCTTGCCAGAAGGAACCCAGAAGGAAAACAAGGGCAGTAATTTGTTCACTTGGTTATATTAGACGTCTACTCAGGTCTGCAATGTAGGGAAAAACTTGGGCTCCTTTGAATGTGTGACATAACAGCTGTTCCCAGTTTTTCCAGTTAAGTTGATGGAAAGGGATGATTCCCCGTGAAGGCCAGCACCTTGGGGGACCAGTGGAGCACCCAGCAGTCCTAGTCTAATACCGAAAGCCTAAACGCAACCAGATGGAGATTTGGCTGGAGGCAGGAGGAGATAAAGCACACCTGGATTCCCTGCTATGATCTCACAGTGCTCTGCATAGATGAGGAAATAAATAAAATAACTCTCGCACAGTTCATCTTAGTAGAGTATATAAAGCTGTAAAAACACAAGAGTCCGCCTGTAGACGTACCTGGTCCTGTGCGGCATCAACCAGGTCTGAGAGTGATTAGGAATATCAATTGCTACAAGAAAACTAGCTACCTTATACGTGTCCAGGTCATTCGTGCCAAATATTTAGTGGGGATAGTAAAACTGTATTTTGAATAATTGCCAATTGTATAATTTATGGGTTTTTTGTGTTTTTCATTCCAGCATTTACTTCATGGTAAATTTTGCTTTGGATTTTGGATTGGATCCACTCTGATCTCATGTTGTTGGCTTATTCTAGCTTTCCTGGGTAGGTCTATCATTATTCAGGAAAACTCCTTCAAATATGTCATTCAAAGAAGCAACAGGCAGACGTCCTTAAAGGGAATATGTCAGCATTGTTTAGCCATGAAATCTGACAGCAGCAAGATGTAGGGACAGAGGCCCTGATTCCATAGATGTATCACTTGCTGGGTTGCATGCTGTCATTTTGATACAATCACTGTTTTCCCTGCTGAAAATCTAGCAGTGCTAAAATGCTGAGCCCTGTATAACCCCGCCCACACCTCTAATTGGAAGCTTTCTTTGTATACTGTCAGCAACCTACCAATCAGTGGTGGGGGAGTGGTTACACAGACAGTTCACTGGGAGGCACAAGGTTTTGTAGCGATAATCTACTGCTGATAAAACAGTGATTTTATTGAAATAACAACATATAGCCTAGTAAGCTATACATTGCTGGAATCAGGGTATTTGCCTCTACATCATGCTGCTCTCATATTACATAGCAAAACCTGCTGACAGATTGTCTTTAAAGTGCAGCTCCTTAAACACCTTGTAGATCGGTGGGGGCTGTGATACGGCAGTTATTTGAGTCATCGGTGGACATCTCAGGACTCGACCCCCCAATCTACAAGGAACTTCAACTTATCAAAAATTTTGAAAAATATAGCTGCACATAAGTCTCTTGCTTGAATTAATGACAAATTTGAACCACCAATGATAATATTTTCAAAGGTCCTGAAGGATAGTCAACCATATAAAAATCCTGTACGTACTGTTCTGGAGACAAGCTGAAGAATAAATTCATAAAGGCCACAATGGCCTTAAAAGGGCCGTCTGGTGAAAACAAGTTATCACTTTTCCATAGGATAGGTGTAAAGTACTGCTGGGACCCACATAGATTGGCAGAACAGGTCCATGTGCTCCAAAATTAAAAGTTTGGCTAAAGCCGCGGGACAACCTTGATATTTATTAAAAAAATTCTACAATTGAGGAAGTTTTTCCTAATCATCAAATAAAACGATTAACCTTTTCATATGGAAACAAACTTAAAGGAGTTGTCCCACGAACAAAGTACCTTTTAATTAATAGATCTTAGAATATTGGAATCATTTGATATGTTATGTAAAAGTAGTAAAAAGCATATAACCCAATGGCCTAATTTAAAGAAGTAATAGCAAAGGATAAAAACCTTGAATGAGACATAATAAAGAAGGATGCCAACAAAAGTGCTCCCAAAACACAATTAGACACTGCCACAGTACCCTTCACATGCACAGTATGATGACCCTACTGCCTTTCCCCTTCAAAGTATCCAGCAAAGTCCACATCACAGTATGATTCCTCAACTGTAATCCTCACAGTATAATGGGCACCACAATGTCCTCCATACAGTATAAAGTGCCCTTCATTGTCTTCAATACAGTATATGGCCCCACATAGTCCTCCATAAGGCATAATGGGCCCTGTATTGCCTTGCATACAGTATAATGGCCCTATATAGTCCTCCATACAGTATAATGGGCCCTGCATTGCCTTCCTTACAGTATAATGGCCCCACAAAGTCCTCCATAGAGTAGAACGGCCAGACATAGAGCTTCATATAGTATAATAGCCCAACATAGTGGTCCAAATAGTATAATGTCCCCACATAATGCTCCATACAGTATAATGGCCCCACAGTGCTCCATGCCGTATAATGGCCCCACATAGTCCTCCATACAGTATAATGCCCCTACATAGTCCTCTGTACAGTATAATGACCTCGCCTGGTGTTGCAGGCTAAATATATTAACCCTGTGGGCTAGACATGGCCTGCGGACCGGAGTTTGACATGTGTGGTCTAAAGATACGTAATGTACCCCCTTGGGTACAAGAAAATGCCATGCTCATAAGGAATAAATGGAAAGGAAGTCAAACAAGTGTACTGCCACTCAAAGTTAAAGGGAATAAAATGCAGATAGGTGCTGGTCCCAGAGGCTGGACACCCACTGATCAACAAGTCATCACCTATCCTATGGACAAGTACTAAGACTACACTTTCCCACAGGTCAGTGTGCTCCATGTCCTTCTAGAGACACATAATGTACCCCCCTTGAGAGCCTGGCCAGTAGATCAATACTAATAAATGTCCCAAAAATGTACGGATCATCCAGACATCTCACAGCATTGTACGCTGCAAATACATCTGACCTTATGACTGTAAAATACTCTGACTCCTGAGCTCCATAAAAGCCCAAATGACTTTGCTTTACGCAATAAAACACACAATGCTTGGCCATTCCAAAAAACGTAGCCAGAGTGGCCGCTGAAGGAGCCAAACATATTATTTTCAATATAGCTCTGACCAGGTCATTTTTATATCTGAGCATGTTTTATCACTAAGCTTAGCTGTGCAGCTCCAGAGCTCTGCCAAATCCCAATGGACTTTAAATTTATGGGATAGTAATTGCTGTCTATATCGCATACACTGCGAGCTTTGTGGGCTTTAAACTAACGAGGAGGGCAGCCCGACAAACTAAGATTAGAGCCAGCTGGACATAAACCACGGCGGACGAACTAAACACAGGAGAAATAATGTGACAACTTGGATTGCTTGAATGTGTGGTGCACCGTCAGCCAGCGAGTTTCCCTTCACCCTTTGTTCACTGATATACATCATTAAAGTTATGAAACATTTATTTCCTACTTTCTAAAAATATATATGTAAAAAAAAAATCAAACAATTTTACTAGTGAGGGTTTAAATCTCTTCACACAAAATGGTCAATCGGTCATGATGGTAATCTGTGTCTACGAGCCCTGAGAACCTATTGACATTGTCTCTTCTTTTGACTGGCGATATCACTAGCTGGTATGATATCACAAGTGCATTGTGCCCCAACAAAGATGTTGTCCTTACGGCCCAACAATGATGTTGTGCCTTATGTCCCAACGGTGACTTTGTGCCTTCGGCCCAATGAAGACGTACTGCCATAAGAAGAGTTGCTGATGCCATCAGGGTAAGAGTTGTTTCTTATGGCTCCAGTTCGGCGGCCAGAGATTACGGTCGTGGCAGATGGACCTGGTTGTGTGAATCGATTCGCACCAATTCTAAAATTACTTTCCCTTTCAACTTGATATATAGAGTAATCCTAAGACACAGGTCAGCCGCTCTCTTTACAAAGGTGGTGCTAGCCAACTACTGGCCTCAACTGTGATGTGTTGCTCATAGTAAGATGTTCAATGGCAACAGGATGTGTTGTGGATACTAGAACTATAGCTTGGGTAATTTTTCCACTTCCACATTTATATACAAAATGTTAAGCATTTAAATTAGCATAATAGCTTTTTTAACGATTGGCCGTCAAACTTACTGGGTACCGGAATCAGTTTCATATTAACGGTGGTCAACTTTAGGGGCTATAAGAGCTATTGTTCTTCATTGTGGAGAGCGCCAAGCTGGAGTAGGTAGGCTCATAGGCTAAGACATGCTCCCTGAGCATGTAAGTTAGCTTTCCTCCAAGAGAAAGATGGCTCTCTAGCGTAACCACTAGGATAGTTTGCATACAAATTAAACAAAGTTAGGTTTTATTCACTTTTTGGTTGTCATGAGCTTTTATTGCAGATCCCATTGTCTTTTATAGTGAGAATAGTGTTCCACACATTGAAGAGGTTGTCCAGGTCAACGATATCAGAACACAGGCAAACCAACAACAAGCATCTCAAGGTAAACCGTTTTGGGAGCAGAAACCCCACAGCTCCACATGTTGTGTAGTTAGCTTAGCTCCCATTGATTGCTGCAATACCCACTAACGGCCACTAAGCAGTGTAAGGAGCTGTGATGTTCCGACAGCTGCAGGACCAGATTGCAGATGATCAGTGGAGGTTCTGGGTATTGGGCCACTGTGAACTGATATTGATAACCTACTCATGGGTCCTGGACAATATCTTTAGGTCAATGAGTTGCATCAGTCACCGATGTACATCATGCAACAAATGTCATTCATGGAAAGCAAAGCCTAAGCTTCAGGGATTTTTCAGTGATGTTAGAGAAGGGGAAAGCTGTATATATTTTTACAGCGACAGTATATACGAACAGCTATAAACAGAACATAGATGGAATACAAGTCCTTCTTCAAACCATCAGTTGGGTAACTGCTTTCAGTACTATTTTATATTTCTTGTCATTTCATCTATGGCTTTGGCTCTTTGGAAAATGTTGAATTTATTTTCTATTTGAAAAGTTTTGAGGCAGTGTAATCCTAGGTGACAGTTAAGTTGAGGGGCACTGATACAGAGGTAGCAATCATACACAGGTCTGGTAGGACCAAGAGGTCCCTTTGTCACATAAGACTCCAGTTCCATAAATGCCCAAAGATTTCTAAAGAGATCTGTTAAAATTTTTGCTTGTGGGCCAATATTTTTTAAAGATACAACTCTGGTCACTGCAATAGTAAAATTTCAAACATGTGGTGGATAAACATCTAAAGTAATGGGCATAACCAAGTTTCATTATGGAATAAGCTAATAGAATGGGTGGTAAGAGCGTGCAGGACAGGGAACCAAACAGCAAAGATCAAACTGGGTTTCCCATTACAGTCTTGGCTTTTTCTACTAAGAAAATAAAGACCTCATCTTTTTTTTTCTCTCTTAGCCAAAGCCCCAATGATCACCAAGCGGTTCCTTGTAGGGGGGTCCTGCAGAGGTTTCCACCAATCATGGGAAAGGAGATGAGATTGTTCTCCTCCTCCCTCCAAACGTCTCAAAGCAGCTTGTTGTCTTCAACCTTGAGAATAGGTCAGCAGTCGGTGAAGCCCTTCTCTTAAAGGGAACCTGTCACCTGAATTTGGCGGGACCAGTTTTGGGTCATATGGGCGGGGTTTTCGGGTGTTTGATTCACCCTTTCCTTACCCGCTGGCTGCATGCTGGCCACAATATTGGATTGAAGTTCATTCTCTGTCCTCCGGAGTACACGCCAGTGCAAGGCAATATTGCCTTGCGCTGGCGTGTACTCCGGAGGACAGAGAATGAACTTCAATCCAATATTGCGGCCAGCATGCAGCCAGTGGGTAAGGAAAGGGTGAATCAAACACCCGAAAACCCCGCCCATATGACCCAAAACTGGTCTTGCCAAATTCAGGTGACAGGTTCCCTTTAAGCTCAACTTGACCACAAAATCTAGACAACTCATTTACACCCTTTGCATCCCCTCTTCTACTAAATTATTATAAAAGGGGAAAAAATGGAAGATAAAACCCAATATACTGCATAGTATACCAACATTAAATAAATTCACTCCAGATTAGATAGATGAAAAAACAAGACGCCCGCCATAACATCTCCTGCCAGTTCACAGGAGACAATAGAATAGCAGAATTGGCAATAATTACCCTCTCTCCTAAGACAAGTGAAACAGATGATAAAAACTTTGCAGAAAGTCGTCATCTGCTGCAGGTAATCTGAAGAGGCACAGCTGTCAATCATTACTCTGCATTTACAATAGGATGTCACGGACGACTTTGCAGCAGAAATAGTAGCATTTATGCAGCTTGTCGCAATCTCTTTTTGTCAGCAGTAACATCCTCACTAGCCCCAGCTTAAAGTAGGAAACGTAAATTACAAAAGATGGAAAATTCCTTTTATAATTGTAAGGCATAATGTTAATATTGTACACAAAGCATGTTTCATGTAATTCTGTGTGTGGTAAAGGTTTTGTTTAGTCCATTCAAGACCCCGTATATCATGGCATGACCATCTTTTGGATCCAAAGGCCATCGGCATCCACTAAAAAGGGGATGTCAAAGAAGGGAGGTTCAATCCTCAGGACCTCCCTCTATGTATCACTAATAAGCTGTGGCGCTAGCTCTGGCGGCCTTGGGTCTTCCCTGTGTTACACCTCTATGACTGCCACGTAATGCTACAATTACCAGCCAAATTTTCAACAGCAACACTATCTGTTTTCCATGGGTCTCAGGGGCCACCCTAGATTCAATTCAAAAAGGGTGGTTTGATGATCTATTAGATAAGTTTTAAAGAGTTTGTTCCATGATTACAATTTACAACTGATATGGAAAACAGTTCTAACAAACATTTTTAATTGTAACTTTCATTCTAAATAAACATTCATTTTTATTCAAATCAGCTGCGAAGACCAGATGTTTGCTAATACAATTTTTCAAGTGGTGGAGAATGCGGGCAGAGAATGCCAATAATTCAGGATTATAACAGATGCATTGATAAATTTAAGCTCCCAATCAAAGTTACATGAAAGAGATATATTCCCTTAATATTTTATTTTTTTTTAAAAACAACACTATAACTACCGTCCTTCTTCGCATCGGTTTCTGCTAAGCATTGCTTAGTGAACTTTCACATTTCAGAGCAAAGGAGAAGGGCAAAGGATATCACCTAAAGATAGATGTTGGTGCACTATAATTTGGGAATTTGAAGACAAAAGCAGCAATTTATCAAAGCCTCCTAGATGTCATATTAGTAGGAAAACATCAGCAACCGGGACCATAACCCGGCCACAGCTGAGTGGAGAACCTGGGGCCACTTAATTTGCTGGGTTTTACCTTCAATCAAAGGGTTTATTTTTGCAGGTGTTGATGTTATTTGGCATCAATATATTCATTGAATTTATTGATTTTTATTTAATTTAATAGAAGATTTCTATGAACCAGTCCCGATAGCACGGCCTTAACTTTCTATTTTTTTAGTCTAATTATTGCCCCATCACATTGACCACGACAAGCCGTAGATGACTAAAGAACAGGATAATATCCAAAGCCTGTGTGTCCTTTTCGTGCTGCCAGTTAATAATGCTAAAAAATAACACGCTCAGCCATGCTTTTGGATTCATGAAGGTCAAGAGGCTGGAAAAGGCTTCTATTATTCCAGTCAAGGCCAGATTAATATCCCATAGAACACCTGGCTCTTTAGTAGACAGCTATAAATATATCATTTGCTGAATGGACATGTCTATTAAAAACTACATAAAAGGGATAAAGGGAAGCCCCGTCATCTACAGGTTTTAATAAAACAAATAAAAAAATGAAAAATACAGGTTTTTTTACGTTGCTATGATTGTCAATTATCTCTTGTGATTTTCCACTTTGTTTTTTTTTTGCAAAACATAAAATCATACACTCGATTCAAAGCACAAATGAGATTACATGTAATAAATGTAATGTAATGAAAAATATAAAAAGCAACATACATTAAAAATAAATAAAAATTAGTTTTGATGTGAAAATATATATGTATATACAACACACACACACATACACACACATATATATATATATATATATATATATATATATATATATATATATATATATATACAGTACAGACCAAAAGTTTGGACACACCTTCTCATTTAAAGATTTTTCTGTATTTTAATGACTATGAAAATTGTACATTCACACTGAAGGCATCAAAACTATGAATTAACACATGTGGAATTATATACTTAACAAAAAGGTGTGAAACAACTGAAATTATGTCTTATATTCTAGGTTCTTCAAAGTAACCACCTTTTGCTTTGATGACTGCTTTGCTGCAGACTCTTGGCATTCTCTTGATGACCTTCAAGAGGTAGTCACCGGGAATGGTCTTCCAACAATCTTGAAGGAGTTCCCAGAGATGCTTAGCACTTGGTGGCCCTTTTGCCTTCACTCTGTGGTCCAGCTCACCCCAAACCATCTCGATTGGGTTCAGGTCTGGTGACTGTGGAGGCCAGGTCATCTGGCGTAGCACCCCATCACTCTCCCTCTTGGTCAAATAGCCCTTATACAGCCTGGAGGTGTGTTTGGGGTCTTTGTCCTGTTGAAAAATAAATGATGGTCCAACTAAATAAATGCAAACCCGATGAAATAACATGCCGCTGCAAGATGCTGTGGTAGCCATGCTGGTTCAGTGTGCCTTCAATTTTGAATAACTCCCCAACAGTGTACCAGCAAAGCACCCCCACACCATCACACCTCCTCCTCCATGCTTCATGGTGGGAACCAGGCATGTAGAGTCCATCCGTTCACCTTTTCTGCGTCGCACAAAGACACGGTGGTTGGAACCAATGATCTCAAATTTGGACACATCAGACCAAAGCACAGATTTCCACTGGTCTAATGTCCTTTCCTTGTGTTCTTTAGCGCAAACAAGTCTCTTCTGCTTGTTGCCTGTCCTTAGCAGTGGTTTCCTAGCAGCTATTTTACCATGAAGGCCTGCTGCACAAAGTCTCCTCTTAACTGTTGTTGTAGAGATGTGTTTGCTGCTAGAACTCTGTGCGGCATTGACCTGGTCTCTAATCTGAGCTGCTGTTAACCTGCGATTTCTGAGGCTGGTGACTCGGATAAACTTATCCTCAGAAGCAGAGGTGACTCTTGGTCTTTCTTTCCTGGGGCGGTCTTCATGTGAGCCAGTTTTTTTGTAGCGCTTGATGGTTTTTGCCACTGCACTTGGGGACACTTCCAAAGTTTTCCCAATTTTTCGGATTGACTGACCTTCATTTCTTAAAGTAATGATGGCCACTCATTTTTCCTTACTTAGCTGCATTTTTCTTGCCATAATACAAATTCTAACAGTCTATTCAGTAGGACTATCAGCTGTGTATTCACCAGACTTCTGCTCAACACAACTGATGGTCCCAACACCATTTATAAGGCAAGAAATCCCACTTATTAAACCTGACAGGGCACAACTGTGAAGTTAAAACCATTCCCGGTGACTACCTCTTGAAGCTCATCAAGAGAATGCCAAGAGTGTGCAAAGCAGCCATCAAAGCAAAAGGTGGCTACTTTGAAGAACCTAGAATATAAGACATAATTTCAGTTGTTTCACACTTTTCTGTTAAGTATATAATTCCACATGTGTTAATTCATAGTTTTGATGCCTTCAGTGTGAATGTACAATTTTCATAGTCATGAAAATACAGAAAAATCTTTAAATGAGAAGGTGTGTCCAAACTTTTGGTCTGTACTGTATATATATATATACATTATAATAATTCATATTCTGTAGGCCAGTAGGCTAAGGTGTGCTTTTACAATAAGAGCATGTTCACACGTGGCGGTTTTACAGTGTCAGCAAAGTTAATGAGATTTCAAAAATCTCATGCATGCGCTTTGCTTTTTTTCCCTGTGTTTTTAGAGCTCCAAGACTTTTTTTCAACCCTTCACGACTTTGGGATTTTCCATTTTTGCGTTTTCATTTTTTGTTCCCAGAGTCATAACTTTTTTATTTTTCCATCACTATGGCTGTGTGTGGTCTTTGTTTTTTGCAGGGAGAGTTGTACTTTTGAACGACACCAATGATTTTACCACATACTGTACAGGAAAATGGGAAAAAAATTCCAAGTACGGTAAAACTGCAAAAAACTTGCAATTCCACAATTTTTATGGTTTAATTTACCATGTTCACTAAATGCTAAAACTGACCTGCGATTATGATTCCCCAGGTCATTACGAGCTCGGAGACACCAATCATGTATAGGTTCAATTTTTATCTAAGTGGTGAAAAATAATCCAAAGTTTGTGAATAAAATAAAGAATAAATGGCACCATTTTCTGAGACCCGTAGTGTCTCCATTTTTCAGTATTCTGGGTTGGATGAGGGTTTATTTTTTTGCGCGCCGAGCTGACGTTTTTATTGATACCATTTTGGGGTTGATACAATGTTTTGATTGCCTGTTATTGCATTTGCAATGTTGCGTCAACCAAAATACATAATTCTGACATTTAGGTCTTTTTTCTCATTACGCCGTTTACCAAGCAGACTAATTACTTTTAGATTTTGACAGATCGAGCATTTCTGAACACAGCAATACCAAATATGTATATTTTTTATTGTCTTATTTTAAATGGAGCAAAAGGGGGGTGATGCAAATCTTTTTTTTAAATTTTGCAATATTTTTAAAACATTATTTTTCTACTTTTTACTTGCTTCAATAGTCTCCATGGGATGTTTGAAGCTGTGATCTTCTGATCACTTGCACTACACATAAAAGTGCTTGAGCCCTGCTTTGTGTAGCAAAAGTCGTCTCCTCTGAACGGCGTTCAAAGGAGGTCTGAAATGACAAGCACAGGGGTCTTTTGTTGACCCCAGGGTGTCATTCCA
The DNA here is from genome assembly GCF_051348905.1 of Ranitomeya variabilis. NCBI lineage: Eukaryota > Metazoa > Chordata > Amphibia > Anura > Dendrobatidae > Ranitomeya > Ranitomeya variabilis. The sequence goes on from NC_135233.1 coordinate 582,628,136, forward strand.
GCCTAATCAGCGCCCCTTGAACATGTGACACGCTTCTTCTAAGCGCAAAAGCGGAGTCATTGACGCCAGCACTGATTGGGCACCGGGCATCAAGTGTCATTCCACCGCATCACAGCCCTGGGCAGAGCGACTTACGACATCGCAGAAACTCAGCCGGCACGGGAGGCGAGTAGAAAAACAAGTTTCACCAGTGTTTTTCATCCGAGTTTCAGCAGACCATCATCAGAATTTCTACAGCTTCTCCTACTAGTCCATATAAAGCAGACAGCACTTGGAACGGCATCTGATTTTTTTCATGGACCGATCTTGCATTACTGATTTTGATCTGACAGTTGGATCCATGTCAGACACGTCTCTGCAATTTTGCACCGTCGGTCCGGCAAAGAAGAATGGATCCATGTGAACAACCTCAAACACTCAAAGGTATCTGTGAAAATCATGGATAGAACTTCATCATCTGGATGAGCCCTAACAGTCTTGGCAAGAAAATCCTGGCCCCTCAAATTAAACCCTCCTCCCTTCACTTTTCATTATTGATTTGAACTCTTCAAAGGAAGAGTTGGCACCAAAATTTACCACTTGTGTTTGCCATATCAACGCCGTACAATCCTTGATAAATTCCCTTCCGTTACTTGTGGTGTTGCAATCTTCTAGCGATCTCCAGTTCCTTTGAAGGACTGTCTACATCCTCTGGTTTGACTTTCAATAAAAAAGGTCTATGGACATATTTTTCTCCATCGTCATGAGTCAGACTACTAAAAAAAATATTTTATTAACACTTCAAACAATCTGTCGTCTCTTCATATTACACCAGTAATATATTTCTTGCAGAAGATTGTAGGCCATTTGTGTCCAACCTGAAAGCACAGAGGATGAACTCATCCGTTTGTCCATAGATTCCCCCCACCGATTGTTTAGAGCCATTTTTACAATATGTTTTGTTTTATGTGGTGTTTCTTATTATTCTGCTGATATAGTGCCTATTTGTTCTAGTTTTACAGGTGGTAATGTAACAGAGGACCTCATTAAAGGCATCTGCTTTCTAAGTTCATATTTTATTCCGCTTTTAAGAGCATTTCATCTTGAGGGATTAAGTCAAGAACGAAAATAACATCAATTTTCTTTTATTGCATTTTTTTTTTGTTTTGTTTTTACTCCCAACTAAGCACTTTGTGGCCGAGATATTCCCTGAGATTTCAGGAACATATAAGTTTACAAACAAAACAAGACCCCAACCAGCGGTGTTCCCAGAAAACGGCGCCTACTTGTAATGAGGCCAGGAGGAGTCGCAGCAATATTTATGCTGTGTAACCCAATCTATTCAGCAATAGTTTCATACCTGAGTGGTCCTCTGTTTAGGTTTGCATGTTGCTCATTGCCATTTGCTTCAGTGGGCATGTAGTGTGCCTAAGCACTCAGTCCGCTGAAATGTGATAAATCCTGTTGAGAGCAAAAGTGATTTCAGGCTTGTGTGCTCCTCTGGTTAAAGCCTTTAGAACAAGGCTTTGCATATTCCATATTGATAACTTGACTGCTCTTGTAAGGTAACATCCTCTTCTTACAAAAATACAGTGCAAGTCCCTCTGATCAGTGACGGTGCATATACACATTGATGAGAACAAATTATTTCGACCATAGCGATTGTTTTAGCTCACCAATGAGAAAAATGCAAATATAAACAGAAAAGACCGTCAATGTCTGAAAAGAAGCTGGTAGTAGTTAACATTTTCATTCCATTGTCTTAATTCCATGAATGATTTTCTTGGAAAAAATGTTATTAGCATGTTTCCAGAAAGATTGCTTGTCCTTTGCCCCATGCCAAGCCAAGTTGAGCGCTCACTTGTACAGCATGTGTAAGAGTTAGCAGTCGGCCAAATGTTCCTTCTCATGTTTTTGGCAAGCTTAAAACAACTCCCAATGAGCCTATGGTTGCCATCAAAATTCTCCCATACGGACCTAAACATTAGTTAGAAGTATTTTGATGGCTGAACAATCGTTGACCAGACGATTATCTAATAAGAGATCATTACACCAACTAATTTCAGTCCATACTGACTTCTACAATTGTCAACCAAGACCAGATTGAACGATTGCAAGGGCCAAAATGGCCTAACACCAGTTGGAGTAACAATCGCTCAGCAGATGATCGTTCAGTCAATGGTTGTTCAACCACCAAGATGCTTCTATATAATGTGTAGGTCCATAAGAGCTACGGGAAAATGTTGATGGAAACCATCAGATTGGTGAGAGTTGTTAAGCTTGGCATAAACATGAGAAGAAACAATTGGCTGATGGCTATCTCTCCCACATACTGTACACATGAGCACTCGGCTTGGCTGAGTATTCAAGTGTTTTCAACTGCTCTGTCTTGACCGTGGTCTGTCTCTATAAGGATGGCTCTAAAAAGATAACAGTAGAGATATGCCAGAAAAATAAGCCCTGCTACATACTTTATTATTATTACTATGTCCACTAGCTGTAATATCATCACGATCACCCATCTTTATTGATCCCTCTCACCCTGTATACGTCTGCTATTCCTGGTATGTCCACTGGTTGCTATTACTGTTTTTTTTTTTTCTTCCTGCATGTTTTCCCACCGTAATTCCTTGATGCTAACACACAGTTGGCTTTATCTTTCCATTTGGTTCTGGCTATTTCCTTTTGCATTTTCTCTTCTGACTTCTAATTTCTCCCTTCCTGTGTCTGTGATTAGTCTCCCTGCTGCCCCTCCCTCCTGATTAGTGTTGAGCATTCCGATACCGCAAGTATCGGGTATCGGCCGATATTTGCTGTATCGGAATTCCGATACCGAGATCCGATACTTTTGTGGTATCGGGAATCGGAAGTTCCTAGTGTATGGTTCCCAGGGTCTGAAGGAGAGAAAACTCTCCTTCAGGCCCTGGGATCCATATCCATGTAAAAAAATAAAGAATTAAAATAAAAAATAGGGATATACTCACCCTCGGACGCGCCCTGGTAGTAACCGGCAGCCTTCTTTGCTTAAAATGAGCGCGTTCAGCACCTTCCATGACGTCACGGCTTCTGATTGGTCGCGTGCCGCTCATGTGACCGCCACGCGACCAATCACAAGCCGCGACGTCATCCCTCAGGTCCTAAATTCCCTTCTAGAGCTATGTCCAGCTACAGCCCCATATCTTTGCTCCCATTTGCTTCCAAACTACTTGAGCAGCACATCCATGCTGAACTTTTCTCTCACCTTGCATCTAATTCTCTCTTCGACAACCTACAATCTGGCTTCTGTCTCCACCATTCCACTGAGACTGCCCTGACCAAACTTACAAACGACTTACTTACAGCCAAAGCTAACAGACAATTCTCTATACTCTTCCTTCTAGACCTGTCCTCTGCCTCCGACACAGTTGACCACTGCCTCCTACTACAGATTCTCTCTTCCTTTGGTGTCACAAACCTCGCACTATCCTGGATCTCCTCATATCTCACCAACTGCACATTTAGCATTTCCTACTCCCATACTACCTCTTCATCTCTCCCCCTCTCTGTTGGTGTCCCTCAGGGCTGTCGTAGGACCTCTTCTCTTCTCAATCTATACCTTTGGCCTGAGACAACTCATAGTCCTACGGCTTCAAGTACCATCTATATGCCAATGACACTCAGATCTAGTTCTCTGGCCCAGATGTCACCTCTCTGCTCTCCAGAATCCAAGAGTGTCTATCAGCCATATCCTCCTCCTTCTCCTCTCACTTCGTCAAACTCAATGTGGACAAAACCAAACTAATCTTTCCTTCATCTCCCACACCTTCCCTACCTGATCTATCTATCACAATAAATGAATTCACACTTTCCCCGTCCCAGTAATCCGCTGCCTCAGAGTAACCCTTGACTCTGCCCTGTCCTTTAAACCGAACATCAAAGCTCTCGCCACCTCCTGTCGCCTCCAGCTCAAAAATATTTCCAGAATTCATCCTTTCCTCAACCCTCACTCTACCAAAATGCTTGTGCATGCCCTAATCATCTCCAGCCTCGACTACTGCAACATCCTCCTTTGTGGCCTACCCTCTAACACTCTCACACCCCTCCATCCGTCCCTAACTCTGCTGCCCGACTAATTAATCTCTCTCCTCACTACACTCCTGCTTCCCCTCTTTGCAAATCCCTTCACTGGCTCCCAATTTCCCAGCGTATCCAGTTTAAACTACTAACACTGACCTACAAAGACATCCATAACCTTTCTCCTCTGTATATTTCCGAACTAATCTCTCAATATCTTCCCTCACATAATATCTGGTCCTCCCAAGACCTCCTTCTCTTCTCCATGCTTTTTCGCTCCTCACCCAATCGCCTCCAAGACTTCTCCCGAATATCCCCCATCATATGGAATTCTGTGCCCCAACACGTCCGGTTATCCACCACATTTGGATCCTTCAAACGGAACCTGAAAACCCACCTCTTCAAAAAAGCTTACAACCTGTAATGACCACCTCAACACCATTGCAGCTACTGCAACCCCCGACCTACTGTGTCCTTCCCCACAAGCCTGTAGAATGTAAGCCCGCAAGGGCAGGGTCCTCTTCCCTCTGTATCAGTCTGTCATTGTAAGTTTTGATTACTGTAAGTGATATTTGTATTTTTGTGTAACTTTGTCTCACGTACATGGAATTAATGGTGCTATATAAGAAATAATAATAATAACTGGGAGAGTGAAAAATGCAGCTGTCAGGATGTAGTTCTCCTGAAAAACAAAAGGATCAGGCACTGAGATTCCTAGTGCCCGATTACTCTCTTCTCAGTCATCATCTGAAAGGGGAGACTGGGGAAGACTCGAAACACACCAGATTATTGGATCAGATGTGTATCGAAGGCCATTAGAAATAAAATATTGACTTATTTTGCAGAAACAGTGCCACTATTGCTGATCACCCCAAATATGGATGGGTTTGGGGTTGATTTGAATCATGGCAAATATATTAATGGTACCATAGCATAACACAGGATAAAACTAGTCTAGACATTTGGAAACTGTTCCAAATTTATAACACATTTTTTGGAATACTGTTGCAGATTTTATTTCAGATTTTGTTTTTGTTTCACCTTTGGCACTACATCAGCACCAATGCAAGGTTGGGTTATGTCTGTACAACAGAGCTCAATGTTCATTCTAATTAAAAGAATTAATGTAGTAACTTGCTTAACTTCCATGAAAGTTGCCGAAACATGTAGTAGATAAAAGTACAATACATACAGTGGGTAAGGAAAGTATTCAGACCACTTTAAATTTTCCACTCTTTGTTTCATTGCAGCCTTTTGGTAAATTCAAAAAAAGTTATTTTTTTTCTCAGTAATGTACACTCTGCACCCCATCTTGACTGAAAAAAACAGAAATGTAGTAATTTTTGCAAATGTATTAAAAAGAAAAACTGAAATATCACATGGTCATAAGTATTCAGACCCTTTGCTCAGACACTCATGTTTAAGTCACATGCTGTCCATTTCCTTTGGGATCTTCCTTGAGATGGTTCTACTCTTTCATTGGAGTCCAGCTGTGTTTAATTAAACTGATAGGACTTGCTTTGGAAAGGCACACACCTGTCTATATAAGACATCACAGCTCACAGTGCATGTCAGATCAAATGAGAATCATGAGGTCAAAGGAACTGGCCAAGGAGCTCAGAGACAGAATTATGGCAAGGTACAGATCTGGACAAGGATACAAAAAAAAATTCTGCAGTACTCAAAGTTCCTAAGAGCACAGTGGCCTCCATAATCCTTAAATGGAATAAGTTTGGGACCACCAGAAGTCTTCCTAGACCTGGCCGTCCAGCCAAACTGAGCAATCGTGGGAGAAGAGCCTTGGTGAGAGAGGTAAAGAAGAACCCCAAGAACACTGTGGCTGAGCTCCAGAGATGCAGTAGATGAGAGAAAATTTCACAAGGTCAACTATCACTGCAGCTCTCCACCAGTCGGGCCTTTATGGCAGAGTGGCCTGACTGAAGCCTCTCCTCAGTGCAAGACATATGAAAGCCTGCATAGAATTTGCTAAAAGACACATGAAGGACTCCAAGAATATTAGAAATAAGATTCTCTGGTCTGATGAGACGAAGATAGACCTTTTCGGTGATAATTCTAAGCGGCATGTGTCAAGGAAACCAGGCACGGCTCATCATCTGCCCAATACAATCCCAATAGTGAAACACTGTGCTGGCAGCATCATGCTATGGGGTTTTTTTTCAGCTGCAGCGACAGGACAACTGATTGCCATTGAAGGAGACATGAATGTGGCCAAGTACAGAGATATCCTGGATGCAAACCTCTTCCAGAGTGCTCTGGACCTCAGACTTGGCCGAAGGTTCACCTTCCAACAAGACAATGGCCCTAAGCACACAGCTAAAATACAAAAGAGTGGCTTCAGAACAACTCTGTGACCATTCTTGACTGGCCCAGCTGGAGCCCTGACCCAATTGAGCATCTCTGGAGAGACCTGAAAATGGCTGTCCACCAACGTTCACCATCCAACCTGACGGAACTGGAGAGGATCTGCAAGGTAGAATGTCAGAGAATACCCAAATCCAGGTGTGAAAAACTTGTTGCATCATTCCCAAGAAGACTCATGGCTGTACTAGCTCTAAAGGGTGCTTCTACTCAAAACTGAGCAAAGGGTCAGAAAACTTATGACCATAGGAATAAGTGAGAAACGAACGGCGGTATCACTTATGCGCTGCTGAGATGAGTCCAGGTTTGTCCCGATGAAGAGGTCCTGCGTGACCTCGAAACGCGTTGATGTTTAACCTGTTATAATAAATGTTTTTATTCTAAGGCTGGGGTCACACTGCGTTATGGCAGTCCGTTAGACGGACTGCATTACACCGAGGCATAACGCGGTGTAACGCAGTCCGCTAACACTGCCATTAACCCCTATTATCAGGCGCATCGCCAACGCATGCCATAATCGGCATGCGCTAGCGATGGGCTGTCATTCAGTGACGGGGCCTCGGACGCGGTCTGCAGCATCTGAGTCTCCGTCACAGCTAGCACAGATGAATCATCTGCGCTAGCTGTATAGCATAACGCGATGGCGTGTATGCTATAGCGTTAACGCAGTATGAACCTGGCCTAAGGATACTCCATCTCAGCAGTGGCTAAGTGATACCTCTGTTCGTTTCTCTTTTATTCCTGTGGTCGCCCTTCTTGACCGATATCTGTGCAGCAGCTGTTACATGCTGTTTGTGTTGCCAATCAGCAACTCAGCAAGGTGAGTGTATCTCCCCTTTTTCCTGACACCCCATTGTCATTGGATAAGACCCTATTGCGCTTTTTCTTTCCCAGCTTTTATTCGTATTACTTAAGACCATGTGATATTTCAGTTTTTCTTTTTTAATAAATGTGCAAAAATTACTACATTTCTGTTTTTTTTTCAGTCAAGATGGGGTGCAAAGTGTACATTAATGAGAAAAAAATGAACTTTTTTGAATTTACCAAATGGCTGCAATGAAACAAAAAGAGTGAAAAATTTAAAGGGGTCTGAATACTTTCCGTACCCACTGTATGCATGGTGGAGTTCCAATGGTGTTCAAAACAAACAAATTATCCCATAGAATGGATGTTAAAATAGATAGACAAAAGAAAAAAGGAATATAGTCAGCTTACCGGTCTTAGACGAAATCCCCAGACCTGCCAACGCCCAGCACGGTTCGGGGTGAGCGCCCACAGCAAATGAAGACAAAAAGAGAAATGATCCAGCTGGAGGTGGAGGCAGTTCAGACTTTGTGAGACTTTATTAGACAACTAAAGCGATAAATAGTTCTTCAAAATGAAAAATCTTTACATAGCAAACACCTGGCACACCAGTGAGGAGGATCAACGCGTTTCAACTATGAAGTCTTACTCATGATCTCATGATCATGAGTAAGACTTTATAGTTGAAACGCGTTGATCCTCCTCACTGGTGTGCCAGGTGTTTGCTATGTAAAGATTTTTCATTTTGAAGAACTATTTATCTCTTTAGTTGTCTAATAAAGTCTCACAAAGTCTGAACTGCCTCCACCTCCAGCTGGATCATTTCTCTTTTTGTCTTAAAATAGATAGGGCTTATGAAAATTTGCCTGAAAGTGAGCATTCTTGGACAAATCATAGAGGTGCTTAAAAGTGTCCTGGAAACGAGGATGAAAATTTTTGGACATATGGTGTGGCTAGTGTGGAGCTCAATAATATTCCTTCCGAAAAAATAAATTTAAAGTGGTTGTCTGACTTAAAAAAATACTTCAAATACTGGATCAAATAGCCAGAGGAAAGAGCGGTTAAAAAGAGAACCGGACCCGACACATCCATGCATTCAATACACCAATGAATTTCAATGTAATGCTTCATTTCTCTGAGGGGGTGCTGTGGTTTAATGTACTTCTCTCTAGAGCAGTGTTCCCCAACTCTGGTCCTCAAGAGCCACCAACAGGTCATGTTTTCAGGATTTCCTTAGTATTGCACAGGTAATAATTGCATCACCTGGACAGGCAATAATTCAATTACCTGTGCAATAAATACTAAGGAAATCCTGAAAACATGACCTGTTGGTGGCTCTTGAGGACCGGAGTTGGGGAACACTGTTCTAGAGATTAGAGCTTATTGTATTTCTAGGAAGTAAAACATCTAAGCAACAGCTGATATTTTGGGATCCTAAGTGTCCAAAGAGAACAACCCCATAAAACCAAATGCTCCAAAAAATTAATCCACATTGGATAATAATGGGTTTCATTAACACATAATGAAGAGACAACTGCTCCAGACTGAAAAGTTTACTTTTTACTCATTGTGTATTGCAAAAAATAGAATAGTTCCAGAATTCAGAAACCTTTGAGATTTAAGCTGCAAAAGCCAGAAATTTGCCAACAAAACGCAGACAAACTAAGACATTAATAGGACATCTTGTAGTTCAAAGAGGACAGACTGTGTTTCATATATGTATATATTTTGTCAGCATATTTCCCGAATGTCCTATTTGTAAAGCCCGTACTATTGACTTTTTTGTGTAAATGGGGAAACTTAAAGGAATGGGAACTCAAAAGAAAGCTATTAGTGCTCTCTGCACCTAGAATTATTCTCTGCAGACTTTTTTTTTTTTCGCGGTTTTCAAAATCCAAAAAGACAGAAGGAAAAGCTTTGCTTTTTGTTCAAACGCCCTGAACAAAAAAGATCGTGACTCGTAGCAAAAGACGACATTGCTGTCTGTACATGACTTTCATGTGTTTAGACTCAGCGGGAGGGAGAGGAATGGTATGGTCAGACCAGATGAGATGCTAAACATCTCTCTGCATATTGCTTCTATCTGTCTGAACCAACATCCGAGAAAACCAGGAGGGATTAGTCCATACTGGGGAGAAAAAAAAGAAAAAAGAACTAAAGCTTCTTGTCATCAAATGCATTTTAAAACCAGAAAGGTGCAATTTATCAAGGAGATAAAAAGTGTGAGTTGACAAACAAACATCCTCCTCGTCTCACTTGGTTGTCAGTCAAATAATTGTCTTTGGTGGAGAGACGTGGAAGGATATAAAGTAGATGCGTGTCGGTGCACAGCAAGAAATTGGTCGAAAGAGCTTGTGCGTAAAAAAATGGACTCCCAAGCCTTGATATAATAGTATGGTGGCATCCACATTCTTAATGCTGGGACCTAAGATGATCACATAACTTGACTGATGCAATTTTCTAACAAATTAGTTATTTACATCCACAGAAAACTTGGTCAAATTCCTACAGGAAAACAAAGGCGAACTGGAGTCCATCAAAAATATGAAAGTACAGTATATCATCCCTTGAGCATAATGTTATCGTGGACATGTAGAAGACATTGAGTATATTTACAGTATCTCACATTGTTCCTAACTTACTACCCGTAGTATCAAGCACAAATTCATTGACTTCAGAGCTGAAATCCTCCAAAATATTTTCATGCTTGCTCTGGACATTTGCATTCTCAAAAATCTCTCCTTTATACCATGCAAATAGCTTATTCAGAGGGGAACTCTAGCAATTGGATGTAGCAATTCTAACAGTTAATGGGCTTTGCCACATGACTTCAGATAAGAAGACAAACTAGACACTCCATTTGCAGACAAGTGTTTCTTGGTGTTTGCCCCTCATTAGTGCAAAGCAGGTGGTCTGATTTGGCTAGCTAACAGGCTTCTGATAGGTATTTTAAGGGGCAATGTTTCTCCTTACCGATAAAAGGAGACTTATAGGCCATGCATTGCTCCTCTGAGAATTTAGATAGACATATAGTCTCTTCACGAGAAAGCGGACTTGAATTCTAGTGCCCACTATTAGATGTAGCAATCCTAAAAGTCAATATTGTCCCTTTAACGAGCCTTGCCCCATGATTTAGGATAAGAAGCCAAACCAGACATTCTACTACTTGCAGAAATGTGTTTAGGATGTTGGCCCCTCATCAGTACAAAGCAGGAGGTCAGATTTGGCTAGGTGAGAGGTTTCTTACCGGAAGGAGAGTGATCTGATGTTGGAAGATCTTGACCATCTTCAATAAATGATTGGTGATGGCTCATTCAGCTGACATCTATTTTTACCAACTCCAATACATATGTAAACTTGGCTTGGCAGAGAGTGTACGTGTTCTCAATGGGGATAAACAACTACCAGATACCTCGGTCAGCAATTTGACTGCCTTGAGAACAAAAGGACTGGCCGATGAAGTTCAACATGCCTAATACTCGTTTTCCAAGTCTAGTAGTCCACCGTACACATAAAACTATCATCAGGTTTGGCAAATTTTATATACTGCCTTAGTGTATGTGCTCAAAGGGGGCCAGAAAGGCAGCTTGCATGCTACCTAAGCGATACAGGGGCTGAAACTCAGTTTTTGAATGTAATGGACTCACAAAGTTACTTAAAGAGGTTGTCCCTTTCAGGATATCTTGCTACTGAGTGAAGTTTAATATAAAAAGAACAGGGCAAGCTGTACTAACTGTCCCTGGGTCCACCAACTGTCCCTGGGTGCACTAACTGTCCCTGGGTCCACCAACTGTCCCTGGGTGCACTAACTGTCCCTGGGTCCACCAACTGTCCCTGGGTCCACCAACTGTCCCTGGGTCCACCGCTGCTCTCGGTGTTTGGCACTAACATCACGTTGACAGCACGGTAGCTAGTCAGTGAGTGCAGCACCTTTGCCAGTGTAGACAGACCGCCCCGCTCAGAGCCACTGAGATCACCGAATGGCTGCCACGCTTTAGACATGATATGAATGCCATAGCCAATGCTAAACACCGGGAGCAGAAGAAAAGACCCACCGATGGCTATATATATACAAATTTGCACCTGGGAAGCAAGATTTCCAGAATGGGGACAACCTCTTTAACTGTTTATCTCGCCAATATTGGTCTACTGTGTATTGGGGATCCCGACTCTTAACCGACAGATTTTACTGGTTGAATTCTAACAATCAACCCATTTAGCATTAAGAGCAGCTAGTTTCTCCATGCTTTCCTTTGAAAATACTTGAATGTGCAACCAAGTCAAATATTCATGTGTATGGGGAATCTGAAAGATCAGCTACCTACTGAGTGAGTGGGACCTTAAAGGGAATCTGTCAGCAGGTTTTTCCTACATAATCTGAGAGCAGCACATTGTAAGGGCCGAATGCCTGAGTCCATCAATGTGTTTTGCCATTTCAATAAAATCAGAATTTTATCAGAATATTATTATTACAGGACTAGATGTCTTGTGCCTCCTAGTCCATCCACGTCCCCACCATTAACTAGTCAATGTGCAATATACACAGAAATCTGCCAAACAGTAGTGAGGGCAGGGTTATACAGGGTATAGCATTCTGAGCACTGCTAGATCTCTGTGATTATATTAACATGATATCATGCAGACCAGCAGGTGACACATCTCTGGAACAAGGGTCTCACCCCCTACATCATGCTGCTCTCAGATTACATGACAAAAACCTGGTGACAGAATCCTTTATGAGTTTTCTGTGCTTGAAGGGGATATAATTTTTTGTTTTACTATTTTCTACCCTATATAAGCCATTGATTTTATTTTACAAGGAATACAACAAAAACTGTAATTCTTCCATGCCACAGAAGCCTTGAAACTATTTCGAGTTACACTTTTTCTTTTAAATAATTTAGGTTACTTGGTTATTATCTTCATGATTGTTTCTAAAACTCCATACAACACAACAAACCTTTATTGTCTCAATGTAATTTTTTTTTTTTTACAGGTGAGAGAACACGCTGAAGATTTGTAGAGTCTACTAGACCCTCTTCATTAACATGCTGATCCCGTTCTCAATGGTACCGGGGTTACAACTGCAAAGGGCAGAGGAGCAGAGACTTGAAAGTGGTTAGCAAGGTGCTGTAATGAAGAAACGAGGTATAAAGTCTTTATCAGATGAGTGGGGATTTGTCAGAGATTAATAGTATTCCATTGTGATTTCCATATCTCACAAAAGGCACAAACCCTGACAGGGTCCAATTACTTTCAACAAGCAGGGCTCGCTACATATGGGCTCTGAACCAGAATGGCCCCTCCGATGTTAGACTCTCGTTCAGACAAGATAACAGCTCGGTGGTTCCCTCTGATCACTGACTACCTTAAATGAGTTAATCTTGTTTTACAGATGAATTGTTATTTTGTCTCCCGCAGGCTGTGATTACCAGATAAAAGTATGGTGTTAACAGGAGGTCTGGGTCTTTTCAACAACGTTTTCTCCATTCCACCGGCAAGTTTTACATTCCAATTTTCTTTTTTTTTTTATTTAATGAACCCTATTCTCTGATATCACGAGGACGGTGCTACAAAACAGCACACAGAGATAAAAGTTTTTACAAAGAGGTACGAGGCTAACAGAGGGAGTCTATGATTCATTAGTGAAGGCTCTCGGGTTATAAAGGGGACTTGTGGTTTCGCAAGGCTTTTTTTTATATTAGGTAACTAGAGTGAATCTGAATCATTCCACGTCTACTCATTAGGAAATAATTGGGGCACAGAGATTTGTGGCCTCTGCCTGATTTCATGGAATGCAGGAGTTTACTTTGGCCCCGAGCTGGAGCAGACTGTCAGCATGCTGAGGCCAAAGAAAAGGTCAAGCTTTGGAAAGAAGAGGCTAAAAATTTAAAAGGAGGCTAATTTGTAAAGTTAAACTTATAGGGGATAGAAGCTTAGTAAAGAATTTGGATAGGCACTACATAGAAAGGACAGTCAGTATATAGGAGGTTCACAGGTGTCTAGATATCAAAGACATCTGTCTATAAGTCTACAGTGGGGCTCAACAGACTAATAAATCTTCAGCAGACTCTCAATTATAACAATAAACTGTGGTACTCACCCGATGACTTTAAAACATTCTATTTTTCTTCTATATTTTCAGATGAGGATACAGAGGAAAAATCAATATCCGTTTCACGCTAACTAGAACTTCATCTAGGCTTAAGCACTAGAGGAAGCACTAGTTAGAGTGAAACGGCTGTTGCTTTTTCTTTTGTATTTTCCGATCCTTTATTAATATGTCAGGCAGAAGATACAGAAGAAAACCAACATCCATTTCATGCCTACTAGAGCTTCATCTGGGCTTAAGCACTAGATGAAGCGCTAGAGTGAAACGGACACAGCTTTTTCTTCTGTATATTCTTTCTGACCTATGAATAAAGGATCGTTTTAAGGCTAGAGAAAATAAAGATTAGAAAATGGAATGGCACAATTGTCAAAAGTAGGCTGTGTTTGGTATTACAGCTTCAGTAGAATGAGGCTGAGCTGCGGTATAGGACAAATTTGGCCAAAATTTGCCATTTCGGAGGGTGGACAAATAGTGACACACAGTGCACAAAAGTCTCCAGACAGAGTAAGGGTATATTTCCACAGTCCGTATCGGCAGCTCTTTGGACGCAGCTCCGTCCAAAGCGCTGCCGATTTTTGTACGCACGGTGATTCCGCATGTGTTCATTGAACCATGCGGAATCACTGCGTCCTATACACTGGACTGTGATATTTATCTTGCGGAGACTGAGCGTCTCTGTAAGATAAATAGACATGCTGCGGTCTAGAAAAACGTGCCGCATGTGCGTATATGCAGGGATGCTGGGGACATCCCTGCACGCATAGTGGAGATGGGATTTCATAAAATCTCATCCACTATGCTGTAACATCTGGCCGCTGCGGCTGTACGAAGTGTCCAAGCCGCATCGAATACTGAACGTGGAAACATACCCTAGTGATCATTAATTTTTTTAAAGCACGTCATCTGGCAAGTCAAGAGCAAATGTAAAAAAAAGGGCACATCTGTAGATCCCCCAAAGGATAACCCTTCAAAAAATACTGCCATCAGCCACAGCCAGCCAAACATGTCCTCTGCAGTGAAAACAAAATGTAGCATTACATGGCGGCCATATATGTAAATATGGTTGCCCATGTAGTAAGGATAGCTGGAGTATTCCAGAATGGTAGATGCTCCTACAAAACTTCTTTTTTTATGATGGCCATATGATCAGACTATCAATTAAAGTTCAATCTCTTAAATAAGTAAACCGCACATTCCACATAACCACACGCTTCAGAAAAGCTCTACATATTGGATTAAGAAGGGGATCTGCTCAGCACCGCAGAGATGACCTCGTCCCTGTCACATGCAAAATCACTATGACAAGTGTCTTAATAAAAGCACCCATGAAAATAGGACAAAAAAAAAAGAAAAGAAAAGGCAGCCAGTATCTGCATAGCTGAATGTGGAATGCTCTGTAATTGAGTTTTTGAGGGACAGAATACAATAGAAGCAAGAAAAAAAAGTATTAAGGTCAAAGGAGCAGCAGTTAAGGGACAAGAGCAGAGGACATGAAAAAAATGTGATGGAAATTTCCCTACAAAGAGCAGTCTGCATGACGCAAGCTCAGTTTTAGGTAATGTTAAAAACAAACAGTAAAAAAAAGCTTTTACTGGAATCATCGGCGTAGATGAGCTCAGTCATCCAGGGAATGAGTGATACTGTCATACACCAGGCAAAGATCGCACCAAAATGACTGAAATATGACAGCAACAATTCTGGTGCAGTTTGAGGCCACTACCCTTCATAATGATGGAAAAGAACTTGAAAATTTGTGCAAAAATGAGGATAAGAAGTATTATTATTATTAATGGCCTTCAGCTCGATCTTGAGCCATGGCAACTTGATGGATGAACAAGCTATAGAAAGATTGATTTTGTGCAAGCCTAAATAGGTCCACCAGAGTCTTCGCCGCCGATTGTATCAAATCAACGGGTTGCTGCTCTTCCTCTTCGCCTGGTTCCTTCTATTCCTCCAACCATAATGTGTCCAAAGTAGCCAAGTCGTAGCTTGGTGATCCTTGCTTCGAGTGACATATCTAGCTTGATTTGTTCCAAAATGTATATATATGTTTGTTGTTCTTGCCATCATGGTATGGATAACATCTTTCTCCAGCACCACATTTTGGTGGCATTGATTCCTCTTCTGTCTTGCTTAATGATCGTCCAGGTTTTGCGTTCATAATATCCAAAATAGTCAACTAAATAGTTGCCAAGCGTAATGTGTAAATTTGGTCACCAACTAGTGTGCAGCTCTGATTTTAGCAACTAAACTGGCTAGCAGAGGTTCGACCGATCAGTCTGCCACACATATTTATGGCAGAGAGAATTATAAACATTTACAGCAAGCAATTAATGGAAGAACATTGAGCATTATGTGCCAACAATCAAGAAACCATTCAAATCGGATGTTTGGATTGATAATTATCAAACATCAGAGGTTATTATCGGTATAGGTCTATCAGAAAGACCCAGCAAACAGCTTAAAGAATGGGGAAAAAAACTCTACACAGGTTTCTCCAGACATGCCAAAAGAAAGCGGAGTGAAGTGAATGAGGACCAAAGGGGCCTCGGCAATGGAGGAGGAGCTAGTTTTGGGTGAAGATTGAGTTGAAATGAAACTCCAGCTTTAAAAAAAAAAAAAAAAAAAAAATACATATAGTATCGGTTATTGATACTGTATAATGAATTCATTACCTTTCAAGGAAATTTAAGAAAAGCTTAGAACAATTAATAAAATGTAAGTTTGTACACTTATACGAGAAAACTGCTAGAAAACATCTTGATGGTACAAGACCCCTGATTTTCTACACCTCCTAGAATGATTCAAATCTAACTTTGCTGGAGATGTGGTGCTCACAAAGGTAACTTCTCTCATATATTTTGGCTCTGTCCTAAGATACAGCCATATTCGTGTGAAGTTAATCAGACTGCACAATTTAGACCTAGTAAAATATATTCTGAAACCCTCAAAAGTTTTATTATCCTGTCCCTCCAAACACTTTAAAGGGCCACTGTCACCCCTCCAGGCGTTTTTAACTAAAAGAGCCACCTTGTGCAGCAGTAATGCTGCATTCTGACACGGTGGCTCTTTTAGTTCTGGGTGCTGTAACTGCCGAAATAATCAGTTTTGTTATTTGTCCAAAATACCTTGTCTTCAGTCAAGGAGGCAGGCCTTTCCCTCCTGCTTCAGACACCGCACAGCCGTCAGTCATGTCTTCTTGTCTCACCAGTCATGTCATGTCTCACCGCTGTTTTGAAATCTGCCGCCGCCTGCACTCTTTTCTTCTGCTTTGGGCAGGCACAGTGAGCGCTGCCCATCTTTCCTCATATGCAGTCTCAGTGACTGCGCCTGTGCGGCTGCCCTGCTTGTGAATCGCAGACCCGCAGTGACTTATGATTTATTCACATTGCGGGGCTGGGATTAACAGGCAGGGCGGCCGCACAGGCGCAGTCACCGAGACTGCATATGAGGAAAGATGGGCAGCGCTCACTGCGCCTGCCCAAAGCAGAAGAAAAGAGCGCAGGCGCCGGCAGATTTCAAAACAGCGGTGAGGAGGCGGCGCCCGGCGCCAAGAAGACATGACTGACGGCTGTGCGGTGTCTGAAGCAGGAGGGAAAGGCCTGCCTCCTTGACTGAAGACAAGGTATTTTGGACAAATAACAAAACTGATTATTTCGGCAATTACAGCACCCAGAACTAAAAGAGCCACCTTGTCAGAATGCAGCATTACTGCTGCACATGGTAGCTCTTTAAGTTAAAAACGCCTGGGGGGGGGGGGGTGACAGGTTCCCTTTAAGACAAGAAACCATGATCTCCTATCTCTAATGATGGGAGCTGCGAAATAGTTAATCCCAGTTGGAAACAATACACCCTCCCAACCCTCACAGAATCTAAAATACGCTTGATATATCGGCTAAAAGAATTGACTAGCTGGGAAACACACACACACTCTTTTTCTTAAAACATGATCAACCTGGATCACAAAATCCTGGGATGCGACCCCAAAAGATACACTTTCCATCCCTTCCCAATTTTCTTCATCTCACCCCCTTCCTCAGATGCCACCATAAGGAACTCACCCTTTCTCCCCAGCCATCCTCCATTGTGTGCCCCGTTCATTTTAATTTTCCCTACTTCTTCTACTTACTCCCAGATGGACTTGCTTAACTACTCATTAATTGCTCATTCACTGCTTAGTTCTTTTACTTGTACCTATTGTTCACGTTTTATATTACCACATCTTACGTTGTATTTACCAAGGCTATTTATCAAAATAAAAAATTACAAAAAACTAAAATAAGTTTTACCAATCTAACATCCTAATTTTTCAAGAAAACAGTGCTAACCAGGGTGTTCTGGTCGTCAAAGAAAAGTAATCACCAACAATCCTATGCCCTATACTTGGTTATCTTGACGTTGTTCCAAGGTCCTTAGATAAAAATGTCTGTGAATAACATTTATTCATTACTAATTATTAATTACTATTTATGAAGGAGTCGGAATTTGGAAACATAGGAGTCGTAACTCAAAATAAGACCTTTTTCACGTCAAAATGGAAAAGACAAAATTGTTGGCTTTACTATTTGAACTTGAAAAAAGGCTATTTGAGGCTGAAACCTTTCTATATTTGCCATTACACTCTCTCTCTCTCTCTCTCTCTCTCTCTCTATATATATATATATATATATATATACGGTACATTTTTTTTTGTAATATAAGATTCAATTGAGAGAACTCTGGTGCCTTGGACACTACTGACAGATATGGCTAAAGTTTTGATGCCCTCAGAAAAACTGAATGACGGAAGGGATGCCTAGGAATTCCAACAATATAACAGTCCTTTCTTCTGTTAATATGGTGTTGTTAAGAGTTATTGTATTAATCTTCTATTCTGTAATGCTGGATAAAATATGTTGTGTACGCCACAGATGTGCAGATTTGGTGGCAGATGAGTTGATGTTACTCCAAGAGCCCGTGACATTTTGACCTTCTGAGAAACAATGACTCTAGCTTTACTGGAATTTACTATTCCATGCCTATGACTGCAAACATTCCCACAGTTTGAACTGCTTGGTATAAATCAATGCTAACTCAAAGCCATATTGACCTGACACGTAAGTGTTGTGTGTGTGCTCGCCGGCCGTACCTACTGAACACGATATGAAGAGGTGACCCATTATGGCTTAGATTTGGTTACTCTAAGGTTGTCCTTCAATGTCACTAATGTATGGGCCTAACATTCTTAAACATGCTAAGAAAATAAACTCACCAGTCACTATTATATGACCTTCATATGTCTGGCAGGTTCAACAAAAGAAGATTTACTATGTGAAAAACCTTTCAAGAACCTTGTGCAAATCTCAGCTTCAAGGAGCCCTGTGACATTGAAGTAGTTGGATATTTGGGTTTGAATGTAGTTATCTCTAAAAGACCCTCTAGTGATCATGGATCCTGTAGCTCTATCCTCTTCACCAGTTATGAGATAGAGACACATTTCTCCTGCACTGGGCACTGTTAGATGTGGTATTACATGGAACCATTGAAATTGCCATCTTCGTCATAGATGGTGGCACTTACTTTTCTAGAGTGGACACTGTTTGCCAAAGCTCTGGCTGGCAGAGGGAGGTCCTGACAAGTGATCATCTACTCTATGGTATCCATAGGCCTAATGAGATTAACTGTTAAAAAATAAAATTGCACGAAAATAAAATATTCAAAGGAATTCCAATAAAGCAGACGTTTGGCATTATAACAAAATGTGCTTTTAACTTCCACTTCTATTACATTAAGGATGTCATATTCTTAAATAATTCAATAGAACACAAGACAACTACACCCAGATATACAATATCTGTTTATTATAAACTAGTGTTAGCTCTTTTGATCATTTCCGCATTGAGAATAAAAATTACAGCTCTAAGCCAAAGAATGCATGACTGATGCTCACCACTTGTAGGGGATGCAAAGACAGAGCCATAAAGATCTGTAGAAAGTTCCGCAGTGATTGCTCTCCTTGCTGCCTACACTAAAATGGAGCCCCCTTCAGCTATGGAATCTGAGAACATTAAATGCTTTGGATAGTAATCATACCAGATAAAGTCTAGAAAAAAGCACTGCATTATATACCAATACTAGACAGATGGCCTCAACACTTCAAATGTTGTATGCCAAAATTTGCTATCCTTGCGTATCTATTCCACCCCAAGAAAATGACTTGGATTAAAAAAATATGTGTTGTTTGGCTTTGCAGTTCAGCCACACAGAAGTTGTCATACCATACACAACTTGCAAAGAGATGTGGCACTGTTTGGGGGGTTTTCATGGCATGTACCACTCTTTTCAGAAAGCCCTTTTAAGTGAGTAGCATGGTAGTGCAGGCTACCTGTACTTCATTAATATCATGGAAAAAGTTTTCCTAAAGTCCCTTATCTTAGAATAGAGTTTCTAACTGGCTTGCTATGTCGTAAGGCTTTTATGGCAGTACTGATGAGATGATTTGGCCGAATTCAGACATCCGTGAACCCGTGATTCATCATGGTCCATGATGTATGGACTGGTCGCGGCTTTCCCACCTCGAACTCAGCAGTTTCATATGTGCCTATGAAAGTGTCAAGTTTGGGTCATGAGACATACGACCAGTCCGTGTACCACGGTTTGTTCTAAGACCCTGTTTCACGGATATCTCAATTCAGCCTTAGAGTTGTAGTACAGGAGAAATCGCATAATGGATTACTAAAGTGATCATACCTAGAATGTACTCAAGAACTGATTTGCACCCGATGTTGTTGCCTAAGCCCTTCAAAATGGGATCGTTGACGCCATTATTCTTCTCTAATGAATATGAACTCCACAGTAATGTGAAATACTGTATATTCATTAAATAATTGTTATCCAGAGAAAGGAAAACAAAAAAGGTAAAGTGGTTAAAGCGAGACAATGACCTGTGATGACGCAGTGGTCTCGCGAAACCGCTACGTCATCGGGTCATTTCGCAAGGGAGCTGCCGGGAGCATCGGGAAGGTAAGAATATCACAATTTTTTATTTTCTTTATTATTTTTAACATTATATCTTTTTACTATTGATGCTGCATAGGCAGCATCAATAGTAAAAAGAGAGAGAGAATTTCCCTGTCTGGAAATTCTTCCACACATGCTCAGTTTCAAAAGACGGCATCTGTCGCTGGATTCCTGCTTTTGATGGCCAGCGACGGATCCTGCGTCCATAGGCTTCCATTACAGCCAACGAAGGACAGCGCAGGATCCGTCGCTGGGCGATTTTCCGACGTACACAAACATTTCTATGTGCGTTGTCTCCTCCCGACAGACAGCAATTTTACGACGGATACAGCGCACAATGGACGAAACGTGTGGCCATCCGTCACAATCCGTCGCTAATACAAGTCTATGAGAAAAAAACAGATCCAGCAGAAACATTTGCTGGATCCATTTTTTTCACAAAACGACGCATTGTGACGGAAACAAAAAGACAGAAGTGTGAAAGAGGGCTTTGGATCTTCAATGGCTCTATCCTAATTAAGCCGGCTCTAAAAAACGCACAATGCAAATTCTAACCATTTACTGATGCATTGTGTATAGACTGCAAAAATACAGGTTATCTGCCAATTAAATAAAAAACAAATAAACTAAAATCGAGAACATAACAAATAGGTCTTCCTTCCCGCTTGTAAGAGATATTGAGTGGAAAAGAAGTGTTACGTCTGTGTATATAAATGTTATAATAATGGAGTGGGTCTACGGGTTGCGGAGCTTTTGTAACGTAACTGTGTTTTGACAACAAATGTTCATATTTCATTTGAAATTTATGAAACCTTTGTGCCGGTAATCCCATGAGCAGCTACATGGTAAATGAAAGTAGCAGCCAGTCGAGATTAATAATACTTTGCTTCAGAATGGAAAGGGGATAGGAAAAAATGCTGCTTCTGTCCTCCTTTTTTACACCCGTCCTTTGATTGAGGAAAGCTAGATCTTCTAAGAGGCGCCGTGGTGCTAAGAACATCCTCTTAGTTTATGGGTGATGGCGGTAGACACCGTACGGAACGAGGATGTACAGAAGAGGTGTTTGATGTCTAGGACATCGTTGTAAAGGAACTTGCGTCAAGTCCAACAGTAAGGCTGGCAACTCCATAAATCTTTCATTCTTTGGTAGAATAATCTATAACATACTAAAGAGAGGAGGAATAAAGCGGGTCATACACACCGGTGATATTAGTGGGACCGGTCAACCAGTCAATGTCCGCAAGGGATTCACAAGTCTTTCCTGACACATGACGCAGTGGAAGAGAAGGACTGAAGTTATTGAAATTAAACCACCTAATCTTTTAGTTTCCAGGGGGGTAAGTTGCCATCAAAAGATTCCGACAACGGCTTGCTACCTTCTTCCCGATCTACTTTGAATGCATATGGGCGGTTGGGAGAGAAAACAGTAAGCCAATAAAATCCTCGTCTGAAAATTATCTGATATGTACAGTATCTCCACTTTTAGACCTAATGGACTAGTTGTCATGAAAGATATCAAAGTAAGGGCAACAAGCTTACAAACTCCTTCATGTAAATGGGGTGTTTTTTAAGGTGTTCCAAAAACAGTTGTCTCATCTTATTAAATTGTAAAATAAACTGCAGATTGTTTTGGCTAAAAAAAGAAAAGCAATTTTGCAATGTGCCAATTATTAAAAATTGATTCCGTTCTCGAGATGGAGGTCTAGATTTTTGTTTATCTGTTGTTTCACCACTACTCTTCACCTATATTGTTTTCCCACGTATTATCTAAGGGAAAGTGTAGGGGAGTAAGGGATAGCCTACGTGGAGCGGGGGCGCCAAATAATCATTTCTTAGGGTGCCAACCCCCGCAGCAAGGTAGGCGCCAGTAGTAGGTATATCTAGGATCTCAATAGGTTAGTTTTGGTGACCTATTCTTCTATTTGTGGTATCTATGTTTTAGTGGGTTGGGGTTTTATATTTAAGATTAATAAAAGTCATAGTTTTAAGGGATTATATGTACGCATACTAAGTTTTGATTCCTATATATATTTTGTTCTGAGTATTTACAGGTTGTTGACTCAGAGGTGGACGGTTTCCTAGGCAAGGAGAGTGTACTCGTAAGCTGTTTGCGATACAGCTTGCAAAAGCCTGATCTCTGGAGAGGCAAAGCTGCAGCTGCTAGCCGTATAAGAGAGAACACAGTTTGAGTCGGCGGCTCAGCCATGCCACTGGCTTGAACTGTCAATCTTCAGGATCGCTCTGCCCTCGGCAAGAAGGAAGAAGTGATGCAGGGCTGTGGTGCACTACTGAAGGTTGAAAAGTAGACAACCCCTTTAAAACCAACCATACATCACTCAGCTACTTCTTTAGGCTTCAGCATAAACACTCAGTTTTGCCAAGAAAGCATTCAGTGTTTTTTTTTCCTCATTTCACACCAGGAGTGACACCACTAATGTATGTTCCCTGTTTGGGGTAAAATACTTCCCAGTCACCATTTTCTGCTGTTCTTGGCACTGCTCCGGCTGTCTTCTGCTAATTGTGACTGGCCGGTGTTCTGGTTGTCACGGCTCCCGGGTAATACTGATGTGGGATACGCTGCACACAGCAGCAAGGGAGCTGAGCAAGGAACAGGCTACTAACCAGGTACAAACAGGACCTGAACCATGTGACAGAGTATGAGGTGATCAGAGGCGGAGCCAGACACCGGGGAACAGAGAAAGGATAAACTCAAGAGAGTAGTCGAACAAGCTAAGAGCGGAGTCAGGAGATCAAGAAGTACCAAAGGGGTGAGACAGGATTGTCAGAAGAGAAGCCAGAGGTCAGAAATCCAGAAGAACAAACAGAGTACAGAGAGCAAGGAAAACAACTGCAAAACGGGCACACACTCCAGAGGTGAGGCACACAGACTAGAACAGAAAGTATAGCTGACAGCGAATCCTAGTCTGGAGTGAGTATAAATACCCCTCCCAGATCGAAAGAGATGTCAGCAAAACTAACCCTGAGAGAACAGGACATTAACCATGTCCTAACCATGACACTGGTGTTTCCTGGTGGGACTGGAAGGCACTTCTCAGTGTTAGTCCATGAGCGCTAGAGTGAGGCCAGAACGAAGCTCTCCCTGACGAACATAAAGAGCTTGATGTGACTTCGGGTCACAAGATGGTGGAACAGGACCGGCGTGGTGCTGGGAAGAGAAAAGGGTGCCGGTTGGTAAGTATTTCACTACAGGCGTGGAACAGACATTACTGATATCACTCCAGTGGTGAAATATACATATAAAAAAATACCAGTGTGGAATTTAACTGAGGACAGAGCATATTTTAATACAACATGCCCAATCCCTCTTTTACTCCAAGAACACAGGATGCTAACACGGCGGAAAACACTGGTCGATTCAGCTTCAATCAGTGGGTACTACTCTTTCCATCCTACTATGGAAATGGCGTAGCAAGCCATGAAGAAGGGGACACATTTTGTGATCAAAGCATCTATCCTGTGCATACATATCTAGGGAGGGATTTGTATGGTAAAATCTATTGAAAGGGCAATTTGTTCTTTAGCTCAAAACACAACACTAGAGAATACAGACAAGGGAAAATGAAGGAGGTCACGAAAGGTAATGACATCCTGACTTAATAAATAGGACATCTAAAAAAGCAAATTTCTACAAAGGGAACCCAGCTGCAGTGCGGGGAGGGCAGACCGTCCCTCTAATATGTCTTTAGTTAGCTATGCTGCATTAATAGATTAACTTAACAATGGTTCATTCTCTCTAAATTTCATTATAGGCTCCAAACAATGGAAATAATGGGGTTCTAATCCAATATGTAAATTGCCCTTTGCATGTGACGGAAAACATATGACTACTTCGGTTTCTTTTTAACAAATATTTTCAAGGGGCAAAAAAAGATCCTTTTATATTAATGAAAACTCATTAAAATGATTATTAATCCCTCTGTCTGGCAAATGTATAATTACTTGGACTCATTATCAGGTGAGCGGTGAGCCATATGCTATACACAGGCCAATTGGTGACACATCGCCGTCATCATACTCTTAAGGAAACACGACGAAAATCCAATGTGGGCAAAATCTGTAATGAGATTGTATGTTTTCAGCATTTCCATGAGTTTCCTCTGTACTTTCATACAAATGAATTTTAATTGATAAAATTATGTATTAACAATTCCCAGAAAATTACTACGATTGCAAAGACATAGAGACAGAGGACAGAAAGTAGGGGGAGTTCTCTCTCCAGAGAGGCTGGATTTCTGTTCAGGACTCGAAAGCCATTGGACAATGGTTGAAATAATGCATGCTGGGAAGTGAGGTCAAAGGACGTTCCTGCATCTATAGTGCTGACAGAATGCTAACGTACACTTTTAAAGAGTAGATTGCAAGTTTCAAAGCACGGAAATCAGGCCAGTTCCTGCAGATAGTAGTCGTGAATTTGCAATAAAAAAAATGATTATGCCTTTCTAAAGGCGACTTCTTGAATATACAATGTAGTTTATCATTTATTAGAGCATAAAAATTATACATATAAAATAAATAAAATGTAAATATACACTGTTCAAAAAATAAAGGGAACACTAAAATCCCACATCCTAGATATCACTAAATGAAATATTCCAGTTGTAAATCTTTATTCATTACATAGTGGAATGTGTTGAGAACAATAAAACCTAAAAATGATCAACGTAAATCACAACTAATAACCCACGGAGGTCTGGAGTTGGAATGATGCTCAAAATCAAAGTGGAAAATGAAGTTAGGCTGATCCAACTTCAGTGGAAATGCCTCAAGACAAGGAAATTATGCTCAGTAGTGTGTGTGGCCTCCATGTGCCTGTATGATCTCCCTACAACATCTGGGCATGCTCCTAATGAGGCGGCGGATGGTCTCCTGAGGGATCTCCTCCCAGACCTGGACTAAAGAATCCGCCAACTCCTGGACAGTGTGGTGCAACGTGACGTTGGTGGATGGTGTGAGACATGAGGTCCCAGATGTGTCCAATCGGATTCAGGTCTGGGGAACGGGCGGGCCAGTCCATATCTTCAATGCCTTTATCTTGCAGGAACTGCTGACACACTCCAGCCACATGAGGTCTGGCATTGTCCTGCAGTAGGAGGAACCCAGGGTCAACTGCACCAGCATATGGTCTCACAAGGGGTTTGAAGATCTCATCTCAGTACCTAATGGCAGTGAAGCTACCTCTTGCGAGCACATAGAGGGCTGTGCGGCCCTCCAAAGAAATGCCACCACACACCATTACTGACTCACTGCCAAACCGGTCATACTGAAGGATGTTGAAGGCAGCAGATCGCTCTCCACGGCGTCTCCAGACTCTGTCACATCTGTCACATGTGCTCAGTGTGAACCTGCTTTCATCTGTGAAGAGCTCAGGGCGCCAGTGTAGAATTTGCCAATCTTGGTTTTCTGTGGCAAATGCCAAGCGTCCTGCACGGTGTTGGGCTGTGAGCACAACCCCCATCTGTGGACGTTGGGCACTCAGACCATCCTCATTAAGTCGGTTTCTAACCGATTGTGTAGAGACATGCACATTTTTGGCCTGCTGGAGGTCATTTTGCAGGGCTCTGGCAGTGCTCCTTCTGTTCCTCCTTGCACAAAGGCTGAGGTAGCAGTCATGCTGCTGGGTTGTTGCCCACCTACGGCCCCCTCCATGTCTCCTGGTGTACTGACCTGTCTCCTGGTAGAGCCTCCAGCCTCTGGACACTGACAGACACAGCAAACCTATTTGCCACAGCTCACATTGATGTGCCATCCTGGATGAGCTGCACTACCTGAGCCACTTGTGTGGGTTGTAGAGTATGTTTCATGCTACCTCGAGTGTGAAAGCACAACCAACATTCAAAAGTGACCAAAACATCAGCCAGAAAGCATTGGTACGGAGATGTAGTCTGTGATCCCCACCTGCAGAACTACTCCTTTATTGAGGGTGTCTTGATAATTGCCAATAATTTCCATCTGTTGTCTATTCCATTTGCACAACAGCATGTGAAATTGATTGTCAAACAGTGTTGCTTCCTAAGTGGACAGTTTGATTTCACAGACATTTGATCCACTTGGAGTTATATTCTGTTATTTAAGTGTTCCCTTTACTTTTTTGAGCAGTGTATATAAAAAGTAATAATAATAGTAAAAAAAAACTCCACTGATTAACATGCTTCAGCAGTGGACTCACATACGTGACCGCACACATAAACAATACAAACCAGCATGTATGCGGGAGATGGCGTTCTCTAGTAAATCAAAACTGATACTACGTCACTCCAGATGCTGGATGTGATGCTGGGCTTGTATTCAATATGCCATTATTCACACATACAGACAATACAATAATACATCAATAAACATCAAAAGTATTGATCACAATAAATAATACAAATAAGCAATAGAGGAACGACCATATTAAAATTGCAGAAGTACAAACAATACACAAAATAATACACTTTTTTCCAAGGAGATCTTCAACCCCTTTAGGCACCAGACAATTCAACCAGAAGATCCAGAACATCTCTCGTCTACGTAACTTTCTAAACCTAGGCAGATGACGTTTCAATCAATTCCATCGGTGCTTCCTCCTAATTCTGGAGATGATGGTGGAATAAGGTCTCTCAATGTTCTCGTCCTCCTATACATAACCACCAACTTATCCCCAATACAAAATTTAAATAGGGAAATAAAATGCACCCCAATTTTTTTATTATAATATTCTGAATTCATTTTGCATTATTGTTGTTTTTATTGTTGTAAGTGGTGACAAAGGATAAGTTAAATTGTACGCCCTTTCTTTATACCCAAATTCATCTCTCTACTCCTAGAGCTTAGTTCTATTCAACATTCCATTCAACTTCCTTTTTTGTTCCTTCCAGGATGAGTCAAAAATAAAGGCTCCCATACACTAATGTTGGCTGAACCTGCTGATATTGACAAGTTCTGCTGATGGTCTAATGCGTATGGAGGTGCCAGCTGACTGATGGGAAGGAAAGATGTCGATTGGTAATGTTCGAATTTGGGCTGTTGATTGCATTGTCCACCCAAAGATAAGCCACCGGCCAACGTGTCAGTAGGCGGCTTTCTCATGTATTACACAAGAGCACTTGGCCGAACGAATGCTCCTGTGTACGGTAGAGTCAGCTAAGATGGCTGTTGGCCAACCAATCGGCCGAAGAATCGTTATGACAACAGCCATCTAATGTGCATGGCTGGCCTAACCCTCTATCCCAATCATATCCACCTGACTATAAAAGTCTACTTCCCAGGAGCAGTTCCTCCCCATAAACATTGTTTGGCACATTTACTTTCCACTCCCAAAATCAATGAAGCTGTTAGTGTCAAATCACTTATAGATCTCTTTTTTTAATATTCTCGCAAAATTTTAGCCACCCCATTAATTACCATAAATATTTTTTTATTTTGCACCCTTCTTCAGAACCCTGTGTTGTGCCGTATCTATGCTGAAAATATATGAATGAAGTGACACATGGTCATTACTATTCCCCTTAGAGAGGGGAGAGTGTGACACTGGCAGATCTGATTGGACAATGTAGAGACTGCCCTCGCTCCAAATGTTAACACCCATATGTCAATTTACTTATGAATGTCTAGGAGGAAAGTCCAGACGAAAAGTTCTATGAAACAATACCCCAACATTTTTGGATTACTCGTAATACAAGTACCGTATTTTTCGGACTATAGGACGCACCGGACTATAAGGCGCACCCAGGTTTTAGAGGTGGAAAATAGGGAAAAAAATATTTGAAGCAAAAAAAATGTGGTAAAATATTTAATAACATAAATAACATACTATTATATATGGTGTTATTATATATAATAGTATGTTATTATGTTGGAAGCTGCGGGACCAGTGTGGTGTCTGTGAAGTACGATATGAAGACGCTGGAGGGTGAGTATAAGGGTTCATTTCCACATGCGAGGCACACGTCCGTATCTCGCATGTGGAAACCAAGCTCTGGCGCCGGCACTTTGGAGCGGAGCTGTGCAGCTCCATGTGTTCCTATGCGGCCGCACGCTCCGCTCTGGAGTGCCGGCTCCACAGCTTGGTTTCCACATGCGAGATACGGACGTGTGCCTCGCATGTGGAAATGAGCCCTAAGAATGGGGGCACAGGGCTTATAGTGAAAGCACCACTCCAGCACTGCAAAATAACACTGGAGTGCTGCTTTAAAATCCCATGGGAGAACTATAACTCCCAGCATGTCCTGCAGATCCTATGACATGCTGGGAGTTATAGTTCACCAAAGGAGTGGCAGAGTGCTTTATTGTGTTTTGTAAAGACTGACCTCTTAATTGTGGCAGCCAGCCACACTGTGGTGAGGTAAAAGCTGGAGCATCCCATGGCTGCACACACAGAGCCCTCCCTGTTGTTGTTGCCTTTGCACAGCGCAGGACATAAGAGGAAGCTGCAGATTCTAGGAGGGAGTCTGAAGGACCTGTGATGATGTCAGAAGAGGGAGGGCTCTGAGCTGCCATGTGATGCTCAGCCCGCCCACTTCTGACATCACACAGGTCCTCCCTGTGCACCACAGACAGCTCAGCGTCCAGCACAGGCAGGTAGGCAGCGATCTCCTGGCCCCTGCTGCTGCTGCCTCCTCCCCCGGACACACAGATTCTCCCCGGAATCAGTGCTGGGGAAACTGTGTGTCCCTGCTTAAGTGCAGCATTGCTGCTCCCGGCTCACTGCTCAGCTGATCGGTGGGCGGGGAGCAGCTAATAAATATTCACTGCACTTAATCAGCGGGGCCATGTGCTTTCCCCAGCAGCTGATTCCGGGCAGCGGGGACATCCTGAAGTGGGATAACAGTGCGATCCCACTCGCTGCACATGCTATATCCGTACTATAAGACGCACCCACACTTTCCTCCCAAATTTGGAGGAATAAAAGTGCGTCTTATAGTCGGAAAAATACGGTATGTACTTTGACAAGTCAGGAGAGGCTACAAGTTCTCTTTATTGGGAGACTCAAAGGGAGAAACGGTGTAGTCCACCATAATCATACATAAATCTTTTTGGAGCCTGATAGGTGGCATCTCTACCACCATCATCAATGATTGCACAGATGCCACATTGCATTCCGATGCACAAAAATGCGACGATGTGGAGCCCATAGCTGGTCAATCATAGTAAAATATGGTAGGATTGGGGGGGGAAATAATTCAGGAACAAACAAAAAAACAGCATTTGGGGCAACGATCTGTCCAGAAGACAAGACTAAAAGATATTTCTATTTTTATGTAAAAAAAACCTCATAAGAGCTACTTGGATAATTTCTCTGATCTCGATGTGAAAGCAGATCAGCGGCATTTAACTCTTTAAGATGTTGGTTTATGAAAATTTATCAGACTTTGTCTGCCACCACCAGACAGAACCCAGACGACGATGTGAGTTTTATTACCCACGGGGTCTTTGTTGCTATAAGTCAAAAAATAGCATTAAATATTGGGAATATATGGGGTGGGCTTAGTCTTTTAACCCATTACTCCCTGCAAGGATGAATCCCTCAAGACGACTTTAGGGTCTTTGAAAACATATAGGCATAAGAGCAATAACCAGTTTATAGTCGGGTGGGAGGGTAAGAGGGGCGCCAGATGCTTCTGCCACCGCCTGGGACGGTATGAGGTCAGACAGAGGTTACTAGAACGTTCTGATGGAATCTCTCCCTCTCTGCTCATTATCCTACGCTGCAAAATTGGTGTGCATATGCCCCCCCTATATATAACGGATGAAGCGTATAAGAATATATAGGTGCGCGCACACTCGCACACTTATCAAGGTAAATTTCATCAGTATTCAAGGAATGATTAAAGCACTTCAACAATTTATTTCAATAAAAGAAGACTTAGCTGAAAGGAGTATAAATGATGAAAACTTGCTTTAAACTGATTTATTTCCCGCAGCAATAAAAGGAATGTTTCTTCACTCAGCTGTTTAATATGCAAATATGCAGAGCATCCAGCGTCTGACAGCACATCATTAATAAAACCTTGCACTAAGCGCGGCTCCCGATATTTCATCCTGATGGAAATACATGATGATGATTTTGGACTGTATAATTTCTGAGTTGGAACAATGTGTTTCGCGATGATGAAATTCTGCAATCGGCACCTCTGCCTGTGGCTTCCTAACAAGTTAACCTCATGTACGGGGGACTGAGAGGGTCTTTATTTGGTGTGATGCTATAAAGAAAAAAATGCTACTTGTATGAACAATAAATATACTAAATCTAGACCTAATCCGCCAATTTGCCTTACTTCTTTCTAATTATATAGCACGCTGCCAACATATTCTGCAATCATTTATATCAGTTACTGTGCCAACGGGTCTCAGAATTTAGCTTTTTATTATTTTTCTTTGGCTTCTTCTATAGCACCATCATATTCTACAGCATTGTCCTCTCAAACGCACTCTTGGTCCAATTCAGTCGTGTAACTAGGGTCCCATGAGCCCTCCTGCAAAATTTAGACTGGGGCGCCCCCCAGCATGTTGGTGAGATCAATGGGCCCAAATTCCAGTATTAATGTCCCTAATCCTGGACCACTTCTACTAATCATTTCCCCAATCCTGGTATAATATCCCCCATGCTGATCCCAACCTGTTATAAAGTTGCCCTTCAAAGCACCATCCTGGAGTAATGTCCCCCATCATAGGGCACTACTTGTAAGAATTTTCCCCATCCTGTTATAATGTCCCCCATGCTGATCCCAACCTGTTATAAAGTCCCCCTTCATAGCACCGTCCTGGAGTAATGTCCCCCATCATAGGGCACTAATTGTAACAATTTTCCCCATCCTGTTATAATGTCCCTATCCTGATCCCAACCTGTTATAAAGTCCCCCTTCATAGCCCCGTCCTGTATTAATGTCCCCCATCCTGGGACACTTCCTGTAATAATGTCCCTCAGACTGGACCACTTCCACAAATAATTTCCCCAATCATGTTATAATGTCCCCATCCTGATCCCATTGTGTGATAAAGTCCCCAATCATAGCCCCTTCCTGTAATAATATCCCCATCCTGGCCCACTACTTGTAATAATTTCCCCCATCTTGTTATAATGTCCCCCATCCTAGCCCCATTTTGTAATAATGGCTCCCAACCTGGCTTATTACTGTAATAAAGCCCCCCATCCTGGCCCTTCCGTGTAATAATGTTCCCCTTCCAGGTGACATCAGCATCTGGCCTCTGATAGGTCTGTGGCCACTATAACAATTATAAAGCAGGGAGCCGGTGGATCTCTGCACTGCAATACATTTCAGCTGAAAGTACGTTCAAGGACACACAATCAGCTGACAAACGAGGCTGAGGTTGGTGGACCCCCTGACCCAACGGGACCGGTCGAAGTTGCACCCTCTGCAACCACAATCGATATGCCCTTGGTACAATTTCATAGGAGGCCACTCCTTGGTTTTGGATTGTGAGAGACAACCTAGTAGAAAAACAAATGTATGGGAGACAACATATAGGGAAGGATCATAAAATCTCCATACAGGCATCATTAGTCGGATTTGTACGCAGTTTTGTGACATTGTAAAAAAGTAAGGTCAGTGCGTTGCATGAAAGTATTAAGTCTTAAGGTACCGTCACATTAAGCGACGCTGCAGCGATATCGACAACAATGCCGATCGCTGCAGCGTCGTTGTGTGGTCGCTGGAGAGCTGTCACACAGACAGCTACACAGACAGCTCTCCAGCGACCAACGATGCCGAAGTCCCCTGGTACCCGATGTTTACCCTGGTTACCAGCGTAAACGTAAAAAAAACCAAACAGTACATACTTACATTCTGGTGTCTGCCGCGTCCCCCGGCGTCAGGCTTCCCTGCACTGTGTAAGCACCGGCCCTAAAGCACAGCGGTGACGTCACCGCTGTGCTTTGCTTTACGGCCGGCACTGACACAGTCAGTGCAGGAAGCTCTGAGCAGCAGCGCGGACGCCGGGGGACGTGACAGACATCAGAGGGTGAGTATGTAGTGTTTTTTTTTTACTTTTACAATGGTAACCAGGGTAAATATCGGGTTACTAAGCGCGGCCCTGCGCTTAGTAACCCGATATTTACCCTGGTTACCATTGTAAAACATCGCTGGCATCGTTGCTTTTGCTATCAAACACGACGATACACGCCGATCTGACGACCAAATAAAGTTCTGGACTTTCAGCAACGACCAGCGATATCACAGCAGGATCCAGATCACTGCTGTGTGTCAAACACAACGATATCGCTATCCAGGACGCTGCAACGTCACGGATCGCTATCGTTATTGTTGCAAAGTCGGTTAGTGTGAAGGTACCTTTAGTCTGGACTGTTAAGGGAACAGAACAATGGAATTCATGCCGAAGAAGGTATGCATCATACAACAAACACAAATGGCGCTTCATAGATTACATCCGGCTTCCATCAAGGTACCTCTCAATTTACCCATAAAAAAATTCTATAAGGTAAAAAAAAATGATGGATTTTGTGATAGAGGCTTTGATGAAAATGTGATGAAAGCAATAGAATGACACACTAGTCCTTGGTGGAGTGGGCTTCCCAAAGAAAAAGCTAATACACAAGATTATGCAAAATAGAGAAAAAGTTCCAAAAAAATCTTATCTAGACATAGGAGTAGACTTCCCAAAAAGGTGGTTTGTTGCATAGCTTTTAATATACACAAAGAAATAAATAAAGGTTGTTATCATATGTTCTAGTGCCAAAAAAAAATCAGTAAGAGGAATATTCTGAGAACACACAGCTGGAAAGAGTAGGAGGAAGTGGATTCCTACCAATGTAAGCTTCTCATCAGGACTAGACTTGAAATGGCTAGGTAGCATGTCCATAACAACTGGCCCTTCTAGAAAGATAAGTTGTTCCATCAACAAAGTAGAACATTTTAGAAGATCTGGCCTAATAGACAAGGCAACCATGGATATCTCTGCCCTGAAAATATAGTATTACCTAGCCATATTCCAATTATTCCATATGATACAAAAAAAGGCCAAAATTTGTCACTAGTACAACTCTGTGCTCTTAGAGTACTGGGCATAGCATCCCCTTAATTATGTCTGAAGGCTGTACAAGAGAACATAGACATGTGTTGTCTTCAAGAGACAAACATCTCTTTCCGGAATCCATAAAAACCTCCAAAAAAGGTAAAATCAACCAATGTACAAACACCTTTCTTAGAACATTTTTGGAGTTTTCTGTGTTTCATTTTTTGAGTAGATTCAACAAGTTAAAGGGTCACTCAATAGCATATGGAAAATCAGGAATGACCCGAAAGTCTGTAACAATATTAACTTGCTGGCATTATCCTGGAGTCATTGTAAAAGTAGATCAACTTCATATTAAAAAGCTCAAACATTAAAAATACATTTTATCTTTAGAAGGTCACATCAAGTAAAAAATATCATCTGCGTCTCCTATATTCTTTTTCTTCTCGGTCTCATATATTATTTAGGCGACGCTGATTATCTGTCTTTAGCCATTCTCCACATCACTGTCATTACGCTTTGTTATTGTTCTTTTATGTCTTTGTGTGTATAGGTATTGACTTATCCTGAATACATTTACCTATTACGGTATATGTTGTTGGTTTTTTTTCAAAGACTTACCGTATGCTGGCAGGTTTGAACATGGAATACAAAGCAGGTACACAAGAATTCACCAAAATTCCTAAAACAAAAATCACAACTTTCCTTGGAAACACCAACTTTTCTCTATCCACCACCAGAAAACAAATATAGTATTGCACATTAAATGTCTTTTATTGCCCATATGTCCTACTAATGCACATGGATGTGATAAAAGGGTTTCACATTCCGAATGCCGATCCATAAAAGTGCATTTACACTGCACAACTATTATTCCTAGGACCTCTAGTATCATCTGATGAATAAGCCAAATGCTCAATTGTTGGGTGAAATAATCTTTTGTGCTGCTCAAATGATCATCTTCCTTGGCAGCTCATGATTCTGTGTAAACAGGATTCACGCTGTCAAAAACAATGGCAGCCTATGCGCAGTAAGCGATCCATTACAGATTGTTCAGCGCAGAACTGAAATGCGACGATCAGCAAGTAGTTGATCAGCCGCAGGTTGATTTTACGTAAACAGACCCTTTGATGATCTATGGATTGACTATCATGTTACAAGGATTTTCTGGCATTTATTTATTTTACGTACTTTGGTGTGTGGGAGGAAACCCACACAAACTTGGGGAGAACATACAAACTCCTTGTAGATGTTGTCCTTGGTGGGGTCTGACCCCAGGACCCCAGCGCTACAAGGCAACAGTGCTAACCACTAATGGACTTTAGTGGGGTTGTCTATCTACCTGAAGACATGAAAGTAATGGAGGAGGTCCTCATCTACTAGCTGGTTTGGAGTGCAGCTATGAAGAGCAACTCTCTCTATGAAGAATTCAGCCTGTCTGTGCATCACATCAGATGCCCATTGCATTGATTCAAGAAAAAAAGATTCCCTAGGCAGCAGGACTCTTTGTGATCAACTGGTTTAGGCAACCAGATAAACCCATTTAATGGTGCCATATATATTAGATGACTGTAGGTCAATCATTCAGCTGAAAGACCGGTTCAGCCTACTCAACTATACATACGAGTGTTCATTCACCACTGTGTTCTTTATGAGAAAGCTGCCGACTGATATGTTGGTTGGTGGCTTATGTCAGAGAGAACAATGTGATCAGCAGTCCGAAATAGCACATCTGCGCTCAGCACCTCTCTCGACTATTAGTCAACCAGTACTTCAATACACAGTAGAGCATCAGCCGAACCTGTCGATAACGGAGGATTCAATGGAGGCATTCACTTTGGAACCATTATAGGCGCAAAGAGGAAGGCTAGGTGTCAGCAGGATCTGAATATCGGCAGGTTCGAAAGACATTAGATAACTGCTATGACCAAATCACGAAATTGATCCTTAAGATTAGGCACAAAATTCTGCCTCCATTACTTCGCCTCCATTCACTACCTACTGTAACTTTATGGCATAATACGGTTAGATTTTATTAAAGGTTATTTCTATAACAGCTCATTCGGACGTCCATTTTTTTTCCATGTACACCAAAAATTGTCCTGTTTCATCAGTGTTTTTGAGCAGAGTTTCAAACAAACTTTAGCAAAGTGTCATCAGAATTTGGTTTGATTTTTAACAGTTGTTCTCGGATGAGAAAAAAAAAATAGAACTCGTACGTGAAAAACGGACGTCTGAATGAGGCCTTAGGCTGAACCCAAAAAATTTTATAAAATTAACTTGGTGTTTTACCATTTTTACCAAGTGAATATGAAGGTGGTTCCACCAATATTTCTTTCGAAGTAATAATAATAATCTTTATTTATATAGCGCCAACATATTCCGTAGCGCTTTACAGTTTAACAGCTTCAAACACAACAGTCATAAGTAACAATGTTAACAATACAATAATCAAAGCAACACAAGACGACCCTGCTCGTGAGAGCTTACAATCTACAGTGAGGTGGGGGAGATACAAAGTACAGGTGTGTATTTACAATGATGTATTTACAATGATAGGTATCCTAATTTCCAAAAATGACTAATCCTATAATAAACGCGTATAGCATAAAAACAAGGAGCAAGGAGATATTAACACCATTTTAGAAAGGGGGAAAAAAGACAATCTGCAAAAACCAGGCATTTAACCCAAAGGTCAAAAACATGAAATGCTTTAAAGTCTAAAGGACTATTCTTTGTAGCATGACTGCTATGATCAATCCGTAATCCTTCTCACAAGTTAATTAGGAATTAATCATTGATAAAGGCTATTGTATTTTCCCGCTTGCCTCCCAAATGTAAAAAAAACCAGAGGATTTTTTCAAAGCAAATGGCGCAAACGAAAAAAAAAAATCTAAAACTTCTTTTTCTATTTTATTTAGATGGTTATCCGGAATATTACATCAAATATTTCATCACTTTGCAAACTTTATTAAACTTTAAGGGATTTCCTTTGAATTAATTTCCAGTGGGATCTGCCAAGATATACAAAAAGTCTAGAGGGTTGCATTATAGGGGGAAGCCTTACAGGTTTGAGCAAACGTCTCCTGGCTGGTCCCCGGAATGTTTCTCATTTTCTGCGCAGGCTAATATGTCCGCATAACTCAGATGGGATTAACCAATTAAACATTTCCCAACGGTCTTTACAAGCGCGCTCCTGGCATGTTCCTCGTATGGAGGAAACCTCTACGGGAGGATGCGATAGAAATCGTACACAATTTGGAAACAGGATGGGGACATCAAAGACAAGCTCGTATTGAACTAACATGTATAATTAAGGAAGTGGAGGCCGGTAACAGTAGATTTGCATAAAATGGTAATAAATCTCCCGTGGAGCCTGGTTATCTCTGCTTTAGGGAAAGCTATTGTAGGTTCAAGTTCCTGAATGGTTGCATGTAGGAGACGTAAAAGAGATAAACATGATTTACAAATCAGTTAGGAAAGCTTTATGAGTAGAGGAAAAAAAAAAAGAGATAAGCAAAGCAGACACTAGTGAAATGGTAAAAGCTAAAGAGGGAAAAAAGAATTCTCATTCTTGGAAAATTAAAATTTGGTGCCTAAGCTCAGAGTAATCTATGGGTTAAATTATACAAGTTACACACTTTGTATAACGTTTAAAACGGTGGTCCGAAACTAATATTGATTTTCATCCTAAACTTTTCTCCATTTATTTTAATAATATACAAACTTTTCTAATATGGTTTAATTAATAAGTCTCTATTCTCCCTGCCTTTAAGCTAATTGCTTTATTTTATTTTTTAAAACTATTTCCGTTAAACTAAATCTGACATATGCTCAGTATAATCTCCATTCGCACTGAGCAATATTCTTCTCAGTGCACAGTGACAGTGCGCTCCCTTGCTGGCTCTTATAGGAAGTGATGAGCTGGCAAGAGAACGCACTGTCAGTGTACATGGTAACAAAAGAATGCGAAGAGCAGAGATCAGTGTTGCCCCCAAAACAGACATCACTTTCAGGAGCAGGGCTATTCTCTGCTCACCTCATACTCTCCTTACAATGTGCACTGGCAGTGCGCTCTTTTGCTGGCTCGTCTCTACTAAATAGGGCCAGCGAGGGAGCGCACTTGGCATGATCCTCAGAAGACATCCATAAAAAACATTTGATTACCACACCATCTTGACTTAAATGACTAGATTTAAAGACAGGAAAGAGGTAGCCATATTTCAGAGGGGCCCAGAAATAAAAGAAAATCCATTATATGTTCAGGAGTATAGCAAGTATATTCAAAGCCAAATATTCAAGAGTGGAGTTTTGCAGCTAAAACTTTCATTTTACTCCCTTGAGAGCCACTCAGGGTCTTTAGTGGCTCTTACTGGGATTCTGGCTCCCATCGTTCACAGCAGGGAGGAGGCTTTTCGTACAAAATTGTTTGTGAACAATACATCCCTACTTCCAATAGGTGGCGTTAAGTTTGTCTGAAAAGACAATTTGCATTAAGATAGTGAATCTCTTTTAAAAAACTTGCAGTACTAGTCACAACCCATAGGCAAAAACTATGGATTGTGCGGAGGCAGACCAGAATACCGATGGGCGAGTTGGAGCTAGTATTCAACAACTAGCCTCTACTGCTCACAAAGCATTGTCACATTGCCAGCATGTACAGTGTGAAGTACCAGAGCATGGTTACGTCGCACACCAGTCAGTGAGCTGTCACTTGCATGTGCAGGTGCACAACTGCCAGAGCGGTAGTAGCTGTAGTTGACTTGCGGAAATCGGCTCTCACGCAGAGTACTGTGACAATCTGGGTAAGTTGTTAGAAACCACTGAACCACTAAGTTGAACACATGAGCCAAGCATGGTACATGTGTGAGTTCGCCAAGCTTCACAGCCACCACCATTATCACACACGACCATGCCTGGTTGTAGGTTCAGCAGCGAGAGTCACAGATCTGTCTGGTCTGCTACTCTTTTCAACAACTCTGCGGCAGTGTGCTGTTTGTCTCCTAGAAAAATTAGATTCAGCAGAGCCTGTTGTTGCTTTGCAGAGGCAGTGTTGCAGAGCTTCCAGCTCCCGGCTGATGTGGACAACATGCTCTGAGACGATAAATTGGAGATGGGGGATAAAGAAACGCAGGAGCGGGTGCAGGAAATGGTGTAGGAGGTGGATGAACCCCTGATAGAAGTAGGGCTAGCAAACCTCGGAGTCGGAGGAACATGTGCCGTGCCAGGGTCGGACTCAACACCAGCCTGCAAAAGGTTCACCCAGTGTGCAGTCAGGGAAATGTTCCATCCCAGGCCACAAGCGCTTGTCATGTATCAGTCGTTAAGTAGACCATCCCAGTAACTGCGATGGTAAGGGCATGGGTGTTGTTCCTGGACACGTGCTGGTACAAGGCAGGGATACCACACTGGGAGAAAGACTGGTGGTATGAGACTGAGTACTAAGGGGCGGATTACTACCATGAGTCAACGGAAATCCTGCATCTACAAGCCTAAACAGCAACATTTCCACGTCAAGCAGCCTGGAAATGTGCCTGTTTAGCGTTTGGGCCTGTGGGTGGGAAATTTCTTTTTTGTTCCACGGCCTGGGGTAGGAACAGCTGAACGCTGTGCTGAGAAAATTATTTGGACATGCCTGAAGATGGTGCCTCAGAACGTGCAAGGACAGGTGCAGGGTGGCAGGCATCAGTGCCGCTATCATGGACAGGGGATTGGCACCTAGCACAGGAGAAGAGGTAGTGGTGTCACTCGCTGGCACCAATTGTGGACCCAGGAGTTCATCCCACTGATGCGGGTGCTTAGATGACATATTCCTGATCATGCTGGTGGTGTTTAGACTTCTAGTGGTCAGGCCCCTGCTGATCTTTGCATGGCACAGATTGCAAATGACCATTTTTTGTCTCAGAACTCTTTTAAAAAGTCCCAACTGGGGCACATCTAACTCTTTGATGGAGAAATTCACGAGTGTTGTGCTCTGCGGAACAGTTGCCCGCCTTCTTCCTCTGGTCACCCCACTGCCTCTTACTGCCTGTTTCGGTGCTGCCGATCCCTCCAACTCAGCACTGCTGTCGTCGCTCTGCATGCCAGCTTCCCAAGTTAGGTCAGTGACTTCGTCATCCATCACCTTCTCTTACACCATCACACCCTGGTCCTTTTATAACCTCTGATTAGGTAATGTGGCCAATCAATCACAGTAGTGCCACTATCATGATGGCTACGGCATTACAGTGACTGGCAGGCAATTCCTGTATGTTGATTGTAGAGATGAGCCACCTCCCTAGTGTTCAGGTTCGGTTCGGTTCGTCGAACAGGGGCGTGTTCGGCGAACACCGTCGAACCCCATTGAAACCAATAGCAGGCAAACACAAACACATAAAAACACATGGAAAACACATAGAAAACACCTTTAAAGGTGTCCAAAAGCTGACAAACTGCTCAGAAGACACAACAAACACATGGAAAAGTCACAACTACATATAGTCATGCAAAAGACAAGAGGTGGAGGAGTAAAAGGAGGAGGAGACTCAGATATAGGCATGTCATGCCCTTCTAAAATCAAGAAAGGCTGGAGTAAAAATCTAAACTCACTCCACCAACACCCAGATATCTTGACAAAAAAAATAAAAAAATAAATATCTTTAGGTTGAATGGCGGCGGGTCCATTCAGAACACTTTCCTTAGAAGAGGTAGTGGTACCCCCGTTGGGAGTTGTGCCAAAAAATGAACCCGATACATTCAGACTAATCCACCATTTGTCATATCCAAGGGGCAGGTCAGTAAACGACAACATCGACGCGGAACCAAGTACAGTACTATGTACTGTACCTCCTTTGACGAGGCAATCAGGCGGGTCAAGAAGTTGGTAAGGGGCACCATAATGGCCAAAACAGACATTGAGGGGGCGTTCCGGTTACTACCTGTGCCTCCGAATAGTGTCCTCCCATTGGGCTGCTTCTGTGAAGGAGCATACTACATAGATCGCTGTTTGTCCATGGGGTGCTCCATATCCTGCTCACTATTTGAGGCATTTAGTTGCTTCCTCGAATGTGTCGTCATGGACGTTTGTAAGGCGGCACATATTATCCATTACCTCGACGACTTCTTATGCCTGGGCCCAAAAGATTCGCTACAGTGTGAAAACACGCGGTAGTCTACCTGTGAGAAGGAGAGAGCTGGAGGGAGAGTGGACACCCCAGAGCCGAGGGGTTAGATTGAGAAAGAAAGAAGATGGTGTAGCTTGCTTCATGGGTGGGGTACTCTGCTGAGTAGCAAAATTTGCTACTAGGCCCAAAAGGATTTCCTGGGCCAGATGCCGTTACAAAATAGTAGTTAGGTAAACAGGCGGTGTAGCTTGCTTCATGGGTGGGGTACGCTGCTGAGTAGCACTAAATTCTACTAGGCCCAAAAGGATTTCCCGGGCTAGATGCTGTTACAAAATAGTAGTTAGGTAAACAGGCGGTGTAGCTTGCTTCATGGGTGAAGTACGCTGCTGAGTTGCACCAAATTCTACTAGGCCCCCCCAAAATTTCCTGGGCTAGATGCCGTTAAAAATAGTACTTAGGTAAACAGGCGGTGTAGCTTGCTTCATGGGTGAAGTACGCTGCTGAGTAGCACTAAATTCTACTAGGTCCAAAAGGATTTCCTGGGCTAGATGCCATTACAAAATAGTACTTAGGTAAACAGGCAGTGTAGCTTGCTTCATGGATGGGGTATGCTGCTGAGAAGCACCAAATTCTACAAGGCCCAAAAGGATTTCCTGGGCCAGATGCCGTTAAAAATAGTACTTAGGTAAACAGGCGGTGTAGCTTGCTTCATGGGTGGGGTACGCTGCTGAGTAGCACTAAATTCTACTAGGCCCAAAAGGATTTCCCAGGCTAGATGCCATTACAAAATAGTAGTTAGGTAAACAGGCGGTGTAGCTTGCTTCATGGGTGGGGTACGCTGCTGAGTAGCACTAAATTCTACTAGGCCCAAAAGGATTTCCCAGGCTAGATGCCATTACAAAATAGTAGTTAGGTAAACAGGCGGTGTAGCTTGCTTCATGGGTGGGGTACGCTGCTGAGTAGCACTAAATTCTACTAGGCCCAAAAGGTTTTCCTGGGCCAGATGCCGTTAAAAATAGTACTTAGGTAAACAGGCAACAGGAGTTACAATTTGGTAATGAGGGTCTACATTATGCTCAGAACCTTCTTCATCTGGGCCTGGATCTGACTCACAAAGATTCTGGGCATCAGTGCAGATCATTTCCTCATCTGGATTCACAGAAGCTCTGGAGCAGACCTCCGATTCCCAGGCTATAGTATGCGTAAACAGCTCTATAGACTCAACCATGTGTGTTACCCCATGCTCAGACGGGCAGTGAAAATAGAGATACACAGGCGGTGTAGTTAGTTTCACAGGCGGGCTACTCTGCTGACATGCAGACACTGCTCCTAGGCCCAAAACTATTAACTGGATTAGATGCAGTGAAAATAGAGATACACAGGCGGTGTAGCTAGCTTCACAGGCGGGCTACTCTGCTGACGTGCAGACACTGCTACTAAGCCCAAAACCCCAAAACGATTTACTGGGTTAGATGCAGTATAAGAAGAAATCAGCTGGGTATACTCCAAACAAAAAATAAACAGTAGCTATAGCAATTGGATATAGTTAAAACGTAACCTTTAATCGATTACCATAAAAAATGGCTACAAAAACACACACCCAAAAAAAGTGAATGGACTGTGCCCTAAAAACCACACAGGACAGGAGGACTAATATACACAAACACATAAATGTTTAAAAATTGACTGCACCTTGGTTAATATTTAATGTATCCAACCGTGGCCCAAGAAAAAGGGACCCTGAGGGGCGGGATTATGCTATATATACATACATCTCAAACCCTTGATTTCTTAAAGGATATAAGCCCCCTGAATTTCTTGGGGTCAGTTATTCCTCCAATGTATTACGCACTAAAGTATGTTAGCATAAATCACTGTTCTTAGATATACCAATGCAGATACATCCCCTATACGGTTTTTCTATAACCCAATAGTGCCAGTCAATGAATATAAGCAGCGTTTCACTGCGGCTTCAGAATAAACAATAGCGCATAGTATCCCAAATCACATGCCTCAAGGAACCCCTGCTTCCTCATCTATTTATGAGCGTTCCAGCTATGCTTAATACAGGATTTAACGTGAATTCATATTAGAAGTGCTCCACAATAAGGCACTAATATATCAAATGTGCGCCTGCAGAAAAAAGCCCACTGCCGTGGGTGGATCTCACCAGCATGTCACAGGTATATTCTGTCACTATCCAAATGCTCCATATGATGAGATATTAATGAAGCCGCAGTGGTGGACAGCGTCTCCCGACGCGTTTCATCCTACCGGAATCATCAGGGGAGTAACAGGGTCTAAGTTAGCTGCCTTACCGATCTCCCCCGTTCCTGTGATATATAGCGGTTCTGATCCTTGGCGCGTGAGGAAGCTCCGCCCCTCGCGTGTGACGCGTCTAAGGTCGTGTGAAGTACTTCCGGTGTAGGTTAAGACGCTCATCTGACTTGGTGAACCGCAAACAAAGCAAACCAGTGGAACGCAAAATCCCCCCGGAGTGCGCATGCGTTTCTACTCCAGATACATACTGCGCCAACCACAATACTTACAAGTTGGGGAATGTTATTTACAACAATGTGCACAACAGACCCCTTAATAGCCAAATCCAATGCAGGTAGAAAAATATATATTAATAAACCCTCCTTATGAATAAGGCTATAGAATAGGACGAATATTATCAGTATCTTTTATTAAGAAAAATATGTACATATCGTCCTATACCCAAAGTGGCATGATTCAGAGTTAACCTCTACCATTCTTACAAAACACGAAAGAGGTATTAAGAGCGCCAAAAGTGTAACCCAAGAAGGATAAATATGAGCTATAAAAATGGCTATGAATTCATTTACTTGGACGTGACACCACTAGGACCCATATTAGAAAAAAGTTGCAAGGGAAAAAGAAAAGAGGGGGAACAGGTGCAGGGGGACCTAATAAACCCTGTAAAGAGTCTGGCCCTGTCACTGGACTGTACCCTGCCTATCAGCGGAGGTTGGCACCCTAAAAAGAAAAGTACGCAAAGAAAAAGGCGCCCCCACTCGACGGCGGCTGTCCCTAACTACCTAACCCTATTCTATCCCTGTACAGTGCATGGGAGATAGGAAAGTAAAGTTTAACTTGACAGGTAGTTTTAAATGTTGCAAGGCATTGGCACACTCTCCCTAAGTGCTGTGAGGCTACCTAGCGTGGGGGTTGGCGCCCTAAAAATCCT
The DNA here is from genome assembly GCF_051348905.1 of Ranitomeya variabilis. Taxonomy (NCBI): domain Eukaryota; kingdom Metazoa; phylum Chordata; class Amphibia; order Anura; family Dendrobatidae; genus Ranitomeya; species Ranitomeya variabilis. The sequence continues at coordinate 582,671,769 of NC_135233.1, forward strand.
GCGCATTGGCGCCCCCACTCCACGGTGGCTATCCCTTAGAGGATGTCCCTCGCTAAAAATAGCAAGAGGAAATGGACAGAGATGGAGATTTATAGAAAACAACTATAAGATTGTACCTCATTCATGCCTTTTGGCTGTATAGTTTGAAGAATAAATATCCACCTACTCTCTTTTTGGAGGATCAATTTATCCCAATCCCCTCCTCTTATTGGTGGGGATATTTTATCAATACCAACAAACATAATTTTTTTAGGGTTGCCTTGATGGAAAAGATTCATATGGGTTGCTACGGGGGTTTCCCTTTTTTTAACAATATCCCGAACATGTTCACCTACCCTCTTTCGAAATTCCCTCTTTGTCTTCCCCACATACTCCAAACCACATTCACAGGTGGCTTTATACACCACACCTTTTGTACGACAATTAACAAAATGCCGAATGGAGTAGGGGGTACCAGTTACATTGCTCTGGAAGGTTTTTGTGGATGTGATTGAGGCACATGCCTTACATGAACCACATCTATAACAGCCAATAGTTGCATTTATCCATGTAGGTCTGTTTGCTGGTTGATAATGGCTGTGAACCAACCTATCTGATAGGGATCTACCTTTTTTATACGTAATCTGTGGCCCCCTTGGAATATATCTCCGTATGTCATTATCCATCTGGAGTATGGACCAGTGCTTATCCAGCACATTCTTAATGTCCCTTGCTCCATTAGAAAACCTGGTGATAAAACGAATGACATTCTCCTCATCCGTTTTAGGTTTTGGAATCAACAGTTGTTTCCTTTCTTTTTCCAAAGAGTCCTTATAGGCCCTATTGAGGACCCCTTCTTTGCATTGAGAGAAAACAGGATGGTGAGATTAGTACCAAAACACACTGGAAAAAAACAGCTACCAACTCCCTCCTTAGATGGGAAAGTAATCATCCTGTCCCACTCAAAAGAGGCATCCCTAAGGGCCAGTATTTGAGAGTTCGCAGAAATTGCTCGAATATTGACACCTTTCATGAGCAAGCAGATGACCTCAAAAACAGGTTTTTAGAGAGGGGTTACCCAGAAGGGGTCCTCAATAGGGCCTATAAGGACTCTTTGGAAAAAGAAAGGAAACAACTGTTGATTCCAAAACCTAAAACGGATGAGGAGAATGTCATTCGTTTTATCACCAGGTTTTCTAATGGAGCAAGGGACATTAAGAATGTGCTGGATAAGCACTGGTCCATACTCCAGATGGATAATGACATACGGAGATATATTCCAAGGGGGCCACAGATTACGTATAAAAAAGGTAGATCCCTATCAGATAGGTTGGTTCACAGCCATTATCAACCAGCAAACAGACCTACATGGATAAATGCAACTATTGGCTGTTATAGATGTGGTTCATGTAAGGCATGTGCCTCAATCACATCCACAAAAACCTTCCAGAGCAATGTAACTGGTACCCCCTACTCCATTCGGCATTTTGTTAATTGTCGTACAAAAGGTGTGGTGTATAAAGCCACCTGTGAATGTGGTTTGGAGTATGTGGGGATTACAAAGAGGGAATTTCGAAAGAGGGTAGGTGAACATGTTCGGGATATTGTTAAAAAAAGGGAAACCCCCGTAGCAACCCATATGAATCTTTTCCATCAAGGCAACCCTAAAAAAATTATGTTTGTTGGTATTGATAAAATATCCCCACCAATAAGAGGAGGGGATTGGGATAAATTGATCCTCCAAAAAGAGAGTAGGTGGATATTTATTCTTCAAACTATACAGCCAAAAGGCATGAATGAGGTACAATCTTATAGTTGTTTTCTATAAATCTCCATCTCTGTCCATTTCCTCTTGCTATTTTTAGCGAGGGACATCCTCTAAGGGATAGCCACCGTGGAGTGGGGGCGCCAATGCGCAGGATTTTTAGGGCGCCAACCCCCACGCTAGGTAGCCTCACAGCACTTAGGGAGAGTGTGCCAATGCCTTGCAACATTTAAAACTACCTGTCAAGTTAAACTTTACTTTCCTATCTCCCATGCACTGTACAGGGATAGAATAGGGTTAGGTAGTTAGGGACAGCCGCCGTCGAGTGGGGGCGCCTTTTTCTTTGCGTACTTTTCTTTTTAGGGTGCCAACCTCCGCTGATAGGCAGGGTACAGTCCAGTGACAGGGCCAGACTCTTTACAGGGTTTATTAGGTCCCCCTGCACCTGTTCCCCCTCTTTTCTTTTTCCCTTGCAACTTTTTTCTAATATGGGTCCTAGTGGTGTCACGTCCAAGTAAATGAATTCATAGCCATTTTTATAGCTCATATTTATCCTTCTTGGGTTACACTTTTGGCGCTCTTAATACCTCTTTCGTGTTTTGTAAGAATGGTAGAGGTTAACTCTGAATCATGCCACTTTGGGTATAGGACGATATGTACATATTTTTCTTAATAAAAGATACTGATAATATTCGTCCTATTCTATAGCCTTATTCATAAGGAGGGTTTATTAATATATATTTTTCTACCTGCATTGGATTTGGCTATTAAGGGGTCTGTTGTGCACATTGTTGTAAATAACATTCCCCAACTTGTAAGTATTGTGGTTGGCGCAGTATGTATCTGGAGTAGAAACGCATGCGCACTCCGGGGGGATTTTGCGTTCCACTGGTTTGCTTTGTTTGCGGTTCACCAAGTCAGATGAGCGTCTTAACCTACACCGGAAGTACTTCACACGACCTTAGACGCGTCACACGCGAGGGGCGGAGCTTCCTCACGCGCCAAGGATCAGAACCGCTATATATCACAGGAACGGGGGAGATCGGTAAGGCAGCTAACTTAGACCCTGTTACTCCCCTGATGATTCCGGTAGGATGAAACGCGTCGGGAGACGCTGTCCACCACTGCGGCTTCATTAATATCTCATCATATGGAGCATTTGGATAGTGACAGAATATACCTGTGACATGCTGGTGAGATCCACCCACGGCAGTGGGCTTTTTTCTGCAGGCGCACATTTGATATATTAGTGCCTTATTGTGGAGCACTTCTAATATGAATTCACGTTAAATCCTGTATTAAGCATAGCTGGAACGCTCATAAATAGATGAGGAAGCAGGGGTTCCTTGAGGCATGTGATTTGGGATACTATGCGCTATTGTTTATTCTGAAGCCGCAGTGAAACGCTGCTTATATTCATTGACTGGCACTATTGGGTTATAGAAAAACCGTATAGGGGATGTATCTGCATTGGTATATCTAAGAACAGTGATTTATGCTAACATACTTTAGTGCGCAATACATTGGAGGAATAACGGACCCCAAGAAATTCAGGGGGCTTATATCCTTTAAGAAATCAAGGGTTTGAGATGTATGTATATATAGCATAATCCCGCCCCTCAGGGTCCCTTTTTCTTGGGCCACGGTTGGATACATTAAATATTAACCAAGGTGTAGTCAATTGTTAAACATTTATGTGTTTGTGTATATTAGTCCTCCTGTCCTGTGTGGTTTTTAGGGCACAGTCCATTCACTTTTTTTGGGTGTGTGTTTTTGTAGCCATTTTTTATGGTAATCGATTAAAGGTTACGTTTTAACTATATCCAATTGCTATAGCTATTAGATGCAGTATAAATTGAGATACACAGGCGGTGTAGCTAGCTTCACAGGCGGGCTACTCAGATGACTATCAGACAATGCTACTAGCCCAAAAGGATTGGCTGAGCTAGATTACACCAAATGCTGTGACTACCTACCATGAAAAGGGCTGATATTACAACTAGTCCCAACTCCTCCCGACTCCCTAAACCTATCTCTCTGACAATTCGCTCCAAAAAACCACTCTTAGTCTGTATAGCACTCACTGCAACAGTGGTGCCGTCTAACACTAAGCTGCAGCAGTGAGGAAATGGTGGCGACAGGGCAAATGGCTGGTTCTTATAGGGCAAGGACATGTGACATACACAGCCAATGACACATGCCCTTGCTTGTGTGCATCACATGCATATTGCTGTGTGTGTGTGCACACTGCTGATAGGCTGAGAGACTGCACCGCCCCTCTGTAAATGCAGGTAAGAAAAAAAAATGGAGATCGGCGTTACTTCAGCACAGATCTATCCCCCGCCCACTATACACTGAAGGAGTCCATTAACATAGATAAACAGTTTTAATGTGCAAATCAAGCTAGGCTTTTGGTGAACGAACAGTTATCGAACAGAAACTAGAACAGCCGAATTTTAAGCAAATAGTTCGAGTTCGTCGAACGACTCGAACACCACCCAAAACAGCTCAAATTTGAAATTGGCGAACAGTTCGACTCGAACACCGCTCATCTCTAGTCATCACTATCCCTAACCTATCTGGTGTGTTCATTGGTTTTCATGTTGCTGTTTGATCCCTATTGTTCTTAAACAAACCTCTGAGGCCTTCACAGAACAGATGTAGTTGTACTGAGAATAAATTGCACACAAGTGGACTCAATTAACTAATTATGTGACTTTTGAGGGTAATTGGTAACTCAGGATTTTATTCAGGGGTATGAAACTGCAGGAGGGCTGAATACAAATGTACATCACAATTTTCACATTTATATTTTTAAAATATTTAGAAAATAATTTTCTCTATACATCACAAATGCTTGACACTTTGTGCTGGTATATAACATAAAATCCCAATAAAGTATATTTAAGTTTGTGGGTATAATAAGAGAAAAATGTGGAAAAGTTCACGGGGTATGAATACTTTTCCAAGGCACTGTAACAAGTGACTTTCCTTAAAATACAAACAGAATTTACATGATTTAGAGTATTATTACGGGTAAACCATTCATTTTTCAAACCAATTCTCCTTTATGACACCAATTTCATTAGGTTGGTATCGTTCCTGTAATTTAACCTCGCACCTTTTGATGATCTTGAGGCAAGAAGGACATGAGATATGAACACACACGTTGGGACTTATCTGCCACTGACCTTGAATCTTTAAACATGATCCATGACTTTCTCAGGCCATTCTCCCTTCAGCCCTAACGGCGGGTCTTAAAAGCTATGTACATTTTTAAAGTCATGACACGTTACGAGTCCTGTACCGGGCCTTGCTTGGCTGACTTATAGATCGCACAAGGGCAGTGTGAGAGAGAGGACTGGGAAACGGGGGAACATTTATCAGGATGTATTGCTCTACCTTTTCTATCCATCACTAAGGCAATGATTCTATTTTAGTGAAAATCCATTGAACGCAGATCAAGTCAGATGGCTGTTATCATTGTAGACTCAAGAGCTGTCATGTCATAATCGGTACAAATGACAGGCGTAGATACGTAGACTTTAAACCTTGCAAGGTTCTTGTTGCTGCCCTTTTTCCTTAACAATGAATTGGATGCAATAAAAGGAAAAGTCAACATACACTGAATAAGTCAGAGAACTGTGCAAAGCCATACGTTTTTTGCTTTGTTACCGGCACTAAGAAAACAACAATAAAGATTTCTCCCTTGCTAAACCTAAGGAAAACTGAATTCTCTGTAGAAGGAAATCCTAAACTCTGCGGCCAAGTTATCTCGTGTTCCACATACAGTGGGGGAAATAAATATTGGACACATCACCAATTTTCTAAGCAAATATATTTTTAAAGGTGCCATTCACTTGAAATACTCAATAGATGTTGGTAACAACGAATCCAATCCACACAAAGAAATCAAACCGTAGATGTCAACAAATTAAGTTATGTGTAAAAATGAAAAATAACATAGGGAACATATCATTATATTGAAAACAATCCTGCCGCTTACTGAAATATAATAGTAGCTAGTTCAAGTGATGGCCTATAAAAAGATGTCTCATTACCAAGGTGCCACACAAGAAACATCTCATGGTTAAAAGCAGTGAGCTGTCTCAAGACCTTCACAACCTTATTGTTGAAAAACATAATGATGGCATTGGTTACAGAAGAATTTCTAAACTGAAGGTTGCGCAGTTGGGGCAATAATACGGAAATGGAAAGAATATCAATTAACCATTAACCGGCCATGACAAGGTGCAACCCGCAAGATTGCAGACAAAGGAGTGAAAAGAATTATCAGAAGAGTTGTCCAAGAGCCAAGGACCAGCTGTGGAGAGCTACAGGAAGACCAGAAATCAGCAGGTACAATTGTTTCAAAGAAAACTATAAGTAATACACTCAACCTCCATGGCCTGTATGCACGCTCACCACGCAAGATTCCATTGCTTAACTAAAAGCATGTTCAAGCGCTTTTAAAGTTTGCTCAATAACAGTTAGACAAGCCTGAGAAATACTGGAAGAATATTGTCTGGACAGATGAGATCAAAATTTAACTCTTTGGATAACATAATACACACCATGTTTGGAGTCCAAAAGGCACTGCATATCACCCCAAAAACACAATACCAACAGCAAAGTTTGAAGGTGGGAACATCACGGTCTATGGCTGTTTTTCAGCATACAGCACTGGCAATCTTCGCATAATTGAAGGAAGGATGAATGGACAAATGTACCAAGACATTCTTGATAAAAATCTGCCGCCATCTACCAGGATGAATGATAATAAAGATGAAACGGGGGTGTACATTCCAGCAAGACAATGATCCCAAACACACAGCCAAGGAAACTCTCAATTGGTTTCAGAGAAATAAAATAAAGCTCTTAGAATGGCCGAACCAATCACCTTAGAATCCATGAGAAAATATATGGAAGAAAATAAAGCTCAGAGTTCATAGAAGGAGCCCACGGGACCTTCAGGATTTGCAGAATGGGCCCAAATCACACCTGAGCAATGCATGTGACTAGTTTCTCCATACAAGAGGCGTCTTGAAGCTTCATCACCAACAATGGCTTTTGTACAAAGTATTAAATGCATTTTAGTAAGTGTGTTAATACTTTTTCTCTGTCTCATTTCTCATTATTACATATAACTTAATTTATGAACATCTAGGGTTTGATTTCTTTGCCTGTTTGGATTGGATGGGTTGTAACCGACATCTGGTGAGAATTTCACTTCAGTAGCACCTTTAGAAAAATATTTACTTAGAAAATTGGTGATGTTTCAATACTTATTTCACCCGATATATATAAAATTGACATGATTTGGGCCATGCCAATCAAATATATTTTTTTTTTTTTTAACGGAAGTAACAAAACAGCAATTTACTAAAATAAAGAAATAGACTTACGCTAAACAGCTGCAAGTCAACAAGTTCTACTGAATCTTTTCCATCAAACCTATATATCAATCTGCTCAGCTCCTCCTGCTCTGTACTATGCTGCCTACAGATTGGACTGCCTTTCCAACATCATGATGGACTTCGTTCAACAATATACAAGACGGTAATAAGGTAGGTGCTTAAATAAACCATGAACATTCTACTAAGCTAGGCTTGAATTTAGAGTATTTCTCAGAATGGGAAGAGGGCTAGGAAAAGAAACACACAAACCGCAGGAGAACCAATAGAGAAAAAACGCAGCAGGATAATCCTTGACTAGGGAGCTGTGACCCCAAACATCAACTTTACTTGAAACATAGCCAGCAAAGACTGCATGTACTAGGAGAGTATAAAAAGCCCCTAACCAAGCTGTGATAGGACAAATCAAAACGAGGAAGTGAAAACACCTGCAAAGAAAAGCAAAGACAAGAACGCAATCTGCAGTTGGATAGAGACAAAACAGGCTGTGGTCCAACAGAGAGGGAAACCGACCCACAGCCAAACATCACTGAATCGAGTCCCGGAGTCGAGCCATGACATTTTTATTTAGAAGGTAAATCCTACAGGAATGCTCTTAAAGAAGAAGTCTCAGCTACTTTTTTATTCTATAGTCCATTCTCATAAAACATTTAATGATGTGAAATTGAATTAAAAAACATAACGATCGCTGTCTTCTCTTATTTCCAGTGAGGCTCCGATCCTCCTCTGGATCATGTTTTGTCGATCACACAGTGTCTACTGTGTGCAGAGGTATCTACTTTCCCAATGTGAGTCTATGATCAATGCTCCATAGACATACTCAGAGAAAGTGACTACCTGCCCACACATAAGCCCCTGTGGGAGCCTGCTAGCCTAATTTCAGGGCACGTGGGCCAAAGTGAAAGATTTTGATTAGCATTTTAATACCCTTCACACAACTAGAAGTGATTGAAGAGACTATGCCAGCAGGTTTTTCCTATATAATCAGAGAGCAGCAAGATGTATGGGCTGGGACACTGATCTCAGTGATGTCACTTACTAGACTGTGTTGTTGTTTCAATAAAATTAGTGTTTTATCAGCAGGAGATTATCACTAGAGGACTAGATGTCTCATACTCTGTAGTCCTGCTCTGTATCACCCCGCCCCCACCACTGATTAGCAACTTTCAATTAGTGTACACATATACCTGCCAATCAGTGGTGTGGGCTCAGCATTCATAGCACTAAGTGATTTACAGAAGGGAAAACTGGGATTGTATCAAAACTACAGCAAGCAGCCCAGTAAGTGACACATTGCTGGAATCAGTGTCTCTGCTCCTACAACATCCTCCTCTCATATAACATGCCAAAGATATGGTGAAAGACTCCCTTAAAGGAATAAATATTTTGCTACGAATTCTCTAATATATTCTTAGCACACTATTGCAAATAAAACCAAAACAGATTTTTTTTTTTAAATATTTTTTGTCTTTCCATAATATAATTAGGCCTAGAATGCAGCAGTTCGTTAAGAGTATTAGGTTAATTGAAATATCAGTCATTTTCCCTACGTCATTTATAAATTAATGCATGTTACTTTTTTCCCCAATCAATGAAACAAAAAAGTCGCCACATATCCTTGCCAACTAGCAACATGTTAAATGGTCCACTGTAAATTCCGACCTACCATCCCACCTCCATGGCTATCTTGTATCCCATCAGTATTGGTTAATAAATTATTTTAACAACTGAAAGTGGCAGGCTTTTGTAGTGTAATGAACACTATGGAGCCTGATAAATGCTAGTGCTGCACACAAAACGTCAGTCCTTTCATTAAGAAAACCTTTCCAACTTCATTATATCGAGCGGGTGCCGGAGCTATCAGGGTGATACATGACATGGTCAATTCTTGTTACTCCGGAAATGACTATTCAAGATAACAGAATACACTTTGAAACTTTAAAGAAAAGTGATGCACGTCCCACCCCGTCCTAAGGCTACAAGGAGCAAAATATTAATGACAACTGCAATGGAGCCAACATAATCGCAACGCTCAACACTGAGATAATCACTCCAAACCTTCCATTTATACACTTATTCTAGACTCCTCTTAGATAACGCATGGATACTAGGACGTGTAGGAAGTATCAAGCAACCTGTGAACCTTTTGGACTAAGGAGAAACTAAAAATACAGTATAAGAACAAAGGCCCAGACCAATTGTGGAGGAACAGAATGATCTACATATTGTTCTGGCCATTACGAGAAAATTCTGAAGGACTAATTCAGCTCATAATCTGAAGCCCTATCGTGGGATGTCCACTACTGGATGGACATGAAGTTTTGAAGTGACCAGGTCAATGTCGTTACTTGAGCCACTACAACATAAGCCTAAACAAACATGATGGAACTGCAAGACATCAGGACAGTTATTGGTTTGGGTTACAGTCTGTCTTTTACCTATAATCTTGAAGGAAAAAGTCCAGTCATCTGCTCAAGATCTAAAGTTCAAGTTGGGTCAAGCCTACTTCTGAATGAACTGGTGCAACTCAATTCACAGAACCCAAAGAATCTGCCATGTCGGTAATCTGTGGCTCCTTGAAAAGCAGCCGTATGAATCCGCACTTACCTGACGATATATACGCCTTTCATTTGTTCTGGTTTGGCATGACCTCACATGTACATCAAGCCACAACGATGACTTTGTGCTACACTGGCTAATCAAAAGATACAGGCAGACAAGAGTCGGTTCTCCGGCCTCGTGTCAGACGTCCATAGATTACCGACGTGGCTGAGAGGCCAGATCTTGCCAAACGATTGGCACCAACTCTAGACATGAAATTTTTGGAGTGGCCAAGTCAAAGTCTTGATTTGAGCCCAATAAGATGGTAAAATGTTACCAAACACTTAGATTTGGTAAAGGTAGCCTGTCAGTCTCAGTTTCAGAAAAATGTTTAAGCCAAAAAGTTACTTATGCATCCATTGGATGCCTTGATAGATACCACTCAATGACCATATGTCATCCATAGCCTCCATTAATAAAGAAGGTTTATGTTTAATTTATACATTGTTTGACGGGATGGCAGCAGATTGTATTAAATTAATAAATTGTATCATTTAACGCAGGCCAATAAAAGTTAAAGGGGATGATCGGTACATTAATATTGATGGCCCATCCTTAGGATAGGTTATCAATACAAGACTGGTGGGAGCACAATACTCAAAACAATTATTCCTGATGGCAGATGGATGTGATCGGTTGCGGAGCTTCACAGCTTCGGCAAAGCTTTAAGGAGAACTTGTCACTTGGTCAAGCGAGGCCAGATACTGCTCTCATTTTATTCCCATTGCTTCCCTGACTATTCCATCTTTTTTTTTTTAAATCCACCCTACAGTTTCACCTTTTTATGTAGTACTAACTTCCATGATGTAGACCACGGGGGCGCTGCTCACAGGTTAATTATGCAGAGTAGCCTAAAGACACGCCCTAGAGGATCCTGTGAGCCACATCCACTTGTAAAAGACCATCAAAATTAGTAGTAAAATAAAAAAGGCCCATTTCTCTGGAACAATAAGGCAGATTAAAAAATAATGAGATAATCAGCGAGCAGTGGAAATAGAATAAGGGTAAAAACTGGCCACTTTTGGCCAGGTGACAAATCCTCTTTAATGGTGGACACAAGTACTAAGATGAAATAATAAAGATCTTTCATGGTAATGTAGACGGTGCTTGACTTAGAACCTTCTGAAGTTTAGGCTAAATTATTGTAGATGAGGCTTTTGTAAAAATGCAATTGTTTGGTCCTTCTTGCCTACTTCCAACCCTTCTCATGAGTGATTTTGGAACTACGAAACAGAAAAGAAAATATTCCATATATCAGGGCTTAAGAATCAAACATTTCATCCAAAGAGCATCAGATTTATTCCTTTTTTTTACATATTTTCGCCAAATAACGTAGGGTACGCAATACGAGGATACACGGCACCAGGTACAGTTCATGAATTTGATGCTAAGTCTTCTCCATTTCGAACATCAACTCACACGCTGTTGCTTTCTGGATGGTGATGGATTTTTCTAGACTTAGATTTATTACAGTCGGCGTCACAATGATCGCGCGGCTACTGTAGAGATAAATATGAAAGAGACCTTTCATGGAGCGGCTGCAGCAATCACTAAATCATAAATGTTTGATAAGGGATGGCGAAAAAAACAGACAAATAACTGTTCAATGCTACTCTGTATTAGGTAGATAAAGTCATTCAGGAAATCAATGTGATGTATCGATAGAAAGAAAAAAAAAACGGCCTGAGCTTAGGGACTGGGACACGGAGCATTACCAATAGACAGCTTTGTAATTGTCACTTAATCAGATGTAAAAGGATTGTCTTCTGGGTTTCTATGTTCTATAGGTTTTCGTGGCTTTGCATTCAAATGAGCCACAAAAAAAAACATACAAAAAAACCACCAGATAATAAATCTTCAATCAAAAAATTTAATACAGAAATGAAGTCCCCCTTCAAGAAAGGGGGAAAAAAAAGCATTCGTAAGAACCGGATCATCGGCCAGTACAAACTACCCTCTGATCAGCTGACAAAGAAGCAAAGCTCTATTTTGTTACCTGAATGAATAGTTAATAGCGAGCTCCACAGAATTATAGAAGGTTAGAGTTGGAAGGGACCTCGAGGGTTATCTGGTCCAACCCCCTGCTCAATGCAGGGTTCACTAAACCATCAGATAGATGCCTATCCAGCCTCTGTTTGAAGGCTTCCATTGAAGGAGAACTCACCACCTCTCATGGCGGCCTGTTCACTCATTGATCATTCTCACTGTCAAAAAGTTTTTTCTAATATCTAATCTGTGTCTTTTCCCTTTCAGTTTAATTCCATACAAATCATATGGATTCATTAAATAGCATGGGACCTATTAAAGGGGTTATCCAGGCTTGGGGTATAAGCCTGCAGTGACACTATGTGATTGTAGACTTGTGAATCCTCTCAGCATGTAGTGTGCATACTGTCAGGATTCTCCAGTGCCAGTGACAGGAACAGGATGAGGGCACATTACTGCAAGAATTCCATTTGCATATATGTGGTCACATGCAAGCTAAACTTGCACAATCTAGTTCAATACAAGCTTATTAAGTGAGACTGGACACGTCTAGTCGGAATGTGGCAGGGAGTATGCAAATATCATACTTGTGGTCACATGACAACTAGATGTGCACCTCCTAATTCAATACAAGTGTACTTAGTGAGGCTGTACACGTCTAGTCGGAATGTGGCAGGGAGTATGCAAATATCATTCTTGTGATCACATCCCGACTAGATGTGCACCACCTAATTCAACCCAAGTGTATTTAGTGAGGCTGGACACGTCTAGTCAGATGTGGCAGGGAGTATGTAAATATCTTACTTGTGATCACATGCCAACTAGATGTGCATAACCTAATTCAATACAAGTGTATTTAGTGAGGCTGGACATGACTAGTCGGAATGTGACAGGGAGTATGTAAATATCTTACTTGTGATCACATGCCAACTAGATGTGCATAACCTAATTCAATACAAGTGTATTTAGTGAGGCTGGACACGTCTAGTCGGAATGTGGCAGGGAGTATGCAAATATCATTTTTGTGATCACATGCCAACTAGATGTGCATAACTTAATCCAAGTGTATTTAGTGAGGCTGGACACATCTAGTTGGAATGTGGCAGGGTGTATGCAAATATTATACTTGTGGTCACATGAAACTAGATGTGCACCACCTATTTCAATATAAGTGTATTTAGTGAGGCTGGACAAGTCTCGTCGGAATGTGGCAGGGAGTATGCCAATATCATACTTGTGATCACATGCCAACTAGATGTGCATAACCTAATTTAATACAAATGTACCTAGTGTGGCTTGGCACATCTAGTCGGAATGTGGCAGGGAGTATGCAAATATCATACTTGTGATCACAACCCGACTAGATGTGCACCACCTAATTCAATCCAAGTGTATTTAGTGAGGCTGGACACGTCTAGTCGGAATGTGGCAGGGTGTATGCAAATATCATACTTGTGGTCACATGACAACTAGATGTGCACCACCTATTTCAATACAAGTGTATTTAGTGAGGCTGTACACGTCTAGTCGGAATGTGGCAGGGAGTATGCAAATATCATACTTGTGATCACATGCCAACTATATGTGCATAACCTAATTCAATACAAGTGTATTTAGTGAGGCTGGACAAGTCTCGCCGGAATGTGGCAGGGAGTATGCAAATATCATACTTGTGATCACATGCCAACTATATGTGCATAACCTAATTCAATACAAGTGTATTTAGTGAGGCTGGACAAGTCTCGCCGGAATGTGGCAGGGAGTATCCAAATATCATACTTGTGATCACATGACAACTAGATGTGCACCACCTATTTCAATACAAGTGTATTTAGTGAGGCTGTACACGTCTAGTCGGAATGTGGCAGGGAGTATGCAAATATCATACTTGTGATCACATCCCAACTATATGTGCATAACCTAATTCAATACAAGTGTATTTAGTGAGGCTGGACAAGTCTCGCCGGAATGTGGCAGGGAGTATCCAAATATCATACTTGTGATCACATGACAACTAGATGTGCACCACCTATTTCAATACAAGTGTATTTAGTGAGGCTGTACACGTCTAGTCGGAATGTGGCAGGGTGTATGCAAATATCATACTTGTGGTCACATGACAACTAGATGTGCACCACCTATTTCAATACAAGTGTATTTAGTGAGGCTGTACACGTCTAGTCGGAATGTGGCAGGGAGTATGCAAATATCATACTTGTGATCACATGCCAACTATATGTGCATAACCTAATTCAATACAAGTGTATTTAGTGAGGCTGGACAAGTCTCGCCGGAATGTGGCAGGGAGTATGCAAATATCATACTTGTGATCACATGCCAACTATATGTGCATAACCTAATTCAATACAAGTGTATTTAGTGAGGCTGGACAAGTCTCGCCGGAATGTGGCAGGGAGTATGCAAATATCATACTTGTGATCACATGCCAACTATATGTGCATAACCTAATTCAATACAAGTGTATTTAGTGAGTCTGGACACGTCTAGTCGGAATGTGGCAGGGAGTATCCAAATATCATATTTGTGATCACATGCCAACTGTGCATAACCTAATTCAATACAATTGTATTTAGTGAGAAAGGACACGTCTAGTCGGAATGTGCCAGGAAGTATGCAAATATCATACTTGTGGTAACCTGAACGCCAGCTCCCAGAGCCAGCACCGGAGAGTATTGACAGCGCACACTGTGTGGATTCCCAAGTCTGCAGTCACATATAGTGACTACAGACTCGTACCCCAAGCCTGCACATCCCTTTCAAAGGTTGATGGGTTACCTTTGCCAAAAAATCCATATTCAAAATAAAGATTCATAAGATTCTATGCAGGTATTAACTAAAAGTTCTACATCTAAAATTGGTTGCGATTGGGATGGAGGCGCTTCGTCGTTTACGGAGAAGGTTTTGATGATTTTTATTCTCCCGTTTGCATAAAGGAATATTTAGTATCAAGGCAGAAGGGACAGAAAAGACGTAAATAATTTATGTTCGTGCAAGCTGCTCAGATTTCTGTTGATCTAAATGGCTGTATAATTCTAAACCAATTATTAGTATTTAGCCGTGCCGTTATGTAGTTAAGATCTCGCAGCATTAATTCCATCAATTGTTAATGGTAACAAAACGGAAAAAGTATGAGAGATTGTTTGAATATTTATTCGGGGAGATTAGTATCCTCTGTCTTCGGGAAGTAGTATTATGGAGAAAGTGTAAACAGCTCTCCGGCAGTCCTGATATATTTACATATCTGTAATTAGACATGTTTTATAGATGGCTCCATTTGCTTTGGTAAATTTTTCTCTTGTATAAACATAACATTCGAAAACTGTCTTTAGAAAATAGAAAATATACGACGCGAGGTTTGCTGACTCCATAATGGGATTTAATTATTCATTCTTATTGCAACATCCTCTGAAACATATAAAAGGGTCATCTTACAACTTGCCAGTTAACGTCCGGGAGCAAAAATTACAAAAACGGTTTATTTTGATTATGTGTAATTTTCGCTAAATAAATCAACTAAACACAAAAGTAAAAAAAAACAAACAAAATAGTTGGTAAACTGAAGTTGGATGAATGGCGTAAACCACAAGGAGGAGGAGGAGGTGAGCTGTGACATCACCTATTGTGAATGGTAGATCCTGTGTTATCTACTGTATATAGAGGTGTTATCAGTCATTGTACAGGAGGAGGAGGTGAGCTGTGACATCACCTATTGTGTATGGTGGATCCTGTGTTATCTACTGTATATAGAGGTGTTATCAGTCATTGTACAGGAGGAGGAGGTGAGCTGTGACATCACCTATTGTGAATGGTGGATCCTGTGTTATCTACTGTATAAAGAGGTGCTATCAGTCATTGTACAGGAGGAGGTGAGCTGTGACATCACCTATTGTGTATGGTGGATCCTGTGTTATCTACTGTATATAGAGGTGTTATCAGTCATTGTACAGGAGGAGGTGAGCTGTGACATCACCTATTGTGAATGGTGGATCCTGTGTTATCTACTGTATATAGAGGTGTTATCAGTCATTGTACAGGAGGAGGAGGTGAGCTGTGACATCACCTATTGTGAAGGGTGGATCCTGTGTTATCTACTGTATAAAGAGGTGTTATCAGTCATTGTACAGGAGGAGGAGGAGGTGAGCTGTGACATCACCTATTGTGAATAGTGGATCCTGTGTTATCTACTGTATAAAGAGGTGTTATCAGTCATTGTACAGGAGGAGGTGAGCTGTGACATCACCTATTGTGAATGGTGGATCCTGTGTTATCTACTGTATAAAGAGGTTATATCAGTCATTGTACAGGAGGAGGAGGTGAGCTGTGACATCACCTATTGTGAATGGTGGATCCTGTGTTATTTACTGTATAAAGAGGTGTTATCAGTCATTGTACAGGAGGAGGAGGTGAGCTGTGATATCACCTATTGTGAAGGGTGGATCCTGTGTTATCTACTGTATAAAGAGGTGTTATCAGTCATTGTACAGGAGGAGGAGGAGGTGAGCTGTGACATCACCTATTGTGAATGGTGGATCCTGTGTTATCTACTGTATAAAGAGGTGTTATCAGTCATTGTACAGGAGGAGGAGGTGAGCTGTGACATCACCTATTGTGAATGGTGGATCCTGTGTTATCTTCAGTATAAAGAGGTGTTATCCCTCATTGTACAGGAGGAGGAGGTGAGCTGTGACATCACCTATTGTGAATGGTGGATCCTGTGTTATCTTCTGTATAAAGAGGTGATATCAGTCATTGTACAGGAGGAGGGGGTGAGCTGTGACATCACCTATTGTGAATGGTGGATCATTTGTTATCTACTGTATATAGACGTGTTATTAGTCATTGCACAGGAGGAGGAGGTGAGCTGTGACATCACCCATTGTGAATGGTGGATCATGTGTTATCTACTGTATATAGAGGTGTTATCAGTTACTGTACAGGAGGAGGAGGAGGTGAGTTGTGATATAATCTATTGTGAATGGTGGATCCTGTGTTATCTACTGTATATAGAGGTGTTATCAGTCACTATACAGGAGAAGGATGAGGTGAGCTATGACATCACATATTGTGAATGGTGGATCCTATGGTAATGTATAGAAAGGTCACCTTTCATTGTCATCCTGTCTGTGATGATAATGAGACTGCTGAAATGTCTTCTGTACAGAACAGGAAGCCTGACACAAGAACAAAGCCTTTCGGCCAGTGTGAAGATTGCAACACATCTGGATTCTTATATATAGATAGTAATACATAAGCCTGCAAGGGCAGGGCCCTCTTCTCTCTGTGCCAGTCTGGCATTATTAGTTTCTTTACTGTAAGTGATATCTGTATTTTGCATGTAACCCCGTCTCATGTACAGCACCATGGAATCAATGGTGCTATAGAAATAAATAATAATATGAAAAATTGAAAAAAAAAAATACATTTAACATAAAAACTTGATTTTAACTACAGGTAATTTTCCAATTAAAGATTTCCTTACAATATCCTGTTCTCCGGTGAAGATGAAGGCCGCGACTCTTCAGCTGATTCATAGTCTCCCTATACAATGTTTGCTTACAGAGGGATACAAATCGCATTCTTACCGCTATAGGTTACAGTAAGGTAACACGCGGCTTGGGATTCATCGAGTTTGGATCGAGCCTTCTTTGATTAGCTAGTGTGTACAATTAGGTGTGCGCCTTTATTTATCCTCCCTGTCTCTTAATTACTAATGACAGCCTTTGCTTTCCCTACGATGGTGTTGCACAGGATTGCGGTGAATATAAATTACTGCCATTCTACCCTATCGAGCATTTTTACAGCCTTTTCTACACTGCTGAAAGAGAGGGAACAAAGTTTGGGATTAATCAAGATCAGGCAAAAGGTTGGCTTGTTAAATCAACAACTCTCGAATGGTGCGAGATTTACCAACCCGACAATAAATAGAAAATGCAGCAAGGAAACAAACTTGTGCTACCGATGGATCGATGACTTTGCTCCTTAGGACATTTCACTTCGCTAGAAAACTATGATGAAGGAAGGGTGATCTTGTTACAGCTTCCCCATATTAAGGCCCAGGGCCCCCTCTATGAGCCAGCAAGTGGTAGTTCTCACTCTACTGCCCCCGGAGGCCATTTAAGTGCAATTTTCACATACTTTTAGGAAGAGTGTTCAGCAGCCTCATTATCATCAGAGGCAGGATTACAATGACCGTAAAAAGCTGTTAACACGGGATCCATCAATCAAAATAGGTGATGTCACAGCTCCTTCTCCCTTCACAATGACTTTTGCACACGCTCATTAGAAGCTTCAATACAAAAGATAGTGTCTGAATGACCCTATTGCTGCTAATGTACATGTAAATTTCCTGAAAGAACAGAAAGTAAAAGTGTGAAAGTTGCAACATATCTAGAGATCATGATAAGAAAAAATATTGCCTTTTTTTTTTTTTAAAGGATATTTAATACATAAAAAATCTAATTAAAAATGATTTTTGCAATTGGGTTTCATTAAAAATTTTGCACCGTTTGTCTTTTTCAGGTTCGTTCTTTAATGGCAGATTCAACTTTGATGTGGTTTACAGTCATAAATCAGCTGTTAGGAGCTCAAAAAAAGAAAATCAGAAAAGAAATCTACAAACTTCCCAATAAGACTGTCAGAATGATTTCACTGATAAAAGTCTCAGCTAACGCATTCCACAACCATAAATTGCTATAGAAGGCAAGTGGTGAAAGTTTTTTAATGAAACCCAATGGAAAAAAAATGATTTTTTTGGCCTAAAATACATGCAGCTAAAGAAGACCTCCTCTTCCTCCCATCAAAATTTTTATCCTCTTAATACATTGCAGTCATCATACTATACAGCACTGTGTACTTACAATTGATAATTTTCCCTTTCTACCCAGCTAATTATTCTCTTTTCTTTTTCTGATGAGCTGAATCATTCCAAGCTCTATGTAGAAACAGGAAGTTTCGTCATCTGTATGAGTCATCACTGTAAAGTCTCTGGCAGGGGGAGTAGTTGAAGAGTGGGATGATTCATGCAGGGAAAAGAGACTTCCTGTTTGTACATAAAGCAGAGAAAAGAGAAGAATTATCTGGGTAGAAAAGAAAAATGAGCAATTGTAAGTACACAGTGTTATATAATATGATGACTGTAATATATTAAGAGTATAAAAACTTTGATGGGAGGAGGAGGAGGGCTTCTTTAAGTAAAATGAAGCTGTCTCCAAAAGTGGACAACCCTTTTAAGGTCCCTGATTTTTATGCTGTCAACGCTGGTAAATATGACATAGGCAGACGACAGATTTAGCTTATAGTGGTCACTAACTCCTTCCAGACAGAACCTCTAGAATTAAATGTGTCACAGCTATCGTAGAGCATTAAAAGGGGTTCTCTCAGAGACATTTAAAAAATGTGGGTTCAATGGTGATCAAATGATCGTCGCTAGTCTTGTTCTCCAGGAAAGAGCCAATTTTGCCAATGGAAGTTGCACTTAGGCTTGGTCCGGGAAAAAACAGCATTACATAGCCGCCGTTGATCTAGCTGCTGACCTAAAAGGATGACTTAAATTTACAACATCTTAGTGTAGGAAAGCCAGGTGAGATTGTGTTAAATCCTAGCACTGCAGGTCTTAAATGCACGTAACTAGCTTTGACCAAGAACCAGGACTCTCAGTCTGCTTGGGATGTTGAGCAGAGTCGAATGCGTTGAAGCTGGCGAGTGACCAGCCAAAATGTGAGCTGTAGTTGGGGACGAGACAAGCATGAGTTTCTCTCTGCACGGGTCAGCTAGGAAAGCTGAGCAGTCTGTGTGTTGGAGCTGCAGGGTAACGTGTGGAAGCAGTGTGAACTGTGCATGGAATTGAACAATTGTGTTGGCGATGGAAGCTGCAGAAGCTCAGGCTGAAGGTGATAGCGAGACTGGGAGGACCTTACCTCTTCTGTCGTCTGTTCGGGTGAGCCGGCACTTACATATATGTACCTGCTGAATGTTCATATGGGAGGACTCCAGTCTATGTTGTCTATGTGTACTAATAAAACAGTGACATCAGGACCCTGGGACACCCCCACGGCTATGTCAGTCCAGTGTATCCAAGGGTGGACATACGACTGGTGCAACCTGTGCAGCCGCACAAGGGCCCAAGAGGTAATGGTGCTCATTTCCACCTCTAAAGCAGAGGGATTTGTGCATTATGATGAGCTATAGACTGCAAAGCGCCCTCATACTGTTTTTTCGCATTAGCCCTCTTTTGTCTGTGTCCGCTCCTGACTACATCAAACACCCCTATCCTATATAATAGCTCTATGGTATCAATCTGCATTATATATTCAAATGCACCACCCTACGAAGCACTTTTTTATTATTTCCAGCTCTTTAAGTTACTATTTATTTTTTTTAACAATGGAACCTCCCCTTTAAATGCTTCTTTTTCTATAAATACAAATAATAACATCAGTGAATTTTCTAAATAATGCCGTCTGCAGTGATGGCGTATTTGCAAAATGTGATTTATTCGGCGGCATAAAAGAGATCTGAATCCTCACTTGGTATTTAGAGTCTGGTGGCATCGAGACCCGGCATAATAGGCATGCAAATGATTATGCATCCAATAGTTAATTTCCATACAAATATAATAAGAAAAATAGCTGACATAACTCGGCATTATAATTATCCTATTATTACGGGACACGCTAGCCACCGTACGCTGCTACGGAGAAGTAAACCTGCAGCGGTCGGAATTGTGTTTTCCATACACTTTCCCCCTACAGTTGTGGAAATGACTTTCTTCCATGTCACATACTTACTTTTGTGTATATTTAATATCCTGAATATACCCCGGAGCTTTTTCTTGGCTGCGTTCTGAACATCATCTAGTTTTAAATTAGCAGAAGATGTTTTGCTCTCGTGTATACCGAGCTCATTTATGAAGAATGAGCCAAAAAAAAAAGAAAAAAAAGAAAGCACCTTGAAGTGTTTAGAAGAAACTTCAGCGACAAGTCTGATTGTGGCGGAGGATGAAACGTTAAGCTTCCTCTGGGAGCGGTAGTGTACTGTACACTTTAAGGAGTTGTCTGAGACTGGGAATTTGGCTTAGGTCTATTGAAGATGCAATACTAAACACGGCCCATGGGTTGGCGCTGTTTCCATGAGAAACAAAAAAAAGAGCAGCCCTTAAAAGAACTTTGTGATCCTGCAAAATCCACCAAAACGCGTTGAGAAATGAGTCAGAAGACAAAGGATTTCAGGCACAGACTCAGGCAGGAGAATTGTGCTGCCTAGCTTTAAGGATGGGGTAGCAGGCAATGCTTTCTCGAGTTTAAACTCTTCACAGGATGCTATTTTTTTTTAGTATGGGCCTAAAAACCCACAGGCAGGCAAGCGCTGATCTCTGATGGGACAAACATGTCACAGACCGCTCCTGCTGGTGACTCAACGAATTCCGCTGAGATCATATCGACAGAGCAGAGGCTTGTTTTCCGCTCTGCGTTGTTGATGGGGCATGACTGCTGACGTTATGTTGATAGACCGCTGTATAATCCTTTATGGAAGTTTAATTCAATCTCTGCTCAACTAGCTTGTTGGACAAATCCTCAGTGCCCCTCCTCCCTGCTGCGGTCGAGATCTTACACTGCTCAGTAGATGCTGCAGCTGTCAATAATTCTAGGTGGACAAAGACTAAATACACTTGGGCTTATGAACGATTTCATTTTATATCTAGTACCATAGAATGTTAATTTTAAGATAAGGATTATAACGCCATGGATTTTTAGAAAAAATACCAAAATTTCATCAGGCTAATAACAATGTTTATAGTTTGAGTTGTGAAATCTGGTAACAGATTCTCTTTAAAGGAAATCTGTCAGAAGGATTTCACCTGCAAGCTATTTACACGTGCATGTGGCTCTTTCAAAGACAAGTCCAGCAATACCTTTACAAGGCCAGTTCCATAGGGAGAGTTAGGGTTAATGATTGGGACTAGCCCAGAGAGGGAAGCGCTAAGGTGCGGAGACAGAGACAGTTTCCTGTCAGGAAGTGACATAGGGCCCAGCGGACATAAGGTCTGACTAGTCAGCAGAGCCACGTGATGTGGGTGTCCCTGACGTCAGTGGAGACCGATGCAGTGGATAGCGAGTTCCAGAGTAAAGCAAAAAAAAGTGATCAAAGGACAAAGTGATGCATTAGAGATGGTTCCTGGGACAGGACACCTAGCAGTACGGCCCCGAGTTCACCAGAAAGGCAAAGGGCCAGGACGGAACAGAGAGCGCGAGACAAAGACAGTGCCCCGGGCACGGTCAGCAAGTAGAGAAGCTAACTAAAGGCCATCGTGGCAAGTTAACGCCCCTCAGGGAAAAAAGACGCGAGACCATGGGTTGAAGTATAGAACTTTCACTTACTGGACTGTTGTACTGTGCTGGGCTGTGATAAAGACAGAGAAACGTGGGACAGAAACAAGTAAACTTGGAAGAAGTGAAGATATCGTGGGTGAAGATGCTCTGTGTTCTAAAGGAAACATTCGAGAAGTCAAGTGCCCGCTATCTATTGTACATGGATCCAATCAAGTTAATGTTGAGTAAAACTCTTTATTTTTGACTGGTGGTCTCCCTTATTGAACTGTCTAATATCTGGTTCTGGCCAGCCAAAGTGACCGGCATCAAGCGGCCTGCAAGGTCATAATACCCCCATACCCAACCAGGACCCCCATCACTATGTAGCATGTTGGGGTGTGGAAGATGAGTACTAGTGATGAGTGAGTATACTCGTTGCTCGGGTGGTCTCCAAGTATTTATGACTGCTTGGAGATTTAGTTTTCATCGCGGCAGCTGAATGATTTACAGCTATTAGCCAGGCTGAGTACATGTTGGGGTTGCCTGGTTGCTATGGAATCCCCACATGTAGTCAAGCAGGCTAGTAGCTGTAAATCATTCAGCTGCCGCGATGAAAACTAAATCTCCGAGCAGTCATAAATACTCAGAGACCAACCGAGCGTGCTTGGAAAAACTCGAGCAACGAGTACACTCACTCATCACTAATGAGTACCTCTCCCATGGCTACTGTCCAGCAAAATCAAAATGTAGCCCTTTTGAAACAACTTGTAGGTGCAAAGAGAAAGACTGAAAAATCAAGATCACTTTTGATTCAAATAATAAAAAAAATGCTTGGAGACTAGGGATGAGCGAACGTGATTGGACAAGGCGTTATTGGAGAATGCTCGTCTGCTAACAGAGTGACTTCGACGTGCTTAAAAAATATGTTTGAGTTCCCGCAGCTGCATGTCTCATGGCTTTTTGACAGCCACAACACATTCAGGGACTACCTGTGTGTTAGGCAATTCCTGCATGTGATGGGGCTGTCGAACAGCTGCGGGGACTTGAATATATTATTTGAGCACACCGAAGACACTCTGTTAGCACACGAGCATGCTCGCTCATCACTATTAGAGACTAATATTTTGTACGCCCTTTTAAATGCCCCTTTTATCTGCCACTATTTTGAACTGCTTTCTTTCAAATACTATTTTTTAAT
Organism: Ranitomeya variabilis; assembly: GCF_051348905.1. NCBI lineage: Eukaryota > Metazoa > Chordata > Amphibia > Anura > Dendrobatidae > Ranitomeya > Ranitomeya variabilis. The sequence goes on from NC_135233.1 coordinate 582,695,040, forward strand.
TAATACACATTTTTTTTTTTTGTCCCAAGCCCCTACAAAAACATCCAACTTCTGCAGCAATATCCAACCCTGTCCTCTTATAATGAAAGTAATAACTCGGACTCGAGTTCATTTAGGAATTGAGCTGAAATCCTGCATCTGCTCTCTGCTTGTCTCGAAAACAGAAAATTAATTTCGATGACCAAGCCGAACAGTGCACAGCTCTGTCAGGTAATTAGTCACTGTCGCTGGCTACTCAGGGTCTATCACTGTGCTAATCCATACACAAACCTCTACCATCCCCTAGTCAGTCACAATTTAAAAGGCACTTTAACTACCTATTCCCACCGTTCAATCCAAAGCAGGCTTTGTGAAATTAGATTTTTTTTTCTTGCATGTTTTCTTCTCCCTATTTATTGCCAGCAGAATTAATGCTGCTGATTTACATTTTTTTTTCCTTTTTTTTTTCTGTTTGATGAAGTCTACTGTTGATTAAGTAGAGCTTAGGGGAAAAAAAATTATACTTCTGCTGCTTTCCTACTTGACTTGCCAGTTTATTAATGAAAGAAGCGAAGATATTGATGACCTACAAATTACAACCATAGCAATTAAAGGGTATATCTTTCCAAGCTTCTAATTAAAAAAGATTTCTTTTATATTGAAATACATTTTCACGCTATTATTTTGCTCAGATTTTCTTTTTTTTCTTCTTCGGAACATAAAACAAAGAAGAAAAATAAATGGGATGCAAAGTACACATAATGGAAAAACATTTATAGAATAGATTATAAAAAATATATATGTATATTAATTTTGATAAATACTCACATAGATTTATTTTCTATTTTTTATCCATTATTGTATATTATTGTATATTACACATGTATCTATAAAAAAAATTTTTAAGCAATTAATGAATATTAATACATTATTTTCTACACATATTACATGTATCTGTAAAAAAAATAGATTTTTTTTAAGAATTAATACATTTTTATTATATATATTACACATGTATCAGTAAATATATAGTAAACAATGCATATTAACACATATATATATATATATATATATACACACATATATATGCATATAAATATATGTGTATGTTAAACATGTATCTGTAAATAAAATAATTACAGCATGTTAATAAATTTTCATTGTTATATATATATAGATATCTGGCAAAAATTAAGAGACCACTGCACAGTTTTCTAAAAATCCACTTCTCTACATGTCTGACAGCCATTCCATTCCAGTATCTGTTGAATTCCAACCAGAGTACACCTCATTCTACTTAATGTGCTTCTGATTAGGTGATCAACTGAACCAAATCTTATTTAACAAAGGAAAGCATAAAAAAAAACCTGCTGTGGTGTTCACAATCCTCTTGCAAGCTGGATGGCAAAACAGATGCTAGTAATATCCCAAAAGTAATAGGAATGAAAAAATAACTTTTAACCATTCCAAAGGAGTTGAAAAGAAAAGTCTTGAGTGAAGAAAACAAGGGTTCAATTCTGGCTTTACTAGCAAAGGGACGCAGTGAGCATCATGTTGACTCCATCCTTAAAATTTTTAAGACTGCAGTCCATTACAACAAGGTCAAGCAGCAGACATTGGGGACAACAAAGCTACAGACCGACAGAGGGCGAAAATGACTCTGCACTGACTGAGATGACCGTCATCTTATTTGAATGTCGCTCACCAACCACAGAATGACATCAAGTAACCTACAAAAGAAATGGCAAATGGCAGCTGGAGTGAAGTGCACGGCAAGAACAGTTCGTAAAAGGCTCCGAGAGGCATGACTCAAGTCATGCAAAGATAGAAAAAAGCCTTTCATCAATGAGAAGCAAAGGAGAGCCTGGCTGAAGTTTGCCAAAGACTAAAAGGATTGGACCATAGAGGGCTGGAGTAAAGTAATCTTCTATTATGAGTCTAATTTTCAGCTTTGCCCAACACCTGGTCATTTAATGGTTAGACGGAGACCTGGAGAGGCGTACAAGCCACAGTGTCTTACACCCACTGTGAAATTTGGTGGAGGATCGGTGATGATCTGGGGATGCTTCAGCAAGGCTGGAATTGGACAGGTTGTTCTTTGCGAAGGACGTATGATTCAAGCCACATACAAGGTTATCCTGGAAAAACAGTTGATTCCTTCTGCTCAAGCAATGTTCCCCAACTCTGAGGACTGTTATTTCCAGCAGGACAATGTGCCATGCCACACAGCTAGGTCAATCAAGGTGTGGATCAAGGACCACCACCACATCAAATCCCTGTCATGTCTAGCCCAATCTGCAGACCTGAACCCCATTGAAAACCTCTGGAATGTAATCAAGAGGATGGTGGATAGTCACAAGCCATCAAACAAAGAAAAACTGCTTACATTTTTGAGCCAGAAGCAGTGTGAAAGACTGGTGGAAAGCATGCCAAGACGCATGAAAGCTGTGATTAAAAATCATAGTTATTCCACAAAATATTGATTTCTGAACTCTTCCTGAGTTAAAACATTAGTATTGTTGTTTCTAAATGATTATGCATTATTTGAGGTCTACAAGCACTGCATTTTTTTGTTATTTTGACCATTTCTCCTTTTTAGAAAATAAATACAAAATTTATTGCTTGGAAATTCAGAGACACGTTGTTAGAAGTTTATAGAACAAAATAAAACAATTTACATTTTACTCAAAAATATACCTATAAAGAGAAAAATTAGACAAACTGAACATTTCCCAGTGGTCTCTTAATTTTTGCCAGAGCTGTATATTACACATCTATCTGTAAGTCAAATAGACGTTCAATTAATACGTTTTAATTGTATCTGGTGAAAAGCCAGGGTTTTTTTTTATCAATTATTACTTTATTAGATTTTCTGTTAATGTTTTAATTTTATTTATTATTTAAAAAACTGTATTACATTTTTTTTCTTTCTTTTTTTTTTTTTAAACTGGCAAACATAATGCCCCGAGTTATTTTACTTTAACAGGCCATTACCTTCGTGCCAGCATACACTTTTCTACCTAATTAGATTTAGAAAAAAAAAACGCATAAAGGTAGCCATTACGTACATTATTTTCAGTATATGGTACTTAATAGACACATTATAAGAAGGTTTACAGGAGGGTATTGCTTCCAGTAACCCAAAATGGTGCTTGGTCCTTCGCAATTAGCCTAAATTAAGGCAGTCAGTGAAAATGTCACTCATTGAGCAGTGTATTAATGTTCATTCATAAGTCAGTAGCACGTTTCACGAGCGGCATATCTAAAATCAAGAAGCTTTAATGTTTTACGATGGAATCAGAAAAGCTTTTATCTCTCCTTTTGACCCTCCATCCCTTCAAGCTTCCGACTCGATGTAACATGGAAAAGTCAGAACCATTACACCAGTGTCAAATATCTCCGGTATTCATATTCTATTATAGTCAGTAACAATTAACATTGGCATTCTGAAAAAGTCAGGTGCTATTATGCACAGGAGGAGAACTGAAAGGAATAACAGCTTAATGATATCTGCCTACAACCAGTATCATGAATTATGAAAATGGAGAAGTCTTAAGACACTGGTTTCGGATACATCGAATTAACCCCTAAATCGGGATATCTGGTTCTTAGATTTTCAAGGACAAACTTAAAAAAAAAAATTAATCCAGATAGCGATAAAAAAAATTTATTCCCCCCTAATCTAATTTAATTTTCTGTTGTTACATTTTTGCAATTTTTTATTTAATAATTTCCTCTTCGAAATTTTTTATTTCACAGCAGCCACATGGACTTGTTCATTGACTTCTTCTGGGAGAGCGTTGTGGGCATGCTCTGTGACCTGTGCAGAGGTCATAGTGCAGGGAGGTGGAGGATGTTAGCTGTGATTAATGGATCCTGTGTGTCCTATAGGTAAGCGCTACCTTTTTTGTACTCCTGGCTGTGATGATAACGGGAAGGTGATCTCTATGGAACAAAAAGTGTCTGCATAAATTAAAGGGAACCTGTCACCCCCAAAATCGAAGGTGAGCTAAGTCCATCAGCATCAGGGGCTTATCTACAGCATTCTGTAATGCTGTAGAAAAGCCCCCAATGTATCCTGAAAGATGAGAAAAAGAGGTTAGATTATACAGGTCCTTCTCAAAAAATTAGCATATAGTGTTAAATTTCATTATTTACCATAATGTAATGATTACAATTAAACTTTCATATATTATAGATTCATTATCCACCAACTGAAATTTGTCAGGTCTTTTATTGTTTTAATACTGATGATTTTGGCATACAACTCCTGATAACCCAAAAAACCTGTCTCAATAAATTAGCATATTTCACCCGTCCAATCAAATAAAAGTGTTTTTTAATAACAAACCAAAAAACCAACAAATAATAATGTTCAGTTATGCACTCAATACTTGGTCGGGAATCCTTTGGCAGAAATGACTGCTTCAATGCGGCGTGGCATGGAGGCAATCAGCCTGTGACACTGCTGAGATGTTATGGAGGCCCAGGATGCTTCAATAGCGGCCTTAAGCTCATCCAGAGTGTTGGGTCTTGCGTCTCTCAACTTTCTCTTCACAATATCCCACAGATTCTCTATGGGGTTCAGGTCAGGAGAGTTGGCAGGCCAATTGAGCACAGTAATACCATGGACAGTAAACCCTTTACCAGTGGTTTTGGCACTGTGAGCAGGTGCCAGGTCGTGCTGAAAAATGAAATCTTCATCTCCATAAAGCATTTCAGCCGATGGAAGCATGAAGTGCTCCAAAATCTCCTGATAGCTAGCTGCATTGACCCTGCCCTTGATGAAACACAGTGGACCAACACCAGCAGCTGACATGGCACCCCACACCATCACTGACTGTGGGTACTTGACACTGGACTTCAGGCATTTCCTTCTCCCCAGTCTTCCTCCAGACTCTGGCACCTTGATTTCCGAATGACATGCAAAATTTGCTTTCATCAGAAAAAAGTACTTGGGACCACTTAGCAACAGTCCAGTGCTGCTTCTCTGTAGCCCAGGTCAGGCGCTTCTGCCGCTGTTTATGGTTCAAAAGTGGCTTTACCTGGGGAATGCGGCACCTGTAGCCCATTTCCTGCACACGCCTGTGCACGGTGGCTGTGGATGTTTCCACACCAGACTCAGTCCACTGCTTCCTCAGCAATCTTCCTCAGGGTCCGGTCACCTCTTCTCGTTGTACAGCGTTTTCTGCCACATTGTTTCCTTCCAACAGACTTACCATTGAGGTGCCTTGATACAGCACTCTGGGAACAGCCTATTTGTTGAGAAATTTCTTTCTGGGTCTTACCCTCTTGCTTGAGGGTGTCAATGATGGCCTTCTTGACATCTGTCAGGTCGCTAGTCTTACCCATGATGGGGGTTTTGAGTAATGAACCAGGCAGGGAGTTTTTAAAAGCCTCAGGTATCTTTTGCATGTGTTTAGAGTTAATTAGTTGATTCAGAAGATTAGGGTAATAGGTTGTTTAGAGAACCTTTTCTTGATATGCTAATTTATTGAGACAGGTTTTTTGGGTTGTCAGGAGTTGTATGCCAAAATCATCAGTATTAAAACAATAAAAGACCTGACAAATTTCAGTTGGTGGATAATGAATCTATAATATATGAAAGTTTAATTGTAATCATTACATTATGGTAAATAATGAAATTTAACACTATATGCTAATTTTTTGAGAAGGACCTGTACTCACCCAGGGGCGGTCCCGGTCAGACGGGTGTTGCGGTCCGGTCCGGCGCCTCCTCTCTTCATCAGATGACGTCCTCTTCTTGTCTTCATGCTGCGGCTCCGGTGCAGGCGTACTTTGCCTGCCCTGTTGAGGAAAGAGCAAAGTACTGCAGTGCGCAGGCGCTGGGCCTCTCTGACCTTTCCCGGCACCTGCGCACTGCAGTACTTTGCTCTGTCCTCAACAGGGCAGACAAAGTACGCCTGCGCCGGAGCCGCAACGTGAAGACAAGAAGTGGATGTAATTTTAAGAAGATGGGAGGCCCCGGACCGGACCGCAACGTCCATTGTACCGGGACCGCCCCTGGGTGAGTATAATCTAACCTCTTTTTCTCATCTTTCAGGATACATCGGGGGCTTATCTACAGCATTACGGAATGCTGTAGATAAGCTCCCGATGCTGGTGGGCTTAGCTCACCTTTGATTTTGGGGGTGACAGGTTCCCTTTAAGACTCAATGCACAGAGATAGCAAACTAAAAAAACAATTAGGATTTTTTTCTATATGGATGGGAAAAACAAAAAGGTGATTTTCTTATGATACATTCCCTTTAATGTTATACTGATCTTCCTAAAAATAATTTAACAGGTATAAGGGTGGGTGCACACATAGGGGCAATACCTGCAGCAAATTCACGGGCAAATATCAACGCAAAGTTGAATAAATAGTTGAGTGAATAGTAGCTGTGGAGAAAGGGCGTAGCTTCAGTTAGTTCAAGGGTTGCAGTAGCACCTGGATCTTTGAGCTTAGGGGGCTCTAAAGGATCTTTTAGCCCAAAGGAGAAGCCTAATTCTATAAAAGACGCGTGAGAGTTTGGGGTCAGTTGGAGATTTTGCATTGGTGCTCTTAAGTTATAATTTAGTCCATAACAAACAGGGATTTGTGCTGCGGCTGTCGATCAGCCGTGGGGATTCGAACACATTTTTCGAGCACGCCAAAGTCACTCGGTTAGCACCCAAGCATGCTCGGATAACACATTATCCCAGCACGTTTGCTCATCACTATTTGGAACATCATCCATCTTCCCAAAAATGTCTCCAATACCTGAAACAATATTATCGAAAAAAAAATAATAATTAATGCAATCCTCGGCATAGGCAAATATACCTGAATAGTCCAAAGGAACATTCCTGCACTGAGAAAAAGTCCATTGTTACACATTGTAATCATGGCCTATGCCTAAATCCCTGCATCTTCTCTACTTGAAACATGTGTACAATGTCTAAGCTTCCGAGGAGCTAAGGGGAAAGTGCAGTGAGTCAGGAGGGCGTGATTACAAAAAATAAAAACCAGGCGGCTCTCAGTGAAGTAGCGCTTGTCCCCTTCTGGACTAGTCAGGTATTTCTTCATAAGCCAGGACGACATTAATAGTTTATTTTTTTCAATATTAACAGCTATTTTCTCAGTATCAGAGTCATTATTCAGAAGCTGAAGATAAGCTGGGGTAAGAGGCCAGGCAGATTCCATTCAAAAGGAAGTGGTCATCAGAAAATGAAATGACTATCTCATTTAATAAGTTTTTTTAATTACATGTTTATATATGGTATATATTTTTTAATTTGGCCATTTTTTTTACATATAACAATGTATTAAATATAAAAAATATAAATCTTGCAATTCTCACACTAGTCACTGCAGCTATTGCTAGCCTGACTTCCTGTTGGTTCAGGAAACAACACATGTACATAGCAACAATGAAGAGACTCTGACCCCATCTTTTTGCATTGAAACATCTAATGAGCGTGTGGAAAGGTCATTGTGACTTCGCCTATTGTGATTGGCTAATCCTGAGTTATCAACTCTATCTTTGTAATCCTGCCTCGGCTGATAAGGAGCCTGCTGAAAACTCTTCCTGAAATGACAGGAAGCATGAGGCCATGTTCACACTTTGCGGCGTCCCTCTGCGGGTTCTCCCGCAGCGGAATTGATAAATCTGCAGGGCAAAACCGCTGCGGTTATCCCTGCAGATTTATCGCGGTTTGTTTTGCGGTTTCCGCTGCGGGATTACTCCTGTACTATTGATGCTGCATATGCAGCAATATGCAGCATCAATAGTAATGGTAAAAATAATAAAAATTGGTTATACTCACCCTCTGATGTCCGGATCTCCTCGGCGCTGCACCCGGCGCTCCGGTTCCAAAGATGCTGTGCCGAGAAGGACCTTCGTGACGTCACCGCAGGTCTTGCTCGCACAGCAACTAAGAACGGACAGCCGCGTGCAGCGCTGACAGGTGAGTATATCATTATTTTTTATTATAATTCTTTTTTTTTACACTATTTAGGCTTCCCAGGGCCTGGAGGAGAGTTTCCTCTCCTCCACCCCGGGTACCACCCGCACATTAACCGCTTACTTCCCGCAACGTGGGCACACTGCGATTCTGCACAAAGAAGTGACATGCTGCGGGTTGTAAACCGCTGCGTTTCTGCGTGGTTTTTCCCGCAGCATGTGCACTGCAGTTTGCGGTTTCCATAGGGTTTACATGTTAATGTAAACGCTATGGAAACTGCTGCGGACCCGCAGCATCAAAATCACCGCGGATCCGCGGTAAAAACCGCAAAGTGTGAACATGAGTGTAAAACAGTCTTGGTGGAGAGTGTAAAATGCAAGAGCAAGTTTTTTTGGTTTTATAAAAGATCATGACAAGTAAAAAAAAAAACCAACAAAAAAAAACAAATTAAAAGAATTACATGTAAAACAAACACCTAATTTAAGCACCGGTCATTTCCTGATAACTCCCCTTTAAGCAAACACCGAATACATTATACACAGGAATATCTACAGCCGCTCAGAAAGTGCTCTAGCCCAATAAATAATTTCATGTCACTTTCCACCAGAATTCCAAATGATAGCTATATAACATTTATGAAAGACAACTTTAAGAAAGATCTTTATGTAATAAAAACTCAGTTTTTTTTCCACTTCTTGGCATAAAATCCAGTCACAGAAATGAGTGATTTTCTGAAATTCTGCCAAAGTTAGATGGTTGAGCAAGTCATTAGATTAGTCTGTTTATACAGAAACAAGAAAAACTAAGAAATGCACCAATTCTACGGAGGTATGGTCTTGTACGGGGAGAGCTGTGAGAGGGTGTGATGATGACCACTGAGAGGTAATTAGGCTTAATCCTCTAATGCAATTAAAAATATATAATAATAATAATAATAACAACAATAATTTAGCTTGTGTTGAAAAATAGTTTCTAGAAAAGCAAAAATGAAAGAATATTTCCAAAAATAAAATTATTACAATCACCATTATTAGCCCATAAACCATCACCTATGTTGAGTTATTAAAAAATTGTATTGTGCAGTTCTAGTAAAGCGGGGTGATGGACAATATGGCTGACTTTGCAGTTTACATAGGACTGACTCCTGAATGGTAAATATGACACGGGATGGGGAGCATCGATTGAAATGCATATCACATTACTGCAAAAACTTTTGATTTAGTTGGTACAAGTATGATTGGGAGCTTACATTTAAAGCGCCACTCCATTCTCTGAAAAACAATAACGCTGGAGTAGTGCTTTAAGTCTGCAAAAGACTTTGCTCCAAGGAATATTTTTTGGAATTTCTTTTTGCTCTTTAAGGGGATCTGTCATCAGGAAACTACCTATTGTTTAATCAGATTTTTGTGTTAAGAATATGTTATTTTAGACATTTTTGGCACAATTTATATTACAATTAAAAATTATTAATCTTGCAATTCTCCCGCTGACCACTGGGGCTATTTTAGATTCTAACTTCCTGTTGTTTCAGGATAACTACTTGTACATTAGCAGCAATGAACAGACTTTTTTGTATTGAAGCATCTAATGAGCGTGGGCTAAGGTCATTGTGAAGGGAGAAGGGGCTGTGGTTTTACTATACAGAGGAGCGCTAGTTCTGACGAGCATTCCTGTATTTTGGATGACAGAACAGCTGCCAGACATCTCTGATGGCAGCTTATCTCTATCTCAAAATTGGACATGTTGGATCATTATCTCCATCGACAATCAACTGTCAGGGGGCCCCATACACATTAGACTGTTGATCAAACTCAACCTATTGGTATCGGTAAGCTCATCTGACACTAGTCTAATATGTGTATGGGGCCGTTAAACTATTGTTCTCTTCAGGCTGACATTTTCTTCACACTTCCTACAAAGGTATCCCCACCTAAGCTGGCAGTACACTAAGGCTAGGCATATACATTAGATGACTGTTGGCTGAACAAGCCCCGATCAATCGTTAGTCCGACAGCCATCTCAGCCAACTCTCCTATACACAGGAGCAATCATTCGGCAGAGCACTTATTTGTTCTCTGTGAAAAAAACCCAGGCTGAGACATCGGCCAGCAGTTTATCTCCATGAGAACACTGTGATTGGCAGTCGGAAATCAGACATGCGCGATCAATTTTTGAAGGATGTCCCTCCTAACAAGCACCATAGAGGTCGTCCTCCTCCTCCTTACAGGGACAGGAAAACATATGAGACGTTCCAAGGCCCCTCCCCACCCACCTCCCTCAGTGTTTTTTCCTGTCCCTACATGGAGGGATGCATGAGAAGAGAAGCTCAGTTTACCATGAAGGTAAGTAGGGGAAATTCAGGCCCTGTCAACTTGGGATCCGTATCTTCAGATATGGGAAGATCGCATAATTCTAAAGGTAGACCCCGCTTTCGTACCAAAGGTAGTGTCCTGTCAGAATCTAAATCAGGAGATTATATTATCCTTTTTTTGTGAGAGTCCCTGAAATCAGAAAGAACAGACCCTTCACGAGTTGGGTGTTAGACAGGCAGTCATTGAATATCTAGAGTCTAGTTGGAGACAGGATCCTAAGTTGTTTGTTTTATTTGGGGGTAAAAGTAAGGGGGGAAAAAGCCTCTAAAGCCACCATCGCAAGATGGATTACCTCGGCAATCTCCTTAGCCTATAAGTCAGAAGGGATCAGTCCCTACGAAGGTTTAAGAGCCCACTCAACGAGAGCAGTATCCACGTCCTGGGCTGTGAGGGTGGGGACATCAGTTGAGCCAATTTGTAACGTTGCCACCTGGGCCAGGCTAGATACATTTTGCAGGCATTATAAATTAGACGTGCTGTCTAGTCAACAAACTGCCTTTTGGAGAAAGGTTCTCCAGGCAGTGGTCTCACCCTAATGAGGTACTTTGGTTCTCCTTGGTGCTGTCAGAAGGGATGTCCTGGAAAAATGATATTAGACCTACCGGTAATTATGCTTCTAGGAGTCCATCTTGACAACATGGTTACTTCCCTCCCTGATTGTGTAGCTTTCATGATGTCTTAAATATGATATCAGTTGAAATAAATTTGTTAAGTTGCATCAGCCATGGTGTGGTACTTGTCAAAACACTGAGGGAGGTGGTTGCGGAGGGGCCTTTTAACCTCTCATGTATTTTCCTGTCCCTGTAAGGAGGAGGATGACGACCTCCATGGTGCTGTCAGGATGGACTCCTGGAAACATAATTACCGGTAAGTCTAATACTTATTTTACCCTAGCCATCAGTTGGCCGGCGAGCCCATACATATCAGGCTATTAGCTGAACCTGTCGATATCAGCATATTTAGCCAATTTTGGCTCAAAGTGTTTGGGGGCCTTTGGCATTAAGAATTTCAGCTACAGAACCACTATCTTCCCTTTTTCAGTCTCCATAGCCCCAGTATTTACAGTCACAGTACTCAGATCAGTGTTTGCACAATGACAACTAATATCTACTACAAAAAGCAGATGAACCACTTTCCTCTCCATGATTAGCCATTCCCAGAACCGTATCATGTCTCCTGCCCTCCACCAAACCTCAACAGGCAAACACCTTCCAGCCTCCAGTCCACCAATGTTACCGATGTCAAGGCTAGCCCTGTTTTCCAGGATACTGCAGGTCCTCTTAGGTAACGCAAGTCCCAGAACTAATCAAAGCTGCTAACAGCAGCTCAAAAAGGCACAGCACAAGGACTGTTTGCACTTCCATACTTACCCCAAACTTCCTTCACATACTACTGAGCAGTCTCTTAATGAGCACACGTGAAGGGGTTGTCCAGTAAAAACAAGTAATCACCCACGGATAGGATAAATTACTAATTAATGATGTCCCACTGCCTAGACCCGCAGCAATTAGGTTGAGCATGTGCACTGCTGATCTTGTCTAACGGGAATATAAGTTATGCCCATAAGTAAGGCCCCATAGGTCAGACCTCCACTGATCAAGAATTTGACCTGTGGATAGGTGACAACTTGTTTTTGCCAAACAACTCCTTTAAAAAATATAATATAATACTACAAATGAAATAACAGGAGGTTTTACAGTTCAGACTCCTTACAAACTTACAATGTTGATAAATGAAGGTTAAGATGTGACAATGGCCATTTTATGAGCCATAGCCAAAGGAAATTAAGCATGACCCTAGGTCACAACTTATTCATTTTTGGTTTCTTAAGAAGCAAAACCCAAGCAGATTCTTTTTCTATCACATCCATTAGAACAAATTTAGTACAATATTCAACTTATATAAATGGCTATGTTTCTATGACTTGGATACAAAGGTGTTGACTATTGCAGATATTGACATATTTTACAGCTCGGATAAGAACTCTTCGCAGTTTCTGAAGCTCCTTGTGGTCACGTGAGTCACTTTCGTAAGTAAAGATCCGTTGTGTTTGACACGATCAACAGTTATGTGAAACAATAACCACTTTCCTCCCCCTCATCGAGTCAAGAAGCCGACCTGTTTCTTAATACATCCCCCTTTTTTTGTAAATCCTTTTGTTCTTCCAGTACCGAGTGTCACAGCATGAGAAGACAACACTTAACCAAATGTTCACAGGTTACTCAGTGATTCCAAATCCGGGGAAAGATATTGTGTGACAACCTACGCATCCTTTTTACAACTGTTTCCAAAACATGATTAGTCAGATTCTCTCTTTTTCTCTAAATAACACAGAAACCTCAAATTGCTGAGGGGATAAGAGGGTCATACTGTATATGTCCTCATTCCACTTACTTGTGGTTAGAACTGTTTTCTTTAAAACACTTTCATTTTAAGATTATCGGTTTGAGACCATCCTAAGACAAAACCACAAAGGTGTTAGGACAACACATAGAATGTTATTTTTATGACAAAGTTTTATCACATAATATCCCCACTTACTCGCATAATGACAAATTATTGTGGTTCTAGTAAGCTCGTTAGCCCCAGACAGAGTCCAATCAGGGGCTTTCTGTTTGTAGTAAGCACCGTAAACGAAAAAGGTTGATACAACAAAATCAGAATCCTACCACTGGTACGGTGACTACAAATTGGTAGGGTACTGTCGTTAAATTGATACTTTAGGTACAGGAAAACCTGACTTATAAGTTTTATATAAACCTCAAGATCTGTGTTCAAAGAAGTATCTGTTGTAAAAGATAAAGATATTACAAGTTCTGTATTACATAAAGTTCTAGAGGACAATACTTTTTCTTTTGGAGACCATCAAGCTGATGGAAGAAGACATCTAATGATGGCTACACTCCCAGAGGTAAAAAAAAAAAAAATTGGTAAATAGCCCTCCTCCAAGAAAAAGAAAGCTGCCTTTCCAACCGACAGCCATAGACAGGAGCGCTGGTTCGACTGAGCGCTCATGGGTTCTCTATGAGAAATCCTTTGACTGAAATGTCGGTCGGTGGCTTATTTTGGGGAGAATAATGGAATTGGCAGTCCAAAATCAGACATGCCTGATCAACACCTTTCTCGACCATCCGTTGGCTAGTGTCAGCCACACACATTAGACTGACGACTGAACCTGTCGATATTGACAGCTTCCTAATGTGAAAGGAAGGCTCTAAGAACGTTTAGTTCAAAAAGCGTTGATGGATCTGTGGTGTCTTTGCCTTATGAAGGTTTCATAAGTATGTTACAATAAAGCTTAGTGGATTTTAATCTGAACAAAGCTTTGAGATGTATTTTTACTACTCCACTGAATGAATTAGAGGTAGTCATGCTTTAAGTCCATGTCCGCCACTTCAATGGATTTCTCTGAAATGTAGTACTTTCCTTCTCTTGGAGAAGAGCTAATATGTTTACCGCAGTGGTTCTCCTTAAGCTGCCGAAACGAGCCATTCATAGCTGCTTGGCTCGATGACTGGCTGCAGCACTGTTGACATTATGTCAGCAGTGCAGCCAACAAAAGACACAGGGAGAAGTGGAAGAAACTCGGCAATGGATCAAGGGAGGGTGAGTAAAGAACTATTTTTTTAAAAACAAACTGCAGTGGTGGGGGGACAGGGGCTTTCCAAGACCGGAAAACACCTTTAAAGAAGGGAGCCGAGACCTTGACATCCTTTCTCTGGGGCCACAAGTTGGACATCACTGATCTTCACAGGAACCTACAGCTTATGTAGTATAGTAGTGGTAAAAAAAAAATAAAAAATTATATTCACTGTAGACAATAACACAAAAAACTGGAGCCACTACATTTTAGAGAGAGAAACGGTACAAGAGATTCTTTTTGAGAAAGAAACGTAATATCTGACATTTTTAATGCCTTGCAGGGCCATCTGGGAATGGAGAGGTTAACCTCCCCGTTATAAGAAACCTACAGCTTTATCGTAATGGGTGCAGCCGATGACCTTTTATCTTTTAAATAAGAATTGCGTTCCTTGTTCCAAGATAGATTAGTTCTCCCAGTGATAGAAGAAGAAATAGTTATCTCTTTAGTATACTACCTTCAATATTCTTACACATGAATAGTAATGAAATTGAATTTTTCTTTTTTTTTAAATTCTCCTGTATGGATAGGCTTTGTGATCAGGGAAAAAAAATTAAATGCCAAGTGTAACCTTCTAGTGTACTTCATATCTGTCGAAAGAATTATGAAAAGGAGGGTAAAAGGGATCTTTATCACAAACTGAATTAACGCACAAAGTACTCCATTTGGATGGTATATCAAGCGAATCCATTAAAAAAAAAAAAAAAAAAGTCGTCACAGGCACCTAGTGAGGACACCTTGAAAATTGAAGCAGGACCTTGCTAGAGACCAGGAACAGAACCTTGCTGAAGCAGCAATCTGCGCGAGATCACAATCGGACATTCCTACAGATACTGGAGCTACCTCCTGCTATATAAAGGTCGTTTGCGTTATGGATACTTAAGGAATAACCAAAATAAAATGCATTCTGATGATGTAAGGGAGGGTGATTGTTCCCGCTCTTATTTTCTTGCTTACAATGTAAGCTGCGGGGTTAATACTGTTGATTTAGGGCAGAGAGCATTGTGCCTTTCAAGTTTACAGTGAAGCTAGAAAAGATGGAAGATTACCAAATCGACTATATCCAAGAAACTCATTATTTCCTCACCATTTAAAGAGATATTTTATTATTTAGGCAAACAGAAAATCTAATTAATGGCATTGACTTTTCCCTATTCAACCTGTTTACACAAAGAGAATCCCTTCCAGGTGAAAAATTTGACTATACGTAGGACATACAGTTAGATCCATATATATTTGGACAGAGACAACATTTTTCTAATTTTGGTTATAGACATTACCACAATGAATTTTAAACAAAACAATTCAGATGCAGTTGAAGTTCAGACTTTCAGCTTTCATTTGAGGGTATCCACATTAAAATTGGATGAAGAGTTTAGGAGTTTCAGCTCCTTAACATGTGCCTCCCTGTTTTTAAAGGGACCAAAAGTAATTGGACAGATTCAATAATTTTAAATAAAATGTTCATTTCTAATACTTGGTTGAAACCCCTTTGTTGGCAATGACTGCCTGAAGTCTTGAACTCATGGACATCACCAGACGCTGTCTTTCCTCCTTTTTGATGCTCTGCCAGGCCTTCACTGCGGTGGTTTTCAGTTGCTGTTTGTTTGTGGGCCTTTCTGTCTGAAGTTTAGTCTATAACAAGTGAAATGCATGCTCAATTGGGTTGATATCAGGTGACTGACTTGGCCATTCAAGAATATTCCACTTCTTTGCTTTAATAAACTCCTGGGTCGCTTTGGCTTTATGTTTTGGGTCATTGTCCATCTGTAGTATGAAACGATCGATCAGTTTGGCTGCATTTGGCTGGATCTGAGCACAGTATGGCTCTGAATACCTCAGAATTCATTTGTCTGCTTCTGTCCTGTGTCACATCATCAATAAACACTAGTGACCCAGTGACACTGGCAGCCATGCATGCCCAAGCCATCACACTGCCTCCGCCGTGTTTTACAGATGATGTGGTATGCTGTGGATCATGAGCTGTACCACGCCTTCGCCATACTTTTCTCTTTCCATCATTCTGGTAGAGGTTGATCTTGGTTTCATCTGTCCAAAGAATGTTCTTCCAGGACTGTGCCGGCTTTTTTAGATGTTTTATAGCAAAGTCCAGTCTAGCCTTTTTATTCTTGATTCTTATGAGTGGCTTGCACCGTGCAGTGAACCCTCTGTATTTACTTTCATGCAGTCTTCTCTTTATGATAGATTTGGATATTGATACGCCGACCTCCGGGAGAGTGTTGGTCACTTGGTTGGCTGTTGTGAAGGGGTTTCTCTTCACCATGGAGATTATTCTGCGATCATCCACCACTGTTGTCTTCCGTGGACGCCCAGGTCTTTTTGCATTGATGAGTTCCCCAGTGCTTTCTTTCTTTCTCAGGATGTACCAAACTGTAGATTTTGCCACTCCTAATATTGTAGCAATTTCTCGGATGTGATTTTTCTGTTTTCGCAGCCTAAGGATGGCTTGTTTAACCTGCATGGAGAGCTCCTTTGACCGCATGTTTACTTCACAGCAAAACCTTCCACATGCAAGCACCACACCTCAAATCAACTCCAGGCCTTTTATCTGCTTAATTGAGAATTACATAACGAAGGGATTGCCCACACCTGTCCATGAAATAGCCTTGGAGTCAATTGTCCAATTACTTTTGGTCTGTAAAAACAGGGTGGCACATGTTAAGGAGCTGAAACTCCTAAACCCTTCATCCAATTTTAATGTGGATACCCTCAAATGAAAGCTGAAAGTCTGAACTTCAACTGCATCTGAATTGTTTTGTTTAAAATTCATTGTGGTAATGTCTATATCCAAAATTAGAAAAATGTCTCTGTCCAAATATATATGGACGTAACTGTATATAGCTAATATACCTGGTGTAACTAGTACCACCTCCAGTCTCTATTCTGGAGCCAGTTTGGGTACGTGTACATTAAAGGCCCCCCATACACATTAGATGGCTGTGGGTGGAACAAAGCTTCGGCCAATCAATCGAATGTAAACCATCTTAGTCGACTGTCCCAAACACAGAGGCAATCAATCAGCCAAATTTTCCGCCGCTGACATGTCCGACTGACATCTCCCT
Organism: Ranitomeya variabilis; assembly: GCF_051348905.1. Taxonomy (NCBI): domain Eukaryota; kingdom Metazoa; phylum Chordata; class Amphibia; order Anura; family Dendrobatidae; genus Ranitomeya; species Ranitomeya variabilis. Next base: position 582,712,061 of record NC_135233.1, read on the forward strand.
CATCAATCAATCAGCCAGCGCCACAATACACATTAGAGTGTCGGACGAACCCTCGATATTGGAGGGTTTGGCCAACATTATTCTAACATGTATGGAGGTCTTTAAGTCTTTTTGCAGAGTTGGAGCACAAAATGAAAGTTTTTGAATTATAAAACGTTCTGTCCAGTTTTCGCAGCAAAAAACAAAAAAAAACTCAGTGACAACACACTTTCTCTGCTACTGCAATGATGGTTGATACCTTTTCTTCCCCTTCCATTGGCCTCTGATAGGACCAGCACCAATGAGCTCAGTTATCTCCAGCAGTCCCCAAAACAACAAAAGGTTCGGCAATGTGAATGACTGCCGTTCTATTCAAACAGGAGATGGGGGATCCTACATTGTCATGATCAGGGTCCCAGCAGTTGGGTTCCCACTGATCTGAACTGTAGATAAGTAAAAAGTTAAGATCTGGAGAAAACTCCCTTAAAAATATAGCACTTTTACTAGACCTTGGATCCCTACATATATTAATGTTATAACATCAAAGCAAAATTCCATAAAATATGATATGAGAACAGCCCATTAATAGAGTAGAGATCCCTCAATAAGGGCTCCCAACTACTAACTACAGCACTGGGTAGCTACAAAAAGGATCTCTCGGTCTGAAGGACCAAATAGGTCCGTGCATTAAAAAGACTATTCATAAATTTTAGTAAGAACAGTGCAATGCTTAATTTCCCCTGTGGTGGTGCTATAGGGAAATTGAACACTTGTGATTCAGTTTTAAAAAAGATTAGAGCTTAGATTAAAATCGGCGACCTTGCAACAAGACAGGTCAGACTAATCTCTGGAGAACCTTCCACTAAAAAGTGAACGACCCATTTAACTCTCCTCTGTAATGGCTAATTGGTCTACTGAAGATACTGGCCTTGAAAATTTGATATCAAAGTGGAACTCCGTAACCAGAGTACCTTCCTAAATTTCCAAATTGGGAATTGTGTCAAGAGGAAGAACCGGTTTGGAATTAGGCCCCACTGCAATGCTGTTTCCTGCCTCATCAGTAGGTAAACCACTAGGATTAGCTTTGATCACTTGGGCATGAGTAAAAACAATGATTGTTTATCCAGCTTGGTAGAGGGAACCTCAGAATATCATGTAGAAGAAACATACCTTGCACTATTTTGACTGAACACATAAATACATCAATGGGATAAGGTAACATTAGCCTCTCGAAAACTCTATGGAGTCTCCATTTCAAACACTGCATCTATGTGAACTGACTTTGCATATTGCCTCTTCATATTAGAGCAGTCCTTTGATAAGTTGTTTAAAATGCACTTTAGAGAGTCCTCCAATCTTTCCTCAAAGAAGTTTCCCCTTCTCTACTAAATCCTCCTTTTGATTGAACACTTCTCGCTTAAAAAAATAAACTCAAAGTATCTGCTCCCAGCTGCTAATCCCTGAAGAGTAAAGCTGGAAAACTCCACTTATTTTAGCTGTTCTGAATAGAGAGAGCTTTCAAAGAGCCGGCGGGAAGACCGAGCATGTCCTACCGTGTCATATATAACAGTTCTCTTTGAAAGTCAGGGTGAAGAGAAGCTGGTGAATAGATGCAGGGAGGCCAAGGTCCACACTTGACCCTTACTCAGCGAGAGGTTGGGATGGGTCTGTTTTATCTTGTTCACTGCAGAAAAAAATATATTTAATGGAAGATTGTGTGAAATTCTTGTCTGCTAGGCACACAAATCCTTCCCCCATGGTCAATGTTATGCTCTGCTAATTCCATCATGGTAGTCAATGTGAAGCTCTCCTAGATCTCTCCTTAAGGAGAGTCAGTCAAATTTTAATCTGTGTCTAAAGGTCTGAGACTCAAGAACTGCACTGATGAGGGGCCAAAAAGATAATTTTAGATGGGTGTCAGGTAGAGTTGGTGCGAAACGTTTAACACATCGTATTCCATCAGCCATGACAGTGGTCACTGGACTAAGCATGACAGCGGGAGTACAATTTCTTACCTACCTACATCCGAGGCTCATTCTTTTGATTAGCTGGCCTAGCACAACACCATAATTGAGGTGTGCTACATATGACGTAGTGCCAGGCCGGCTAATCATTAGAAGAACCATAGATGTTAGCAGGAAAGAGGCGGTACTCTTACTCCCATATAATGGCCACAGACCACTGTCATGGTCGATGGAATAGAACATGAAAACTTCTTGGATCTACACCAATCTACAGAATGAAAGGGCTACAGTGTGATCCTGCTCAGCGTCACTTCAAGCCATCCACTGTGCAGTAAATTACAGCAGGCTAAGTTGGCTTGAATGCATTCATGTTGCAGCTGATGGTCAGCAGCTACACTCTACAGATGAAATAATGTGGTCACATGCTGACTAGATGTGCACTAGCCACATTTAGTCGGAACTTGGTTGGCAGTATGCAAATCACATACTTGCTATCATCTGACCGCGTGCATTGGAGAATCCTGACAGTGTATGCTGTGAGGATTCACAAGTCTGGACAAGCCCTTTAAATATCCCCCTTAGTTTTAGATGGCTGTCAGCTGAAAAATAGTTCAGTGAACAGCCATCTCGGCCGGCTCTCCAATACACAGGAGCACTCTTGAGCTGAGCGCTCTTGTGCTCTGTATGAGAGAGCTGCTGTCAGACATCTCTGGTAGCACCTTTTCTCCAAAAGGATTGGCAGTCTGGAACTGAGCATGCTGGATCCTTCATTTCCCCCCGATAATCCAATGTCGGACAGACTTTGATTACTGATGTGCATTGAATGATCGCTAATAAATCAGGTTGTCAAGCAATTCCTGTACAATGACGATGCTCTGGTGACAATAATGATTTGTAAGCAAGCTTAAAATCATTTCACCTGATGAACGAGCGTTTTGCTTTCTGATCAGGTGATCGTCAACCATCCTAGGAAAGCTCGTTCACAATAATCTCTCAGTGTAATTGCATCTTAATTGATTGGGTCATACAATTTGCAAAGGTAACCACTAGCTCATCTAAGTAATAGATGCCCCAAGATCATGAGATCTTTCATATAACCCTTGAATCGCATGTCCATTTTGCTCTACGACCCTTAAAAATTACCGCTTTTGTTCTGCACCACTGAAAATTGGGGCATTTCAGTTTAGTCATTTCACACCTGCAGTAGCACATTTTTTTCCAGTATAATTTGCCATTTAATATTCATAAGGTATGAAAAAAATTAAATAAAAATCACTGTTTTCAGAAAAAGGACATCATCTCGAATGTGATGTTGTTCAAACAGTTATTTGATGCCAACGATACGAGTTTTTCAAGGTGTTTGAAGCAGTTTCATGCCAATTAAAATAATTTGACAATGCAGGTATCTCGCAATTAAACACCAATTTAGAGAGAGAAAGGCAAACGGGCTGTCAACAAACCGCAGCCCTTTGAAAAGTACAAATAGAGTGGGTTGTGTAAGGAATAATACCCCTTTAAAGCACTTGTGTCTCGTGGTAGAAGACCAATGGAGCGCCTATAATCATCTCGCCTTGCATTGGTCCACGCTGCTACATAACACTTTTGAAAAATTACTCTTCAAATAAAGTTAAAGGGGGGAGGACAAAAAAAAGATTTAAGCAACACAAAGGCAGTACAAAGAACGGAGCGTACATGTGTTCCCAGAACCAACTGGATAATAAAAGTCCTTGCATATGTTTTTTTGGGGGGGAAAAAGGTGTGAGCTACCTCAGGTTTAGCAGATGTACGCTGCCATATGTTTCTGTCTTGCTAATTCTTTCATTGAATACAACAGTTATAGATGTATGAATGCAAAATAGGATAAAATGCTGATGTGGAAGGATGTCTAATTAGAGAAGCATCTTTTCTCCCAATTTCCTCCAATTTCTCTAAATTTTTTAATTAGGTTGCTCGTTCGTCTTTAAACCACCTGCAATTCACTATACAAAGAGTAAGCAGTGGAACAGCAGGCACTCCCGCGGTAAGCGATGAGATTAACTAGAAAAAGCAGTTCTATTAATTTGGGGTCTCGCTATTTATGTACTAAATCGAGCAACCCAATTTCTGCCCCCTTTTAAGGTCATGCCCTTTTCCTGCCAGTACATATGTAGAATCCTAGAGTTGGAAGGGACCTCCAAGGCCATCGTGACCAATCCCATGCTTAATGCAGGATTCACTAAACCAGGGGAGGGGAACCTCAGACCCCAGGGCCATTTACGGCCATCGATGACCTTTTATCAGGCCCTCGAGCAGATTCTCAGGGACCGCATTCTTGGGCAAGGAGCTGTATTTTGATTGCCACAAGCTCATTAATTTCTTCTTGCTCTGTTAGCACACACACGCAGTGTTCACTACTGAACTTTAAAGGGCATGCAGTGAAAGATTATGTCTTGAAAGCAATGCCACAGTCATGATGCACTTTGTGGGTGGAGTTTGTACGACCCCCGAAGGATGGAATAAATATCCAAATGGCCCTTTGCTGAAAAAAGATTCCCCATCCCTGCACCAAACCATCTCAGAGAGATGTCTGTCCAGCCTCTGTTCGAAGACTTCCATTGAAGAACTCACCACCTCTCGTGGCAGCCTGTTCCACTCATTGATCACCCTCACTGTCAAAAAGTTTTTTTCTAATATCTAATCTGCCTCTTCTCCGTTTCAATTTTATTCCATTGTTTCTCGTGTTTCCATGTGCAAAAGAGAATAAGGATGACCCCTGTACACGGTGACAGCCCTTCAGATATTTATATGTATATGCATGTCAGAACACAGTATAATTATGATGTAACCTGGCACCAAAGGAAACCATCGAGGAGAATAGCCTCGCAGATTGTCCTGGTTGGCTTATGCGCGTCTGGTAGAGTTGCCTGCTCTGCCAGGATATGTCTCCTTTTCATGGAAGATGACAATTATGCGATTAACTCTACAGGTTGGTGTACAACCACCACTAGGTGCTATCCAAAAATGTAAGATTTGTGGTAGTTAGCCATTCTACTCAAACCAACTGAGATACTAGAGGACTCATACTGCAGAGCTCCATCAGAGAGGTCTGCACAGGAAGCCTAAAATCAAAGATATCGGCAACATCGTCCGACAGTCTAATGTGCATGGGGACCCAAACTCCTGTTGGACGTCCATCAACCAATCTTTGTCTTCTACTGAAGACAAGCCGCTGCCAGATGCCTCTCTCATAAAGAACATAGGAGTGCTCAGTCGGGCTGAGAGTTCTTCTGTGGGAGGAGATAATTACTGGTGGAAAGATTGTTTGACTGGGAGCTCTCTCATGTGAATGGATGCCTTTAGATTGGATAGATAGAAAAAATGGAGAGGAGAAGAAATAAAGGAAAGAAAAGAAGGTAAAGAAAGAAGGAAAGTAAAAAGGAAAGTAAAAAGAAAAGGGAAGGAAGAAGAAGTAGGGAAGGAAAGTAGGGAAGTCAAGAAGGAGAGAAGTAGGGAAGGCAAGAATGAAAGAATGGGGGATGCAAAAAAGTAAAGAAATAGGGAAGGAAAGAAGGAGGGAAGGAAGGAAAGAAGGAGGGAAGGAAAAAACGAATGAAGGAGGGAAGGAAAAAACGAATGAAGGAGGGAAGGAAAAAACGAGGGAAGGAGGGAAAGTAAAAAGGAATAAAAGAGGGAAAGAAAAAAGGAATAAAGGAGAAAAGGGATGAAGGAAGGAAAGAGAAAGAAAGAATAAATTAAAGAGTTTTTAAGAAAGAAAATAGAGATAGAAAGAGAGAAAGTAAACCAGAAAAAGAATAAAAGAAAGAAAACAAGAGAGAAAAAATAGAAGAAAACAAAAGTGACAAAAGAAATGTATAAAGAAGATAGAGTCTGAGTGTGTAGAGGTACAGATAATTCTTCCTTCATCCCTTATGTACTGAAGTTCTATGTATCAATGTTTAGGTCATGTAATTTGCTTCCCGCCCAGTTGTGTTCATACAATCCAGTTTACGGTGTAGCGACAGCGAAGACCAAAAAAAAACCAAAAACACTTTCTGAAGTCCGAACTTCCCATGTTAGCACTCGCCATGAGTGGCTCCGTCCATCTCCCGCAGCATAGTTAATCTGTGGCCTGCATCATTACAGCCACTCCAAGACAATCTGTCCAATTTTCCGAACACAAAGCCTGCTCACTGAAGTGTTCAGGTACTCTGTTACATTCAACACAAGGCTAATTCACTTATCCTCAACAAGTGGACTATTGATTTCTCTGCCTATTTTCTTAACAGCCTGAGGCTTTCTGAACTGCAGTGATAGTAATGCTCTGCTCGAGAGGAAAACCGAGGAGGGAAACGTCTCATCAGGAGTTAGTGCAAGCAACGGGACAAGTTTTATGGAAAAGTACTTCAAAGGCTGCCAATAAAACCAGCTTGACTGGGGCATTATACATATAAAGTTTCTCATTCTTTATTTTATTTGTATTCTCTTTTGAGGAGGTTGTTGGGATTATAAAGGACCTGCTTTTATATCTAAAAACAGCACCACTATTGCTTGTGAGCTGCATCCGGTACTGCAGTTTAATTGCAATAACGGGTAGACCCAGCTTGTCTGTCTAATCGATTTTGCACTACTTTATTTCAGTGTGCGGTAATAGATTGATCTTAAATGATAATCCTGAACCTGGTAAATGTCTACGAAACTCTGATGGAGATTTGCAGCTCTGGTCAATTTATGCAGTAGATTTTTTTACGCTTTGTGTGGATGAGATTTTAGGAATTATCATCCACAATGCTGTTGTAATATTCTGCATGCACTTTTTCTACAGAAAATATGCTGAATTTGCCGCCAATGAGAATGTACCCACAACCATTACACCGATGCCTCTACCTTGTGCCAGTCATTACACTGGCTACCCATCCACTCCAGAATCCAATACAAACTACTACCCTCATCCACAAAGCTCTCCATGGCTCAGCACCACCCTACATCTCCTCTCTGGTCTCAGTCTACCACCCTACCCGTGCTCTCCGTTCTGCTAATGACCTGAGGTTAACATCCTCAATAATCAGAACCTCCCACTCCCGTCTCCAAGACTTTACACGTGCTGCGCCAATTCTTTTGGAATGCACTACCCCGGTTAATACGATTAATCCCCACAGTTTTAAGCGTGCCCTAAAAATGCATTTGCTCAGACTGGCCTACCGCCTCAACGCATTAACCTAACTATCCCTGTGTGGCCCATTAAAAAAAAAAAAAAAAAACTTAAACCATAATCAGGTTCCTCTCATCATGTTCTCATACACTTTATGCAGTTAATAGCCTCTGTGTCTGTACTGTTACATATTTAAGCAGTTAACTGGTTCATGCAGCTTTACATGAACACCCGAGCCTTACACTATGGCTGATCCGAACAACGAAAGCAATTGTTACCATCCACCTCTCGTGTCTCCCCTTTTCCTCATAGATTGTAAGCTTGCGAGCAGGGCCCTCATTCCTCCTGGTATCTGTTTTGAACTGTGATTTTTGTTATGCTGTAATGTCTATTGTCTGTACAAATCCCCTCTATAAGTTGTAAAGCGCTGCGGAATATGTTGACGCTATATAAATAAAATTATTATTATTATTATTATTATTATTATTAATGCCGCCATACACATTAGACTAGTGTTCGCCGAAGTTGCCGATATCAATGGATTTGGCAGATGGTCTAATATGAATAAGGGTGCCGACCAAGTGGTGGTTGGGGGAGATGTCGATGGCGCATGTCTGATTTTGGACTGTCGATTGTTCTCCGCGATATAAGTTGCCACCCGGAGAGTCAACTGGCCGCATTATAATAGAAAACACAAGAGCGCTCTGCAGAGCTAGTGCTCCTGTGTATGGGAGAGTCGGTTGAGATGGCTTAACGATTGGCTAAAACAGGGGTGGGGAACCTCAGGCCCCAGAGCCATTTACGGCCCTCAATGACCTTTCATGATGCCCTCCGAGCAGATTCTCAGGGACCGCATTCTTGGGCAGGGAGGTGTATTTTGATTACAACCAGCTCATTAATTTCTTCTTGCTCTGTTAGCAGATACACGGCAGTGTTCACTACTGAACACTGAAGGGCATGCAATGAAGTATTACGTTCTGAAACCAGTGCCAGAGTCAGGATGTACTTTGTGGCCAGAGTTTGTACGGCCCCCGAAGGATGGAATAAATATCCAAATGAACCTTCGCAGAAAAAAAGATTCCCCACCCCTGGGCTAAAGCATCATTCAGCTTCTTTACTAGACTGTGAAAATGTTTCACGAAAAGCAGTGTATTATTAGCAGGAGATTATCACCGCATGACTAAGTGACTTGTGCCTCCTAGTCCTCCTACTTTCTTATTTCGGACAGTGTACACAGATGCCAATCAGTGGTGTGGACGGGATTATACAGAGCTCAGCTTTTGAGCACTGCTAGATCTGCAGCAGTTAAAACTGTGTTTGTATCAGAATGACAGCAATCAGCCCAGCAAGTGATACATCAGTCGAATCATGGTCTCTGCCTCTACGTCATTCTCTCAGATTATATAGCAAAAACCTGCTGACAGGTTCCCTTTAAAGTAGACAATATTCCTCTCTTTTTTAAATCCATTCCTAAAATGTAATGAAAGGCACCCCAGATTCGGAAGACTCTCTGAAACAATACTGAGGCCCGAAGAGAGATAGATAGCGCTGCCCATTGTAGAGTGGCGTTCTCGAGGATTGCAGTTCAACTACTATAAAAGTGAATAGGACCCGACTTGTGGATCAAGATCGCCACATACTGAGGATCGTGATGGTGCTCTAGCTCTGTACATCACATACATCTGGCCATCATGGGTGATGCAAATTGATGACTGGATGAGCCAGGTGTCGGACCACCACCGATATGATATTGATGACCTCTCCTGACAGGTTATCAATAAAATCCTTGTAATTAAATGTAGAATTTGCTAATCTAGAGTTACGTTCCTACGCCATAACATTCCATGGCACATCTGCAGAAATGTAGAAAGTTAAACACAGCAAAGTCGGAGCAATTTCTAATAAAGCACCCACCTTGGTAATATTACTTTAGAAATGTAGTGTAACCTATAGGTTCACTTCAATCCAGCGTTTAAGCTGTAATGTTAACTGAACCATAGGGTTTCACATTGTATTTGACCTGACCTGACCAGTAGCAAGCTACTAAGCTGACAACCGCAAGATTAATGAGTAAGTGCGAGCCAAGAGGACTGCACCTCAAAGAAAATCTTTGTGTCAAGAATAAAAATGGCTTGAAAATGAGCAGCTTCATATAATGTATACATTTACTAGTAGAGGATTCCCAGCTAGACATTGACACACCTAGTCATCAAGAACCTTACTGCTGGAATCACTGATGTACATTTACACAATATTGAGTAGATCAGATAAACTGTCAAGGTCAGAGAAGCAATGCCTACATACCAAATAGGTTGGCCCCAAAATTGCAGTGTGGACCTATGGGACCCTAACAACTACCATTTTGCAAGCACAAAACTGTTGACTAAAAATGAGTCCAAGAGTCAAACCTTTCTTTTTCCTAAAAAACCTTGGATGGAAGATAAGCAGGCATGATAATCCAAAGTTGGGTAGGTCTTCATCTCTTTACAGTGTTTTTATGCATTTTTAATTATACCTGGTATCCAAGAAAGAGTAAGAAGACCATCTAACCAAGTTTCAACACCAAACTGATATCTGTACTAATGGTGCCCTGATACCTCCTCCCAGCTAACACTCTCGCACCTACCCAGACCATCCTTAACTCTGCTGCCCGATTAATCCACCCCTCACTACTCCTCCACCTGTCCGCTCTGCAAATCTCTTCATTGGCTCTCAATTCACCAAGAATCCAGTTCAAAGTACTAACACTGAGCTACCAGGCCGTTCACATTCTGTCTCTTTCATATATATCCAAACAAATCTTTTGATATCTCCTCCAAGTACGCAGCTGTCCTCCAAAGACCTCATTCTCTCCTCCACACTCATACGTTCCTCACCCAATCAACTCCAAAACTTCTCACGATTGTTCCACATCCTCTAGAATTCTGTGTCCCAACCGGTCCGAATTTCCATCACATTCAGAACCTTCAAATAGAAATTGAAAACCCATCTCCTCAAGAAGCCTGAAAGGACCCCGCTGTTACCTCACCACCACCAAAGCTGCTGCAACCCCTGACCTACTGTTTTCTTTTCCATTACCTTGTAGACAGTAAACCCGCCAAGGCAGGGCCCGCTTCTTCCCTTTGTACCAGTCTGTCACTGTTAAGTTTGCTCCCTGTAATTTATATTTTGTATGTAAACCCAGTTTCACATGTTCAGAACCATGGAATCAACGGTCTTCTAGAAATAAATAATAACAATAATCAATAAGCAACAAATGACCTAATTATATCAATTAACACCATTTTTGGGGGAGAACTGCAGCGCCCCAGAGTCCTGGTCGTTGCAGTACTGTGGCTCCGCCACTAAGGGGAGCTATGGTACGTCTGATGGCACTGAAGGAGTTCATCTGATCAGGTATCACAGACACCAATACATTTCACCGCCGGGCCTCCAGGGGGAGCTAAGGGTTCTATTCATTAGGCCACTCCTCACACACTGGTAAAACTGGGGGTCAGGCAGGAAGTTAGGGAGAAAGCTGACTGGGTTGGAACCAGGCAACACCTTGTGGCAGAGGGTGTTGTGGGGGAAGATACAGTAGGGTCTCTGTCAGGGGTGGGATCCTGACAGAGGCTTGGCAACTTGAGCGAACGTAACGGGACCGTGCCTGCTCAGGATAGCGGCGGTGCCCAAGGAAGGATCAGAAGCGAGATAGATTCTGCTGAGTGAGAAACGAGATCAAGGCAATAAGGAGAATACCAGTAGGGGTCGTGCTGTAAGACCGAAGCAACACCCTACTGAGGCGCACTACCGGTGGCCGGAACGCCGAGGGAGTATTACAATATTCATCTTCAAGCGATACTGTAAACAGCGGCAGGACAGTCAGTCTAAGGCGGGCTGTCTCACTTAAATCACCTATGCAGTCTTGGGGGGCAACTTGTGGAGAGGGGCGACTCTAGGGTCCCGGAAGAGCTCCGAGCCTACCCGTCAAACGGGTGCTGTCCTAACCGTAACATCAGGGAGGGACGGAGGATTAGCAGAACATCATCTAATCGAGTTGTGAGGGAACTTAAGAAACAGACACAACAGTTGTGGGGACTTTCCGTAAGCACAGCAGGGAAGGACCGCAACACATAGCGCTAGAAGGAAGGCACAGATTTCCACCTGCTAAGAGAACTCTGGAGGTGCCATTGGGCCGGCCGGACTTGCGCAGCCTGGTTATCCAGATTCCGGACTGAGGACCCAAAGATCTTCAGTAAAGAGGTAAAGAGACTGCAAAACTTGGTGTCCTCGTTATTTACTGCACCGCACCATCTACATCCGTCACATTGTCTTTCACTGCGCGCCCCTCGGCAGGGTCACGGATCGGGCCTAGCCACCGTGACAACCCCAGAACAGAGACTCAGAGGCCCGGTACCGGGTAAACCTCGGCCCTGCGGCAGTGGGGGGAACTACAAAACTTGGTGTCACGAACAGGATCTACTTAAGCCTGAAAAATCAGGTCATGTGTGCCTTGGAACTGTGATTTATCGTGCTTGGACTGTACTTTATTGCAAGGACTGTGTATTGCCACTTGCCGCCAGAAGTTCCCGCCAAAACCGCCGCCATTACAGCGCTAAGGAGAGCGCAGGAGAAGAAGGGCGTGGAGTGGGCGTAGACAAGCTGGGGAGCGCGAAAGACAATGGCCGCCCAGTCTAAATATTTCAGCCCCTTGAGGATGTGTCCGTCAGCAGCCGAGATCTGCCTACTGATCCTCAATGGGGGGCGGAGACAACGAAAGCGAAACCGCCCACGAAGGAGAGAGCGGGAAAAGGACCAGGAAGAAGAAGTCAGTGACATGGAGGACGCCATGGCCAGCCGCCCGGAGCCGGAGCGTGGGGTCAGAGCCGAGGACTCCCCCAGCTACCCGGAGAGGCACCGCAGCCAGACCTCCACAGTTGGCGCTGACCTCCTGCAGACCGGAGCGGACGAGCTGATCCACCAACTCCTGCAGACGCAGCTGAGCACTGAGGCCGGGTGGAAGAAGACCATCATCGGGAACCTCGCCAGACGTCTGTCGGCAGCCTCGTCTGGTCCGGAGCAGGAAAGAAGTTCCAGCGCTCCAAAGCCAGAAAGCAAGGCCCTGCTGGAAAGCGAGATGCTGCAAACGGAGATGACGACGCCGCAGCGCAAGGCCCTACAGCCAGCATTCCAGACCCCAGCGGAGGCAGAGCAGACCGGCACCGGAGGGACCACATCTGAAGCAGGTATGAAGGACGACCCTGCCCTGACGACCGACACCACCCCAGTGACTGCTAGTGCCACAACTGCTGACTCCATTCCAGTGACTGACCTTGCAGCAGCCGCTACCTCTGCTGCAGCAAATGCCCATACTCAAGCTGCGCAGACCTCCATCGCTGCGCATGATTTCACCGTACATGAAAGACGGATTAACGGCGTTTGTCCAGCACTGGGTGTAACCCTGGACTTCACTTTTCCCAGGCCAAGAAGGGTTAAGTGCCAGGTGCAGCCCTGGAAGCCGTCCAACTAAACCTCGGAAACCTGAACATGTAAATAGTTAACTGTTTGTTTCCCTGCTTTTGCTGCTTTAAACCCGACTAGGGTTATTCTTAAAGGGATCCCTTTGTTTACCCGGGATCCCTATTGCCTTTTATTTTTGCTTTTGTTTTCCTTTTTGTTTTTTGTTCACCCATGTTGAAAAGAACTGCTGAATCATGAACAGTGCATGATACAAACTGCTTGTAAATAGTTTGCACCTTCTTAAAGGTGCTCCCTACTGGTTTTACTTCAAAAAGAACTCTTTGTGAAGATACCACACTGGAACCTTTGATGAATACGGACTGGTAGCTTGAGAAGATATGCTACCTCATAGAGACTTGGTCCCCTCTTAAAGGGGATGTTCATTTGTTGCACTTAAATGGTGATATTGCTTTAAGACAGGTAGCAATAATGTTTTGACGAAAAGAAAGTGATGATAATGTTTGTATGAGAAAGTTATATGTATCCAACTAGTTAATTGTAAAGAAATGCTGATAATGTTCCCTGAAAGAAAGTGAAAGCTAGAAGAAGCATGCAGTGGGCCCGTAGGGGTAGACGTAGTGTCCTGCATACGTGTTAGTAAGAAGGTAATGAGAAGGTTTAATGTTATATAGAAAATATTTGATAATGTTGATAGACAACGAGGACAGAAGGTGAACCCTGAGTCCTCCTAGGAGCCATATAGAGATGGCTCAGTGCTCTTAAACTGAAAGTAGTGTTATGTTCTATACTGTGTATAGTAGTTGAAAAGACAGAAGGCTCGGGCTGAAAGGAGCGGTCCTGTAAGAAAGGAGAGGCAGTAGGTCTGGTGCCGTTAGGACAGGCGGTCCTGCAGATTTAAAGAAGGAGAATGTAAAAGTTAAATTGCCTTATAATGTGATTATAAGAAGGTCTTTAGCGGATTCAGAGTGTACATCCTTAAGGACAACGTTAACTTATTATTCAAAAGTTTGCACTAAGTAGAATACCCGGTTGGGTAACAGGAGTTATTTATAGCCTGTAATTTATAATGTTAACCATGTTTGTAACGTTCAAGTGTCCTCACCTCCCATAAAGGGAAGCTTTGTTCAAATATGCTTATTGTTATTGCACTCAACAAAACTGTATGTCTTTTTGCTAACTTGTATTGTTGTTTTCTTCCCAGTCCCGGAGTACTGTGTTTAACCAGGGGGGAGTGCAGCGCCCCAGAGTCCTGGTCGTTGCAGTACTGTGGCTCCGCCACTAAGGGGAGCTATGGTACGTCTGATGGCACTGAAGGAGTTCATCTGATCAGGTATCACAGACACCAATACATTTCACCGCCGGGCCTCCAGGAGGAGCTAAGGGTTCTATTCATTAGGCCACTCCTCACACACTGGTAAAACTGGGGGTCAGGCAGGAAGTTAGGGAGAAAGCTGACTGGGTTGGAACCAGGCAACACCTTGTGGCAGAGGGTGTTGTGAGGGAAGATACAGTAGGGTCTCTGTCAGGGGTGGGATCCTGACAGAGGCTTGGCAACTTGAGCGAACGTAACGGGACCGTGCCTGCTCAGGATAGCGGCGGTGCCCAAGGAAGGATCAGAAGCGAGATAGATTGTGCTGAGTGAGAAACGAGATCAAGGCAATAAGGAGAATACCAGTAGGGGTCGTGCTGTAAGACCGAAGCAACACCCTACTGAGGCGCACTACCGGTGGCCGGAACGCCGAGGGAGTATTACAATATTCAGCTTCAAGCGATACTCTAAACAGCGGCAGGACAGTCAGTCTAAGGCGGGCTGTCTCACTTAAATCACCTATGCAGTCTTGGGGGGCAACTTGTGGAGAGGGGCGACTCTAGGGTCCCGGAAGAGCTCCGAGCCTACCCGTCAAACGGGTGCCGTCCTAACCGTAACATCAGGGAGGGACGGAGGATTAGCAGAACATCATCTAATCGAGTTGTGAGGGAACTTAAGAAACAGACACAACAGTTGTGGAGACTTTCCGTAAGCACAGCAGGGAAGGACCGCAACACATAGCGCTAGAAGGAAGGCACAGATTTCCACCTGCTAAGAGAACTCTGGAGGTGCCATTGGGCCGGCCGGACTTGCGCAGCCTGGTTATCCAGATTCCGGACTGAGGACCCAGAGATCTTCAGTAAAGAGGTAAAGAGACTGCAAAACTTGGTGTCCTCGTTATTTACTGCACCGCACCATCTACATCCGTCACATTGTCTTTCACTGCGCGCCCCTCGGCAGGGTTACGGATCGGGCCTAGCCACCGTGACAACCCCAGAACAGAGACTCAGAGGCCCGGTACCGGGTAAACCTCGGCCCTGCGGCAGTGGGGGGCGCTACAGAACCAGACCAGATTTTTCTTCCTATCTTCTTTGTACTTTGGCCTCTGATTTGAGAAGACCAGTGAGCAAGTTTCACTGCAATTTTTGATTGTTTTACAAAAAGAGGTTTTTTATATTTATTTGAATCTCAATCAATGAAAACCAATTTTAGTAAATGCTGAAACAAACAATTGTGAAAAAATTAAATGGGTCACCCCTCCCCACAAAAAAAGTCATATTCCCCCAAAAATCTTTATTAATTGAGTGTGTGGTTCCTCGACATTGCCACAACTTCCTGTTTATGATACAACTTAATTGATATATTCAGTGTTTGCGTTCTACGACAGTCTAGAGAAAGCTCCATTAACGAAAGAGATAGAAAAAAACCTTTTTACCCTCTTCCCAAATGGCAGAGATCCTTTCAAATTATCTTCTTATGTGTTCTGTAACTGAGACCGCTATTTTCTCAAGACTGAAAGTTTATCCAGAGGATTCCATTAAAACCGCAAACGCTAGACTTTGAAAACTCCGTATTATTCAGAAAAAATAAACCCAACGTTCTAATGGAATTCTTACTACACCCACTGTTCTGGAACAACAAGGCAACCCTTACACTCCGAGTCTGCCATGAACCATTTTGGAACCTATTTGTAGAACATTTTCAATATTTTTTTTCCTCCAAATTTCTAACATTCTCCTCGGAAGAGCAAAAAATGTCTCTTTTTTTTAATTTTTAGGTTTAAGAAGTATTTTGTCTTTTGTATTGATTATTTTTGTATTTCATTTGTACATCTTACGAGCCATACAATAATCTCTTTGTGCTTCTTTATGGAGAATCTATCATTTGTCGGAAGAAATTCCTCTAAGTTAAAACAGGATGCGGAGAAAGTACTGAAGACAGTTTTACAATATGCAAGTAGAATATTTTACTTCTCTCCTTCGGTTTAATGATAGGCACTCAATTATTTAACAACGAGGCCTCCAGTAGGCAAGGATGAATTTGTTAAGTTAAGAAGAAGGGTGGAAGGTTTAAATGAAAAAAATTACACTGCAATGCGAGACTCGGGCTTAACGGGTTTTCCCACTGAAAAATAATGACCAAGTTTCAAGTACAGTGCCTACAAGTAGTATTCAACCCCCTGCAGATTTAGCAGATTTAATAAGATGCAAATAAGTTAGAGCCTTCAAACTTCAAACAAGAGCAGGATTTATTACCAGATGCATAAATCTTACAAACCAAAAAGTTTTGTTGCTCAGTTAAATTTTTATAACTTTTAAACATAAAAGTGTGGGTCAATTATTATTCAACCCCTAGGTTTAATATTTTGTGGAATAACCTTTGTTTGCAATTACAGCTAATAATCGTCTTTTGTAAGACCTGATCAGGCCGGCACAGGTCTCTGGAGTTATCTTGGCCCACTCCTCCATGCAGATCTTCTCCAAGTTATCTAGGTTCTTTGGGTGTCTCATGTGGACTTTAATCTTGAGCTCCTTCCACAAGTTTTCAATTGGGTTAAGGTCAGGAGACTGACTAGGCCACTGCAACACCTTGATTTTTTGCCTCTTGAACCAGGCCTTGGTTTTCTTGGCTGTGTGCTTTGGGTCGTTGTCTTGTTGGAAGATGAAATGACGACCCATCTTAAGATCCTTGATGGAGGAGCGGAGGTTCTTGGCCAAAATCTCCAGGTAGGCCGTGCTATCCATCTTCCCATGGATGCGGACCAGATGGCCAGGCCCCTTGGCTGAGAAACAGCCCCACAGCATGATGCTGCCACCACCATGCTTGACTGTAGGGATGGTATTCTTGGGGTCGTATGCAGTGCCATCCAGTCTCCAAACGTCACGTGTGTGGTTGTCACCAAAGATCTCGATCTTGGTCTCATCAGACCAGAGAACCTTGAACCAGTCAGTCTCAGAGTCCTCCAAGTGATCATGAGCAAACTGTAGACGAGCCTTGACATGACGCTTTGAAAGTAAAGGTACCTTAAGGGCTCGTCTGGAACGGAAACCATTGCGGTGGAGTACGTTACTTATGGTATTGACTGAAACCAATGTCCCCACTGCCATGAGATCTTCCCGGAGCTCCTTCCTTGTTGTCCTTGGGTTAGCCTTGACTCTTCAGACAAGCCTGGCCTCGGCACGGGAGGAAACTTTCAAAGGCTGTCCAGGCCGTGGAAGGCTAACAGTAGTTCCATAAGCCTTCCACTTCCGGATGATGCTCCCAACAGTGGAGACAGGTAGGCCCAACTCCTTGGAAAGGGTTTTGTACCCCTTGCCAGCCTTGTGACCCTCCACGATCTTGTCTCTGATGGCCTTGGAATGCTCCTTTGTCTTTCCCATGTTGACCATATATGAGTGCTGTTGACAAGTTTGGGGAGGGTCTTAAATAGTCAGAAAAGGCTGGAAAAAGAGATAATTAATCCAAACATGTGAAGCTCATTGTTCTTTGTGCCTGAACTACTTCTTAATACTTTAGGGGAACCAAACAGAATTCTGGGGGGTTGAGGGGTTGAATAATAAATGACCCTCTGAAAAAACTTTTCACAATTTAAAAAAAAAATAAACAAAGAAATAACATTCTTTTTTGCTGCAGTGCATTTCACACTTCCAGGCTGATCTACAGTCCAATTGTCACAATGCCAAGTTAATTCCAAATGTGTAAACCTGCTAAATCTGCAGGGGGTTGAATACTACTTGTAGGCACTGTATCTTCAAATATGAAAAAAATGTTTTTAAAAAAATGTATAATTTACCCTTGTGAGATAGAGCGCACTAACAGGTTGGGGAACACTCGCTTGGGGATGGGATAAATGCACACGGGCACGGTTTTTAACACACAACAGTCTATTCGGTTTATTCAGGTATCATAAACCGCAACCACAAACAGTTCATTACATCACTTCATATACGGCTTCATCTCACAGACACTAAACATGCTGGACCTTACTTTGTTCAGTTGCAATGGGTGACCGCATGCCGCACAGTTCATTTATTCATGGAATACAATAAGCACCAACAATCTGTGGAGGTACCTTACGGGAGCTCCTGCTCCATCCGCTGACTCCTTGTCAGTTCTCTCTATCCTCTGGAGAAGCTGCCTTACGGGGATCACCAACTTGCCTGGCAGGCACACCAGTCAGTTCCAGATCCACCGAAGGACGGTAGCTTCCCCAACTCAGTAGCCGTCACCGACTCTGCAGATCCATGGCCTCACCTCGTGCTCTTCAGGGATCCAGTCCACACTCTGGACTTCCCAACACAGAGGTCACTCAGGATCACGGCCTCACCAGGTGCTCTTCAGGGATCCGGTCAACACTCTAAACCTCCCAACACCCAGGCCTTTCCTCTAACAGGACCTTACAGCCAAGAACCATTCAGGTCCATACACTCAGAACATGTGACCCAAACTCTAGTCACATTATGTTCCTGTAATCCCACCCCCTGGGTGGGAGGTGTGTGTGGTTAGTTAGACCCATCCAGCTCTCCAACTAACCCTGGAAGCCTCCCTTAAAATAAACAAACACAAATACTTGTGGGACTACAGGTCCCAGAACAACCTTACTTCAGGCTTACAGCGTAGACTCCCTCTGCGACACATACCAGCCATTTACAATCCTGCCGGTCACTGTTTCACCATGATAATCACAGATACGCCTCCATGCACATCCCGAGGAAACCATGCAGCAACCCTACCTGTAACAGGGGTCACTGCGTCACACACTCCTTTTAAATTTCTCATCTTGGGGATTCTTTGAAGAGTGAAGATGCATTATTCAATGTCACAGGACTGTCCAAAAGTCAGGATGTTAAGTCTTACGTAAGCATATGGTACCTATAGGTTCTAGACACTGGTGTTGTGAATTTGGATTCTGGGCTCCCCCGGTGGCCGCTTGTGGAATTGGACTTGTCATCCTCTTTCCTGTTTCACCTGGTTCCATCAGTAGTGGGTGTCGCTATTTAAGCTCATTTCTCTGGTGGTTTCTTGCCGGTCATCAATGTTATCTGATGCCTCTCAGTGCTTGTTCCTGCTTCTAGACAACTACTAGATAAGTTGGACTTTTGTCCATGTTTTGTTTTGCCTATTTGTTCCAGTTCACAGCTGAAGTTTTGTTACTGTGTCTGGAAAGCTCTCGTTGATCAGGGATTGCTACTCTGGCGTTATGAGTTAATGCCAGAGTTTAAGGTAATCTCTGGATGGTGTTTTGTTAGTGTTTTTCTGCTGGCCATGAAAGTATACTATCTGTCTTCTGCTATCTAGTAAGCGGACCTCAAATTTGCTAAGACTATTTTCCTGCTGCGTTTGTTGTTTCATCTGAACTCACAGTCATTATATGTGGGGGGCTACTGTCTTCTTTGGAATATTTCTCTAGAGGTGAGCCAGGTCTTATATTTCCCTCTGCTAGCTATTTAGGTCTTAGGCCAGAGCTGGGCATCTAGCGATAAATAGGAAATGCTACCTGGCTATTTCTAGTTGCGCGGCAGGCTTAGTTCATGGTCAGTATAGTTCCATCTTCCGAGAGCTTGTCCCTCTATAGGCTTGCTATGATCTCTGCCTGCAGAGATCATGACAGTTTGACCGGCCAATAAAGTGTTAAAGACCCAGGTTGAGAAAGGAGAGTTATAAGAAGTCTGCTGGAATTTTTTTTTTTTTTTTTTCCTCCAGTCTGCCTTGCTGCAGTCTTTTTTCTCTCTCTCCTCCTAATCTCTGTATGGCTCTGTGTGCACCTGACAATAATGGATCTTCAGAGTGTAACTGCGGGTTTGAATAATCTCATAACGAAAGTACAAAATTTACAAGATTTTGTGGTACATGCTCCGGTATCTGAGCCGAGAATTTCTTTGCCGGAGTTTTTCACAGGGAATAGAGCTAGCTTCCAGAATTTCCGAAATAATTGTAAGCTTTATTTGTCCCTGAGGTCTCGTTCAGCTGGAGACCCTGCTCAGCAGGTTAGGATTGTGATTTCCTTGCTCAGGGGTGACCCTCAAGATTGGGCCTTCTCATTGCCAGCAGGGGATCCTGCGTTGCGCGATGTGGATGCGTTTTTTCTGGCCTTGGGCTTGCTTTATGAGGAACCTCATTTGGAACTTCAGGCAGAAAAAACTTTGATGGCACTATCTCAGGGGCAAGACGAAGCTGAAGTTTACTGCCAGAAATTCCGTAAATGGTCTGTGCTGACTCAGTGGAATGAGTGCGCCTTGGCGGCAACTTTCAGAGAAGGTCTCTCTGATGCCGTTAAGGATGTTATGGTGGGGTTCCCTGTGCCTACAGGTCTGAATGAGTCCATGACAATGGCTATTCAGATTGATAGGCGTCTGCGGGAACGCAAACCGGTGCACCATCTGGCGGTGTCTATGGAAAAGACGCCAGAAAGTATGCAGTGTGATAGAATTCTGTCCAGGAGCGAGCGACAGAATTTTAGACGGAAGAATGGATTGTGTTTCTATTGTGGGGATTCTACTCATGTTATATCAGCATGCTCTAGGCGTACAAAGAAGCTTGATAAGTCTGTTTCCATTGGCACCATTCAGTCTAAGTTTATTTTGTCTGTAACCCTGATTTGCTCTTTGTCATCCATTGCTACGGACGCCTATGTTGACTCTGGCGCCGCTCTGAGTCTTATGGATTGGTCCTTTGCCAATCGTTGTGGTTTTGATTTAGAGCCTTTGGAGACTCTTATTCCTCTGAAGGGGATTGACTCCACCCCATTGGCTAATAATAAACCACAATACTGGACACAAGTAACCATGCGTATCAATCCGGATCACCAGGAGATTATTCGTTTCCTGGTGCTGTATAATTTACATGACGATTTGGTACTGGGATTGCCATGGTTGCAGTCTCACAATCCAGTCTTGGACTGGAGAGCAATGTCTGTGTTGAGCTGGGGATGTAAGGGTATTCATGGGGACTTACCTTTGGTTTCTATTTCTTCGTCTATTCCCTCTGAAGTCCCTGAGTTCCTCTCTGATTATCAAGACGTCTTTGACGAACCCAAGCTTGGGTCGTTACCTCCGCACCGTGAGTGCGATTGTGCCATAGATTTGATACCGGGTTGTAAATATCCAAAGGGTCGTTTGTTTAATCTGTCTGTGCCGGAACATGCTGCTATGCGGGAATATATAAAGGAGTCTTTGGAAAAGGGACATATTCGTCCATCTTCTTCTCCCTTGGGAGCTGGGTTTTTCTTTGTCTCAAAAAAAGACGGCTCTTTGAGACCATGTATTGATTATCGGCTTCTGAATAAGATCACTGTTAAGTATCAATACCCATTGCCATTGCTTACTGATTTGTTTGCTCGTATAGAGGGGGCTAAGTGGTTCTCTAAAATTGATCTTCGTGGGGCGTATAATTTGGTGCGGATCAGGCAGGGGGATGAGTGGAAGACCGCATTTAATACGCCCGAGGGCCACTTTGAGTATTTGGTCATGCCTTTTGGTCTTTCTAATGCCCCTTCAGTTTTCCAGTCTTTTATGCATGATATTTTCCGCGATTTTCTGGATAAATTTATGATAATATATCTGGATGATATTCTGATTTTTTCTGATGACTGGGACTCTCATGTCCAGCAGGTCAGGAGAGTTTTTCAGGTTCTGCGGTCTAATTCTTTATGTGTGAAGGGGTCTAAGTGCGTTTTTGGGGTCCAGAAAGTTTCCTTTTTGGGGTATATTTTTTCTCCCTCTTCCATTGAGATGGATCCCGTCAAGGTGCAAGCTATTTGTGACTGGACTCAGCCCTCCTCTCTTAAGGGTCTTCAGAGATTTTTGGGCTTTGCCAATTTTTACCGCCGATTTATTGCTGGTTTTTCGGATGTCGTTAAACCACTGACTGATTTGACCAGACAAGGCGCTGATGTTGCTAATTGGTCCCCTCATGCTGTAGAGGCCTTTCAGGAGCTTAAGCGCCGTTTTGCCTCTGCCCCTGTGTTGCGTCAGCCTGATGTGAATCTGCCTTTTCAGGTTGAGGTTGACGCTTCGGAGATCGGAGCTGGGGCAGTGTTGTCGCAGAAAGGTTCCGACTGCTCCGTCATTAGGCCTTGTGCCTTCTTTTCTCGCAAATTTTCGCCCGCAGAGCGGAATTATGATGTTGGGAATCGGGAGCTTTTGGCCATGAAGTGGGCGTTTGAGGAGTGGCGCCATTGGCTCGAGGGGGCTAGGCATCAGGTGGTGGTATTGACTGACCACAAAAATTTGATTTATCTTGAGACTGCCAGGCGCCTGAATCCTAGACAGGCGCGCTGGTCTTTATTTTTTTCTCGCTTTAATTTTGTGGTGTCATACCTACCGGGTTCTAAGAATGTTAAGGCAGATGCCCTTTCTAGGAGTTTTGACCCGGACTCTCCTGGTAATTCTGAACCCACAGGTATCCTTAGGGAGGGAGTAATTTTGTCGGCCGTTTCTCCTGATCTGCGGCGGTCCTTGCAAGAGTTTCAGGCGGATAGACCGGATCGTTGTCCGCCTGATAGACTGTTTGTTCCGGATGATTGGACCAGTAGAGTCATCTCTGAGGTACATTCTTCTGCATTGGCAGGTCATCCCGGAATTTTTGGTACCAGGGATTTGGTGGCAAGATCCTTCTGGTGGCCTTCCCTGTCACGAGATGTGCGAGTCTTTGTGCAGTCATGTGACATTTGTGCTCGGGCCAAGTCTTGTAGTTCTCGGGCTAGCGGACTGCTGTTGCCCTTGCCTATTCCTAAGAGGCCTTGGACACACATCTCGATGGATTTTATTTCAGATCTGCCTGTTTCCCAGAAGATGTCTGTCATCTGGGTGGTCTGTGACCGTTTCTCTAAAATGGTCCATTTGGTTCCTCTGCCCAAGTTGCCTTCTTCTTCTGAGTTGGTTCCTTTGTTTTTTCAGAATGTTGTCCGATTGCACGGTATTCCTGAGAATATCGTTTCTGACAGAGGTACCCAATTTGTGTCTAGATTTTGGCGGGCATTCTGTGCTAGGATGGGCATAGATTTGTCTTTTTCATCTGCTTTTCACCCTCAGACTAATGGCCAGACCGAGCGGACTAATCAGACCCTGGAGACATATCTGAGGTGTTTCGTCTCTGCCGACCAGGATGATTGGGTTGCTTTTTTGCCATTGGCAGAGTTCGCCCTCAATAATCGGGCCAGCTCTTCCACCTTGGTGTCCCCGTTTTTCTGTAATTCGGGGTTTCACCCTCGATTTTCCTCCGGTCAGGTGGAATCCTCGGATTGTCCTGGAGTGGATGCGGTGGTGGAGAGATTGCATCACATCTGGGGGCAGGTTATGGACAATTTGAAGTTGTCCCAGGAGAAGACTCAGCGTTTTGCCAACCGTCATCGTCGTGTTGGTTCTCGGCTTTGTGTTGGAGATTTGGTGTGGTTGTCTTCTCGTTTTGTCCCTATGAGGGTCTCTTCTCCTAAGTTTAAACCTCGGTTCATCGGCCCTTATAGAATATTGGAGATTCTTAATCCTGTTTCTTTCCGTTTGGACCTCCCTGCGTCCTTTTCCATTCATAACGTTTTTCATCGGTCGTTATTGCGCAGGTATGAGGTACCTGTTGTGCCTTCAGTTGAGCCTCCTGCTCCGGTGTTGGTTGAGGGTGAGTTGGAGTACGTTGTGGAGAAAATTCTGGACTCTCGTGTTTCCAGACGGAGACTCCAGTATCTGGTCAACTGGAAGGGTTACGGCCAGGAGGATAATTCTTGGGTCAATGCATCTGATATTCATGCTTCTGATCTTGTTCGTGCCTTCCATAGGGCTCATCCTGGTCGCCCTGGTGGATCTGGTGAGGGTTCGGTGCCCCCTCCTTGAGGGGGGGGTACTGTTGTGAATTTGGATTCTGGGCTCCCCCGGTGGCCGCTTGTGGAATTGGACTTGTCATCCTCTTTCCTGTTTCACCTGGTTCCATCAGTAGTGGGTGTCGCTATTTAAGCTCATTTCTCTGGTGGTTTCTTGCCGGTCATCAATGTTATCTGATGCCTCTCAGTGCTTGTTCCTGCTTCTAGACAACTACTAGATAAGTTGGACTTTTGTCCATGTTTTGTTTTGCCTATTTGTTCCAGTTCACAGCTGAAGTTTTGTTACTGTGTCTGGAAAGCTCTCGTTGATCAGGGATTGCTACTCTGGCGTTATGAGTTAATGCCAGAGTTTAAGGTAATCTCTGGATGGTGTTTTGTTAGTGTTTTTCTGCTGGCCATGAAAGTATACTATCTGTCTTCTGCTATCTAGTAAGCGGACCTCAAATTTGCTAAGACTATTTTCCTGCTGCGTTTGTTGTTTCATCTGAACTCACAGTCATTATATGTGGGGGGCTACTGTCTTCTTTGGAATATTTCTCTAGAGGTGAGCCAGGTCTTATATTTCCCTCTGCTAGCTATTTAGGTCTTAGGCCAGAGCTGGGCATCTAGCGATAAATAGGAAATGCTACCTGGCTATTTCTAGTTGCGCGGCAGGCTTAGTTCATGGTCAGTATAGTTCCATCTTCCGAGAGCTTGTCCCTCTATAGGCTTGCTATGATCTCTGCCTGCAGAGATCATGACACACTGGTTATCGAAACAGATCACTGTGTTCACTGTGGTCTAAGGGGTAGCGTTTCTCCTTATGGAGAGTGACATACCAGCTGGCTTGTCAAGGAAAGGAGGCTTATTTGCCGTGCAATGCTCCTCTGGGAAATTTAATATTTAAATTGCCTCTTCTGAGAAAAAGAGGACTTAAACTCTATAGCGCCACCTGTTGGAAGTAGCGATCCTACAAGTCACAATCAACCCTTTAAAGACTCGTTAAAGGGTTGATTGTGACTTGTAGGATGGCTACTTCCAACAGGTGGCGCTATAGAGTTTAAGTCCTCTTTTTCTCAGAAAAGGCAATATGAATATGTGTTCACTGTTGCATTTATGCCTTTTTTATCTAGTTTTTGGTGTTTTACATTTGTGCTTTATTCTTCTTTCAATTTGTTTCTATTTTATATGTGTTCACCTTGTTTCTTTTTTTTTTTATGTTCATCATTATGAGCAAGGGTTTGGAATTTTCAAATGTTTTTGGATGATTCAATAACAAGTCAAAACATTTTAGTGCCAACAGTGCCCAGTTCCCCCACCAGGAGTTATTTTATGCATGTACTTATGAATTTTTGGGCAACTCTTAGCGGAAAACATTAATTTTTTAGTTAAAAAGCTGCAAAACAGGTTAAAAAATACAAATCGTTTTTGAGTTTGCGCCACTAGTGTCATTTTGGCAAATATGGCGCAAAAAAAACCCATCAATGAGTAACACAAGACAAAAAAAGAAAAATTAACACTTAAAGTTCAATTCTTCATTTTCATTTTTTTGAATTAAATTTCCATGCAGCGCCACCACAGGTGGAATCAAACATTAAAGAATATCCTTTCAAAACTACATGTTATCTATGTACATATGCAGGACAGGATTAGGCTGAAATAAAAAAAATTATGAAAAATAAAAACACATCTCCCACTGCTCTAGCACAAACACCCTGGTGGTCCGCGCTGGACTTTGTTCATTTTCCTGCAGTGATAAGCTATACATCGATGTGTCTCCTACAGCCAATCATTACCATGTATGATACAAGAAGGTTAAAGGCCTTCATACACAGTAGACGAACATTGGCCAAACCCACTGATATCGGATGACTGGGACAACAGTCTTATGTGTATGTGGCCCTCCCAAGTCTTCCTCGAAAGTTGATGTCGGACTGCTGATCCTTTTGTTCTTGGTGAGATAAACCACAGCCAAAGGGTCTAGCAGTGGATATCTCCCAGAGAACACAGAAGTGCTCATCAGAGAAAGTGCTGCTTTATATGGAGGAATACCAGAGATAGCTTTTGGCATAAAAGTCTCCATAAACATTACACCAATGTTGGCTGAATCCGCTGATGTCAACAGATTTTGCCAACAATCTAATATTATTATTATTATACATTCTAATAGCGCCATTATTTCCAAGGCGCTTTACATATGAAAAGGGGGCAAATATAGACAAATACAATAAACATGAGCAAAGAACAAGGCACTATCAGGTACAGAAGGAGGGAGGACACTGCTCGCGAGGGCTCAGTCTGCAGGGGATGGGTGAGGATACACTAGGAGAGGGTAGAGCTGGTTGTGTGGCGGTTCAGTAGGTTGAGGATCACTGCAGGTTGTAGGCTTGTCGGAAGAGGTGAGTCTTCAGGTTCTTTTTGAAGGTTTCTATGGTAGGCGAGAGTCTGATGTGTTGGGGTAGAGAGATCCACAGTATGGGGGAAGGACGGGAAAAGTCTTGGCTGCGGTTGTGGCAAGAGATGAGAGGGGAGTAGAGAAGGAGATATTGAAAGGATCGAAGGTTGCATGTAGGTAAGTACTGGGAGACCATGTCACAGATGTATAGAGGAGACAGGTTGTGGATGGCTTTGTATGTCATAGTTAGGGTTTTGAACTGGAGTCTCTGGATGATAGGAAGCCAGTGAAAGATTGGCATAGGGGAGAGGCTGGGGAATAGTGGGGAGACAGGTAGATTAGTCGGGCAGCAGAGTGTAGGATGGATTGGAGTGGACCATGCCAGAGTGCTAGAGGGGAGATCAGAGAGTGGGAGGTTGCAGTAGTAAAGGCGGGAGATGATGAGGGCATGCACTAGTAGTTTTGTGGTTTTGTGGTCAAGGAATGCGCGGATCCGGGAATATGTATTGAGGTGCCAACAGATTGATGGTTGTGAGTGCTATTGATCGGACATGTCCAATTTTGGACTGCTGATCACTTTGTTCTCCCTGAGATAAGCTACCAGCCAACGTGTCAGTAGGCAGCTTTGATGGCTGAGATGGCTGTTGGCCAAAGAACTGCTCATCCAACAGACATTTAATGTGTATGGCCAGCCTAACTATGATTAGCTGAACCATCATTCACTTGCACAGTTATGGGGCCACTGATGCTAGTAATCAGCTGCCGAAGTCATTAATGTCACGACAGGCACAGACCACCAGAGCATCACACTGAAGTGGCAGGAGATTTTTTGGTGGACAATTTTTTTTTTAAATATATTATTGCAAGGTCTAAATTTTACTTCACAAAAGTTTGTAGAAATGTTTAATCAAATATATGGCTGCTATTTTCAACTGAAATTTGTTTCGCTCGTCATCACGATAGCAGTAAGCTTGCAGAGAATTCTGACTCGGCTCTTCTAAAATTACCAATTGTATGAGACCTTAAAAACACTTTACCATTTCCTGTTCCCATTTATTTAGTAAGATGATGAATATCCCACAAATAAATACAATCTGATTGACTTCAGCGTAAGAATAAAGGGATTTGGGAGGAATTATTTTCTTTCTTTACTTAAATTAGGATAAATGCGTAAAGACCACCAGACGAAAAGCAGTCACAATGCAAGTTTGAGAAGAAAATGTTTTTTCCAAATTAGTTTCAGGTTACAAATGTTCCAAGAAAATATGCATTTTAAATCTTTTTAACAACCTAATAAATATCCAAGCTTTATACGGCGGTGTATTTCATGACAGAATAAAGTCTGGTTCTGCTTAAATCTGTTTATTGTTAAATTGGTCTGACACCTAAAGTGAATATTTTACACAGCCTTAAACATGCATCTAATTTTATGGGAAGTCACTGACATTGAAGTGTTTTTACATCTTGTGTAAAAAAAAAAAAAAGTGTGATTTGTAAAATTAAAAATATTCGAAAACTTTATTTTACTTTTAATATGCTGTACATATATTTTTAGTGCGATTCGTGATCACATCATGTGCCTTTTTATTTTACGCTCTTTTATTATATGGCACTCTTGCTTAGGTGGCGTTCTTTGAAATTTTGATGTGATCTGGACCATTTATGAACTCCTTAAATTTCTACGAAAAAAGCTTCTTCCCATCAATTCTGGTGGTACAATCTGAGGTGCAACTGGGGCAATGTATAAAGACGTCTTATGGTGAAAATCATCCATCTATTACACAGCACCCTTACCTTTCAGACCTAAGCCAAATCTAAGGCATATTCATATACTCCTAGAAACACAACGGAAGCAGATGCCATAGTAGAAAATTAAAATGTCTTTTTATTACATATTTATTACATATTACATTACACATATACGTACAATGCAAAAAATCTATAAGAAGAGATACAATACAAAATAGCTGCCAATACAGTGCCCTGCACTCCATCCAAATGTCAATTCAAAGTATGCAATCAAACAAATTATTTTCAGCCCTCTCAATATTTCAATTGTATATAGAACAGCTCAATGCGTAGCTAAAAAGCTGGGTAATATAATAATAAATAATATACATTTAATTAGTAAAATAATTCACCCAAGCCAAGAAGACAAAAAACAAGACACAAGGCTACCCTAAATACATCAAGGAAGGTAATATTGCAAAATGCTACATGATAATCAAATTGATAACTTCCCGTCACATATAAGTACTCAAAAGTCTATAATAATTAATATGGACCACAATTTAGTAGCACGTCTTATATATAGTGCTTAGACTGTATACACCTAAAGTTTAGAAATTCATAAGTACAAAATAAAATGCTACGTGGCCAACTTTATAATAATTAGAAAATACTAATAATGTAGTGCAATTAATAGGACGGAGATAAAGTGCCAAGTGACAAATTACTAGCGGTAATGCACAGTGCAGCTATAAATATAAGTAAAGAGAGGCTAGGAGGGGAGGCAATACATAACCTGTAAGAGCAGCGCAGACCTCGACGCGCGTTTCGCGTTTAGCTTCTTCCTTGGGGGGATATAGTATCTAAGGCATATTCATACTACCTTCTCTCCCAAGATTAGAGCATATGGCAATAAAGTAACTGGCGTATACGTTAACATATTCGTTGAGATCAATTGCCAGATATAGGACAAAAAAAAAGGCCTTTTGGTCTTCCTCTGGCTGTTTAGGTTAGTATACTGAAAAAAAATATTTAAAAAATCTGTAAAGAATAGGGTAGCAAATTACACTTTTTCATCCTACCGGATTAAATAAAAACATTCACATCTCACAATGTGGTGAGAACATAGCCTAATAGAGATACACTGGGTCCCACACTCAGGTTAAAAGGCTTGACTGTTACCAATGATGACACTACAGACTCTGTTCTCTTCCTCTGTGAAACAGGTATTTGCATGTTTTGTTTCATAGAGATCAGTGCATGGCCTACAAGTCTCCTGACACTATCTTAACAGTCTCCTTACGGAGAAACTTCAGCCCTAAGTTTCTCACCTAGCCAACCAAGAACACCAAACCAGCTGTATGAAGATGGAGATTCTGATTTGGGTTTATGTATCCTATGTCACGTGGTTTCACGCTTCAATATTGTGTTCTAGGATTGCTATTTTTAATGTATGACAAGAGAGCCTGTTCTCTTCTGTGAAAAGACCAGAGATGAATGGATCCTTTCGCGCAACCACAGTCCAAGGTCAAAAGTTTCTGGCTGTGGACAGGAACTGCACAAATTTCCAAAGCTTCCGGGTTCCTTGATGCGGCATTTGATATGTTGGTCTGGCGTGACATCATTAGTGCGGCACACAGGTGATGTCTTGGCAGTCCAACTAATCATAATCCAAGTCTGAGATTCCAGAGGGCAAGGAAATTTACGCAGCTTCTGTCCACTAACTTGGACAGTTGACCGCGGTTTTGTGAAGCAATCCACTTATCTCTAGTGAGGAGGTATTATTATTATATTAGACATTTTTATAGCGCCATTTTCCCATGGCGCTTTACATGTGAAAAGGGCAAATATAGACAAGTGCAATAAACATGAGCAATACAAGGCACACACAAATACAGAAGGAGAGAGGACCCTGCCCGCGAGGGCTCACAGACTGCAGTGGATGCGTGAGGATACAGTAGGAGAGGATAGAGCTGGTTGTGCAGCGGTTCAGCAGACTGAGGATCACTGCAGACTGTAGGCTTGCTGGAAGAGGTGGGTCTTCAGGTTCTTTTTGAAAGTTTCAGTGGTAGGTGAGAGTCTAATGTGTTGGGGTAGAGAGTTCCAGGGTATGGGGGAAGCACAGGAGAAGTCTTGTATGCGGTTGTCGGAAGAGAGGATCGAAGGTTGCGTGTAAGTAAGTACTGGGAGACCATGTTGAAGATATATGGAGGAGACAGTTGTGGATGGCTTTGTACGTCATGGTTAGGGTTTTAAACTGGAGCCTCTGGGCGATAGGAAGCCAGTGAAGGGCTTGGCATAGGTGAGAGGCTGGAGAATAGCGGGGAGACAGGTGGATTAGTCGGACAGCAGAGTGTAGGATGGATTGGAGTGGTGCCAGAGTGCTAGAGGGGAGGCCAGAGAGTAGGAGGTTGCAGTAGAGGTATAAAAGATGCCTATATAAATACTAAACTTTCTTAGTGTATAACAATAAAAATAAATAAAGGACACTAAGTCTAAATACTAGAAAACCTAATTATCTCTAAACTTCATTTGGATGTAGAAAATAAATAAAACAAAAAAGGATGATTATTTTAAGACCAGAATGTTGGCTCCGTTTTTCATTGCCTCTGTGCACCTCCATATTTATTCCAATGTATTTATTCAAAGAGCACTTATTTAATAAGAAAAGCTACATGGAGTGAAACTGGCTCTTTAAAAATGCATGAGCGTAATATAGAAATATTATAAGTATAAAATCGAGCAACTAGGACAAACAGATTGTTAGGTTGCGGGGAAGTGTCTGTCTGGGTCTGTTGATTAAACAGCAGAAAACTTGAAACTGGATTCTGGAGAACAAAGAGGTGTCTCTGGAGTGAAGCAGCTTAATTACGCAGGTTAAAGTATTAAGATTAATGTGATGCTCAGTGGCAGGTTACCTTTATTTTTAAGTGGAGTGCAGCTCATTGCTTTTTCTGTTGCAAGACATACAGGCATTCACAAACATGATTACCTCATGAATCATACGGTGCCCTGTACTTAATGAAGTCAGGAATACAATGTATCATTAACATACAAGAGTTTGCTCCTCAAGAAGTACAGGAATAGCTACACTCCTTTTCATCATCAGGGACCAGAAAGAAAATGTTTCACTGGAAGCACAATATATTTGGCAATTTTCTTTTTTAAAAGCAAACTTTGAAATTCTTCAAAATCAGATTTTTGTCCAACTACATTGTTTACAAAACGTTAATGAAAAATGTTTTATGTCAATGTTTCCGTGGAAA
Source organism: Ranitomeya variabilis (assembly GCF_051348905.1). NCBI lineage: Eukaryota > Metazoa > Chordata > Amphibia > Anura > Dendrobatidae > Ranitomeya > Ranitomeya variabilis. The sequence continues at coordinate 582,743,080 of NC_135233.1, forward strand.
TTACAGCTTTTCGAGCATCATTGGCTACAATTATTCTCATCTTCAGGGACCAGGCAGAAAATGTTTCACTGGAAGTGCAATATTTTTTGCACTGTTATATTTTTTACTTAGAAATCCATGATGTTTTTCTAACTGTCATTGACCAGGTCCTCCTGCGTAGTTGTGAGATGATTCCTGACCTTCCTCAGACGCATCCTTACCCCACGAGGTGAGATGTTGCATGGGGCTCGAAACCAAGGAAGTTTGACAGTTATCTTGTGTTTGTTCCATTTTTATAACTGTGCCAACAATTGTTGCCTTCTCACCAAGCTGCTTGCCTATTGTCCTGTAGCCCATCCCAGCCTTCTGCAGGTCTTTGGTCTTGGCCATGGTGGAGAGGTTGGAGTGTGATTGATTGTGTAGACAGGTGTCTTTTATACAGGTAACGAGTTCAAACATGTGCAATTAATACAGGTAATGAGTGCAGAGTAGGAGGGTTTCTAAAAGAAAAACTAAAAGGTTTGTGAGAGCCAGAATTCCTGCTGGTTGGTCAGTGACCAAATACTTACCATATTTCATGCAATAAAATGGAATTTAATTATGTAAAAATCACACAATGTGATTTTCTGTTTGTTTGTGTTTTTTTAGATTCTGGCTCTCACAGGTGAAGTGTACCTACGATAAAAATTACAGATCTCTCCATTCTTTATAGGTGGGAAAACTTGCAAAATTGTCAGTATTTCAAATGCTTATTTTCCCCACTGTACATATCAGGCATAATGGTCATGATTTCAACGTTTAAGGACGCAGCCTAATGTATGAAGAGGAGTCCTGTATGTCATTAACTGGAAGCGGTCATTGGAAAATTACCTAGTGTTTACATAAGGTTTTTCAGTTAAATGAGATTTTATAATATTTTGCCAATTAATTTATTTTGTTACATATCGCAACCTGCTTCGTATTCTTGCAGGAAACAACACATGTACATTAACCACAATGGTCAGACACTGGCCTTATCTTTTGTATTGATGATTCAAATGAGCATAACTGTAAATGGAGGGGGACATTGCCTGTGGTGATTGCTGGATCTTATGCTATCAGCTGTGTATAGAGGTGTCATTGTTATCCTGTGTCTGATGAGAAAAAACTGCTGTCAAATCTTCCTGAAAGGATAGGATGTTTAAAAGAAGTAGAAAGGACAGGATGTCTAAAAAAAAGCTCCAGTGGGCAGTGTAAAAATTGCAAGATTAGTATTTTAAAAAAATAATACTTAATATTGCCATTTTTTTTAAACAAATACATGCAGCACAAAAATCTGATTTAAACAATAGGTCGCTTTTTGATATCGCTTCGCTTTAAGGGTACCGTCACACAGTGCCATTTTCATCGCTACGACGGCACGATTCGTGACGTTGCAGCGTCGTATAAGTATCGCTTCAGCGTCGTATACTGCGGTCACACGTTGCAATACACGGCGCTGGAGCGATAATTTCATGACGTATTTGCGATGTAGAAGCCGTTGGTTACTGTGCGCACATCGTATACAACCTGTGTCACACAATGCAATCATGCCGCCACAGCGGGACACTAGACGACGAAAGAAAGTTTCAAACGATCTGCTACGACGTACGATTCTCAGCGGGGATCCGGATCGCAGTAGCGTGTCAGACACAGCGATATCGTAAATGCATCGCTGGAACGTCACGAATCGTGCCGTCGTAGCGATCAAAATTGCACTGTGTGACGGTACCCTAAGGCCGGCCTCACACTGGGCGTAAGACAATACGCCACGTATTATACGTCCGTAATACGGCCGTAATACGGAGAAATGTTCCCAAAATAGTGATCCGTAGTCAGGGTGTGTCAGCGTATTTTGCGCATGGCATCCTCCGTATGTAATCCGTATGGCATCCGTACTGCGAGATTTTCGTGCAGGATTGCAAAACCGACATCTAATGGGTTTATGTGCTCAAATGTTCGGGAAAACATATATACAGTATATATATATATATATATATATATATATATATATATATATATATATATATGTCATTGAGACACATATATATATATATATTCTGTATTTAGATTTCATTCAGCGCGATATCTGTGAACAGCCGGTAATTCAATTGCCGGCTTTTCATTTCTCCTGCACAAACCCGACATGATATGAGACATGGTTTACATACAGTAAACCATCTCATATCCCCTTTTTTTTGCATATTCCACACTACTAATGTTAGTAGTGTGTATGTGCAAAATTTCAGCGCTGTAGCTGCTGAAATAAAGGGTTAAATGGCGGAAAAAATTGGCGTGGGCTCCCGCGCAATTTTCTCCGCCAGAGTGGTAAAGCCAGTGACTGAGGGCAGATATTAATAGCCTAGAGAGGGTCCATGGTTATTGGCCCCCCTGGCTACAAACATCTGCCCCCAGCCACCCCAGAAAAGGCACATCTGGAAGATGCGCCTATTCTGGCACTTGGCCACTCTCTTCCCACTCCCTGTAGCGGTGGGATATGGGGTAATGAAGGGTTAATGCCACCTTGCTATTGGAAGGTGACATTAAGCCAGATTAATAATGGAGAGGCGTCAATTATGACACCTATCCATTATTAATCCAATTGTTGGAAAGGGTTAAAACACACACACACACATGATTTAAAAGTAGTTTAATGAAATAAACACAGCGGTTGTTGTAATAATTTATTGTTCTCTCAATCCATCAGGAACACCCTCGCTTGGAAAAATAATAAACGCACAAGATACATACCTTCTGGTGAACCGTCTCGTCCCACAAAGTAATCCATCTGAAGGGGTTAACTAATATTACAGGCACGAGCTGCGATAAACCACTCGCTCGTACCTGTAATCCCCGGGTGCTGAAAGGAAAGCAGTGATCTGTACTTACATTGAGTCGCGGTGAGGCGCCCTCTGGTGTATGTTCTCATGAACTGCAGCCTGGGAACTTTTTCCCACGCTCCAGGTCATATGAGGACATCCACCAGGGGGCGCATCACCGCGACTGAAGGAAATGTAGGTCAATGACCTACATTTCATTCATTCGCCGGGGATTACAGGCACGGAGCACAGCTGCATTTAGCAGGGCTCCTGCCTGTAATATTAGTTACAGGGAGTGGGAAGAGAGTGGCCAAGTGCCAGAATAGGCGCATCTTCCAGATGTGCCTTTTCTGGGGTGGCTGGGGGCAGATGTTTTTAGCCACGGGGGGGCCAATAACCATGGACCCTCTCCTGGCTATTAATATCTGCCCTCAGTCACTGGCTTTACTACTCTGGCGGAGAAAATTGCGCGGGAGCCCACGCCAATTTTTTCCGCCATTTAACCCTTTATTTTACAAGCTACAGCGCCCACATTTTGCACATACACACTACTAACATTAGTAGTGTGGAATATGCAAAAAAAATGGGGATATGAGATGGTTTACTGTATGAAAACCATGTCTCATATCCTGTCGGGTTTGTGCAGGAGAAATGAAAAGCCGGCAATTGAATTACCGACTTTTCACTAACACCGCTGCGTATTTCTCGCAAGTCACACTGCTGGTCCGTGTGGAATCCGTATTTTTCTCGCCCCCATAGACTTTCATTGGCGATTTTTTTGCGCAATACGCTGACAAACGCAGCATGCTGCGATTTTGTACGGCCGTAGAAAGCCGTATAATACTGAACCGTAATATACGGCTAATAGCCCCATTGAGAATAATTGTGCCGTTTATTTTGCGAGTTTTACGGACGTAATTTCTGCGCTCTTACGTCCGTAAAACTCGCCAGTGTGACGCCGGCCTAAGGGTTAAACAGTTCTCTGAGGTCTGCCATTAGAACAGTCTAATACGGCCACTGCTCCTCTTTTCAGTACAAAACGTGGTGACAGAGAATGAGGTGAATGGCTACCATGTATGCAACAGAAATAAATAAGGTGATGACAACACTAAGAGGTGTGTGCAGGAATGGTTAATTAATGAATCATTAGTGGTGAGCGAACGTGCTGGGATAAGGTGTTATCGGAGCATGCTCGGGTGATAACCGGGTGTCTTCGGGGTGCTCGAATACTATGTTCGAGTCCCTACGGCTGCATGTCTCGCGACTGATCGACAGCCGCAACACATGGAGGGATTTCCTGTTTGTTAGACAGCCGCAACACATGGAGGGATTTCCTGTTTGTTAGACAGCCGCAACACATGGAGGGATTTCCTGTTTGTTAGACAGCCGCAACACATGGAGGGATTTCCTGTTTGTTAGACAGCCCCAACACATGGAGGGATTTCCTGTTCGTTAGACAGCCCCAACACATGGAGGGATTTCCTGTTTGTTAGACAGCCCCAACACATGGAGGGATTTCCTGTTTGTTAGACAGCCCCAACACATGGAGGGATTTCCTGTTCGTTAGACAGCCCCAACACATGTAGGGATTTCCTGTTTGTTAGACAGCCCCAACACATGGAGGGATTTCCTGTTTGTTAGACAGCCCCAACACATGTAGGGATTTCCTGTTTGTTAGGCAGCCGCAACACATGTAGGGATTTCCTGTTTGTTAGGCAGCCGCAGCACATGTAGGGATTTCCTGTTTGTTAGGCAGCCGCAGCACATGTAGGGATTTCCTGTTTGTTAGGCAGCCGCAGCACATGTAGGGATTTCCTGTTTGTTAGGCAGCCGCAACACATGTAGGGATTTCCTGTTTATTAGACAGCCACAACACATGTAGGGATTTCCTGTTTGTTCGAGATCCGCAACACATGTAGGGATTTCCCGTTTGTTCAACATCCACAACACATGTAGGGATTTCCTGTTTGTTCGAGATCCGCAACACATGTAGGGATTTCCCGTTTGTTCAACATCCACAACACATGTAGGGATTTCCTGTTTGTTAGACAGCCGCAACACATGTAGGGATTTACTGTTTGTTAGACAGCCACAACACATGTAGGGATTTCCTGTTTGTTAGGCAGCCCCAACACATGTAGGGATTTCCTGTTTGTTAGACAGCCACAACACATGGAGGGATTTCCTGATTGTTAGACAGCCGCAACACATGGAGGGATTTCCTGTTTGTTAGACAGCCGCAACACATGGAGGGATTTCCTGTTTGTTAGACAGCCGCAACACATGGAGGGATTTCCTGTTTGTTAGACAGCCGCAACACATGGAGGGATTTCCTGTTTGTTAGACAGCCGCAACACATGGAGGGATTTCCTGTTTGTTAGACAGCCGCAACACATGGAGGGATTTCCTGTTTGTTAGACAGCCGCAACACATGGAGGGATTTCCTGTTTGTTAGACAGCCGCAACACATGGAGGGATTTCCTGTTTGTTAGGCAGCCGCAACACATGGAGGGATTTCCTGTTTGTTAGACAGCCGCAACACATGGAGGGATTTCCTGTTTGTTAGACAGCCCCAACACATGGAGGGATTTCCTGTTTGTTAGACAGCCGCAACACATGGAGGGATTTCCTGTTTGTTAGACAGCCCCAACACATGGAGGGATTTCCTGTTCGTTAGACAGCCCCAACACATGTAGGGATTTCCTGTTTGTTAGACAGCCCCAACACATGGAGGGATTTCCTGTTTGTTAGACAGCCCCAACACATGTAGGGATTTCCTGTTTGTTAGGCAGCCGCAACACATGTAGGGATTTCCTGTTTGTTAGGCAGCCGCAGCACATGTAGGGATTTCCTGTTTGTTAGGCAGCCGCAGCACATGTAGGGATTTCCTGTTTGTTAGGCAGCCGCAGCACATGTAGGGATTTCCTGCTTGTTAGGCAGCCGCAGCACATGTAGGGATTTCCTGCTTGTTAGACAGCCGCAACACATGTAGGGATTTCCTGTTTGTTAGGCAGCCGCAACACATGTAGGGATTTCCTGTTTGTTAGGCAGCCGCAGCACATGTAGGGATTTCCTGTTTGTTAGGCAGCCGCAGCACATGTAGGGATTTCCTGCTTGTTAGGCAGCCACAGCACATGTAGGGATTTCCTGTTTGTTCAACAGCCCCAACACATGGAGGGATTTCCTGTTTGTTAGGCAGCCGCAACACATGTAGGGATTTCCTGTTTGTTAGGCAGCCGCAGCACATGTAGGGATTTCCTGCTTGTTAGACAGCCGCAACACATGGAGGGATTTCCTGTTTGTTAGACAGCCCCAACACATGGAGGGATTTCCTGTTCGTTAGACAGCCCCAACACATGGAGGGATTTCCTGTTTGTTAGACAGCCCCAACACATGGAGGGATTTCCTGTTTGTTAGACAGCCCCAACACATGGAGGGATTTCCTGTTCGTTAGACAGCCCCAACACATGTAGGGATTTCCTGTTTGTTAGACAGCCCCAACACATGGAGGGATTTCCTGTTTGTTAGACAGCCCCAACACATGTAGGGATTTCCTGTTTGTTAGGCAGCCGCAACACATGTAGGGATTTCCTGTTTGTTAGGCAGCCGCAGCACATGTAGGGATTTCCTGTTTGTTAGGCAGCCGCAGCACATGTAGGGATTTCCTGTTTGTTAGGCAGCCGCAGCACATGTAGGGATTTCCTGTTTGTTAGGCAGCCGCAACACATGTAGGGATTTCCTGTTTATTAGACAGCCACAACACATGTAGGGATTTCCTGTTTGTTCGAGATCCGCAACACATGTAGGGATTTCCCGTTTGTTCAACATCCACAACACATGTAGGGATTTCCTGTTTGTTCGAGATCCGCAACACATGTAGGGATTTCCCGTTTGTTCAACATCCACAACACATGTAGGGATTTCCTGTTTGTTAGACAGCCGCAACACATGTAGGGATTTACTGTTTGTTAGACAGCCACAACACATGTAGGGATTTCCTGTTTGTTAGGCAGCCCCAACACATGTAGGGATTTCCTGTTTGTTAGACAGCCACAACACATGGAGGGATTTCCTGATTGTTAGACAGCCGCAACACATGGAGGGATTTCCTGTTTGTTAGACAGCCGCAACACATGGAGGGATTTCCTGTTTGTTAGACAGCCGCAACACATGGAGGGATTTCCTGTTTGTTAGACAGCCGCAACACATGGAGGGATTTCCTGTTTGTTAGACAGCCGCAACACATGGAGGGATTTCCTGTTTGTTAGACAGCCGCAACACATGGAGGGATTTCCTGTTTGTTAGACAGCCGCAACACATGGAGGGATTTCCTGTTTGTTAGACAGCCGCAACACATGGAGGGATTTCCTGTTTGTTAGGCAGCCGCAACACATGGAGGGATTTCCTGTTTGTTAGACAGCCGCAACACATGGAGGGATTTCCTGTTTGTTAGACAGCCCCAACACATGGAGGGATTTCCTGTTTGTTAGACAGCCGCAACACATGGAGGGATTTCCTGTTTGTTAGACAGCCCCAACACATGGAGGGATTTCCTGTTCGTTAGACAGCCCCAACACATGTAGGGATTTCCTGTTTGTTAGACAGCCCCAACACATGGAGGGATTTCCTGTTTGTTAGACAGCCCCAACACATGTAGGGATTTCCTGTTTGTTAGGCAGCCGCAACACATGTAGGGATTTCCTGTTTGTTAGGCAGCCGCAGCACATGTAGGGATTTCCTGTTTGTTAGGCAGCCGCAGCACATGTAGGGATTTCCTGTTTGTTAGGCAGCCGCAGCACATGTAGGGATTTCCTGCTTGTTAGGCAGCCGCAGCACATGTAGGGATTTCCTGCTTGTTAGACAGCCGCAACACATGTAGGGATTTCCTGTTTGTTAGGCAGCCGCAACACATGTAGGGATTTCCTGTTTGTTAGGCAGCCGCAGCACATGTAGGGATTTCCTGTTTGTTAGGCAGCCGCAGCACATGTAGGGATTTCCTGCTTGTTAGGCAGCCACAGCACATGTAGGGATTTCCTGTTTGTTCAACAGCCCCAACACATGGAGGGATTTCCTGTTTGTTAGGCAGCCGCAACACATGTAGGGATTTCCTGTTTGTTAGGCAGCCGCAGCACATGTAGGGATTTCCTGCTTGTTAGACAGCCGCAACACATGTAGGGATTTCCTGTTTGTTAGGCAGCCGCAACACATGTAGGGATTTCCTGTTTGTTAGGCAGCCGCAGCACATGTAGGGATTTCCTGTTTGTTAGGCAGCCGCAGCACATGTAAGGATTTCCTGTTTGTTCGACATCCGCAGCACATGTAGGGATTTCCTGTTTGTTAGGCAGCCGCAACACATGTAGGGATTTCCTGTTTATTAGACAGCCACAACACATGTAGGGATTTCCTGTTTGATCGAGATCCGCAACACATGTAGGGATTTCCCGTTTGTTCAACATCCACAACACATGTAGGGATTTCCTGTTTGTTCGAGATCCGCAACACATGTAGGGATTTCCCGTTTGTTCAACATCCACAACACATGTAGGGATTTCCTGTTTGTTAGACAGCCGCAACACATGTAGGGATTTACTGTTTGTTAGACAGCCACAACACATGTAGGGATTTCCTGTTTGTTAGGCAGCCCCAACACATGTAGGGATTTCCTGTTTGTTAGACAGCCACAACACATGGAGGGATTTCCTGTTTGTTAGACAGCCCCAACACATGTAGGAATTTCCTGTTCGTTAGACAGCCGCAACACATGTAGGGATTTCCTGTTTGTTAGACAGCCCCAACACATGGAGGGATTTCCTGTTTGTTAGACAGCCCCAACACATGTAGGAATTTCCTGTTCGTTAGACAGCCACAACACATGTAGGGATTTCCTGTTTGTTAGACAGCCCAACACATGGAGGGATTTCCTGTTTGTTAGACAGCCGCAACACATGGAGGGATTTCCTGTTTGTTCGACATCCGCAACACACGTAGGGATTTCCTGTTCGTTCGACAGCCCCAACACATGTAAGAATTTCCTGTTTGTTAGACAGCCGCAACACATGTAAGGTTTTCCTGTTTGTTAGACAGCCACAACACATGTAGGAATTTCCTGTTTGTTAGACAGCCACAACACATGTAGGAATTTCCTGTTTGTTAGACAGCCCCAACACATGTAGGAATTTCCTGTTTGTTAGACAGCCGCAACACATGTAAGGTTTTCCTGTTTGTTAGACAGCCACAACACATGTAGGGATTTCCTGTTTGTTAGACAGCCACAACACATGTAAGGATTTCCTGTTTGTTAGACAGCCACAACACATGTAAGAATTTCCTGTTTGTTAGACAGCCCCAACACATGTAGGGATTTCCTGTTTGTTAGACATCCGCAACACATGTAGGGATTTCCTGTTCGTTCGACAGCCCCAACACATGTAGGGGTTTCCTGTTTGTTAGACAGCCGCAACACATGTAGGGATTTCCTGTTTGTTAGACAGCCCCAACACATGTAGGGGTTTCCTGTTTGTTAGACAGCCGCAACACATGTAGGGATTTCCTGTTTATTAGACAGCCGCAACATATGTAGGGATTTCCTGTTTATTAGACAGCCGCAACACATGTAGGGATTTCCTGTTTATTAGACAGCCGCAACATATGTAGGGATTTCCTGTTTATTAGACAGCCACAACACATGGAGGGATTTCCTGTTAGACAGCAACAACACATGTAGGGATTTCCTGTTAGACAGCCACAACACATGTAGGGGTTTCCTGTAAGACAGCCACAACACATGTAGGGATTTCCTGTTTGTTCGATAGCCACAACACATGGAGGGATTTCCTGTTAGACAGCGGCAACACATGTAGGGATTTCCTGTTAGACATCCGCAACACATGTAGGGATTTCCTGTTTATTCGACAGCCACAACACATGGAGGGATTTCCTGTTAGACAGCCGCAACACATGTAGGGATTTCCTGTTAGACAGCCACAACACATGTAGGGATTTCCTGTTAGACAGCCACAACACATGTAGGGGTTTCCTGTAAGACAGCCACAACACATGTAGGGATTTCCTGTTAGACAGCCACAACACATGTAGGGATTTCCTGTTGGACAGCCACAACACATGTAGGAATTTCCTGTTTGTTAGACAGCCGCAACACATGTAAGGTTTTCCTGTTTGTTAGACAGCCACAACACATGTAAGGATTTCCTGTTTGTTAGACAGCCCCAACACATGTAGGGATTTCCTGTTTGTTAGACATCCGCAACACATGTAGGGATTTCCTGTTCGTTCGACAGCCCCAACACATGTAGGGGTTTCCTGTTTGTTAGACAGCCGCAACACATGTAGGGATTTCCTGTTTGTTAGACAGCCCCAACACATGTAGGGGTTTCCTGTTTGTTAGACAGCCGCAACACATGTAGGGATTTCCTGTTTGTTAGACAGCCCCAACACATGCAGGTATTTCATGTTTGTTAGACAGCCGCAACACATGCAGGTATTTCATGCTTGTTAGACAGCCTCAACACATGTAGGGATTTCCTGTTTGACAGCCGCAACACATGTAGGGATTTCCTGTTTATTAGACAGCCGCAACATATGTAGGGATTTCCTGTTTATTAGACAGCCGCAACACATGTAGGGATTTCCTGTTTGTTCGACAGCCACAACACATGGAGGGATTTCCTGTTTGTTAGACAGCCGCAACACATGCAGGTATTTCATGTTTGTTAGACAGCCTCAGCACATGTAGGGATTTCCTGTTTGACAGCCGCAACACATGTAGGGATTTCCTGTTTATTAGACAGCCGCAACACATGTAGGGATTTCCTGTTTGTTCGACAGCCACAACACATGGAGGGATTTCCTGTTTGTTCGACAGCCACAACACATGGAGGGATTTCCTGTTAGACAGCCGCAACACATGTAGGGATTTCTTGTTAGACAGCCACAACACATGTAGGGATTTCCTGTTAGACAGCCACAACACATGTAGGGATTTCCTGTTAGACAGCCACAACACATGTAGGGGTTTCCTGTAAGACAGCCACAACACATGTAGGGATTTCCTGTTAGACAGCCACAACACATGTAGGGATTTCCTGTTGGACAGCCACAACACATGTAGGGATTTCCTGTTGGACAGCCACAACACATGTAGGGATTTCCTGTTATACAGCCACAACACATGTAGGGGTTTCCTGTAAGACAGCCACAACACATGTAGGGATTTCCTGTTAGACAGCCACAACACATGTAGGGGTTTCCTGTTTGACAGCCACAACACATGTAGGGATTTCCTGTTTATTAGACAGCCGCAACATATGTAGGGATTTCCTGTTTATTAGACAGCCGCAACACATGTAGGGATTTCCTGTTTGTTAGACAGCCCCAACACATGGAGGGATTTCCTGTTCGTTAGACAGCCCCAACACATGGAGGGATTTCCTGTTTGTTAGACAGCCGCAACACATGGAGGGATTTCCTGTTTGTTAGACAGCCCCAACACATGGAGGGATTTCCTGTTCGTTAGACAGCCCCAACACATGTAGGGATTTCCTGTTTGTTAGACAGCCCCAACACATGGAGGGATTTCCTGTTTGTTAGACAGCCCCAACACATGTAGGGATTTCCTGTTTGTTAGGCAGCCGCAACACATGTAGGGATTTCCTGTTTGTTAGGCAGCCGCAGCACATGTAGGGATTTCCTGTTTGTTAGGCAGCCGCAGCACATGTAGGGATTTCCTGTTTGTTAGGCAGCCGCAGCACATGTAGGGATTTCCTGTTTGTTCGACATCCGCAGCACATGTAGGGATTTCCTGTTTGTTAGGCAGCCGCAACACATGTAGGGATTTCCTGTTTATTAGACAGCCACAACACATGTAGGGATTTCCTGTTTGTTCGAGATCCGCAACACATGTAGGGATTTCCCGTTTGTTCAACATCCACAACACATGTAGGGATTTCCTGTTTGTTCGAGATCCGCAACACATGTAGGGATTTCCCGTTTGTTCAACATCCACAACACATGTAGGGATTTCCTGTTTGTTAGACAGCCGCAACACATGTAGGGATTTACTGTTTGTTAGACAGCCACAACACATGTAGGGATTTCCTGTTTGTTAGGCAGCCCCAACACATGTAGGGATTTCCTGTTTGTTAGACAGCCACAACACATGGAGGGATTTCCTGATTGTTAGACAGCCGCAACACATGGAGGGATTTCCTGTTTGTTAGACAGCCGCAACACATGGAGGGATTTCCTGTTTGTTAGACAGCCGCAACACATGGAGGGATTTCCTGTTTGTTAGACAGCCGCAACACATGGAGGGATTTCCTGTTTGTTAGACAGCCGCAACACATGGAGGGATTTCCTGTTTGTTAGACAGCCGCAACACATGGAGGGATTTCCTGTTTGTTAGAAAGCCGCAACACATGGAGGGATTTCCTGTTTGTTAGACAGCCGCAACACATGGAGGGATTTCCTGTTTGTTAGGCAGCCGCAACACATGGAGGGATTTCCTGTTTGTTAGACAGCCGCAACACATGGAGGGATTTCCTGTTTGTTAGACAGCCCCAACACATGGAGGGATTTCCTGTTCGTTAGACAGCCCCAACACATGGAGGGATTTCCTGTTTGTTAGACAGCCGCAACACATGGAGGGATTTCCTGTTTGTTAGACAGCCCCAACACATGGAGGGATTTCCTGTTCGTTAGACAGCCCCAACACATGTAGGGATTTCCTGTTTGTTAGACAGCCCCAACACATGGAGGGATTTCCTGTTTGTTAGACAGCCCCAACACATGTAGGGATTTCCTGTTTGTTAGGCAGCCGCAACACATGTAGGGATTTCCTGTTTGTTAGGCAGCCGCAGCACATGTAGGGATTTCCTGTTTGTTAGGCAGCCGCAGCACATGTAGGGATTTCCTGTTTGTTAGGCAGCCGCAGCACATGTAGGGATTTCCTGCTTGTTAGGCAGCCGCAGCACATGTAGGGATTTCCTGCTTGTTAGACAGCCGCAACACATGTAGGGATTTCCTGTTTGTTAGGCAGCCGCAACACATGTAGGGATTTCCTGTTTGTTAGGCAGCCGCAGCACATGTAGGGATTTCCTGTTTGTTAGGCAGCCGCAGCACATGTAGGGATTTCCTGCTTGTTAGGCAGCCACAGCACATGTAGGGATTTCCTGTTTGTTCAACAGCCCCAACACATGGAGGGATTTCCTGTTTGTTAGGCAGCCGCAACACATGTAGGGATTTCCTGTTTGTTAGGCAGCCGCAGCACATGTAGGGATTTCCTGCTTGTTAGACAGCCGCAACACATGTAGGGATTTCCTGTTTGTTAGGCAGCCGCAACACATGTAGGGATTTCCTGTTTGTTAGGCAGCCGCAGCACATGTAGGGATTTCCTGTTTGTTAGGCAGCCGCAGCACATGTAAGGATTTCCTGTTTGTTCGACATCCGCAGCACATGTAGGGATTTCCTGTTTGTTAGGCAGCCGCAACACATGTAGGGATTTCCTGTTTATTAGACAGCCACAACACATGTAGGGATTTCCTGTTTGTTCGAGATCCGCAACACATGTAGGGATTTCCCGTTTGTTCAACATCCACAACACATGTAGGGATTTCCTGTTTGTTCGAGATCCGCAACACATGTAGGGATTTCCCGTTTGTTCAACATCCACAACACATGTAGGGATTTCCTGTTTGTTAGACAGCCGCAACACATGTAGGGATTTACTGTTTGTTAGACAGCCACAACACATGTAGGGATTTCCTGTTTGTTAGGCAGCCCCAACACATGTAGGGATTTCCTGTTTGTTAGACAGCCACAACACATGGAGGGATTTCCTGTTTGTTAGACAGCCCCAACACATGTAGGAATTTCCTGTTCGTTAGACAGCCGCAACACATGTAGGGATTTCCTGTTTGTTAGACAGCCCCAACACATGGAGGGATTTCCTGTTTGTTAGACAGCCCCAACACATGTAGGAATTTCCTGTTCGTTAGACAGCCACAACACATGTAGGGATTTCCTGTTTGTTAGACAGCCCAACACATGGAGGGATTTCCTGTTTGTTAGACAGCCGCAACACATGGAGGGATTTCCTGTTTGTTCGACATCCGCAACACACGTAGGGATTTCCTGTTCGTTCGACAGCCCCAACACATGTAAGAATTTCCTGTTTGTTAGACAGCCGCAACACATGTAAGGTTTTCCTGTTTGTTAGACAGCCACAACACATGTAGGAATTTCCTGTTTGTTAGACAGCCACAACACATGTAGGAATTTCCTGTTTGTTAGACAGCCCCAACACATGTAGGAATTTCCTGTTTGTTAGACAGCCGCAACACATGTAAGGTTTTCCTGTTTGTTAGACAGCCACAACACATGTAGGGATTTCCTGTTTGTTAGACAGCCACAACACATGTAAGGATTTCCTGTTTGTTAGACAGCCACAACACATGTAAGAATTTCCTGTTTGTTAGACAGCCCCAACACATGTAGGGATTTCCTGTTTGTTAGACATCCGCAACACATGTAGGGATTTCCTGTTCGTTCGACAGCCCCAACACATGTAGGGGTTTCCTGTTTGTTAGACAGCCGCAACACATGTAGGGATTTCCTGTTTGTTAGACAGCCCCAACACATGTAGGGGTTTCCTGTTTGTTAGACAGCCGCAACACATGTAGGGATTTCCTGTTTATTAGACAGCCGCAACATATGTAGGGATTTCCTGTTTATTAGACAGCCGCAACACATGTAGGGATTTCCTGTTTATTAGACAGCCGCAACATATGTAGGGATTTCCTGTTTATTAGACAGCCACAACACATGGAGGGATTTCCTGTTAGACAGCCACAACACATGTAGGGATTTCCTGTTAGACAGCCACAACACATGTAGGGGTTTCCTGTAAGACAGCCACAACACATGTAGGGATTTCCTGTTTGTTCGATAGCCACAACACATGGAGGGATTTCCTGTTAGACAGCGGCAACACATGTAGGGATTTCCTGTTAGACATCCGCAACACATGTAGGGATTTCCTGTTTATTCGACAGCCACAACACATGGAGGGATTTCCTGTTAGACAGCCGCAACACATGTAGGGATTTCCTGTTAGACAGCCACAACACATGTAGGGATTTCCTGTTAGACAGCCACAACACATGTAGGGGTTTCCTGTAAGACAGCCACAACACATGTAGGGATTTCCTGTTAGACAGCCACAACACATGTAGGGATTTCCTGTTGGACAGCCACAACACATGTAGGAATTTCCTGTTTGTTAGACAGCCGCAACACATGTAAGGTTTTCCTGTTTGTTAGACAGCCACAACACATGTAAGGATTTCCTGTTTGTTAGACAGCCCCAACACATGTAGGGATTTCCTGTTTGTTAGACATCCGCAACACATGTAGGGATTTCCTGTTCGTTCGACAGCCCCAACACATGTAGGGGTTTCCTGTTTGTTAGACAGCCGCAACACATGTAGGGATTTCCTGTTTGTTAGACAGCCCCAACACATGTAGGGGTTTCCTGTTTGTTAGACAGCCGCAACACATGTAGGGATTTCCTGTTTGTTAGACAGCCCCAACACATGCAGGTATTTCATGTTTGTTAGACAGCCGCAACACATGCAGGTATTTCATGCTTGTTAGACAGCCTCAACACATGTAGGGATTTCCTGTTTGACAGCCGCAACACATGTAGGGATTTCCTGTTTATTAGACAGCCGCAACATATGTAGGGATTTCCTGTTTATTAGACAGCCGCAACACATGTAGGGATTTCCTGTTTGTTCGACAGCCACAACACATGGAGGGATTTCCTGTTTGTTAGACAGCCGCAACACATGCAGGTATTTCATGTTTGTTAGACAGCCTCAGCACATGTAGGGATTTCCTGTTTGACAGCCGCAACACATGTAGGGATTTCCTGTTTATTAGACAGCCGCAACACATGTAGGGATTTCCTGTTTGTTCGACAGCCACAACACATGGAGGGATTTCCTGTTTGTTCGACAGCCACAACACATGGAGGGATTTCCTGTTAGACAGCCGCAACACATGTAGGGATTTCTTGTTAGACAGCCACAACACATGTAGGGATTTCCTGTTAGACAGCCACAACACATGTAGGGATTTCCTGTTAGACAGCCACAACACATGTAGGGGTTTCCTGTAAGACAGCCACAACACATGTAGGGATTTCCTGTTAGACAGCCACAACACATGTAGGGATTTCCTGTTGGACAGCCACAACACATGTAGGGATTTCCTGTTGGACAGCCACAACACATGTAGGGATTTCCTGTTATACAGCCACAACACATGTAGGGGTTTCCTGTAAGACAGCCACAACACATGTAGGGATTTCCTGTTAGACAGCCACAACACATGTAGGGGTTTCCTGTTTGACAGCCACAACACATGTAGGGATTTCCTGTTTATTAGACAGCCGCAACATATGTAGGGATTTCCTGTTTATTAGACAGCCGCAACACATGTAGGGATTTCCTGTTTGTTCGACAGCCACAACACATGGAGGGATTTCCTGTTAGACAGCCACAACACATGTAGGGATTTCCTGTTTGTTCGACAGCCACAACACATGTAGGGATTTCCTGTTGGACAGCCACAACACATGTAGGGGTTTCCTGTAAGACAGCCACAACACATGTAGGGGTTTCCTGTAAGACAGCCACAACACATGTAGGGGTTTCCTGTAAGACAGCCACAACACATGTAGGGATTTCCTGTTTGCTAGGCAATCCCTGCATGTGTTGCGGTTATCGAACAGCTACGAGTCATGCAACCGCGAGGACTGGAACATGCATCTGAACATGCTGAAGTCACTTGGTTAGCACCAGAGCATGCTTGGATATAACACCTTATATGTATGCTCATCACCGTTAATTATAAATAACGTAATTTATTTTAAATAAATGGAAAAAAAAAAGAACGCCGTAGACGCCACTATGGTAGGCATTTGATATGCTGCACGTAGAACGTAATCTACATTTCGAGTCACGATTTTAAGAATGAAAAAAAAAGTCATTTATTTTCAGCCGTCCCCTAATGACTACGAGATATGATAAAGATGTTGTTCTATTTTGTATGCCAGGAAAAAAAAAGGTA
This sequence comes from Ranitomeya variabilis, assembly GCF_051348905.1. Classification (NCBI taxonomy): domain Eukaryota; kingdom Metazoa; phylum Chordata; class Amphibia; order Anura; family Dendrobatidae; genus Ranitomeya; species Ranitomeya variabilis. The sequence continues at coordinate 582,760,044 of NC_135233.1, forward strand.
ATTTCTTTCAGAGATGTTAGAAAATTAGCTCCACCTACTATAGATTTCCAGCTCGGCTCGTAGAAAAGCCATGGGTCCCTAAACGCCGCACTTTGAAAGCACATTGACTAAAATCTTCATGCCTAATTCATGAAGTGTAGTCTAGAGATTAGTGGAGCTGGACATAGACCAGGCATACTTTATCATATTGTAATAAGCAGAGGCTGAAAATTGCATTTCTAAAGCTACAGTATTAAAGGGCACACCGCAAAACATGACCCAAACATAACTCAGTGGGACTACACTGTCTGCAGAGGCTTTGATATGATAAAGTGTGCTGACGATGGGAATAAACACAGCCGAAAGTATCTGAATTTAAAAGGGGGAGCAAAAAAAAAAAATCTTGCAAGGTCTGCTCACAAAAGGACACATGCTTAAAATTTATAACATGTTAAACTGTGGCGCTACAGAACAAACCGTTAATATGTATCACACCGAAGCAGAGCCGACCTGGGAGCAAAGGCAAAGGATGGGTAAGCGGAATGATGGGAGTCCTGACCAAATACACACAGGTTTGTTCTTCACATATGAGTGCTATCTGTGGTTTTTACGGGTAGCACTCCTACCTGTGATAGTCTATGGAAGACACTCACATGTCCATGATTTTTCACGGATCAAGAGGAGTCATGTCCGATTTTGATCAAAACAATGTAAGTCTATGCCTCTAAGAAAAAAATCGATCCGAGTGTGGTTCGATTTTCATGGACTGTTAGAAGGGAAAAGATTGGGAAGCTTTTTTTTTCCTTTTTTTTCCACGTGCGAGAAAAAACTGATGACATTTCGACCAAACTCTGATCAAAATAACCGGTCTGATTTTCTCACACGAGGCCAAACTTAGGGCTCTTTCATACGTTAGTTTTTCACGTCTGAGTGCCATCCATATTTTTCACAGGTAGCACTCGTACCTTTGATAGCCAAAGAAGCCATTTACAAATCCGTGATCTTTTGTGGATCAAGCAGAGACATGTCCGATTTTGATCAAAATCGACAATGTAAGTCTATGGTTCCAAGAAAAAAAATTGGTTAGCACTTGGACTTGGATGTTCAATTTTCTAGCCTGTCAGAAAGGGGAAGGTGAAGAAACTTTTTTTTTTCCTTTGTTTCCAAGTACGAGAAAAATTGATGAGACTTGGACTAAACTCTGATCAAAATAACAGGCAAAATTTAGGGCTCATTCACGAGTTAATTGTTCACGTCTGAGTACTATCCGTATTTTTCACGAGTACCTGTGATAGTTTATAGGATCATTCACGTGTCCGTGATTTTTCGTAGACTGAGTGGAGACATGTCCGATTTTGATCCTAGGGTTGGGTCAAAATCGGCAAAGGAAGTCTATGGGTATGAAAAAATTAGACAGCACTTAGGTGAAACTCGAGTGCGGTCTGATTTTCACAAGACTGTCAGAATGGAGAAAGTAGAGAAACTTTTTTTTTTTTTTTTGTGAAAGAAAAACTGACGACATTTGGGCCAAACTCTTATCAAAATAATTGGTCTGTCTTTCTCATACGTGAGACAAATGAACGTCTGAATGAGGACGAGCTAAGAGTGCAACTGCCAGGCACAGTTTTGATGACCATCATGGTGGTGACTTGTACTATGTAAAATGACAGAATGGCAATTTTTTTGTAGTCCAACTAGGTCTATCGGGATTTCATCTTCGATCCTGTCATTTCACCAATAAGAGAAAATGTTGTGCTTTATTACCCATACCCAGGTCCAGTGTGAAGTCTCTGCTGATGTTTCCGGTGTCCGTTATTTACTGCAGCAGACAGGGATGTGGACAATAATTGAGCTCAGGGGCTTGTGTCGTAAACTGAGACAATAATAGACACCAGGAGCAGTGATGGAGACAACGCAAAGGATCTGGTGAGGGTGAGTAAAGCTCAGTTTGATTTTCTAATCTAAACGGTAGCCGGGACACAGGGAAAGTTCAAAACTGGAAACCGTTTAGCAATAACCTTGTGGGAGTAGATTATGCTGGGAAGATGCCCTGCAACTAATTGCTTTTATAGTGAGGAAAAAAAGGACATTGCACTTTGACTAGTGAAATCGTCCATTGAGAAAGGCTTGTGAGCCATTATTTGAAGTGGATAATCCCCATCAGTTAGGGCATTGCTTATTGCTTTATTCTGTCCAAAACACCATGCTGCAGAGCTGCTTCAATGCCCAGTTTAGGCTTCTTTAGACGCTGCTTTTAACTGCTGTTCGGCAGATCTGTATACTCCATTGAAGCAGAGTATAGAAATGACCCTGTCTGAGTACCAAGGTCGGGTGCAGAGAAGCTCGGACAGGGGAATTTCCATTCTCTGATTGTTTGAATAGAGTGTGTAGATCTTTGCTAAATAGCAGTTAAAACTTTCCTAAAAGTTACTGACACTCACAATTCAGTAAGCTGTGGAGGTAATTTAGGATCTTTTCTCACTAAGAGTAGCCCAGTGCAATTTTGAAAGATATAAGCTGTGAAGACCATAGAGGTCGTAGAGTCCCATCTACAAAGAGGCAACTAAAATGAAACAGTTTGATTGCAGCACCAAAATCTTTGTCTTCCAATATGGTGGAAGAGGTAATCCACAATCCACTATCAGTACCATGACACGTTGATATGGTCAGTGTTGGAGTAGTAGCAACACCTGCATTCAGCAGACAGCAGATCGAGAAGTGTAAACTGCTAGTAACTGTTTAGTCTGTACTGTATGACCTTTCCGTTGCTTTGTTTGTGTTAGATCTCCTCCTGTATCCTCAATGCCAAGTTGATGTCCCAAGTTAGTTTATTTTCCCATAATGTCTGTGTGCTGAATAATTCTGCTGAAACCTGAAATCTGCAACAGGTATTTCCACCATCCGCCACATTTGCTTCAAAGCTAATAAATTGCATTCATGAAAATCATACTCGTAACCCATTGTCGGTTATCTAATCCTCATAGACCAATCTACTAACAGCCAGAGCAGCAAAGGAAGTTGCAATTGGCCAGACATTTCCTCTGCAATGTGGCCAAACCTAGGGTTATTACAAAGTGTCTCTCACTTTTAGCCAACATGCCCCACTCCGCATGTTTTGCAACTGTTAGGGAATAAAAATTGCTACGGCATTATAGTGTATGACAGGTAATGCCTGTATGTTTATTGGCTAACACATGTGGGGCGGAGACTCAAGCACCTGCGATTGTCGATGCGTACCCAAGCTACCCGATCAAGTGATAAGCATGCTCGCTCATCACTAGTCAGCTGTAGAAGATGATTCAAGGCTCTATAAACAAACATCGGCTTATCAGGTACCTACTATATTGGAACTTGGTACCTATAAATTTCACCAGCAAGACATTTTTCTTCCTTGAGGAGGAAAGCTACTTAGTGACACCCTTTAAGCCAATGTCCAGTTCAATATAAAGTCTTCAGATACGACTAGCAATAGAAGCCAAACCAGAGACAACCATCAGCAGTGTTTCAGACTTTTTGCCCCTCCTCAGAAGCATGGAGATGCCTATGAAACAGCTCTTTACAGATTCCTTGTACAACAATTCCACCACTCAGTGTGTCTGGGGGCCAGACGTAATGTGACGCAAGTCACTTCTCACGGCCGAGCCTTGAGTCAGACTGGTCAACGAGTCCAAGGTCAGAAGCCAGGAGGGTATGTCACAAACAGAAGGAAGAGAAAAAAAGAGTGGTGATGTAACGTTCCGAGGATAGAACTCAAGGCACATTCAGCTAATGAGGTTTGTGCTTCCTGTGCCTTGAATTCTGTATGCTTGATCTTCTGTTGCCTGACCTTGGACTTTGCTCAGACCATCCATCTGTTTAACTCCTTCTGCTCTGATCCGTTATCCTCCCAGTATTCTGACCTCGGAATGTTACCTGACCACGCTTTTGTCTCTTCCTTCTGTTTATGATGTACTGCCCTGGCTTCTGACCTTGGACTCCTTGACCATTCTGACTCACGGCTTGGCTATGGGAAGTGATTAGCGTCACACCTTGTGAGACACAGTTGGTCTATGAAGTTTTACAGGCAGTACTTCTAAGTACCGTAATATGAGTAAACGAAAAAGCTCCCCCCAAAATGTAGAAAGCTGTCTCTCTAGTGTCAAATATAGTAGCTGCTGCAAGGCTCTATAATGAGTCAAATATCGGCTTATCGGATATCTACTATATTGGCACTTAGTACCTCTAATTTGCACTAGAAAGACATTTTTCTTCCTTTTGGAGTGGAGTTATTTTGCAAGATTTCACTGGAAAATTCTTACAGATATTCATATCCCGGAGTTCACATAGCATTTGTCTCTTTTAAATGAACCTTCCATGACTTAATCGTAGCCGCCTTATTACTTTTACTGTTCCTTTCTTCCCTTTTTCATGAATTTTTATAGTTTAAGGCAATGCTAATTTAGGAGAAGACCCAAAACATTCTTTACTGTGATCAACATCATTCAATAATTCAGCATGTTTTTCCACTAAAATAAAAACATTTGCCGGAACACTCTGCCGGTACTTTATTATTAGGCTTCAGTTTATTTACTGATCATAAATCTAAACCTCCCTCAGGTCCTCTCCTGGCCTCTGGTACTAAACAAAAGCACTTTAAACTGTACTTGAGAAGGAAATTTCGAACAATATACAACATTCTCGGCATCTGACGTGGGATGAAACACTTCATACAAGAACATTGTGTAAAATGTAGAACATATTCAATTTATCACACCGCTAAAATACATACTTCATATACTGAGCGGAAATCTGGATATATCCTTCATAGAACTAGGGTTAATATTACAGAAAAACCTTTCTGCCTACACCTAATAGACCGAAAGTATGAGTGGTCAAAAATATGTCCAAATTCAATTTTAATTCATCACATTGCTGCTCATGTTCACATTGTTAGGTGAGAAGCACTGATGATATACTGCAGCTAGATAGCTACTGCTAGCCACGAGATGTGAACAGTCACTAGGTATCGTGAACCTTGATGTTCATGATCACTTCTTGGAGACCAATGCTGAACCTCAATTTAAAAACACAAAAAAAAATATAAAAGTCCTGGAAAATTATCTCTGGTACTTCCTTTTCATTTTGTCAGCTCTAAAACGATTTTGATTGGCGACATGTTTGATTAAATTTGGACCATCAAGTTTTATCGAAAGGGGAAGACTTTCTCCTGAGTCTGACATAAGACATTAAGAGGTACCAATTTAAGAAGTAACTAAACGTTCAGATTTTCTTTTCCATTTTGTCCGGCATGGAAAGTTCTGAAAGTTTGAAAATTACTTTATTAGGGAATTTGTCTTCATTACTGTAAAATAAATTGCATGTAAGTGGTTTCCAAATTTTCAGCTTCTTCATGGTCTATTATTTATTATTATAGTGCCATTTATTCCATGGCGCTTGACTCACCAACTGGTACAGGAGGGGACAGGACCCTGCCAGCGAGGGCTGAGAGTCTACAAATCTATTTTCCTGCCCTTGAGCAGCAGTGATATCAGAAAGTACAGATGATGGCAGTGAAGGGTCAGCTCCTGTCTCCTCCCCTGAATGTTCTGCTTATCATTTTATCACCAGAGTATGTGAGACACAGGAGCTGAGCTGTCCCATCACTGCCATCATCTGTACTCCATCCATGCAGCTGAAGACAGGCAAATAGGATTGGAAAAAAAAAGTCTTTGGAAATCACTTGCATGATATTTATATATTTTTTTTTACCAGAATGAAGACCATACCGTAATAAAGTGATTTGCAACTTTTTTTTTAACTTATTATGTTGGACAGATTTATGAAAACAAAAATAAAATAAAAATTTTGTTACTCTTTAAGTTCTCACAGACTGCAAAGTAGTAATAAGGCCACATAAAAAAAACCTACTTAGAACAAAAAATAAAGGGGTTTTAAAATATCTTAGGAAAATCAGCCACAAAAAGGAAAAAGTATAATAAACCTAAAATCATGCTGCAGCAATCAGGGTCCTCTCCAATCCTCGGTTACTTCATGTAGTGATAACAGCAGTCTGGAGCACACATGACAATTACAGCCTATCATTGGTTGTCTGCAGTCACATGCTGTAAATGCTGCAGGAAGTAAGAAGACAGTTAGGGACCACCATGGAAACTACCAAGATAAGTCCCGAGTTCTCTCTTAGAAGTCTTATCCTTGAACTCTGAGAAGATAATACTAGCAAACCGGTCTCCTCCATGTATAATAAACAGAATAGTACTAGTCAAAATGTACTGTAGGTCTACTTCAAATGGAGGCATCTAATGGACCTTTTTTGATCGATGTCAATCATCAGTTAGTTGGCTATTAAACCACGATGGATCTTGACTTTTGAGAAAAATTGAAGATTTCCTACAAAGCCTTTCGATCTCCTACAAAAACTCACAAAGGCAACAGTCAAGGCCTTATAGGAAAGCGTGGCCAAGATACTAAATAAAGAAGTTCTCTCTTAGAAGTCTTATCTTGAACTATGAGGAAAATATAAACCAGTAAACTGGTCTCCATATATAGCAAGCGGAACAGTACTAGTCAAAATGCACTGACTCTACTTCAACTGGAGACATCTAATAGACCTTTTTTGACCTATGTCAATCATCGGTTCATAGGCTAGAAAACCACAATGGGTCTTGACTTTTGAGAAAAGTTGAAGATTTCCAACAAAGCCTTTTGAGCTTTTACAAAAACTCACAAAGGCAACAATCAAGATGTTATAGGAAAGCGTGGCCAAGATACTAAATAAAGAGAAGAACCTTAGTGCTGGAGGCGATGCTGAAGGCCAAGTCCATCCTGTTAGACTCCAAGGAATCTACAGCAGACTCAACTTCTGGGCTGAACACACTAAAAGGATAGATGGACAGAACTGCAAGGGCCCGAATGAATGGGAGAAAGCCATCAGTCACGGTGAGCTACAGCCTCTGGCAGTATAAACAAGGCTGAAATGATAGTCAATAAAATCACAATTAAGTGCACCACGTGTCAGCAGAGCCCGGTGCTCACCATCAACAAAATCAATACCCAGCTGCTTGGAAATTCTTACACTTTTTGACTTTGTTGTATGTTTTCCTTCCTCGGCTGATTTCCCTGTAATGTGTTTGTAAAGAATCCTGGAGCTTTGTCGTTGCGTAGAGGAAAATGTGTGATGCTATTGAGGTTACGTGACTCTTTCTAGCAGTGATTTATTGCAGTAGACGCAGGACTGTCTGGGAGAGTGAGCCTCTGGTCTGAAAGGGAATTATACTCAGGATTATTCCTCCACGATTTCTGTCTCTTTATAGGCAAGAAGAAATGCACGGGCATAATAATAACGACGCTGCTTTTTTTTTTTGAAGGTGAACATGAGATACACATAAAAAAAGCAGCATGATAAAAATCCAACATCTGGGACTATCATCCTTCGGAGATGGTCACCTTCAATATGTTTTCTGAGCCGCTAGAAAGATATGGAGATAAAGAAGAAAGCAAATAAAACACCGCCCGGTGGTCCCTTCGTTCATGTGATGCCTTACTGACCTAGCTGAGAAGATACTTTTTTATACATATATTTATGTGCCTTTATTTCTATTTTTTCCCCTAGAATAAGCCATCAAGATAGCAAATTTCACATTTTTTTGCAGCTGTAGTTTTCTAAAAACAACCTGCTGCTGTGATTGACGAAGATTTCTTCTATATTGGGGTGAGGTTGGCTCAGTTGTTGTCTGGGACCTAATAAATAATAATGGGCATTAATTAAAAAAAAGTAAAATTGGTCCTAAGTGGGTTCTGATTAAAGCCAGGCTTTGAGTGGACATTACTTAAAGGGGCAAATCTCATCTCGGCCTTTCATGACCCACACGGGAGTGACTGTCCGAGAACCAACAACTGGAGTTTGGGGTTATGGAACCAGGTTAAGCTCCATTATTTCCACAATTCTGATAGAAATTAATGCAGCATAGCTCTGCCACTCCTGGTTATTTCAGCAGCCCCACCTGAAGTGGTTGGGCTTAGATGGCATTATTGCTGTGTTCAAGGCCTGAGATGGGAATAATCCTATAAAGTGATTATACAAAATGAGAAAAACAAAGGCGCTTTCTTAAATCTGCAGCCTGCTGGCTAACAAGAAGAGTGCTAATATTTCAAAAGAAGTCATAGCTCTTCATGCGTTTGTGCTGTGACAAGGATCTCAAAGATTTGTTGGGTGGTGGCAGAGCTTAAAGAGGACATGTCAACAGTGCAAAAGTGACCAGTTTTTGTGCTTGTTTCATACTTGCTCCTCCCCTGAGTATTCGATTTTTTTTTTATTAATCTGACATATGGTTCCAAAGATATGGTGTTCACAGGATCCTCTAGGGCATGTCTGTAAGCTGCTCTGCATAATTACTCTCTGGGCCACGCCCCTAGGTAAAAAACATACAAATGAACATTAAGTAAAAAGGCCTATTAGTCTCTAACCGTATGGCATATTTAAATCAAACAAAAAAAACACCATACTCAGGAAATAAAACAGGAGTGAAAACTGGACACTTTCGTCCTGATGACAGGTTCTATTTAAAAAATCCCAAAAATGGGATTGATGAATAAGCTATATAATTCAATTTCCTACAACAACTTGTACTATAATAATAATAATAATAATAATAATGTGTTGTGTGTTATCTAAAACACTATGGGGCATCTGTATTAGTAGCTAATGGCAAATTGCATTTAATGTCCTCCTCAATCTTGACCTCGAAGACAATGCCAAAGGTCAAGTTGCAGGAAATGACATCAACAGATTAGCAATTACATTCCTATAAAGAATAAGTAATATAAAATGGATTTAATTAATTTTTATTAGCTGTTAAATCGCATGGCTCTGCTACTATATTCGGTGCAGTGGAGCTGGGAACGGAATAATTCCTCTAAGTATTATATCATATAGGTGAAAACTGGGGAGATTCCATTTTTTAAATGTTTTCTTGTATGGGGAATCCAGGTTTTTCCCTAAGGCAAAGCAGACCACACATCAAGAGAAACAAACCTGCGTAAATCATTTACACAGCGCTTCCTGGGTAGTGACTTGTAAAACTAAGCAGCCCTAATGTATCGTTAGATGGCTCACATTTGGGATATCATTTAAATACACCTCTCGCCTTTATACACAAAGAATGCAACAAAACGCCCATTTAATGAGAACTGGCTGCACCGTAATCTGCAAACTATATCCCAACTATTAGACTTTAAAAATCTTCGCAAGATTCTAACGGGAAAAAGTTAGATCAATATCTATCCTTCTTAAGGGCACAGTTCATTTTGGATTTTGGCCCCTGAGGACACAGCTCATTTTTCCATTTTTGACACACTATGTTCCAAAAGCCATTACTATTTTTCTTTTTTCATTGAATTTATATATAAACTAGATGGTGGCCCGATTCTAACGCATCGGGTATTCTAGAATATGCATGTCCACGTAGTATATTGGCCATTTACGTAGTGTATTGCCCAGCTACATAGTATACAGCACAGCGACGTAGGATATTGCGCAGCTACGTAGTATATTGCCCAGAGCCACATAGTATATTGCACAGCTTTGTAGTATATTGCCCAGCCTTGTAGTATATTGTCCAGCCACGTAGTCTTGTAGTATACAGCAGAGCCACGTAGTATATTGCCCAGCCTTGTAGTATATTGCCCAGCCACGTAGTATATTGCCCAGCTACATAGTATACAGCACAGCGACGTAGGATATTGCGCAGCTACGTTGGATATTGCGCAGCTACGTTGGATATTGCACAGAGCCACATAGTATATTGTCCAGCCACGTAGTATATTGCCCAGCCTTGTAGTATACAGCAGAGCCACGTAGGATATTGCCCAGTGACGTAGTATATTACCGAGGCACGTATGTCACAGGGCCAAAAAATAAAAAATAAACATACTCACCTAACGATCCGAGGGCCCCTTGTAGTGTATCATACTCACCATTCTTGTCGCTGCTCCTCTGCGTCCCGTGTCTCCTCTTCCTGGGATCCTGTGCAGATGGTAGTGCTCGGCTTCAGGAAAATGGCCGCGGGATGCCGCGCATGCGCAGATCGAGATCGCGGCGGCCATTTTCCTGAAGCCGAGTTCCATTGCAAGTGCCAGGGCTGGAGGGAGCAGGACCTATGAAGACGTCGCGGTCACATGACCGTGACGTCACGGCAGGTCCTTGCCGCACACCAGTCCTGGGACGGGACCAAACCGCAAGCTGACGGTTGTAATGGAGCGGTCCGGGGAGCGTGGCGAGGAGCGAGAAAGGCGGCGGAGGGTGAGTATAGCAGGTTTTTTTTTTTATTTATTATTTTTAACATTACATTTTGTACTATTGATGCCGCATAGGCAGCGTCAATAGTACAAAGTTGGGGACACACAGGGTTAATAGCAGCGGTAACGGAGTGCGTTACCCGCGGCATAACGCGGTCCGTTACCGCCGGCATTAACCCTGTGTGAGCTGTGTATGCGGGCGCGCCGGCAGTGAGTGCGGGGAGTAAGCGGCCATTTTTTCTGGACTGTGCGCGTCGCTGATTGGTCGCGGCAGCCATGACAGGCAGCTGCCGAGACCAATCAGCGAACGAATAACCGTTACAGAAGGACAGACGGAAGTACCCTTAGGCAATTATATAGTAGATAAATATATATATATATATATATATATATATATATATATATATATATATATTTTACACTTTATGGCATGTTTTTGGTTACATTTTAGAAAGAAAAATTAATTACGAGAGGCTCTGCTCTTGAATTCATTTTTCACCCTAAATTCCTTGTTACATTTTTTGCATAGTTAGTACTGAAAATGAAAACACCGAAAGGTTTGATTAACGTGGGCTGATAAGTGATGATCGATGGCTCATAAACAAGACGTTGATTGGCGGCTAATTGGATCTTTCGTGCCGCCATATTTGCCCGTATTACCAGATGATCTGGCAATAACATGCATGATGTAACGGATGACAGAATGATCGTATTAACAATTATGTCCTGATATTATCTGTATGAATGTGTCATTATATGAACGCCAAATGACTTGAACATCGTTGATCGGTGCCATTTATTGACTGAAATCGGCAGAATAACTGGACCTTTGGACTGCGCTCGCACCTGCGTTTTCAAATTCCATTGATTTGCTCCATCAAAGAAGCCAAGCAACAAAATTAAGTGTGGTGCCAGTCTCCATCACAAGGGAAACCAGTGAAGATGGTCTGACTCCATAGACTATTCTATCAGGCTTCCTACCTCGGACTCTCTAACGCAGATAAAAACATAGCCTACAGACATCTGTACCAAATTTGTGGTTTGTGCAAAGTAAACATTGGCTGACAAAGGTGTAAAACTGAATAATACCTGACCAACTCAAGGGGGGCTGACCAAGTTTTGAAAATAAACAGTACAAACCCCAATGCTCTGCCAATGTCTTAGATAAACTACTCACGATTCAACTATGCTGTTACATTTGTAATTATTTATTTATTTTTTTTACAAACACTAATTTTAACCCACACACTAGACAAATTTTACTAAATTATTGCATTTCATCCTGTAAAATGAAGAAAATACCTTGAAAATTGCCACTATTGATCGGGTTTTTGATCAAGGTGCAAAGAACGAGAGTTAGCGAGATTTCGTTTGTTCCTGGCCGTTGATTGACCCATGGTCAATCAGAGCTGGAAGCACTTTCACAGCAATGAACATATACTAGGAGGGGGTTAATAGTCATTACTCGTTAAGAAGCAAAAGTGATGGTAATCCCAAATATGAAGAGCATCAATAGAAAATGCATACATCTTATTTCACGGGGCGTGTGACGGACACACTTTGATCTGCTATTGATCTAGGTGTGACCAGTAAGTAATCAATCTCTCATTCCGGCGCTTAAAATACGGAGTTAATATTTTATGCTTTTTTTTTTTTAAATCCCACTTTTTCCTGATCATCGGTGTCATCTGTTATTCTTCGCTTTGCCTATGAATAAATATTTTCAGGTGTTCAGGATGAAAGTCACCGCTGACATTTTTGTCGATTTTCTTGCACTCCGAAGTGATTAGATTTGGGGGTCACTTAGTAAGAGGTCATCTCTAGGACCACATATTTTAATTTCAAATGCGGCACAACCCAAGCCCCAAGCTGATAACCTTAAAAAAAAAAAAAATTATATATATATATATATATATATATATATATATATATATATATATATATAAAAATAAAGAATAATAATACAGCATCAAGGGATATGAAATCAACTTAAGACTCTGATATTTTTACGTGATTCTCCTGTCATCTATGGGTACGGAGACCGGCGTTACAATGTATAATTCTGCTGACAGGTAACCTTGATATAACAAGGGAGAATAGAGAAGGGAAAGGTAGAAGAGCGGGGGGAGAAGGGTAAAGAAAAAAAAAATCAAAAAGTCACATGAACAATTTACTGATATAACAGCAATTTTCTCTAAACGGGATGGAGATACTCTCCTAATATCAACCCATGGAGATGAAGCCCGGCAGATGCTATGTCACATTACATTTACACGTACCCGGTCCTTGTTACATCAGCTACCAGTAAATCTAAAAAAAAAATCAATACTATTAATTTGTTAGATGGAGGAAGAAAAAAAAAAAACCTGGCAAAAATGTCAAGGGTTAAAAACAATCGCATATTGTCCTGAGGCTACATAGATGCGAGATTCACGGGAAACCACCAATAATTTGGGAGAGCTATATAAATATATATTATTGGCTTCATATAAAAAAACATTAAGTTTATATATACAGTGGGTACGGAAAGTATTCAGACCCATTTAAATTTTTCACTCTTTGTTTCATTGCAGCCATTTGGTAAATTCAAAAACGTTCATTTTTTCTCATTAATATACACTCTGCACCCCATCTTGACTGAAAAAAACAGAAATGTAGTAATTTTAGCAAATTTATTAAAAAAGAACAACTGAAATATCACATGGTCATAAGTATTCAGACCCTTTGCTCAGTATTGAGTAGAAGGACCTTTTGAGCCTGTACAGCCATGAGTCTTCTTGGCAATAAAGCAACAAGTTTTTCACACCTGGATTTGGGGACCCTCTGCCATTCTTCCTTGCTGATCCTCTCCAGTTCTGTCAGGTTGGATGGTGAACGTTGGTGGACAGCCATTTTCAGGTCTCTCCAGAGATGCTCAATTGCGTTTAGGTCAGGGCTCTGGCTGGGCCAGTCCAGAATGGTCACAAAGTTGTTCTGAAGCCACTCATTTGTTATTTTAGCTGTCTGCTTAGGGTCATTGTCTTGTTGGAAGGTGAACCTTCGGCCAAGTCTGAGGTGCAGAGCACTCTGGAAGAGGTTTTCATCCAGGATATCTCTGTACTTGGCTGCATTCATGCTTCCTTCAATGTCAACCAGTCATCCTGTCCCTGCAGCTGAAAAACACCCCCATAGTATGATGCTGCCATCACCATATTTCACTGTTGGGATTGTATTGGGCAGGTGATGAACAGTGCCTGGTTTTCTCCACACATACCACTTCGAACTATCACCAAAAAGGTCTATTTTTGTCTCATCAGACCAGAGAATCTTATTTCTCATAGTCTGGGAGTCATTTATGTGTTTTTTAACAAACTATGCGGGCTTTCATATGTCTTACACTGAGGAGAGGCTTCCGTTGGGCCATTCTGCCATAAAGGCCGGACTGGTGGAGTGCTGCAGTGATAGTTGACTTTGTGGAACTTCTCCCATCTCCCGACTGCATCCCTGGAGCTCAGCCACAGTGATCTTGGGATTCTTCTTTACCTCTCTCACCAAGGCTCTTCTCCCACGGTTCCTCAGTTTGGCTGGATGGCCAGGTTTAGTAAAACTTCTTGTGTTCCCAAACTTCTTCCATTTAAGGATTATTGAGGCCACTGTACTCTTAGGAATCTTAAGTACTGCAGAAATTATGTTGTAACCTTTGCCAGATCTGTGCCTCACCACAATTCTGTCTCTGAGCTACTGTACTTGGTCATTTCCTTTGACCTCATGATTCTCATTTTGTCTGACTTGCACTGTGAGCTGTGAGGTCTTATATAAACAGGTGTGGGCCTTTCCAAATCAAGTCCTATCAGTTTAAGTAAACACAGCTGGACTCCAATGAAGGAGTAGAACCATCTCAAGGAGAATTAATAGGACATGGACAGCATGTGACTTAAATATGAGTGTCTGAGCAAAGGGTCTGAAGACTTATGACCATGTGATATTTCAGTTTTTCTTTTTTAATACATGTACAAAAATTCCTACATTTCGTTTTTTTTTTCAGTCAAGATGGGGTGCACAGTGTACATTAATAGGAAAAAAAATGAACTTTTTTCAATTTACCAAATTACTGCAATGAAACAGAGTGAAAAATTTAAAGGGGTCTGAATACTTTCCGTACCCACTGAACATACGCATTTATATTAAAAATAAAACAAAAATCATATATAAAGCAAAAACATAAATATGAAAAATGAACATTTAATATATGAGGCCGTTAGTACATTCCGTCATAGTGGAAGCTGTGTTATCTGTGGTAAGATGCTCTTTATTTTTATCCGCAGCGGAAGGGAAATGTTGGCGGTGAGCCTGCGATACACAATAGCCACATGTTCATAGAAATTAATTATCTAATTAATTTGGTGTCTAGCAGCAATTAGTTCAAATGAACATATGTACGATCTGTTTTACAAATAGGTTTTCTGCTTACGAAGAACAGGGAACAAAACATCGCCTTGGTCTAAACAATGGCTGAATTTCCATCAGCTGTAAATAAACATGGAGATAAGTGCGGAGCCGGGAGAAGAATGGCCCGCAGTGAGATAAAAGGCGTCTGTGAAAGAAATCAGGAATTAAAAAAAATGTTGGTGGCGAGGTTCCACTTTTTTGGACAAGTTTTAGCAAAGAAGAGAACAATGCACTGTTGTGAGGGTAAAGAGCTGAAAAGAAATGTCAAATAGGCCATAAAAAAAAGAAGGATAAAAATGAGACTATTGTTGGGGCAAATACATACGCGGTAAATAGCTGTAGGCCGAACTATGTCTCGGCCGATCATTCGGCTGTGGCTACCTTGCTAGTCTATGCCATATGCAGGAGCGCCCGCTCTTCTGTTCTACTCTATGAGATAATCTTTGGAGGTGGTTTACTTTTACATAGGTTGAAAAAAGACCTAGGTCCATCAAGATCAACCTTTCTCCACCAATTACCTCTTCGAGAACAAAAAAATCTGCAGTTTAAAGTTGGACATGTTGGATCCTTATCATTCCCGACTTCATGAGTCGGGGGTCCCCAAATATGTCTCACCCGTCGAGGATTGGGTCAACATTAACGAGTATGGTGGCCATAAGACTCTCTAGGACCGTCAAACACTTCCCAACAGTTCGATTTTTCCCAGGACTTTCCCGAAATCAGGCGGCAAATAGGCAACATCTTTGTGTATTTGCAGAAATAGGGCATTTCTACACAATTTTTGGGGTGAATGGCTTCTATTCAATCTCTTCTAATCTGGCCACCTTCACTTACCTATTTTTTCAATTTTATTTTCCCAATACATAAAAAAACACCATTTTCAAAAGGTTTTCATTATTTTGTTCCCAGACCCTCATTTACATATCCTATAAAATCCTACGTGCCTCAATTTTACTCCAAGGCTTGTATTTGAGCATCAAGTTTGGAAAATGCAAAGTTTGTTTGGCGCTGCCTGTTTTTAATTGTCTCTACTACGATCTAATGTGTCTTCGGTAACAGCAGCCTCAACTAGAGATTACGGATTAAATTGAGGTTTAAAGTCGATTTATTTATGGCTGCAAAAGGAAAAAAAATATTTTACAATACGAAAAGTCAGCAATTGCACAAGATTGTGCAGATGCAGGAGCTTGCTGTCAGAAAAGAGAAGGCAGAAATGGTTTATTACCATGTCTGCCTTCCTGATTGCAGAAGACACAGGGCTGAAAAAGTGAAACAATGCTTCCTCCTCCAGTCCTAGCTATCATGTAATCACCTAGGGTCAGGAAGGAGCAGGAGTTGCTTGGTCTCAGCAAGCTACAATTGACTCTGTAGCAAGCAGAAGGCTGGATTTTCCCTGTAACTGGGGCTAATATGCGAGCCCCAGTTACAGAGGAAATCAGCAATAATAAAAATGTGCTTACTGGAATCTGTCAGCAAGTTTTTGCTATGTAAACTGAGAGTGGTATGATGTAAGGACAGAGACTGACTGTGCTCAGTGATCGGCTAGAGTCGTGACAAGTACAGCCTGAAAACTGAGACTGGAGCAGCGGATGGGAGTCCGTGCTGAACCTAAGGGGGGTGTCCTGCTGAGTTTGTTATTTTAGGCATTTTAAAAAGATTGGGGACAACTTTCCTGAAAGTGGACAAGCCCTTTAAGCATAAAGCATGAATTATCTAGATCGTTGTATCAGAAAAGCTTTATACTGCTTGCTTCAGAGAACACAATGGAACGTGTGACTCTATTTACTCAGAATTAATAGACCTTTCTATATTTTTTTTGACGTTCATTATATAGGTCAGCTCCTCAT
Source organism: Ranitomeya variabilis (assembly GCF_051348905.1). Taxonomy (NCBI): domain Eukaryota; kingdom Metazoa; phylum Chordata; class Amphibia; order Anura; family Dendrobatidae; genus Ranitomeya; species Ranitomeya variabilis. The sequence continues at coordinate 582,776,591 of NC_135233.1, forward strand.
AAACTTTAATCTATTCCATAATTTAGGGCCCCGGCAAATTCAGTTTAAGCAGTCATCTTTTCTATCGTAATGAAGCACCTAAATCAGAAGTTACACCTGGAAGAAAATAGGATTTATGCTACAAATGTTGCCAGTTTATCCATTAAAAATGTTTGAGCTGCATTATCTTGATTAGCCATTAACAGGGCACTAATTGGTAACACGATATACGCACAATGGCGCAGCACAGGCTCCAAAATATTATTCTTACAGATGTAGCAGAGACGAGTTTATCATTATGGACTGGCCGGCGACTTTACCGATCCGAGCGTAATGATCGAGCACTGAAATACTCGAGCGCTCATTAGTCAAATAGAGCAAGTCGGAGGATAGCGAGTATGATGGAAGTTAATGGGACACTCATGCGTTTTTCTGGAGGAGAGAGAGGTGAAAGTGGAGAGGGGAGAAAGAGGAAGATAGGGAGAGGGAGAGAAAGAGAGAGGGAAGAGAGAGGGGGAAGAGAAAGGTGCAGAAAGGGGAGAGGGGGAAGAGAGAGGTGGAGAAGAGAGGGAAGTGAGAGATGGAGAGGGGGAAAAGACAGGAAGAGGGGGAAGAGAAAGGTGCAGAAAGGGGAGCGGGGGAAGAGAGAGGTGGAGAAGAGGGTGGAGAAGAGGGAAGAGAAAGCTGGAGAGGGGGAAGTGAGAGGTGGAGAAGGGGAAAAGACAGGAAGAGAGAGGTGGAGAGGGGGAAGAGAGAGGGGGAAGAGAGGGGGAAGAGAGAGGGGGAAGAGAGGTGGAGAGGGAGAAGAGAGAGAGGTGGAAAGGGGAAGAAGGGTGTACAGGGGGAAGAGAAAGTTGGAGAGGAGGGAGAAGGGGAAGAGAGAGGTGGAGAGGGGGAAGAGAGGTGGAGCGGGGGAAGTGAGATGTGGAAAGGGGGAAGAGAGGTGGAAAGGGGGGAGAGAGGTGGAGAGAGTTGGAGAGGGGGGATAGAGGTGGAGAGAGGGAAGAGAGGTGGAGAGAGGGAAGAGAGGTGGAGAGGGGGAAGAGAGGTGGAGAGGGGGAAGAGAGATGGAAAGGGGAAGAGAGGTGGAGAGGGGGGAGAGAGGTGGAGGGAGTTGGAAGAGAGAGGTGGAGAGGGGTAAGAGAGGTGGAGAGGGGGAAGAGAGAGGTGGAGAGGGGGTGAGAAAGGGGGAAATACAGAAAGGCGGTAGAGAGAAGGGGAGTGAGAAAGTGGGAGCGAGAGGAGTGAGAAAAGGAGAGATATGGGACAGAGACAGTGAGAGAGAGGGTGAGAGTGCAAAGAGGAGGGGAGAGAGGCGATAAGGAGAGAGGGGTGAGGGGGAGAGAGGGGTGAGGGGGAAAGAGAAGATAGTGAGTAGATAGTGAGTAGATAGAGAGGGAAAGAGGGGAGAGAGGTGGAGAAGGAGAGGAGAGGGGGAAGAGGGGGAGGGAGAAGGGAAGGGAGAGAGATGAGAGAGGGGGAAGAGAAAGGTGGAGAGGGGGAAGAGAGAGGTCAGAGGGGGGAGGAGAGATGGAGAAGAGGCAAGAGAGATGGAGAAGGGGAAGAGAGAGTTGAAAAGGGGGACGAGAGAGTTGAAAAGGGGGAAGAGAGAGTTGAAAAGGGGGAAGAGAGAGTTGAAAAGGGGGAAGAGAGAGTTGAAAAGGGGGAAGAGAGGTGGAAGAGAGTTGAGAGGGGAGAGAGAGTTGGAGAGGGGAGGGAGAGTTGGAGGGGGAGAGAGAGGTGGAAAAGGGGAAGAAAGAGGTGCAAAAGAGGTGGAGAGGGGGCAGAGAGGGGAAGAATAAGAAAGGGGTGGAAGGCAGAGGAGAGAAAAAAGAAAGGGGGAGCGAGAAAGGGGAGAGAGAGGAGGACTTAGAGGGGGAGAGAAAAAAGAAGAGAGATGAGAGAAGGGAGAGAGACGGTGAGAGAGAGGGGAGAGAGACGGTGAGATAGAGTGGAAAGAGGAGGAGAGAGAGAGGGGGTGAGGAGGAGAGAGAGGGGGAAAGTGAGATAGGGGGAACGTGAGAGGGGGAGATAGTGGGGGAGATAGAGGGGAGTGAGAAAAAGAGGGGGGAAAGAGAGGGGAAGAGGGAGAGTGGGTGAGAGAAGGAGAAAGGGGGAAGGGGAGAGGAGGAGAGAGACAGGCAGAGGAGAAAGAGAGGGGGAGAAAAGAGAGGGAGAGGGAAAGAGAGGAACCGGAAGCATTATAGCAGAGCAGGAGCAGTTAGCTTAAGAGCAGCATTTGCATACTGTATACAAAGAGCTTGCATGCAATACACTACTTGCCTAGGAGTTATAGGCAACAAGTAATAGATATTAAAATTAAAAATCCCTAAAGTTGTTTGTTTTTACAAGCACTTTGTGATTTTACCCATTTATATTTTGAAAAAAAAACCCCTGACCATAGTAAGTCTGACAATAAAGGTACCTTCACACGAAACGACTTTACAACGAGAACGACAACGATCCGTGACGTTGCAGCGTCCTGGCTAGCGATATCGTTGTGTTTGACACGCAGCAGCGATCTGGATCCTGCTGTGATATCGCTGGTCGTTGAATAAAGTTCAGAACTTTATTTGGTCGTCAGACCGGCGTGTATCGTCGTGTTTGACACCAAAAGCAATGATGCCAGCGATGTTTTACTCTGGTAACCAGGGTAAATATCGGGTTACTAAGCGCAGGGCCGCGCTTAGTAACCCGATGTTTACCCTGGTTACCAGCGTAAAAGCAAAAAAAACAAACAGTACATACTCACCTGCGCGTCCCCTGCAGTCCGCTTCCTGCTCTGACTGAGCGCCGGCCCTAAAAGTGAAAGTAAAAGCACAGCGGTGACGTCACCGCTCTGCTGTTAGGGCCGGCGCTCACACAGTACAGGAAGCGGACGCCGGGGGACGCGAATGTAAGTATGTACTGTTTGTTATTTTTACTTTTACGCTGGTAACCAGGGTAAACATCGGGTTACTAAGCGCGGCCCTGCGCTTAGCAACCCGATGTTTACCCTGGTTACCCGGGGACCTCGGCATCGTTGGTCGCTGGAGAGCGGTCTGTGTGACAGCTCTCCAGCGACCAAACAGCGACGCTGCAGCGATTGGCATCGTTGTCGCTATCGCTGCAGCGTCGCTTCGTGTGAAGGTACCTTAAGTCTGACAATAGACAACCTGACACTTCACGCATGTTATTTTGAGAGGAAATAAGTGACATCTGTTGACGCTTATCTCAAAGAAATCAATACGGTAAAGTTGTTTTAGGCCTTGGCTTTTGGTACTGTGCTCAAAACAGGAGAGACCTTCCCGTGTAGGCATGTGACCAGCGCTGAATGTGCTTATTTCAGTAGCCAAGCCAGCCCCCTTCTGTTTCTTTCTAATTGTATGTGAAGGAGAACAGGGCTGGCTTATCTACTGAAATAACCAGTAACTGTTTTGGTCACTTGCCAAGCCCAGTATGGGACGACGGCCCATGATAGAGGGGTTACCTGACAAAAGAGGGACAATTGATCTAAATGAACTAAATTAGCAAGTAATTCATTGCAGAGATCATGGTACCTGGGCTGCGGTTGCGGAAATTAAGGTTTTTATTAACCAATGCGTTTTGGTGCCGGACTGGTGACTATTTCAAGGTGAAAAAAAAAATCACACTTGTGTTTTAACCTTAATTCGGCACCGAAATGTGTTGGTTAGTAAAAATAGAGGATAGAGGATTCTTCATTTCTGCAAGCGCAGCCCAAGTCCCGTGATCTCTCCACTGAAGTGAATTGCTATCTGAAAGAATTTTTCCTTCAGCCACGGGCATGCAGCCGCGGATTCTAAGACTATTATTGGTGTTGCATCCATACACAACCCCACCAGGTGAGCACTAACATCATTCTCACCCTCTCTTATTTCTCTTGTGGTATTACCCTATTGTGTGCTTCTGTCCTAACCAAACCTCAAATTAGAAACTTATAACACTTACTGTTATGATTCCACCCCTCAGTGTGTATGGGATGCAATTACTGACAGCTCAGCCGTCCAATCTGGTGCCGAGCTGTCAGCGTTTTGATTGACAACTCAGTCGTTCAGTCTGGTGGGCTGAGCTGTCGGTGTTTTGTTTGACGGCTTGGCAGTCAAATATGAGATTGGGAGGTGCTGGGCTCTCTTCAGGTGTTCCCTGTCCTTAGTCATTGTCCAGCTACTGAGCTAAGCTGTCAGTCCCAGATTTTTTCAAAACATCAGCCCTGTGTTCTTTGTTTCTCTGTGCCCTGTGCTTTGCTTGAGGATCTTTTTGCTGCTTAACCCTGGACCTCATTCTGACTATATATTTTGCCTAGCCCCTTTGCTCTGATCCGTTATTTTCCTAGTATTCTGACCTCGGACCATTATCTAACAATACCTTTGTCTCTTCCCCTCTTTTACGACGTACCCTTTAAGCTCTTGACCTCCGACTCCTTAAGGGGACACTGTCACCCCCTCCAGCCGTTATAAACTAAAAGAGCCACCTTGTGCAGCAGTAATGCTGCAGTCTAACAAGGTGGCTCTTTTAGTTTTTGCTTCTGTTATTCCCTCAATAAAGCGTTTTATAATTTTCCCCAAATACCTATCTTTGTACCTGGAGGCAGGTCTAAAGCCTCCTCTGTGAAGCGCCCAACTGCCGTCACTCATCTCTTCTGGGGCGATGGTCGCCGCCCCCTGCGCGCTGTTCTTCTTAAATCCGGTGCCTGCGCTGTGCGTGCCTGCCTGGGGCAGGCGCAGTGATCATTGGCCGTCATAGCTCAGATGCCGAGGTGCCTGACTGCGCCTGTGCGGGCAGTGCGGCCACCGTTACTGAATCCCTGCCCCGCACTGTGTTATGCATTATGCACAGTGCGGGGCTGGGATTCCTGGGCATGCGCACTGCGCTGTTCAGACGCTCCCCCAGGTTCCCCGTCTTCCAGCGTCGGTCTGTGCAGGAATCTGCCCAGGAATCCCAGCCCCGCACTGTGCATAATGCATAACAGTGCGGGGCGGGGATTCAGTAACAGGGTGGCCGCACTGCCCGCTGCCCTCTAAAATTGTTAGAGGTGAGATCCTGAGCTCTGCTATATCTGGACGTACTGTTCAAGGGCGCAGATATTCCCCGCACTGTTTACAATGTAATGCATTAAAAGTGAGATTACATTTTACTCTAAATAAAATGCACAGACTTATTTTTACTTATTTATTTTTTTATTTTTTAGCTCAGGTTCTTCTTCCTGCTCTGAATTATCATTTATTTATGAGACTTCCTTTTTTAATCTAAAATATATGGAAATCTTTACTGAGAGCACAAAAGAATATTGAATTGGGAATGTCGTCTGACAGATTTCTCCCCGTGCATGCATCAAGTATGAATCTTATTTTACGGAGGAGTGTATATATTCTGCATTTTCAAGAAAAGAAATAATCTGTGTAATCTTGCCTGATCTGTCCCGGTGTTAATTCCCAGGCCGGCTGCCTTGCTCGTTCATGTAATGTATTGCATGGTGACCTTGTGTATTGTCTACTAGACTCCAGTTCCTGCATTATTTTTCTGGAATTTTACATGGTTTTATATTGAGTCGTTTTTCCTTTTTTTTGCAACTCTTTTATTTATATAATTTTTTTCAAATTAGTTTCTACTACGTAAAGGGATTGTCCATCTTGAAAAATAAATAAGCTTTAATCTGTTAAAAATAAGACCAATTTTCATTGTCCACAACCATGATTTTTTTTGTTTGTATATGTCATTTTAAGTGATCTAAAAAATTTTCGTTTTTGAATGTTCAGATGATTTTTGCCCCTTTTTCGTGATATATGCAGCCTAATTTTTATTTACTTATTTTTTAGATATTTTTTTTTGCACATATCTGCAGGAAAATGTAAAGAACTAAAGCTATAGCCTAACTTTTCAGGCTGGAGGGGTGTCGGGAAGCCGGCGCCGGACCAAGGGAGTTTTATATTTTAGGTATTGGACAGAGTTTAGGGACAACTTTCCTGAAAATGGACAACCCCTTTAATAGGTTATGATTTGGAAAACCGTGGTAGTTGTCAACATTTCTACCATTTCTATGACCCTTTTAGCTCAATGACCCCCTAGAAATATTATCTAACATGCCTAAATAAAGGTAAAACTTTAGATGACTATTCCAGGACATGCAACTCAACCAGGGGGTCTGTTCTCTTCTATTTTATTGTATTCTTATTTTAGCCAATTTTATCAAACTGGTGCACATAAACTGCATAAAATAAAATAAAAATGTCAAAGAAATTGAGCCGAAATTTCAGACCTACTTAAAACTTCAAAAGAGGAAACCTGGAGAACATTGAGATGAATTTTGTAACTTTTTAAAAAGTCACACAAAAAAAGGCACTCAACACTAAAAACTCAGGAGCAAATGCAATAAGGAATTGGGCCCTACATGATGATGTGTTATCTATAAGTATAAGGAATCCTGAGACTGCGGTAGCCAATAGTTAACTTCGGTATTGACCAAATATCACCATGGTATGCAACAAGGCAGAAGAGAGGTGAAAGAACGGAACAGTGGGAAATGTAGATGTTTTTGGTCGGGGTCCTTGAGCTTGAATCGCCCACTGGTCACCAGAATGAAGAGAACAGCACCATGTCTCTATAGAATATAACTCAAAAAACTCCTTTAAATTATTTAAAGCGGCACAACTAAAGTGCAGACGAGTCTTACGACCACATGGGTGTGAAAGGAGAACTCTATAAAATTCAGTGGTGGGCGTTTCTACCTTGTGAACTCTATTTACCTGTCAAAACAGAGAGCTAGTCCGTGGCTTCCTCTCTGGCACACCTGACATCACCAAGCATTATATGGACAAAGAACACCCTATTTCTCCTCGACTTGAAGATCCTGGTATTAGCAGGGGATCGAAAAGGATAAGAGAAGCTGGACCCATTTTCTAAAGGGGGGTTGTCTCTGTGAGCAACTTTAGGTTCAGGCATACTTCATTTTGGGAACCTACATGTAATTATACAGCAGCAACCTCCTACAGGGGGCAGAGTCAGCTTTCTTCCTCATGGGAGGATTTGTAATTTCCATCCCCCTTTCCCAGCGGGCATTGCCTGACCTATTAGTTTCCCTCAGGAAGTTCAGAGGTTTCTACTTGGAGAAAAAGTCCCTAAATGTAATGGAAAACTTCACTTGAAGGTTTCACTTCCACTTGGCTCTTAATCCAGTGTTAACTGTGGATTGTCTTTGCACAGGTGTTATGCCAGCCACTCGCATGCCTTGTGAGCGCAGCCTACTCACCGCGTGCTTTGCTCCACCGAGTGCTTAACCATCGCGCTCTGATCTGAGCTGTGCTGATTGTGAGGGTGCGGAAGAACTCTGCAGGAATTTGCATTCATTCTGTCCTACAGAGATCGGCCTATCACTTGCCAGCAGGTCATATATCAGGCGATTCCACCCTCTATTCATCGCCTTAAATTAGATTCTAGAAGCTCTGTCTCTAGCTCCTGTATTGGGTTATTCCCATTTTGTCGCACCTGTCATCGACCAGGCTTGCCTTCTTGTTTATCCAGATCTCGTCGCTCCTGACCTCGGCTACAAATTCTGAACCTCTGCTGCCTGCTCGATTTCTACACTTTTGTCTCGCCCATCTGTACCCCGTACCCAAGTCTCTGACCCTCCAGTCAGCTACTGCAGTCCTGGTGACTGCCCTGGAGTGATACCTGGAGTCTACCGGCACCCCCGCCTATTCCCCCAAAAGAGGGTGAGGTCTAGTGACTACCCGGTAGACACATAGTCCCGCCTCTCCAGGGTAAGCTCACCTATGGCGCAGTGAGTCCACACTCCCAAGCGTTACAATATGATTGTCTCATGCCTGACATTGGTTAGGGTTTTTTATTTTTTTTTTCGTTTTGCCTTTTTATACTCTCTATTGGCCGGGCTGTAGAGTTTGGAAGAAGAGCAAAGGAAACACAACAGACGATGCCTTTATGCTCGCTCCACTAGGGATCCCTCTGACTTCTCCGTGCTCTGATAGTTTTATTAGCGTGTTTTTTTATTTCCGATCTTATCTTTGCAGCCAGAGACGGGCCTAATACCCTGACAAACAGCGCTTGTACGCCGTGTTTATACAAGACAATATCTCCGCGCGTCTGACTTACGCTATTCATCTGTTTACATTGCCAGAGAAAATAACAAGTTCTCCAGTGTAAATATGACAGTGGCGGTGTCATTAAGCCTGTCCGCGGACGGCCTTAAAACAGCTAAGCAGCCCACAAACCTTTGTCATATTTATGGGATCCTTGGTTTAATATGGACATACTTAACCAGCCGGCTGAAACGCCTGCTTAGTATTGGTGACGTTGGCGCAACTTGTATATAATCCGAGGTGTAAAGCTGCCTGTGTTTAATGGAACGCTCTCGGTTCTTTGAGTGTTGACACAGGAATCAGCCGGCGATTTTAGAGTGCATATTAAAAATGGTTCACAATGGGCGCACGTCGGGGCTTCACGTATCCTGAGATTTATTTCCAGGCGTCTCTTATTTATTGCTCTATTTGATGAACTGCGTTATTTTGTCTTGTTATAATGAAGAGCTCAAAAGCAACAGAGAGGGAAAGTTATTTTCTAAGAAACATTATTCCCTAGTTTCAGGGTAGGATGTTCCTTATATAGTGAAATTGGCATAGTGAAGCATAGCCAAAACCATTAGCCGTGTCATGCTAGCCTCATCTACAGCAAGTTGAAATTGCATTTTGGTGAGCGTACCAGTCTTATATGTGCAGGAGCTATCCCATCCTCAGGATAGGAGGTGCCTCATCAGCATTGTGTCAGCACTAAAAGTGCTGGAACTTTATTATTATTATTATTTATTGTTATAGCGCCATTTATTCCATGGCGCTTTACATGTAAGGAGGGGTATACATAATAAAAACAAGTACAATAATCTTAAACAATACAAGTCATAACTGGTACAGGAGGAGAGAGGACCCTGCCTGCGAAGGCTCACAATCTACAATATATATGTCACAGTACCCTATACTTCCTTTCTTTCACTTTTCCTGCCTTGAACTAAAATCCTGCCCCATTGTTATGTATGTTTGCAGTTTGGCAGACAGGAGCCCAGGAGCAGAGAAACAAATATGTCCCCCAGTTACTTAAATCCGTCCCTGGGTCTCTAATAGTGATGGATTACACTTCACTTGTGTGGTTGTAGTGCATCAGACAGATGTTGTTGGTGCAGCAGAATGGAGCAAAAGAGGCTGAGGAGGCTGAGCAGCAATTGGGAGATGTAGAGGAGTAAACCACCAGGAAGTCAGAAACTCTGAGAAGAACGGATGAAACAAAGTCAAGAACGAAGCAGAGCAAGGATAATAGTGTTGGGTATAAGGCAATGGAGAGCAGTATGGCAGAGCAGACTGCAATGAAGTCAAAGATGATACTGTCATGGGATGTAGCTAAGTGGAATGGTGCAATTGAGCACTGAAAATGTAGCAGAAGCCAGCAGCGTAACAGAGTTGTGTATATTGGGACACATTAGTGAAATATAGCAGAGCCCAGCGGTGTAGCAGAGTTGGGTAGGTAAGAATGTACACTCCAGGCAATGTAGTAAAGCCCAGCAGCAAAGCAGATCTGGGTATATTGGAACACATTAGTAAAATATAGCAGAGCCCAGCAGTGTAGCAGAGTTGGGTATGTAAGAATGTACACTCCTGGCAATACAGTAAAGCGCAGCAGCAAAGCAGATCTGGGTATAATGGGACACATTAGTGCAATATAGCAGAGCCCAGCGGTGTAGCAGAGTTGGGTATGTAAGAATGTGCACTCCCGGCAATACAGTAAAGCCCAGCAGCAAAGTAGATCTGGGTATATTGGGACACATTAGTGCAATATAGCAGAGCCCAGCGGTGTAGCAGAGTTGGGTATGTAAGAATGTGCACTCCTGGCAATACAGTAAAGCCCAGCAGCAAAAGCAGATCTGGGTATACCAGGAGGCACACTTGGGATAGTGTGGATGAGTAGTAGAACCCGGTGGTGTGGTAGCACACTTTCATCACAAATTAGACAAAACTGGGGGGACACCCAGTCACTGACACTATGGAGTGCTTTTTGGGGGTAAGACAGAATGTCTATTTATCACACTATATATTAAGTAATATCAAGATGTATGCTACCATTTAATATCACTGATATATTGGGAAAAATCATGGGGCTGTATAAAAAAAAAAGAGTAAATTGTAAGTCATGTAATGTACTAATGTAGTTCAGTTACACCAGGAGCCCAGATCCACTGGATCAGGATAGTACCGAAGCGCACAGACAGGGCAGTACCTTAAAGAACAAGAAGAGTGTGAGGACACAACGCCTATAAAAGCAGAAAATGCCGTAGTTGCAGCCCCGTGGCTGGAGGAAAAAAATCTTCTAGGTACCAGTTTACAAATATGGAGTTGGGCTGCGCTTGCGGGATAAATGAGATCCCAAGAAAATAAACGTAGTTTTTTAATCAAACCAACGCGTTTCCGTGCCTTTATTAAGGTAAACAAAACAAAGGTAAAATGAAACACACTTCTTTTTTTAACTTAATAAAGGCGCCGGTCTGGCACGGAAACACGTCAGTGTGAAGAAAAACCTTTTTTATACTCTTCAGACCTCATTTATCCAGCAAGGACAGCCCACACATTGTGTAAACTTCCAGATCCGCTGGTAGTCACACTTAGGTTAGTAGCACGGATTTCCCCTGTATGAAGGAAAAACTGAGGGTAGCAACCCTAAATTTTAAGGATCATTGAAAGTCCCAGAAGTTTGACTGTGTGAGTGATCATTAAAGGGCTATTCCAGCAATCCACACTTCTATTTTGGAGGCGAGCGGTAGCCCTACCTGGAATGTAGCAGTAGATGTCATGTCTTCAGTCCTGCTCACGTCCCAATGCAAAAGGGAGATGAGCCAGATTACCCCTTTAAGTAATGGCCATGCCCTAGTGATATGTCATCGCTTTGTGTCTACGATAATATAGATATATATCACATCCTGTTTGTATAAAATTCGGAATCCTGTAATTGTAAAGTCACTGCATTTCTGGATTTATTTTGAAGAGTGGAAGGGTCACCTTGACGTAGGTCTTCTCCGCTCAACGCATGTATTATTGTCTTACATACAGAAATCTTACTGATGTCTCCAGTTATTGGCATCATACAGGAGAGGAGGATTGTAGTAATGACAGGGACACTGAATGTCTGCAGAGCGGGGACCCTCTAAGAGATAAATGATTCACCTACGAGGTGGGAGCACACAGTTCCATCATCAATATTCCCTGGCCACCCTGAGTGCAGTGACCCTGCAGGATCTTCGCTCCTCTGCAGTCCCAATGATGAAATTTCTCTGACTTTCGCTTGAACCCGGCTGTCACAGCAAACCATATGTTACACACAACAGGCCGGCCAGTGAACCGTGCTCCCCCCACCCCTCTTCATTTTTAATATCAGCACCCTATTTCCAAATTGTGCTGTATCTGTTGCGCGATAGACTGGCATTTGCTGTTAAAGCAGAAAATTACGATGAGGGCCTAATTGACCCTCTTGTGTCTTTGAAGAATCTTGTCTGCAGTCTCTAATTGACCCTCTTGGTACCTTAACCGAACAATGAATGAATCCTCGGTAAATAATGGAGGGTGATGATTAATAGCTGGAGTTGGCCGGACCAGTCGTTTGCTAAGGTTTCCCATATTGGACTGCAATTCCCTGGACCACAATGCACAGACTGTCTCAGCTATCTGCAAACGCTTCTCGCTAAATATGCAATTGCTATAAAATTAGCAAGACTGGTGTAAACAGAACAGAGCGGTGTGAGCAGAGTAATCTGCCGGATGGTGACAACATGCTCAGAGATCCTAATAGACATTGTTCTGTATGTGCATGGCGCATTATCTTGACGAAAAGATCAGTACGGTCTCATTACACCTTGACAGTTTAGCACCTCAGGCTTTTAAAGGGTTACATCTATTATGTACATTAATGACATATGCAAATGACACCCATCTTGTGCCACCAGGAATGGAGAGGTGCTTTCTCCACTCCTATAAAAGCTTAGAAAATTGCTAAGACCTTAAAACCAACTTGGAAACGCATTGCTTTTCCTGATGAAGAATTTAGACAAACATTTAAAGGTATTGCTTTTCCAGAAAAAAAAGTCAGACCGACTTCAAGACATATTGCTTTTCCTGGTGAACAAGTCAGATCAACATCGAAATGTGTTTCTTTTCCTGATGAACAAGTCAGACCGACTTCGAAAAGTATATAGCTTTTTCCTGAAGACGTCAGATCAACTTCAAAAGGGATTGTTTTTCCTGATAACGTCAGACTGACTTTAAAATGTGTAGCTTTTCCTGAAGAAGTCAGACCAACTTCGAAGGGCACTGCTTTTCCTGATGAAGTCAGTCCGAGTTCGAAAGAGTTTGTTTTCCTGATGAAGATGGGAGACCGAATTTAAAAGGCATTGCTTTTCCTGATGAAGTTAGACTTACTTTGAAACACGTTGCTTTTCTTGAAGTCAGACCGACTTTGAAAGCATTGCTTTTCGTGAAGATATCAGCCTGATTTCAAAATGCAATTGCTTTTCCCTGATAAAGACAGACCAACTTCGAAATGTGCTCCTTTGTCTTATAAAGATAGACCAACTTCGAAATGTGTTGCTTTTCCTGATGAAGACAGACCAACTTCAAAATATGTTACTTTTCCTGATGAAGACAGACCAACTTCAAAATGTGCTGCTTTTCCTGAGGAAGAAGACAGATCGACTTTGAAAGGTGTTGCCCTTCCTGATGAAGACAGATCGACTTTGAAAGGTGTTACTTTTACTTATGAAGAAGACAGACCGACTTCAAAATGTGTTGCTTTTCCTGATGAAGAGGACAGGCTGACCTCAATATGTGTTACTTTTCCTGATGAAGACAGACCGACTTTGAAATGTGTTGCGAGACTGACTTCAATATGTGTTACTTTTTCTTATGAAGAGGACAGGCTGACTTCAAAATGAGCTGTTTTTGTCCTGATGAAGACAGAGCGACTTCGAAATGTGTTGCTTTTCCTGATGAAGAAGACAGTCTGACTTCGAAATGTGTTACTTTTCCTTATGAAGACAGAACGACTTCAAAATATGTTGCTTTTCCAGATGAAGAAGACAGATCAACTTCGAAATGTGCTGCTTTTCCTGATGAAGAAGACAGACTGACTTTGAAATGTGTTCCTTTTACTTATGAAGAAGACAGACCGACTTCGAAATGTGTTGCTTTTCCCTGAAGAAGTCAGACCGACTTTAAAATGCATTGCCTTCCCTGATGAAGACAGACTGACTTCGAAATCTGTTGTTTTTCCTGATGAAGGAGACAGACTAACTATGCAACACTTTCCTTTTCCTGGTGAAGAAGTAGGAATAGATAGGTGCATTTCAACTACAGTTATATGAAAAAGTTTGGGCACCCCTATTAATCTTAAGCTTAATGTTTTATAAAAATTGTTTTTTTTGCAACAGCTATTTCAGTTTCATATCTCTAATAACTGTTGGACACAGTAATGTTTCTGCCTTTCTGCCTTGAAATGAGGTTTATTGTACTAACAGAAAATGTGCAATCTGCATTCAAACAAAATTTGACAGGTGCATAAGTATGGGCACCTCACCAGAAAAGTGACATTAATAATTAGTAGATCCTCCTTTTGCAAAAATAACAGCCTCTAGTCGCTTCCTGTAGCTTTTAATGAGTTCCTGGATGAAGGTATTTTTGACCTTTCCTCTTTACAAAACAATTCCAGTTCAGTTAAGTTTGATGGTCGCCGAGCATGGACAGCCCTCTTCAAATGATCCCACAGATGTTCAATGATATTCAGGTCTTTGGACTGGGATGGCCATTCCAGAACAGTGTAATTGTTCCTCTGCATGAATGCCTAAGTAGATTTGGAGCATTTCGTGTTTTGGATCATTGTCTTGCTGGAAGATCCATCCCCTGCGTAACTTCAACTTTGTCACTGATTCATGAACATTATTGTCAAGAATCTGCTGATACTGAGAGGAATCCATGCGTCCCTCAACTTTAACAAGATTCCCGGTGCCGATAATTGGCCACACAGCCCCAAAGCATGATGGAACCTCCACCAAATTTTACTGTGGGTAGCAAGTGTTTTTCTTGGAATGCTGTGGTTTTTTTGCCGCCATGCATAACGCCTTTTTGTATGACCAAACAACTCAATCTTGGTTTCATCAGTCCACGGGACCTTCTTCCAAAATGAAATTGGCTTCTCCAAATGTGCTTTTGCATACCTCAGCCGACTCTGTGGCGTGCTTGCAGAAACTGCTTCTTTCGCATCACTCTCCCATACAGCTTCTCCTTGTGCAAAGTGCGTTGTATAGTTGACCGATGCATAGTGACACCATCTTCTCTGCCTTTCTGATGTTTTTCTTGGCCTGCCACTTCTGGCCTTAACAAAAACTGTACCTGTGTTCTTCCATTTCCTTACTATGTTCCTCACAGTGGAAATGGACAGGTTAAATCTCTGAGACAGCTTTTTGTATCCTTCCCCTGAACAACTATGTTGAATAATCTTTGTTTTCAGATTATTTGACAGTTGTTTTGAGGAGCCCATGATGCCACTCTTCAGAGGAGATTCAAACAGGAGAACAACTTGCAAGTGGTCACTTTAAGTAGCTTTTCTGCATACACCTGGCTATGAAGTTCAAAGCTCAATGAGGTTACAAAACCAAAAAAAAGTCCTTTAGTAAGTCAGTATTTAAAACAAGAAAATGATAAGGGTGCCCATACTTATGCACCTGTCAAATTTTGTTTGAATGCAGATTGCACATTTTCTGTTAGTACAATACACCTCATTTCAAGGCAGAAACATTACAGTGTCCAACAGTTATTAGATATATGAAACTGAAATAGCTGTTGCAAAAAAAACAATTTTTATAAAACATTAAGCTTAAGATTAATAGGGGTGCCCAAACTTTTTCATATAACTGTATATGTGCCGAAGTAATATAAAAAAGTGTCTCTCCAATTTGAATGAAACAGAGTTGTATGCCGGTACTTACATAGAATACTATGGGTGTTTGTTTTTATATATGTCAGCTAAGTACGTGACCTCTATAACATTATACAACAGTATCCAGTAAATTTTACTTAAAGTTTTTCCAATAGAAAATCTCAGCGCTGCAACAACCTTCAAGATCTATGTTACACTATAAATCCAGTTATGTCAAAGGCACCCTGACTTTTTTTTTGGTCATGGGGCGAGTCTCAAACTCTGCTCCACTCCCCTGCCTCTCCAACCCTCTGACTATATCAAGAATTCATAATCCCTTTCCACAGGCTTTTAATTGTGGTCAGAGCCAATAAACTACGTGGCTGATTCATGTATGCAGTTGATAATCCCCCCGACGCGTGCTCATTTTTCTTATTAGATGTAGCAGGATAGAAATTTATGTGCAGGAGCTAATTTCCCTGCCTAACTAACAGTAAATACTGAATGCAGATTTATGTTATAATAAACCGCACAAATATAAAAAGGAGCCACGCAACCGGATTTAAAGGACTCTCAAAGCTTTTATTCATTAAAATTCAGATGTTATGAAAGATACAGATGCCAAAAAACCTTTATGGAGGCAGATGGGATGATACAAATCAAATTACATTTTTACTGTTTGAAGTTGTTAGTCTAATTTGTAGAAAAGTAGAATCGAGCGCGAGACACCAAGTTTGCATGAATCTTCTTACAATCACTTAATGTCACCGCGCGGTCCCAGAACCTCGTAGGAAAAAGGACCGGACAGGAGCTCTACAAATAATTATCCGTGTAGGCATATATCTCCGCCATTAGTGTCAGGTGAGCCAAAGGCCCATCTATTTAGACTTGGGCTAGGCATAAAGTCTGCCGCCCAAACGACAGGTGAGCAACAAGAATAAATGGCTGCCTGCTGCGTGCCAAGTCATTCTTTCCATAGTTAAAGGGCTATTCCCAGATGCACCTACATTCTCCAATGACAGCGTTTAACCCTTTGACCAAAATAAAAGTATGTGTTGTAATTTTTTTTAAAGCACGATGGAAAAATTTTAAATAAATGCCGTCAATAAAATATAAGGGATATTACATCGGAACGGATCCAAGAACTCAAAACTGGTGGCAGAGGACACTTTGGTCAATGAGAAAATTTGGGTTACTTGGCAGCTGTGGCCATCGCTTGAGGACCACCCCTTTTACTCCCATTTCATTTTTCCCTTCCCCCTTCTTCTATCGTTCCCTTTTGTTTTCTGTCTTATAGCTTCTTTTTTTTTTTTTTAACATGGGTGCCAAACTTTCGAAACTCCCCACAGTCAGTATTTGAAGTTCTGACAGGTAAACCATATGTATGATAAGACCGCTATACGTATTATTTAATATTTTATCTGTTGTTTTAATTTTTATGTCATAAATCAATAGTACACATAAAAATAAGAAACTTTGTAATGTATCTTATCAGAGAAATCTGCTTCTTTCTCCTCCTGGACTGATCTTTAAAGGGAACCTGTCACCTGAATTTGGCGGGACCAGTTTTGGGTCATATGGGCGGGGTTTTCGGGTGTTTGATTCACCCTTTCCTTACCCGCTGGCTGCATGCTGGCCGCAATATTGGATTGAAGTTCATTCTCTGTCCTCCGGAGTATACGCCAATATTGCGGCCAGCATGCAGCCAGCAGGTAAGGAAAGGGTGAATCAAACACCCGAAAACCCCGCCCATATGACCCAAAACTGGTCCCGCCAAATTCAGGTGACAGGTTCCCTTTAAGTCTCAATTCTGGGGTAAAATCTATATTCAGTGAAGACAGATATTAACATTACTGGGATAGGGGATAACAGTTGGTGCTCATAAGGTTCTATGAAGACAGAAGAAGGATCTAACGGCAGACATTCTGCTGCAAGTTCTCCTGAAAAGACAATTACATTTTAACTATTTGGATTTGAACTATAACTGTTGTTTCAGGAGAACTTGCAGCAGAATGTCTGTAGTTGCCTCTAGCTCCACCCCTTCCTCTCTCCGTAGAACGTTATGAGCTCCAACTGTCATCTCCTAGGAAACTCTTTTTCCTCTGAATATAGATTTTAGAGCTTTTATCCTTAAATGGAGATTGAAAGATCAGTCCAGGAGGACATCAACAAAACCTAATTAAATATACAATATAAGGGCTACAACTTAAATTTTGGAATCATATAAAAGGCAAGAACCTTATGGCAAGCTGGGAATTACATCAGAAAAAATCACACTTAGTTGATGTAATGTCTCTCCCAGTGTTCTCCATGGTGGGATGCAGGAACTTTTCTTCATGCTATCACCCTCTTTTTCCAGTCACAGAGTCTAATGGTCACCTTTCTACCTCTGCATCCTCTAGTGGGATCAGGGGGAGATGCAGGGACTTTGTTTCATGTTATCATCCCTTTATACAGGTGCTTCTCACAAAATTAGAATATCACCGAAAAGTTAATTTATTTCATTTCTTCAATACAAAAAGTGAAACTCATATATTATATAGAATCATTACAAACAGAGTGATCTATTTCAAGTGTTTATATCTGTTAATCTTAATGATTAAGGCTGACAGACAATGAAAAACCAACAAAGCTGTCACGCTCAAGTCAGCAGATGTGCGGCCAGTCCGTGCATTGCGATTCGACATCAGATCGATTATCATGAGCTCTTACAAAGATGTGGGAATGACACCAGGAAGGTCACACTCTGCTACCCTCAACTTACTTCTGTACAGGCTCTAGTGTCCTTGTGTGAGTTGTAAGAACTTTTTTTCATGTTATCTCCCTCACTTATCAATCACAGCCTGTCTGGTCATGCAGAAGCTTTTCTTCATTTTATCACCCCCTCTTACTAACAAGAGAAGATTCAGTATATGTCCCTTGATTGTCAAAGAGGTCAGAAGATCTAGAGACAGTCTAGACACACCCCTGCTTAATTTTTTTTTACTTTTGTTTTTTTAATTTATAGTGAAAACATTCCCTATGCATACTTTCTTCAATATCGTGGGGTGTATTGGATTACCTACAGCTGTAGAAATTACAACCAGAGCGAAACCTACTGTCTGGAAGAGCAATCAACTCAAAAGTAGAACCAGCGATATCTGCTGGCTATAAAAGTCTAGACACACCCTTGCTTAATTTTTTTTAAAATTTATAGTAGAAACATTCCTTATTGATACTTTTTTCCATATCGCGTGGTGTACTGGATTACCGGCAGCTGTCGAAATTACAACCAATGCAAAACCTTCTAGCAGGAAGCTGAATCAACTCAGAAGTAGAACCAGCAGTACCTGCTGGCTATAAAAGTAAAAAGTCTAGACACACCCCTGCTTAATGTTTTTTTAATTTATAGTAGAAACATTCGCTATGGATACTTTCTTCAATATCGTGTGGTGTATTGGATTACCTACAGCTGTAGAAATTACAACCAGTGCGAAACCTACTGTCTAGAAGCGCAATCAACTCAGAAGTAGGACCAGCAATATCTGCTGGCTATAAAAGTCTAGACACACCCCTGCTTATTTTTTTTAACTTTTTCTTTTTTAACTTATAGTAGAAACATTCCCTATGGATACTTTCTTCAATATCGTGGGGTGTATTGGATTACCTACAGCTGTAGAAATTACAACCAGTGCGAAACCTACTGTCTGGAAGAGCAATCAACTCAGAAGTAGAACCAGCGATATCTGCTGGCTATAAAAGTCTAGACACAACCCTGCTTAATTTTTTTTTAAATTTATGGTAGAAACATTCCTTATTGATACTTTTTTCCATATCGTGTGGTGTACTGGATTACCGGCAGCTGTCGAAATTACAACCAGTGCTAAACCTTCTGGCCAGGAGCTCAATCAACTCAGAAGTAGAACCAGCAATACCTGCTGGCTATAAAAGTAAAAAGTCTAGACACACCCCTGCTTATTTTTTTTCCTTTTTATTTATAGTAGAAACATTCTCTATGGATACTTTTTTCCATATCGTGTGTTGTATTGGATAACCGGCAGCTGTCGAAATTACAACCAGCGCAAAACCTTCTGGCCGGGAGCTAAATTAACTCAGAAGTAGAATAGAGTGATACCTGCTGGCTATAAAAGTAAAAAAAAAAAAATAAAATGACAAAAAAAAAACAACAAAGGTTCCAACCAATGTCGAGTAGACTGGAGCTCTTAGTACCCGCATTTAATCATGCAGTCTGCGCAGTTCCCAAGTTGCATCCCATCAGCGACTGACTGATTTAACAGATGGACAAAAAAAGTAGAAACACCAAAGTGAAGACACCGTGATTAATGGGGGATCCAAACTCCTGTGAACTGTGTATCGTGACTTAATGTGAAACCCTTAGGAGATTAAAAGAGGGGTTGGGGGTGGAAATTACATTACCGTGGATAATATCAAAAGTGAAATTCCGCCTAAAAGCTTTTGAGTGCAAGTAACTCGAACAAATATATTAACAGAGCCATGGCGGATTCAATCAGGGCGAACATTACCCGCAATTTATTTTTAAATAAGCTTTGTGCATAGGCTGTATGAAGTATGAATCTATTTGTGATGGGGAACAATGGCATTAGTGTGTACATGCCGCATTAATTCATGCTTCACGAGTTACATCATTGCAGCCGGCGAGATCAGCGGCTCAGGAGCGTTACACATATACGTGGAAATCCAATCAGCGGAAAGCTCGTCCCGCCCGCTAAATAAAAATAAAGGAGAGAGAACATGGAATCCTAGAGAGATACACGGCCGGGAAATTAATCGTCCGGATCAGATGGAAGAAACCCCCTGTACTGCGGGGAGTATGGATCAGTGATGAAGACTTCATGGATTGTCCGCCAGCCACAGAACTGTCCGGCAAGTCGTCAATGTATCATCGTTTGTTTATTATTCTTACACTGTATTATTAAAAGTGTCATCTGCGATATGTAAAATGTATAATGTCACAGCCAATCCCTGACCTCTGAGGTGTTGGGCCGTATAAGTGATTGGCTGCAGGCATCACGCGGGGTGTAAAGGCGGTAATATCTGCAGCTACTGAGAACCGGTCGGGTCGCAGCGCTGGAACAGAAAGTGATTGTTATTTTGTTCCAGCGCTATGGCAGTATTTTAGATGACTTGGACAACCCCTTTAAGAAGCATATACTCCTGTCTCTCATGCCCCAACAAATACATCTGTCTGGGAAGAATCAGTAGTTGTGTTCAGCCTGAGCCACCTGATACATAAATATTATGGCTTTAATATATCATATTTAAAGGGGATGAATCAACTATGTGTTTCACGAAAAAAAAGTATTTTTTTCTAATGTGATATTTTCTGATTGTAGATATTTTTATTCTATTTTTGGATATAGTAATGAGGAAGACTTGCCGGAGCTGCACATTCAAAGATTTGGCTTATGGCAGTCACATCAAGCATAGGAATAGTATGCTGCAGAGATGACTGATTGTCTATAAAGGGAGGGTAGTGGCCATGTTCTGTGAGCTGTGCAGAGGTCACTGTGCAGGGAGGAGGAGGAGAGCTGTGCAGAGGTCACTGTGCAGGGAGGAGGAGGTGAGCTGTGCAGAGATCACTGTACCAGGAGGAGGAGTAGATCTGTGCAGAGGTCACAGTGCAGATAGGAGGTGAGCTGTGCAGAGGTCACTGCGCAGGGAGGAGGTGAGCTGTGCAGAGGTCACTGTGCAGGGAGGAGGTGAGCTGTGCAGGTCACTGTGCAGGGAGGAGGAGAGATGTGCAGAGGTCACTGTGCAGATAGGACATGAGCTGTGCAGAGGTCACTGTGCAGGGAGGAGGAGGTGAGCTGTGCAGAGATCACTGTGCAGGGAGGTGAGCTGTGCAGAGATCACTGTACCAGGAGGAGGAGATCTGTGCAGAGGTCACTGTGCAGATAGGAGGTGAGCTGTGCAGAGGTCACTGTGCAGGGAGGAGAGCTGTGCAGAGGTCACTGTGCAGGGAGGAGGTGAGCTGTGCAGAGGTCACTGTGCAGGGAGGAGGTGAGCTGTGCAGAGGTCACTGTGCAGGGAGGAGGAGGTGAGCTGTGCAGAAATCACTGTACCAGGAGGAGGAGATCTGTGCAGAGGTCACTGTGCAGATAGGAGGTGAGCTGTGCAGAGGTCACTGTGCAGGGAGGAAGAGGAGAGCTGTGCAGAGGTCACTGTGCAGATAGGAGGTGAGCTGTGCAGAGGTCACTGTGCAGGGAGGAGGAGGAAAGGTGTGCAGAGGTCACTGTGCAGGGAGGAGGAGGTGAGCTGTGCAGAGATCACTGTACCAGGAGGAGGAGATCTGTGCAGAGGTCACTGTGCAGATAGGAGGTGAGCTGTGCAGAGGTTACTGTGCAGGGAGGAGAGCTGTGCAGAGGTAACTATGCAGGGAGGAGGTGAGCTGTGCAGAGGTCACTCTGCAGGGAGGAGAGCTGTGTAGGGACCATTGTACAGGGAGGAGGAGAGATGTGCAGATGTCACTGTGCAGGGAGGAGGAGAGCTGTGCAAAGGTCACTGTACGAGGAAGAGGAGAGCTGTGTGAGCATACTGTGCAGGGAGGAGGAGGAGAAGAGCTGTGCAGAGTTCACTGTGCAGTTAGAAGAGCTATGCAGAGGTCACTGTGCAGGGAAGAGGAGAGCTGTACAGAGGTCAATGTGTGGGTAGGAGGAAGAGAGCTGTGCAGAGGTACCCCTAGAAGCTTGTAGGTTAACCCCACAACCTAAAAAAAACCTGCAAAGTTAAACAGCATCTTTAAAGACATCATGGGCATGAGTTTTCATGAAATCACATCCATTTTGCTTGAACTGTTGAGCGCAGCAGATTTTCTGGACAAGAAAATGCAGCATTCGTGCTACGTGGGAACATGGCCATAACAAGGGCTATGATCACATCTGTAAAACCTTTTCCAGTGGCACCTGACGGACTCCATTTTCTTATAATGAGGTTAGAATATATTTTAGTGATGTTTCTATCTCTATTCACACCATGATTGGGTCATATATACATACTGTATATTCTTTAAAAAAAATAAGGAAAGATATGCAATTTTTATCAATATACTTGTACATTTTTAATAACGCAAACAAGAAAAAAGTATATTTCAGCTGTTTAAAATAAATAACACCGTAAAAATAAAATAATATTAATCCTAAACAATGAAAATTATTTGCTATGGATTATTTTGCGTGCCAGGGTTGCTACTAAATCTCTGCACCAGCCATGTCAAAGCAGCACCGTGCAAATACTAACACTCTCCAACAGTAATTATCTCGCCCTGCACCTCATTTCATCTGGGGTTTCACCAGCAGCCATTTTTGTGTGCAGACAATTCCTGCAAAGTTCACGGCGTACAACATGCGCTACATTCATTACTTGCTCTTTCTCTCCTGACATGCATCTGCAGCCCAGGCTAGTTATTAATCACACTTGCCCCAGCACTACACATTACCATTTATCCGCTAATGGCAGTAATCAGGGCTGGAAAAGGACGACGTCTTACCTTCACTTTTTTTTTTCAAAACTTTTTTTTTTCTTCCAGGAGCTTTGCTTGTGATTCAACACAAGTAATTACAAATATATATATATATATATATATATATATATATATATATATATATATATATATATACACTCACCGGCCACTTTATTAGGTACACCTGTCCAACTTCTTGTTAACACTTAATTTCTAATCAGCCAATCACATGGCGGCAACTCAGTGCATTTAGGCATGTAGACATGGTCAAGACAATCTCCTGCAGTTCAAACCGAGCATCAGTATGGGGAAGAAAGGTGATTTGAGTGCCTTTGAACGTGGCATGGTTGTTGGTGCCAGAAGGGCTGGTCTGAGTATTTCAGAAACTGCTGATCTACTGGGATTTTCACGCACAACCATCTCTAGGGTTTACAGAGAATGGTCCAAAAAAGAAAAAAAATCCAGTGAGCGGCAGTTCTGTGGGCGGAAATGCCTTGTTGATGCCAGAGGTCAGAGGAGAATGGGCAGACTGGTTCGAGCTGATAGAAAGGCAACAGTGACTCAAATCGCCACCCGTTACAACCAAGGTAGGCCTAAGAGCATCTCTGAACGCACAGTGCGTCGAACTTTGAGGCAGATGGGCTACAGCAGCAGAAGACCACACCGGGTACCACTCCTTTCAGCTAAGAACAGGAAACTGAGGCTACAATTTGTACAAGCTCATCGAAATTGGACAGTAGAAGATTGGAAAAACGTTGCTTGGTCTGATGAGTCTCGATTTCTGCTGCGACATTCGGATGGTAGGGTCAGAATTTGGCGTAAACAACATGAAAGCATGGATGGATCCATCCTGCCTTGTATGGAGCATCTTTGGGATGTTCAGCCGACAAATCTGCGGCAACTGTGTGATGCCATCATGTCAATATGGACCAAAATCTCTGAGGAATGCTTCCAGCACCTTGTTGAATCTATGCCACGAAGAATTGAGGCAGTTCTGAAGGCAAAAGGGGGTCCAACCCGTTACTAGCATGGTGTACCTAATAAAGTGGCCGGTGAGTGTATATATATATATATATATATATATATATATATATATATATATATATATATATATATATATTTATTCTGGACAAAAACCTCATGGGTTTTCTGTGCTCACTCTTTAGAATTTGGATAAGCTGAACCTTTTTGGTTACGTGCTGACCCTCTTAGCCCTGAAGGCCAAAAAACACTTTGGATAGAAGATGGCCATACCCGCCGACTTCAGCCAAATTAACCTTCTAATGTGTATGGGGGTCTCCACCGATTTCAGATGACTTGACTAACCATGCTATGTGTATGGAGGTCTCCCGACCAGGCTCGGACTGGCCAACAGAAGAACAGGAGAATCCTCCAGTGGGCCCCCATGTAGCTCTCCACCTACAGGAGACGTAGTGGGCACAATACATTTGTTTCACTATGTTCAGACAAGGGCATCATCTCAACACTCATTTATTATTATTTAGAAACATAGGTAAGTTTGTGAATGAAGGTAATGTGATATTTGAGGGCCACCGAAGTCAGCGGCAAGCCAGTCCGGCACTGCTTCCAACTTCCCTGACAGATGAGCCTGATTCTCCCCCGATAGCCTACTGAATTTCTAAGGCCAATCCTTTTGTTCTGTGCACCACTAGTGGAGTCAGGCAGAAGTTCTGGGTCTAAGGCCTCATTCAGACATCCATTCTTTGTGTTTGAGTGCCTCCGTGATTTTCAAAACTAGCGCTCGTACCTGTGATTGTTTATGGGGCTGTTTACATGTCCTCCGCAGAGTGGTCCGCAGAAAATATCGGACACGTGTCCGATTTTGATCCAACGCAAGTACTGCACTGGAATATCATCGGCCTGGTTTTTCACTGACTTTCAGAATGGAGAAGGGGAAAAAATTGTTATTTTTTTCAAATTTTTCCTTATACGAGAAAATCGGATGACACTCGTTACCAAACTCTGATCAGAACAATCAATCCGATTTTCTCGTACGCAAAAAAATCGAACGTTTGAATGAAGCTTTATTGTATATGGGGCAACTGGGAGAGATAACCGTCGGGACAATTTGTTAATATCTCATAAACGGCTGCAAATTTCAACAAGTAGTAAATTGCAAAAGTGCTTGATCTATCCATAAAAAATCCATCTTTGAAGATGGAAATAACCCTTTAAATACCTGCAAAATATATTTTTCATTTTGTTTATTAATTTCCTACATCTTAGCAGTTAATTTTATTTTTTTTTGCAGCGAGAGACACAATTTGTCAAAAAATATTTACGTTTAGTTTTATTATCTTCACGTCTGCACAAAACATTGATTTGCGAGTTCATTGACAATCGCAAAAATATGAAAAAGTTACAAAACTTAACTTTATGCCGTTATTACACTTTATTTAGATTTCGATACTTCCCTTTTTTTTTTTTTTACGTCTGTCGATACAATCAGCAAGGAATTAAATTTTATTCATTAGGACAAGACGTCCCGGTATAGAATAAAGTCATTTTTTTCCCCTCTTTCGCTCTATTCCTCGGAATCTCAAGGACCAGGAGAGGTTACACGAAGGACGTATCCCACAATCATTCATTCTCGATATAAACAAGGGCAGGCACCGCACAAATTATGGTCTGCACGGGTCCATAATTAATTGTCAATCATCTGAGCGTCTCCACGCAGTCGTATAAAAGGTGCACGCAGCATGGAACAGAGACAGAGCCGGGGAAGGCAGAAACAGAGGAGAAACCAATGTGCGCTGCCCCTGACCAAGTGAACCCCATTATATGCAAAGATGCCCTACAAATGTAATGGAGGAGGGGTAAACCAGAAGGACGATCATCACAGCTTTCGATATTCCCATAGGTTTCTGCAACCTAAATGTAATTTGCATGAACTGAAAAAAACTCATGATCTGATCACGCAAAGAGTTTAGTTACTTCCAAATCCTACGACATTTTTTCTCCTTTTTTTCAGTTGTATTCTCGTTTTTAATGGATAGAATAAGTATTAAAGAGGTTGTTCCTTACAAAAAACTTTGTTTAGCTTTGAAAAACAAAATGTGCCTTACTTACCCTCCCCGGGACCGGCACTAAGTTATCCGTCTGCAGTAGAGAAGTCGCTGCAGCCAATCCAATGACTGATCTCTGCGGCTTGTGCTGCGCACATCGTCAGAACCCTTAAACTCGGTGATCGGTTGCAGTGAAGACATAAATGCAGACAAATAACAGATACCAAGGAAGAAGTGGAGACAGAGAACTGGACCAGGGGAGGGTAAGTAAAGATTGGGGTTTTTTTTAAGATTTTTGAAAGGGCACAACTCCTTTAAAACCTATAGAGGTTTTTGTTTTGTGGACCGAGGGTGTGAGAAAGCAAAAAAAAAACAAAATTAAAGAAAAACCCAGAGGTGTCCATTTTCCATCCGAGTCGTGGATCAAACCCGACTTTTCAAATCAATGGGTCCACATGTTATCCGAATGCCATCGGTTGGGTAGAAGGAGCTAGGAATTTTATTTTTACGCCTGAAGAAAACAGATTCCGAAGCTTATAGTGTCCTACTTGTGTGAACAGACTTCACAGAGCATATTCGACTCTGGCGGTAAATGAGAAAATTCCAGTGGCGTATGTGCTAGGATCCTGGTCCAGTGGCCAATTAGGTAGTCCAAGGTCACCGGAGCAGAGTTCTGCGAACCTCATGATTAGTAGGCACCAGTGACGTCATTACGTTGCGATGGTCACTTGCTTGACATGGCTACGTCCTATTAATAAAGAAGAGGACCTAGAAGTGGCACAGTTATTCTCAGGTGTGCTGGGCTCTGAAAATCATTTTACTCAAGTCTACCATGGAAGTTCTCCACCAGAAAATCTATTCTCTATAAAAGCCTGACAAGATTTCATCCGCCGGGGGAACCCCTGATACATTTTCTAAATTGCAGACCCAAAGATTAATACTTATACAGTCAGATAACCTCAGGTGGTGTGCGCATCAGCTCGGGTTGGCATGAACGTCCAAATGCGTATTCTCAGGGACCGACACCCGATTGTGATAACAAATTGGTGCATTCTTCAGGTTACAATCATTCTCTGTATCTTCTTTGACTTTTCTAGGGCATGTTTTTTTATATTAATTTCAAAAATACAAAATAAAAACTATAAAAGAACAAAAAAAAAGCATTAGCTACATTGACAGAGACATGAGATTAGAAAAAGCATCTGCTTTTTTTCATAGAAACAGCATCACTCTGGTTCATGGCCTGTGCCTAGTACGGCAATCAAAAAGGGGGTTTTCAGGTTTCAGAAAACTCTTGTCCCAAGGTGCAGTTTTTTTTTTTGGTTTTTTTTTAAGTGCTGTACTCACCCCCTCCTAACTGGTCCAGCGCTGAGTGTCCTGCTCCTGGTATATTTTGTCTGCAGCACTGACAACACCTTAAGAATGCTGCAGCACAGCCACCTAGCTCACTAATTGTCTGCATCACTGACGGCACCTATCAGCACTGCAGCACAGCCACCTAGCTCACTAATTGTCTGCATCACTGACGACACCTATCAGCACTGCAGCACAGCCACCTAGCTCACTAATTGTCTGCAACACTGACGACACCTATCAGCACTGCAGCACAGCCACCTAGCTCACTAATTGTCTGCATCACTGACGACACCTATCAGCACTGCAGCACAGCCACCTAGCTCACTAATTGTCTGCAGCACTGACGACACCTATCAGCACTGCAGCACAGCCACCTAGCTCACTAATTGTCTGCAGCACTGACGACACCTATCAGCACTGCAGCACAGCCACCTAGCTCACTAATTGTCTGCAGCACTGACGACACCTATCAGCACTGCAGCACAGCCACCTAGCTCACTAATTGTCTGCATCACTGACGACACCTATCAGCACTGCAGCACAGCCACCTAGCTCACTAATTGTCTGCAGCACTGACGACACCTATCAGCACTGCAGCACAGCCACCTAGCTCACTAATTGTCTGCAACACTGACGACACCTATCAGCACTGCAGCACAGCCACCTAGCTCACTAATTGTCTGCATCACTGACGACACCTATCAGCACTGCAGCACAGCCACCTAGCTCACTAATTGTCAGCATCACTGACGGCACCTATCAGCACTGCAGCACAGCCACCTAGCTCACTAATTGTCTGCAACACTGACGACACCTATCAGCACTGCAGCACAGCCACCTAGCTCACTAATTGTCAGCATCACTGACGACACCTATCAGCACTGCAGCACAGCCACCTAGCTCACTAATTGTCTGCAGCACTGACGACACCTATCAGCACTGCAGCACAGCCACCTAGCTCACTAATTGTCTGCATCACTGACAGCACCTATCAGCACTGCAGCACAGCCACCTAGTTCACTAATTGTCTGCAGCACTGACGACACCTATCAGCACTGCAGCACAGCCACCTAGCTCACTAATTGTCTGCAGCACTGACGACACCTATCAGCACTGCAGCACAGCCACCTAGCTCACGAATTGTCTGCAGCACTGACGACACCTATCAGCACTGCAGCACAGCCACCTAGCTCACTAATTGTCTGCATCACTGACAGCACCTATCAGCACTGCAGCACAGCCACCTAGTTCACTAATTGTCTGCAGCACTGACGACACCTATCAGCACTGCAGCAAAGCCACCTAGCTCACTAATTGGCTGCATCACTGACGGCACCTATCAGCACTGCAGCACAGCCACCTAGCTCACTAATTGTCTGCAGCACTGACGACACCTATCAGCACTGCAGCACAGCCACCTAGCTCACTAATTGTCTGCATCACTGACGGCACCTATCAGCACTGCAACACAGCCACCTAGTTCACTAATTGTCTGCAGCACTGACGACACCTATCAGCACTGCAGCACAGCCACCTAGCTCACTAATTGTCTGCAGCACTGACGACACCTATCAGCACTGCAGCACAGCCACCTAGCTCACTAATTGTCTGCATCACTGACGGCACCTATCAGCACTGCAGCACAGCCACCTAGTTCACTAATTGTCTGCAGCACTGACGACACCTATCAGCACTGCAGCACAGCCACCTAGCTCGCAAATTGTCTGCATCACTGACGGCACCTATCAGCACTGCAGCACAGCCACCTAGCTCACTAATTGTCTGCAGCACTGACGACACCTATCAGCACTGCAGCACAGCCACCTAGCTCACTAATTGTCTGCATCACTGACGGCACCTATCAGCACTGCAGCACAGCCACCTAGCTCACTAATTGTCTGCAGCACTGACGACACCTATCAGCACTGCAGCACAGCTATCTATCTCATTGTCTGAAGCACTAAAGATACCTTAACTGCCCTGCAGCACAGCCACCTAGCTCATTGTCTGCAGCACTGACCACACAATAAGAGCGCTGCAGCACAACCACCTAGCTTACTAATTGTCTGCAGCACTGACGACACCTTAACAGCGCTGCAGCATAACCACCTAGCTCATTGATTGTCTGAAGCACTGAAGACATCTTAACGGCTCTGGAGCACAGCCACCTAGCTCACTGATTGGCTGCAGCGCTAACAATGTGACGGTGCTGCATCTAATAAATAAGACAAAACAGGCAGTGGTGGAGACTCGATGCTGGACCCAGGGATGTTGAGTAAAGATCAGCTGTTTTTTTTTTATAAAACAAGCTGCAGCCAGGGGTACAGGGGTTTTTCTTAAGAAAGTTTACACTACCAGACACAGCCAATCGACAAGAGTGGCGCTATTCCTAAAAAAGCAGACTGTCTATTCTAATTCATACAAGCACAACCCGAGCTGCTAAAAATTCCCCGTTATGTTCGGATTACAGACCAAATCCTGCGTATGTCTATCATTCTTCTCTGCCCGCAGCAAACCACATTTTTCTGAGAATTGTCAACAGTACGTTAAGCTTTTCTGAAGCCACGTCTAAGCCAACCCATCTAAGCAACCCTCTCCGGGATGATGGGAAGTGCACTTATAACAAACAGCGAGAGCATTCTGATCTTTAATCATACAAGTGGTTCACTGACCAAAGCCACAAGGACCACACTATTCACAGCGAGCCCTGTTTTCATCACGGTTTGTCAGAATCACCTCTGACGTTCCATTACTTGTCCTCGTAGGTTACTGGATTGATTCTTTACACTGCGATGGATTCGGCAATACATTGGAGGCTAGGGGACTTTACTATGTACTGCAATAGTGATGGGGATCTGAAAAAACGGGGCAAAATCCTTAGTAAAATGGGTTTGGCGGTCAGGCATGGATGTTAAATTTTGTAACAGGGATAAAAGCTCCCCGTTCCGCTGATTATCGGGTTATCACTCCTTATACGGATAGGTGATAACTTGTTTCACACCCACAACAGTCACTTCCGCGGGTCTCTTGACCCGAACTGAACAGCCTCATATATTCCTAGAAGGTCATAGAGTTCATGTCTGGAGACCCGTGGCCAGTCCGCACACTACAGTCCATACGCCAACAGTTAACCGTTAAAGGGTGGTGCAGTGAAAACAAGTTGACCGGTAGGGGTCCCCTCATTGGGACCTGCACCGATAGGGTTAGTGTGGATGCTCAACCGTTTCTCCACTCATTCCCCAAAGGGCTGCACTCAACTGTATCCAACTGTCTCATGAAGAATGACTGTAGCGGCACTCGGACATCTGACCTTTGTAACGGGGATCAATGTTCCCCATTCTGCTGATTATCAGTGATCGGACACCCACTGATCAGTAAGTCATCACTCGGGGATAACTTGTCTTCACTGGACTCCCCCTTTAATGTTGTTGGACTTTGAAACCAGCCTAAGTCACGTATGCATCATTCAAGGTCTGCGGCGTTGACGGAGGTGGCTAAGCACTCGACTTGTCCGACTCTGACTTTCAACGCTCGATTCCGACATGGAACCACCATCCTACTAACCCGTCCCAAAGATGGCGGGACCTCCAATGATTACAAGTCTATCATGCGATAACATGAAAAGTATCCATTTGGGACAATCCTGATGGCACCTGAAATCTGAGATCTCTAAAGCCCAGTCCCTCGTTTTGTGAGCGGATAATAATGTGATTATTATACCGGTCTTCAACTACCGCAAAGTATGAACTCTGACCCCCCACGTTTTGGCAACTTTGCCCCTTTTAAAATCTCCTAAACCACTATATGTGCCATTGTACAGTAGAGTGCAGAAAACCTGAAGAAGGACCAGGTCTGAGCTTGAAACGCGTTATAACACAACGAGAAGATCTTATTGAAGAAAGCCTTGCACGTAGTCCTTGATGATGGCACCATGCTTGACCCATTTTGCCTTCTCATTGAACTCCTCTGTAGACTTTAAGACACACACCTACATGATTAATTTTTCTAGCTCGATCCTTTCCAACATTTTTGCATGACATGTCTATTCGGTGTGTACAGAAAGTTTTCTTGAAAAATTTAGCAAAATCGGTTTTGATGGTCTAGAAGGACCCATTTTGCCTTATCTGGTGGTGTTCAGGTTTCCATGTACTGTATGTAGTCGATGGATTTCTCAGGCTCGTTTAAAGCCGCGTACTACAAGAGAATGACATGAAAATTGTGATTTGTTATGCTCCCGTTCATTCATCAGTGAATCTATTCATCATATAACAGACAGCTCGCCGAGCTCATCCATTACAAATGTCCACCCCATCTCCTGGAAGTATTAATTGGCACAGCGGATAATATAAGATTTCGGCTTTAAAAAAAAAAAAAAAAATCAAGACCACAAGCATATATGTAATATAGAAAACTTTTTTTTTTTTTTTTACAAAATGATAGTTACACATTAATACATCCATTAACTTGTATTTTTAACAATATTTTGATTTATTTATTATGAACAAGTAATAATGATTACTGAAGTTCTAATATTGACCACTAGATGTCAGACTGGAGCAACAAAGCAAGTATCTCTCTTTACAGCCTACAGTAAAACAGATCATTAGTGTCTCATTATTACTGTGCCGCAAATATTAGGGAGAAAGGGATAACTAATCACTCTAGCAGAGATCTCATGGTCCAACAAAATGTACAATAATGTAGCACCTGCGAAAAGTTTGGACACCCCTGTCCATGCAATGGATTTCCTTGTTCCTATTTTATTCCTATTGGAATGTGCTCATTGTAGATTCAGACTGATGGCAGCAAAACCACAAAGCGAACATGTATGGAAACAAGGAGCAAAGAGATACATGTGAAACAAATGAGAATGGGTGCTAAACCTCAGATTCCGTAAATTACCCCTCTTTTACTCAAAAAATGGCATTACACCCCCCCCCCCCTTTTGGTGTTCTCTCTGGCAGCTTCTTCAGGTTGTCATCCGGAATTATAGGGTCCAAGCAGAAGGTGTCATTCTGCTATGAGCTCCAGCAATCTGCTGTGATTTGTAGGGAAACCGGGCAGTAAGCGTTCAGTATTCCTGCGGCGCCACCACAGGAAAAATGAAGAATTACACAAAAAACCATTCATGTCAATGCATAATACAGGACAGGACTGGACCTCCACAGCAAGAGCTGTTTATTGTAGCCACTCTGTACTCTGGAGGACCCCTCTCTATCCTTGGGTTTTCTTTAAAGGGTTTTTCCACCTATAGAGACATTTCCTCTTTTTTTTTTTTTACATAAATGCATATATTTTGCGCTAAAAATCATTTTTTAAATTGAATTATGTAATTTTTTACACTGTCTCCTTTCTTTAGCCTTCATGTTCGGATGACGAACACAGGCTGCAGAATGAGTTAACTGAGAATCTATCAGTGAGCTCGGTCTGACATACAACTTTGAACTAGCAAAAATGTGAGCAGCTTTATTAATGACTTAAAGGGGTTACTCCCATCTTCATAGATGGATATTTTCGGGTAGAGCTTGTGAAAACAAGCACTTTTGCAATTTACTGTGTCAAAATTTTCAGCCGTTCTTGAGATATTACCACTTTTATTTTGTTTACAGCTCGTTGCCTTGGAGACCGACCACCGCTGCTAGACAGCAGAACATGTGCAGTGCCTACAAGCTTGTATCTATCCAGCTTATAAATGATGCCTTGAAGCTGGGCAGGGTGGTCACTTTTAATTATTAATCCCAACCAGCTTCAGAAGCTGTGTTTACAAAATAGACAACACAGGTGGTCGGTCTCCTAGACAACGAGCTGCAAACAAGAGAAAAGTGGTAATATCTCAAGAACGGTTGCAAATTTAAAGAAACGGTAAATTGCAAAAGTGCTTGTTTTTTCAAGCTCTATCTGAAAATACCCTTCAAGATGAAGTGGAGAATAACCCTTTAATTATACAAACAAGATGCAAACATATCTAAAAGATAACACGGTTAATGAAGATAAACAATGACATCATAAATGACACATACGTGTTTAATAGGGCGCCGAGTCCTAACGTTAGAACAGATCTGTTGGTTTAAGACATGTAGTATTGTGAATTCATGTTCATTTTCATCAAATAACATCGTCAATAACACCCCAGAGTTCTGCGCTTCTCCCCTGATGGGTGTCAGAAATCACACAGTGCCCAGCGTGACGATTCTGTGCTGTGTGGCTACTCAGATGTAAAGTTATGTGAAGTGCTACATACCGAGGGTCACTTAGCTTTATTATTTATATAGCTTTAGACTATATGTGCAAGGACAAAGGTTTCTTACCCCTTGGAGGAAAAGCTGAAAAATCAACTGAAATTTTCAAAAGAATTGTTAACCCGGAAAATCCTTTTTATTCAGCTGCCATGTCAAAGCAAAGTGGGTAGTGTAAAGTAAATGTTTCAGCTGCGGCGAACTTTAGTGTACCCACTTTGGTGCAATAAACACACATGCCTCGCTGTGCCAAAAAACTAGCCGTACTGTTATCCCATGGCTTGGCAACGGGATTATCAGCCCTATATATATTTTTTAAAGGTGAAACATATATATATATATATATATATATATATATATATATATACACACACATATAAGAACTAGATGGTAGCCCGATTCTAACGCATCGGGTATTCTAGAATATGTACTGTATGTAGTTTATTTATGAAGATTTTAGAATAATACATTGAATACACAGGATTCGCCGGACTGCGCCTGTCGCTGATTGTTCACGGCCGGCCATGTAGTATATAACAGCTCACGTAGTAAATAGCACAGCCACGTAGTATATTGCACAGCCACGTAGTATATAGCACAGCCACGTAGTATATTGCACAGCCACGTAGTATATTGCACAGCCACATAGTATATTGCACAGCCACGTAGTATATTGAACAGCCACGTAGTATATAGCACAGCCATGGAGTATATAGCACAGCCCACTGAGTATATAGCACAGCCCACGGAGTATATAGCACAGTCACGTAGTATATAACACAGCCCACGGAGTATATAGCACAGCCCACGGAGTATATAGCACAGCCCACGTAGTATATTGCACAGCCCACGTAGTATATTGCACAGCCCACGTATTATATTGCACAGCCCACGTATTATATTGCACAGCCCATGTAGTATATTGCACAGCCCACATAGAATATTGCACAGCCCACGTATTATATTTCACAGCCCACGTAGTAT
Source organism: Ranitomeya variabilis (assembly GCF_051348905.1). NCBI lineage: Eukaryota > Metazoa > Chordata > Amphibia > Anura > Dendrobatidae > Ranitomeya > Ranitomeya variabilis. The sequence continues at coordinate 582,810,607 of NC_135233.1, forward strand.
ATTGCACAGCCCACGTATCATATTGCACAGCCCACTTAGTATATTGCACAGCCCACAAAGTATATTGCATAGCCCACGTAGTATATTGCACATCCCACGTATTATATTGCACAGCCCACGTATTATATTGCACAGCCCACGTAGTATATTGCACAGCCCACGCAGTATATAGCAATGTGGGCATCATATCCCTGTTAAAAAAATAATAATTAAAATAAAAAATAGTTATATACTCACCTTCCGGATCCAAGCGAGGCGTTTACCGATGCTCCTCGCCCGCTCCGGTCCCAAGAGAGTATTGCGGTCTCGCGAGACCGCTACTTCATCATCTCGCGAGACCGCAATGCATAGAGCAGTCACCGGAGCGTCACGAGGAGCGGGAAAGGCCGGTTCTGGATCCGAGGGGCTGACGGACGGTGAGTATATAACGATTTTTATTTGTTTTATTATTTTTAACATTAGATCTTTTAACTATTGATGCCGCATAGGCGGCATCAATAGTCAAAAGTTGGTCACACAGGGTTAATAGCAGCATTAACAGAGTGGGTTACCCGCGGCATCACGCGGTCCGTTACCGCTGCCATTAACCCTGTGTGAGCGCTGACTGGAGGGGATTATGAAGCGGGCACTGACTGCGGGGAGGAAGGAGCGGCCATTTGCCGCCGGACTGTGCCCGTCGCTGATTGGTCGTGGCCGTTTTGCTGCGACCAATCAGCTACTTGGATTTCAATGACAGACAGAGGCCGCGACCAATGAATATCCATGACAGACAGACAGACAGAAGTGACCCTTAGATAATTATATAGTAGATAAAAAAGAAAAACAGCACAAAAAAAATAGAAAAAAGTGGGCTTTAATGCCTGAACGGCGTGGCAACGTTTCGGATATGGTATCCTTTTTCAAGCCTGAAAAAGGATACCATATCCGAAATGTTGCCACGCCGTTCAGGCATTAAAGCCCACTTTTTTCTATTTTTTTGTGCTGTTTTCCTTTTTTATTCTTATTCTTGGAAGCCATTGGACCATTGGTTTGGGAAGCGCTGCACAATTGTGGTAATATCAGATGCTGTTCCAATTTTGATATATTTATATATTATATATATATATATAATATATATATATATATATATATATATATATATATATATATATATTAAAACAAATAAAAAACATGCGTTGCTTGTAATAAACCACATAGCAAAATTGTGCCAATTTGTTGCAAAACTGTGGCAATTTGCTGTAAAACTTTGGCGATTGGTTGCAAAATTGTTGGAATTTGCTACAAAAGTGTTGCGATTTGTTTTACATTGTGGCAGTATGTCACAGAATTTTGCAATTTATTGTAAAATGGTTACAAAGTTGTTGCTCACTTTTTCGCAGAGGAATGAAAACAAAGCAATGGTTACATGAAAGGACTAAAAATATGGGGAGACGACGAATCATCTTTAAAATCTGCGGCTCTTCTTCTTTTGATTAGCTGGCAATGCGCGACATCACAAGCATCACACCGCAACGATGACGTGGTGCCAGGCTGGCAGAAATACATACAGATACTTATCCATCGTATAATACCATCAGATAGGCATCTGATTTGCTCCAACTTTATTTTGCAGCAGGATAACAAAATTAACTAAAATAAACTATTAACACTTCCATCTGCAGCACTTTTTCACACCTGCCTAAAACTTTTGCACAGATGATATGATAGTTCTTCTGATAAATATATATATATATATATATACACACTCACCGGCCACTTTATTAGGTACACCTGTCCAACTTCTTGTTAACACTTAATTTCTAATCAGCCAATCACATGGCGGCAACTCAGTGCATTTAGGCATGTAGACATGGTCAAGACAATCTCCTGCAGTTCAAACCGAGCATCAGTATGGGGAAGAAAGGTGATTTGAGTGCCTTTGAACGTGGCATGGTTGTTGGTGCCAGAAGGGCTGGTCTGAGTATTTCAGAAACTGCTGATCTACTGGGATTTTCACGCACAACCATCTCTAGGGTTTACAGAGAATGGTCCGAAAAAGAAAAAAAATCCAGTGAGCGGCAGTTCTGTGGGCGGAAATGCCTTGTTGATGCCAGAGGTCAGAGGAGAATGGGCAGACTGGTTCGAGCTGATAGAAAGGCAACAGTGACTCAAATCGCCACCCGTTACAACCAAGGTAGGCCTAAGAGCATCTCTGAACGCACAGTGCGTCGAACTTTGAGGCAGATGGGCTACAGCAGCAGAAGACCACACCGGGTACCACTCCTTTCAGCTAAGAACAGGAAACTGAGGCTACAATTTGTACAAGCTCATCGAAATTGGACAGTAGAAGATTGGAAAAACGTTGCTTGGTCTGATGAGTCTCGATTTCTGCTGCGACATTCGGATGGTAGGGTCAGAATTTGGCGTAAACAACATGAAAGCATGGATCCATCCTGCCTTGTATGGAGCATCTTTGGGATGTGCAGCCGACAAATCTGCGGCAACTGTGTGATGCCATCATGTCAATATGGACCAAAATCTCTGAGGAATGCTTCCAGCACCTTGTTGAATCTATGCCACGAAGAATTGAGGCAGTTCTGAAGGCAAAAGGGGGTCCAACCCGTTACTAGCATGGTGTACCTAATAAAGTGGCCGGTGAGTGTATATATGTGTGTATATATATATATATATATATATATATATATATATATATATATATATATATATATATATATATATATATATATATATTTATACTGTATATGCACTGCTCAAAAAGGGAACACTTAAACAACAGAATATAACTCCCAGTAAATCAAACTTCTGTGAAATCAAACTGTCCGCTTAGGAAGCAACACTGTTTGACAATCAATATCACATTGAATAAAGGAGTGGTTCTGCAGGTGGGGACCACAGACCACATCTCCGTACCAATGCTTTCTGGCTGATGTTTTTGTCACTTTTGAATGTTGGTTGTGCTTTCACACTCGTGGTAGCATGAGACGGACTCTACAACCCACACAAGTGGCTCAAGTAGTGCAGCTCATCCAGGATGGCACATCAATGCAAGTTGTGGCAAGACAGTTTGCTGTGTCTGTCAGCATAGTGTCCAGAGGCTGCAGGCGCTACCCGAAGACAGGCCAGTACACCAGGAGACGTGGAGGGGGCCGTAGGAGGGCAACAATCCAGCAGCAGGACCGCTGCCTCAGCCTTTGTGCAAGGAGAAACATGAGGAGCGCTGCCAGAGCCCTGCAAAATGACCTCCAGCAGGCCACAAATGTGCATGTGTCTGCACAAACGGTTAGAAACCGACTCCATGAGGATGGTCTGAGGGCCCGACGTCCACAGATGGGGGTTGTGCTCACAGCCCAACACCATGCAGGACGCTTCGCATTTGCCACAGAACACCAGGATTGGCAAATTCGCCACTGGCGCCCTGTGCTCTTCACAGATGAAAGGAGGTTCACACTGAGCACATGTGACAGACGTGACAGAGTCTGGAGACGCCGTGGAGAGCGATCTGCTGCCTGCAACATCCTTCAGCATGACCGGTTTGGCAGTGGGTCAGTAATGGTGTGGGGTGGCATTTCTTTGGAGGGCCGCACAGCCCTCCATGTGCTCGCCAGAGGTAGCCTGACTACCATTAGGTACCAAGATGAGATCCTCAGACCCCTTGTGAGACCATATGCTGGTGCGGTTGGCCCTGGGTTTCTCCTAATGCAGGACAATGCCAGACCTCATGTGGCTGGAGTATGTCAGCAGTTCCTGCAAGATGAAGGCATTGAAGCTATGGACTGGCCCACCCGTTCCCCAGACCTGAATCCGATTGAACACATCTGGGACATTATGTCTCGCACCATCCACCAACGTCACGTTGCACCACAGACTGTCCAGGAGTTGGCGGATGCTGTAGTTCAGGTCTAGGAGGAGATCCCTCAGGAGACCATCCGCCGCCTCATCAGGAGCATGCCCAGGCATTGTAGGGAGATCATACAGGCACGTGGAGGCCACACACACTACTGAGCATCATCTCCTTGTCATGAGGTACCGTATTTCCACTGAAGTTGTATCAGCCTCTAACTTCATTTTCCACTTTGATTTTGAGCATCATTCCAAATCCAGACCTCCATAGGATATTCATTTTGATTTACACTGATAATTGTTATGTTTTATTGTTCTGAACACATTCCACTATGCAATGAATACAAATTTGCAAGTGGAATATTTCACTCAGTGATATCTAGGATGTGGTATTTTAGTGTTTCCTTTATTTTTTGAGCAGTGTATGTATATATATATATATATATATATATATATATATATATATATATATATATATATATATATATATATATATATCACAAATCAAATAAGTTAAAAGTCTTCTTAAAAAAAAGACATTTAGGAAAGTAAATATTTTTGTAAAATCCAGGCGACTTTCTGACAACACGAGTTTTTTTTTTTATCTCCTATTCATGTTTTAATTCCAGTGCGGAGTATAAAGCAGATTTTTTTTTTTTGGGGTGGGGGGGAAAGCAATAAATTCACCAGAAAATTCCCACGAGCAGGTGCGAGCCCAGATAACCGAGTCATGTGACTCAACATGATGACTCAGGGAGAAACCGCGCCAAGAGCCAAATTTAGCAGAACGCTCCGCTCGTACATAATACACTGCATAATGTGCTCTGCTGTGGACACCGGGGGACTGGTGCCATTTATACATCACAATGGTCATATTATTGGGGGGGGGGGTACAGAATATTCTGGAAACCTTTATTCCATGCAGGTATAGTCAGCGCAGAAGCTTTAAACCCTTTCACTGCTGGGTCACTTGTGAGAACAGGTCACCTCAACGGAGCCATAAAGCACTTGTAATGTAATTCAGGAGCCTCAGCGCATTATGTAACAGCAGCCAGACGAGGCGCTTGTTTGCAAATCTGATATTTTGCACTAATTCCTTTGCGGCAGCAGCATCTTTGCATTATGATTGGGAAATAAATGGCAATAAACATTTAAAGGGGTATTTCCATCTCTAAGATTCTATCCCAATATGTAGTAGGTGTAATAATAATAACAATATAAGCAAATACTTCCAATTAGAAATGAAGTATAGTTCTTCTGATTAGCTAAGTCGCTTACCCCATGTGCAGGGCATTGCAGTAGCTTAGGTATCCATGGTTATGACCACTAATAGCGATGAGCGTGCATGATCGGGTAAGGTGTTATCCGGGCATGCTCGTGTCCTAATCGAGCATTTCCAGAGTACTCGGAAAAAATGCTTTAGTTGCCACGGCTGTTCGACGGTCAAAACACATGCAAGGATTACCTAACAAACAGGCGATCCCTGCATGTGTTGCGAATGTCGAACAGCCGCGGCAACTAGAGCATTTTTTCCGAGTACACCAAAAATGCTCGATTAGGACACGAGTGTGCTCGGATAAAACCTTATCCGAGCACGCTCGCTCATCACTACTAAATAACTATCACTAAACAATTGGTCGAGAATTCCTAAGCTACTGCAATGCCCTGCACATGGGGTAAGCGACATAGCTTATCAGAAGAACTATACTTCATTTCTAATTGGAAGTATTTGCTATTATTATTACTACACTTACTACATATTGGGAAAAAATCTTTGAGATAGGAATACTCCTTTAAGGATTTTGTGTAGTCCAAAAAAATAGATTTCTAAATGGAAACAATCATCAAGGTGATTTTGCATCTGCTTACTTAGTAGAAAATGTAGACACTTTTTATTTATTTATGCATTTTGGGCTAAAAATATGTTTGGCAACTGGATTCATTAAAAATGTTGCATTGTGTGACTTTTACAGGCGCTTGGTTTCCTGGCGTATTACTTGCTGCAGAATGAGTTAACCAAGAGTCCATCAGTGAGCTCATTCTGATGGATGGGTTTTTTCAAGCAGAAATCGCTTCAGGAAGAGGTTTTGAAAAGTTATTTTTTCCTGGAATCTTTCTTGCATTGGGCAGTGCCTAATTTGGAGAGATTTTCATGAGGATCCTCTTCAAGGAAGTAACGTACACTACTTTCTTTTTTCTACCAAGAGTTATTAAAAAAAAACTCTATATGAAAAAAAAACGCTTCTAATACGATCAGATTTCCCCCTGAAATGAATTGGAAGAGTTTTAGAGGAGGGTTTTGTTGAGGATGATCTACCCCCATAAAAATAGTAAAAACTTGTGAACATAGCCTGACTCTTGTATCTGTAATTTTCTGATTTACACCACCTCCTCTTTCCCAAATATGAGATGGTCATCAGGGGCTGGAGATGGCAGCTTTGCTTCACTGTTTCTATCACAAAGCGTTATCATGCGGTGGCACTGCAGTCACTCACCCTGCATCTATTGCCATCCACTGACAAAGAAACAAACTGTGCTTTACTTATTCCACCCGGGTCCAGTGCCTCCGCAGCTGCCTCAGTCTCCATTGTTTGGCTGCAGTGGTGACATCACATCACTGAAATCATGCAGTTTACATGGGCAGAGCTGCTGAGCTCAGTGATTGGCTAAGGCAATGTCAATGTGACGGGACAGCGGTGGAGACTCGGAACTGGACCTGGGGAGGGTGAGTGAAGCATGGACTGTTTTTTTAACAAAGAGTCATGTATACAGGAAAACATTTTCTTAAAAGGGACAACCTCTTTAACTAAAAAATAAGCAAAACAGGTGAAGGGTGTACACTGTAAAGTGCTGTAGCTTTGTAATTGCCGACTATAGGCAATGTTAATCCAAGGTTGCGTACAATAGACCGTGTGTGCGCATACAGCGTCAATACGACTCCCATCTGAGTCACCAGAGAAGTCATTATTTAGTGTTTTTACAGCAGGACAATCGTTTTCTACATTACAAATCAAATAAAATTCATTGCATCCAAGAAAACACCATTAAATGAACGCAGGAAGGAAACAAGCGGCATTGTTTACGGGACTATCAAGTGTGTAATAGGATACAATGGAGTTTTAATGCCGCCACTTAAAAGAAGCGTCCTCAGCCGTGCCTGCGATAAGTAATAGTGAGCGGCCGGATACAGGCGAGACCAACATGGAGCCCGAAATCTTCCACTTATGTCGGTGTATTCGCATTGATACCATGTTCTTCCTTTGATGAATATCTATTCAACTTGGTGTTTACTTTCCACAATAAAATGCCCCTTTACATTCGTAATTGTCCAATGGTGCAATAATGATAGCTTATCAATAGCTGTTCTGCCTGGAAACCGCCTGAAAAAGTGCCCCCAAAAAATGAACATAATGCACAGCAATGTTACATCTTACGTCATTCTTTTTTTTTTTTTACCCGCTTCAGGGTCCAAAAACCATTGAGCGGCTAAAAGACGTGACATGCTCATTTTTCGGGGGGCTTACTTAGCAGAAAGAGTGGGTCCACCCGAAGAACAACGGCGAAACTACTGCAGAAAAATGACAGCCGGGGTTTTCCTGAAGTGACTTTGCCAGAGGAAACTCAGCAACTGTCGCTGTCTGCATGTATCACGTGGCGTCTCATTGCAGAGTTTTCGGAGCAGGAGCTCAAAGTTTTTGATGAGCATTGAGAGTTTCTGCTGAAACCTCATTGACAAGTGCCAATTGACTGGTTAAACGTCATTCCATGGAAATCTGTTTTTAATGGGAATTGTGTAATGCTTCATTTCCCCTCTGGGGGTGCTGCAGGGATAGTGAACACTTACTCTAAGGCCGGCGTCACACTGGCGAGTTTTACGGACGTAAGAGCGCAGAAAATACGTCCATAAAACTCGCATTACATAAGGCACAATTATTCTCAATGGGGCTGCTCCTATCAGCCGTATATTACGGTTCAGTATTATACGGCTTTCTACGGCCGTACAAAATCGCAGCATGCTGCGTTTGTCAGCGTATTGCGCAAATAATACGCCAATGAAAGTCTATGGGGGCGAGAAAAATACGGATTCCACACGGACCAGCAGTGTGACTTGCGAGAAATACGCAGCGGTGTTAGTGAAAAGTTGGTAATTCAATTGCCGGCTTTTCATTTCTCCTTCACAAACCCGACAGGATATGAGACATGGTTTACATACAGTAAACCATCTCATATCCCCTTTTTTTTTGCATATTCCACACTACTATTGTTAGTAGTGTGTATGTGCAAAATTTCAGTGCTGTAACTGCTAAAATAAAGGGTTAAATGGCGGAAAAAATTGGCGTGGGCTCCCGCGCAATTTTCTCCGCCAGAGTGGTAAAGCCAGTGACTGAGGGCAGATATTAATAGCCTAGAGAGGGTCCATGGTTATTGGCCCCCCCTGGCTCCAAACATCTGCCCCCAGCCACCCCAGAAAAGGCACATCTGGAAGATGTGCCTATTCTGGCACTTGGCCACTCTCTTCCCACTCCCGTGTAGCGGTGGGATATGGGGTAATGAAGGGTTAATGCCACCTTGCTATTGTAAGGTGACATTAAGCCAGATTAATAATGGAGAGGCGTCAATTATGACACCTATCCATTATTAATCCAATTGTTTGAAAGGGTTAAAAAACACACACACACATGATTTAAAAGTATTTTAATGAAATAAACACAGCGGTTGTTTTAATATTTTATTGCTCTCTCAATCCATTTGCAGACCCTCGCTTGGCAAAACAATAAACCCACAATATACATACCTTCTGCTGACCCGTCACGTCCCACGAGGTAATCCATCTGAAGGAGTTAAAATAATTTACAAGCAGGAGCCCTGCAAATGCAGCTGTGCTCGTGCTTGTAATTCCCCGGCGAATGAAGGAAATGTAGGTCATTGACCTACATTTCCTGCAGTCGCGGTGATGCGCCCCCTGGTGGATGTCCTCATATGACCTGGAGCGTGGGAAAAAGTTCCCAGGCTGCAGTTCATGAGAACATCCAGCAGGGGCGCATCACCGCGACTGACCTACATTGTCAATGACCTACATTTCCTTCATTCGCCGGGGAATTACAAGCACGAGCACAGCTGCATTTGCAGGGCTCCTGCTTGTAAATTATTTTAACCCCTTCAGATGGATTACCGTATATACTCGAGTATAAGCCGACCCGAGTATAAGCCGACCCCCCTAATTTTGCCACAAAAAACTGGGAAAACTTATTGACTCGAGTATAAGCCTAGGGTGGAAAATGCAGCAGCTACCAGTGAATTTCAAAATTAAAAATAGATACTCCATACCGTTCATTATGGCCCCATAGATGCTGCACATAAAGCTGTGCCATATACAATGCTCTGCACCGTTGCCCCATAGATAGCTGTGCCATATATATATATAATGCTCTGCACCGTTGCCCCATAGCTGTGCCATATATATAATGCTCTGCATCGTTGCCCCATAGCTGTGCCATATATATAGTTGTTGTGAATTTGGATTCTGGGCTCCCCCGGTGGCTACTGGTGGAATTGAACTGGTGTCTTCATCTTCTCTGTTCACCTGTTCCCATCAAGATGTGGGAGTCGCTATATATACCTTGCTGCTTTGTTAGTTGCTTGCCGGTCAACAATGTTATCAGAAGCCTCTCTGTGCTTGTTCCTGCTCCTAGACAACTACTAGATAAGTTGGACTCTTGTCCATGTTTGTTTTTGCATTTTTGTTCCAGTTCACAGCTGTAGTTTCGTTACTGTGTCTGGAAAGCTCTTGTGAACAGGAATTGCCACTCTGGTGTTATGAGTTAATGCCAGAGTTTTAAAGTAATTTCTGGATGGTGTTTTGATAGGGTTTTTAGCTGACCATGAAAGTGTTCTTTCTGTCTTCTGCTATGTAGTAAGTGGACCTCAAATTTGCTAAACCTATTTTCATACTACGTTTTGTTATTTCATCTTAATTCACCGCCAATACATGTGGGGGGCCTCTGTCTCCTTTCGGGGTATTTCTCTAGAGGTGAGCTAGGACTTATTTTCCTCTGCTAGCATTATTTAGTCCTCCGGCTGGTGCTGGGCATCTAGAATCAACGTAGGCATGCTACCCGGCCACTGCTAGTTGTGTGTTAGGTTTAGTTCATGGTCAGCTCAGTTCCCATCTTCCAAGAGCTAGTTCCTATATATGCTGATGCTATGTTCTCTTGCCATTGAGATCATGACAGTTTGACCGGCCATAAAAGTGTTAATTGTTTGGGCTGAAGCAGGAGATAGAGAAGTGTTTAAGGGAAATTTTTTTTTTTTTTTTTTTTTTCCCTTCAGAGTTTTGCTGTCTAGCCCTTAATTGCTGTCTAGCTGCTTCTTACCTCCTCTTAACCCTTGAATGGCTCTGTGTCCACCTGTTTGTAATGGATCTTCAGAGTGTAACTGCAGGTTTGAATAATCTCGCCACGAAGGTACAAAATTTGCAAGATTTTGTTTGTCATGCACCTGTATCTGAGCCGAGAATTCCTTTGCCGGAATTTTTCTCGGGGAATAGATCTGGGTTTCAGAATTTTCGAAATAATTGCAAATTATTTTTGTCCCTGAAATCTCGCTCTGCCGGAGACCCTGCACAGCAGGTCAGGATTGTGATTTCCTTGCTCCGGGGCGACCCTCATGACTGGGCTTTTTCATTGACACCAGGGGATCCTGCGTTGCTCAATGTGGATGCGTTTTTTCTGGCCTTGGGGTTGCTTTATGACGAACCTCATTTGGAGCTTCAGGCAGAAAAAACTTTGATGTCCCTATCTCAGGGGCAAGATGAAGCGGAAATTTACTGCCAAAGATTCCGTAAATGGTCTGTGCTTACTCAGTGGAATGAGTGCGCCCTGGCGGCGACTTTCAGAGAGGGTCTCTCTGATGCCATTAAGGATGTTATGGTGGGGTTCCCTGTGCCTGCGGGTCTGAATGAGTCCATGACAATGGCTATTCAGATCGATAGGCGTTTGCGGGAGCGCAAACCAGTGCACCATCTGGCGGTGTCCACTGAGAAGTCGCCAGAGAGTATGCAGTGTGATAGAATTCTGTCCCGAAGCGAGCGGCAGAATTTTAGACGGAAAAATGGGTTGTGTTTCTATTGTGGTGATTCTACTCATGTTATATCAGCATGCTCTAAACGCACTAAAAAGCTTGGTAAATCTGTTTCCATTTGCACCTCACCGTCTAAGTTTATTCTATCTGTGACCCTGATTTGCTCTTTGTCATCTATTACCACGGACGCCTATGTCGACTCTGGCGCCGCTTTGAGTCTTATGGATTGGTCCTTTGCCAAACGCTGTGGGTATGATTTAGAGCCTTTGGAGACTCCTATTCCTCTGAAGGGGATTGACTCCACCCCATTGGCTAATAATAAACCACAATACTGGACACAAGTAACTATGCGTATTAATCCGGATCACCAGGAGATTATTCGCTTTCTGGTGCTGTATAATCTACATGATGATTTGGTGCTAGGATTGCCTTGGCTGCAATCTCACAACCCAGTCCTCGACTGGAGAGCTATGTCTGTGTTGAGCTGGGGATGTAAGGGGGCTCATGGGGATGTACCTGTGGTTTCCATTTCATCATCTATTCCCTCTGAAATTCCTGAGTTCCTGTCTGACTATCGTGACGTCTTTGAAGAATCCAAGCTTGGTTCGTTACCTCCGCACCGAGAGTGCGATTGTGCCATAGATTTAATCCCGGGTAGTAAATACCCAAAGGGTCGTTTATTTAATCTGTCTGTGCCTGAACATGCTGCTATGCGAGAATATATAAAGGAGTCCTTGGAAAAGGGACATATTCGTCCATCGTCATCTCCCTTAGGAGCCGGTTTTTTCTTTGTGTCAAAAAAAGACGGCTCTTTGAGACCATGTATTGATTATCGGCTTTTGAATAAAATCACTGTTAAATATCAATACCCATTGCCGTTGCTGACTGATTTGTTTGCTCGCATAAAGGGGGCCAAGTGGTTCTCTAAGATTGACCTTCGTGGGGCGTATAATTTGGTGCGAATCAGGCAGGGGGATGAGTGGAAAACCGCATTTAATACGCCCGAGGGCCACTTTGAGTATTTAGTGATGCCTTTTGGTCTTTCAAATGCTCCGTCAGTTTTCCAGTCCTTTATGCATGATATTTTTCGCGATTATTTGGATAAATTTATGATTGTGTATCTGGATGATATTCAGATTTTTTCGGATGACTGGGACTCTCATGTCCAGCAAGTCAGGAGGGTTTTTCAGGTTTTGCGGTCTAATTCTTTGTGTGTGAAGGGTTCTAAGTGTGTTTTTGGGGTACAGAGGATTTCCTTTTTGGGATATATTTTTTCCCCCTCTTCCATTGAAATGGATCCTGTCAAGGTTCAAGCTATTTGTGATTGGACGCAGCCCTCTTCTCTTAAGAGTCTTCAGAAATTTTTGGGCTTTGCTAACTTTTATCGTCGATTTATTGCTGGTTTTTCGGATATTGCTAAGCCATTGACCGATTTGACTAAGAAGGGTGCTGATGTTGCTGATTGGTCCCCTGATGCTGTGGAGGCCTTTCGGGAGCTTAAGCGCCGTTTTTCCTCTGCCCCTGTGTTGCGTCAGCCTGATGTTGCTCTACCTTTTCAGGTTGAGGTCGACGCTTCTGAGATCGGAGCTGGGGCAGTGTTGTCGCAGAAAAGTTCTGACTGCTCCGTGATGAGGCCTTGTGCCTTCTTTTCCCGTAAATTTTCGCCCGCTGAGCGGAATTATGATGTTGGGAATCGGGAGCTTTTGGCCATGAAGTGGGCTTTTGAGGAGTGGCGCCATTGGCTTGAGGGGGCCAGACATCAGGTGGTGGTATTGACGGACCACAAAAATTTGATTTATCTTGAGACCGCCAGGCGCCTGAATCCTAGACAGGCGCGCTGGTCATTATTTTTCTCTCGGTTTAATTTTGTGGTGTCATACCTACCGGGTTCTAAGAATGTTAAGGCGGATGCCCTTTCTAGGAGTTTTGAGCCTGACTCGCCTGGTAACTCTGAGCCCACAGGTATCCTTAAGGATGGAGTGGTATTGTCAGCCGTTTCTCCAGACCTGCGGCGGGCCTTGCAGGAGTTTCAGGCGGATAGACCTGATCGTTGCCCACCTGATAAACTGTTTGTTCCTGATGATTGGACCAGTAGAGTAATCTCTGAGGTTCATTCTTCTGCGTTGGCAGGTCATCCTGGCATTTTTGGTACCAGGGATTTGGTGGCAAGGTCCTTCTGGTGGCCTTCCCTGTCACGAGATGTGCGAGGTTTTGTGCAGTCTTGTGACGTTTGTGCTCGGGCCAAGCCTTGTTGTTCTCGGGCTAGTGGATTATTGTTGCCCTTGCCTATTCCTAAGAGGCCTTGGACGCACATCTCGATGGATTTTATTTCAGATCTGCCTGTTTCTCAGAAGATGTCTGTCATCTGGGTGGTGTGTGACCGTTTCTCTAAGATGGTCCATTTGGTTCCTCTGCCCAAGTTGCCTTCTTCTTCCGAGTTGGTTCCTCTGTTTTTTCAAAATGTTGTTCGTTTGCATGGTATTCCTGAGAATATCGTTTCTGACAGAGGGACTCAATTCGTGTCTAGATTTTGGCGGGCATTCTGTGCTAGGATGGGCATAGATTTATCTTTTTCGTCCGCTTTCCATCCTCAGACGAATGGCCAGACCGAGCGGATTAATCAGACCCTGGAGACATATCTGAGGTGTTTTGTGTCTGCTGACCAGGATGATTGGGTTGCTTTTTTGCCATTGGCGGAGTTCGCTCTCAATAATCGGGCCAGCTCTGCCACTTTGGTGTCCCCGTTTTTCTGTAATTCGGGGTTTCATCCTCGATTTTCCTCTGGTCAGGTGGAATCTTCGGATTGTCCTGGAGTGGATGCTGTGGTGGAGAGATTGCATCAGATCTGGGGGCAGGTGGTGGACAATTTGAGGTTGTCCCAGGAGAAGACTCAGCTTTTTGCCAACCGCCACCGTCGTGTTGGTCCTCGGCTTTGTGTTGGGGATTTGGTGTGGTTGTCTTCTCGTTTTGTCCCTATGAGGGTCTCTTCTCCTAAGTTTAAGCCTCGGTTCATCGGCCCGTATAAGATATTGGAGATTCTTAACCCTGTTTCCTTCCGTTTGGACCTCCCTGCATCCTTTTCTATTCATAACGTTTTTCATCGGTCATTATTGCGCAGGTATGAGGTACCGGTTGTGCCTTCCGTTGAGCCTCCTGCTCCGGTGTTGGTTGAGGGTGAGTTGGAGTACGTTGTGGAGAAAATCTTGGACTCTCGTGTTTCCAGACGGAGACTCCAGTATCTGGTCAAGTGGAAGGGATACGGCCAGGAGGATAATTCTTGGGTGAATGCATCTGATGTTCATGCCTCTGATCTGGTTCGTGCCTTTCATAGGGCCCATCCTGATCGCCCTGGTGGTTCTGGTGAGGGTTCGGTGCCCCCTCCTTGAGGGGGGGGTACTGTTGTGAATTTGGATTCTGGGCTCCCCCGGTGGCTACTGGTGGAATTGAACTGGTGTCTTCATCTTCTCTGTTCACCTGTTCCCATCAAGATGTGGGAGTCGCTATATATACCTTGCTGCTTTGTTAGTTGCTTGCCGGTCAACAATGTTATCAGAAGCCTCTCTGTGCTTGTTCCTGCTCCTAGACAACTACTAGATAAGTTGGACTCTTGTCCATGTTTGTTTTTGCATTTTTGTTCCAGTTCACAGCTGTAGTTTCGTTACTGTGTCTGGAAAGCTCTTGTGAACAGGAATTGCCACTCTGGTGTTATGAGTTAATGCCAGAGTTTTAAAGTAATTTCTGGATGGTGTTTTGATAGGGTTTTTAGCTGACCATGAAAGTGTTCTTTCTGTCTTCTGCTATGTAGTAAGTGGACCTCAAATTTGCTAAACCTATTTTCATACTACGTTTTGTTATTTCATCTTAATTCACCGCCAATACATGTGGGGGGCCTCTGTCTCCTTTCGGGGTATTTCTCTAGAGGTGAGCTAGGACTTATTTTCCTCTGCTAGCATTATTTAGTCCTCCGGCTGGTGCTGGGCATCTAGAATCAACGTAGGCATGCTACCCGGCCACTGCTAGTTGTGTGTTAGGTTTAGTTCATGGTCAGCTCAGTTCCCATCTTCCAAGAGCTAGTTCCTATATATGCTGATGCTATGTTCTCTTGCCATTGAGATCATGACATATAGTGCTCTGCACCGATGCCCCATAGCTGTGCCATATAATGCTCTGCACCGTTGCCCCATAGCTGTGCCATATAGTGCTCTGCACCGTTGCCCCATATATGCTCCACATAAATCTGTGCCTTTGCTGCTGCTGCTGCAATAAAAAAAAAAAAACACATACTCACCTCTCTTGCTTGCAGCTCCTCAGCGTCCCGTCCCGGCGTCTCTCTGCACTGACTGATCAGGCAGAGAGCGGCGCGCACACTATATGCGTCATCGCGCCCTCTGACCTGCACAGTCAGTGCGGAGAGACGCCGGGAAGATGGCGCGGCGCCCGGCGTGTGGAACGAGGGAAGGTAAATATGTAATACTTACCTGCTCCCGGCGTCCCGCTCCTTCCCCCGGACAGCTGGTCTTCGGTGCCGCAGCCTCTTCCTATGTCAGCGGTCACCGGCACCGCTTCACTAGAGAAATGAATAGGCGGCTCCGCCCCTATGGGAGGTGGAGCAGCCTATTCATTTCTCTAATGAGCGGTCCCACGTGACCGCTCAGGGGAAGAGGCTGCGACACCCGGAGACCGTGGGACGGGCAGGGGGAGCGACAGGAACGCCGGAACTAGGTGAGTATATGACAGTCCTCACCCGCCGACCCCACCACCGATCATGACTCGAGTATAAGCCGAGAGGGGCACTTTCAGCCCAAAAATTTGGGCTGAAAATCTCGGCTTATACTCGAGTATATACGGTACCTCGTGGGACGTGACGGGTCAGCAGAAGGTATGTATATTGTGGGTTTATTGTTTTGCCAAGCGAGGGTCTGCAAATGGATTGAGAGAGCAATAAAATATTAATACAACCGCTGTGTTTATTTCATTAAAATACTTTTAAATCATGTGTGTGTGTGTTTTTTAACCCTTTCAAACAATTGGATTAATAATGGATAGGTGTCATAATTGATTCATTACCCCATATCCCACCGCTACACGGGAATGGGAAGAGAGTGGCCAAGTGCCAGAACAGGCGCATCTTCCAGATGTGCCTTTTCTGGGGTGGCTGGGGGCAGATGTTTTTAGCCACGGGGGGGCCAATAACCATGGTCCCACTCTAGGCTATTAATATCTGCCGTCAGTCACTGGCTTTACCACTCTGGCGGAGAAAATTGCGCGGGAGCCCACGCCAATTTTTTCCGCCATTTAACCCTTTATTTTAGCAGCTACAGCGCCCAAATTTTGCATACACACACTACTAACATTAGTAGTGTGGAATATGCAAAAAAAAAGGGGATATGAGATGGTTTACTGTATGTAAACCATGTCTCATATCCTGTCGGGTTTGGGAAGGAGAAATGAAAAGCCGGCAATTGAATTACCGGCTTTTCACAGATATCGCGCTGTAGTAAATATAAATACAGACTATATATATATATATATATGTGTGTCTCAATGATATATATATATATATATATATATATATATATATATATATATATATATATATATATATATACTGTATATATGTTTTCCCGAACATTTGAGCACATAAATCCATTAGATGTCGGTTTTGCAAGCCTGCGAGAAAATATCGCAGTACGGATGCCATACGGATTACATACGGAGGATGCCATGCACAAAATACGCTGACACACCCTGCCTACGGATCACTATTTTGGGAACATTTCTCCGTATTACGGCCGTAAAAAACTGAGCGTATTGGCTTACGCTGAGTGTGACTCCAGCCTAAAGATGATTGCTGGAGGTTGCAATCCAAGTATGTCATCAAATTATACTTACTAGAGATGATCCTTACTGAAGACGATCCTTACTAGAGACGATCCTTATTAGAGACAATCCTTATTAGAGACGATCCTTCCTAGAGACGATCCTTACTAGAGACGATCCTTACTAGAGACGATCCTTAGTAGAGACGATCCTTACTAGAGACGATCCTTACTAGAGGCGATCCTTACTAGAGACGATCCTTACCAGAGACAATGCTTACTAGAGACGATCCTTACTAGGAACGATCCTTACTAGAGGCGATCCTTACTAGAGACGATCCTTACTAGAGACGATCCTTACTAGAGGCGATCTGTTATGATCTGGTGGCCTAAGAGCAGCATGGGACGTACTCTGGAGAAGGTGGTACCTGTACTGACCGCAGACCCTGAACTTAACACCGCAACTAGAAGTAGCCGTGGAATGTACCTATCACTCCCTAGACATCTCGACATAGCCGGAGGACTAATTACCCCTAGAGATAGAAAAGGGAAAACTATCTTGCCTCAGAGAAAATTCCCAAAGGATAGACAGCCCCCCACAAATATTGACTGTGAGAGGAGAGAGAAAAAACATACACAGACTAAAATCAGAATTTAGCAAAGGAGGCCACTTCTAGCCAAATAGAAAGAATAGGACAGAGTACTATGCGGTCAGTATTAAAACACTAGAAAATATCCACCACAGAAAATACAAAATCTCCACAGCTAACTAAAGATATGGAAGGTATATCTGCATCTCCAGAGATACCAGCTTGGCTAAACAAATCCTTATACAGACCAAGCTGGACAAGACAAAAACATGGAAAAGAACTGAACAATAAGGCCACAGCATGTGGACAGTAAAAATCAAGGCCAGAACTTATCTTTGTTGAAATGAACGGCAAAGCAGGAGAGAGCAGGCAGGGATGTGAATCATCCAGGAACAATGGACAACTGGCACTGACTAAAGGGTCAAGCAAGGCTAAATAGCCCAGTCAGGATTGCAAAAACTTTACACACCTGATGAATGCTGCGATCCAGAGACAGCAGCACTACCACTTATAACCACCGGAGGGAGCCCAAGAGCAGAATTCACAACAGCGATCCTTACTAGAGATGATCCTTACCAGGAACTATCTTTACTAGAGACGATCCTTACTAGGAACTATCCTTACTAGAGATGATCCTTACTAGAGACGATGGTTGTAAAGCAGTTGCATAAATAATATATTTCAATCAGGAAATTCTTTATATCTTAGTGTAACACAAACCATGTGAGAGAAGTTTTACACAAACAAAAAAAAAGGCTTGATTCATTATTACATGTGCAATTTTTCTTTGTATGATTTTTGATGTGTTTTTTTTTTTTTGCACCTTATTTTTCTTTTAATTTGCTCCTTATTTTAAAGTCAATTTTATATCAGTGCTTTTTTATGTTCATCATTGTGACTTTTGGGGTTTCCAGATGTTCTCTTCCAATTTGTCAATTGCAATTTTCTTCCGACCCCCTCACCCAGAACGATTTTAGATACGTTTGAAAATTATTGTGCACATTTACCTACGATAAGAATAACTTTTTGCTCTAAAGAGTTGCATAAAAAAGGCAAAAATTAAAATAAAGAGCACCTTTTCATTTTACGCAATATTTAGAAAGGTTTGATGCAAAGAAAGTCAACAAATGCCCTAAGATAAAAAATGACAAAAATAAATGCAAATAAACTGCACCCAAAATGTACAGAGCGACAACTATGATAACCTAGGTTATAACACACATATATATTTCTCAAAAGGACATTTGACATAAGCTTAGACTAGTATTTAAAATTCAGATCAGCGCTTCGCTGTCTCATCCCCAACAAACCCCTTTGACAAAAGCCATCCAATGTCTGCCAAGTATATCGAGTCCAGCTGAGGACAAATTTCAAGATGAACCTAAAATCAATTTACCATCAAATTTTCATGCCTCTCCAGGACTATCCGTGGCATTTTAATTACAAGCACTGCAGGCGGGGGGTGCTACAGATATTGACACTTAGCGTCTACAATAAACTTTATTGGCAACCTCTGTCTGAAAAGCAAGACTCGTGTGGAATAACAAGAGCCCGTGCAGGGAGGAACGGACAGAAGGAAGAAGCATCGTCGACGTAAACCAATGTTATGACGTTCTGGGATTCTTCACAGGTGGAAAACGTTCAGGGTGGGATTCCGAGAGGAAGGAGATGTGTTAAGATCTATGGAGGCCAGAAGTTTCTCTGCGGAGACCCCCAGACATCATTCATTGCATGTGCAGGAAAATTTGCAAAGGGTCCCAGCTATCCTACTTACGTTATAGAGCTGGTCTAATATTGGGGCTCAAAGACGAGGTTATACGGAGGGGACCCTTTGACATATATTGGCCCTTATAGGGCATTTATCGTTTGGAATAATTCATTAAAAGCGGATCTCAAAATAAAAATTGCATACATTACTAAGTATATCTTTTTAGACGTGATGAAGCTGGTTTATTTACCTTAAAAACATCAATATAAGAATAGCTTTATCATCTTTTCTGAAAGTTTATTCTCAATCTCTGACTGAAGGCTCCTCAGTGTCCCTCCTCCCTGCGGCTGGTGCTGAGATCGAGCACTGCTCAGTACAAGCTGCAGCTGTCAGTCAGGCAGGGTGGGCGGAGACTGAATACACTTGGACTCATAGGCTCTCTTACTCTATAAGTGGACTCATCTTAAAGGAGACCCATGATTTAATTTTCTTTTGCATAAATCAATAGCATACAAGAAAATAAGCAACTTTATAATATATCTTATCAGAGAGATCTGCTTCTTTCCCCTCCTGGAATGATCTTTCTCTCTCATTTGAGGTATAATCTGTATTCAGTGAAGACAGATTTTCACATCACCGACAGTTGGTGCTTAGAACTTTCTATGGAGTAGCTAGAGGCACGACGACAGTTACAGTTCTCCATAGAACTTTATGAGCACCAATTGCCCTCTCCTATCTCATTAATATAAAAATCTGTTTTCTTTAATACAGATTTTACCCATTTAAACGGGAATTTCCAGAATCAAATATCAGTCCAGGAGGAGAAAAAAGCAGATTTCTCTAATAAAATATACTACAGTATTTTTTTTTTTACTTTAATGTCTACTATTGATTAAAGAAATAAGAAATAAAAAAGATGGTTATATTTATCAGAATTAAATGCATTCTCAAAGTAAGTACACCAGTCTCATCAGATGACAGAGATTTTATAATAATGTATGCAGTTTCTATTATGAAAAATGGTGACAGATTCACTTTAAAGATATTTCAGGAGGACAGACGTCGTACATCCACTAGATGTCTACTGGCCTACTATCTTTTGGTCCCCATGAATGGGAATTAAAGGAGCTTTCCAGGACTATAAAATAATTACCGATAATTAGTGATATTTCAATTTAAGATATTGGGGTTTGGTTCTCGGCACCCCGGCGATTGATTGAGGGCTGTGGGGAGGTGTATGGCACAAGTCCGTACTTTACTGTAAGTTGTGGCCGTTCCACATCAGTCTCGGTTAGAAAGCCAGGCTCTGCTCCATTCCCCTATGGCCACTGTCCTTTGCTGTACTCCACGTTGGGTTTCACACGTTGCCCTGTGAACTCCAGTGACATCATCACCTAAGGCCGACTCAAGTTTGCTTGAGTATTAAAAAGATTTGTCTTCAGTAATCGTTTGCCCTTTACCTTCCTCAGCTCAGCTCAACTCCGGCTTGTTTCCGTAATCTGCATCTACTTCCTGGCTCAGACCCGCACCAACCCCTCACCTGCTGTAAGCATAATGAAGTAATCTCTGGACTTGTTCACACTACAAACCCTGCTACGTCACACTGCATTGTCTCTACAAACGAGTTTGCCTGTTCATCACTGCTGTCAGCGACTATTTATTTGTTTCCTGCTTAAATATTCATCTGCTGTAAGCATAGCAAACTCTTCTCTGGACTTTTTCACACAACTATCACTGCTTCAGGCCCAAATTGCCTATAAATCTTCACTTCCTGTGTGTCTCACTCCTGGCTCCTAGTCTTCTGATGTTCCCTGCTACTCACATATGTCTGACATCCAGTTGTTCCAAGTGCAGACAGGCAAGATCAAACTGCTGTGTCACAATCTTAGATACGTGTTGTCTACCCTAACCTGCAGCTTAGAAAATCCAACTCACCAGGTGAGTATATAACAGGTTCAGCCGCTAAAGCAATGAAGGGGATGTGAGAGCTACGCCTGCGGTTAAATTCCAACATCTCAGATTGATGACCTATACTAATGATAGGCCATAATTTTCTAGTCATGGAAAACCCCTTTAACTGACAATCAGTGGGTAAAATACTGACTAGATGATCCCTCAAAGATGAGCTGATCTAGGGAAGCCAGTCTGCCAGCAATACTGAGGAGCCCTCTGATGACCTTAGAAAACCAGGACACACCCTTAAAGGGTAAGAGAACACCCCCTTAGAGGGTACAAGGACAACCGCTTAGTGGGCACAAGGACAACCCCTTAGAGGGCACGAGGACAACCCCTTAGAAGGCATGAGGACAACCCCTTAGAGGGTTACAAGAACACTCCCTTAGAGAGTACGAGGACAGCCCCTTAGAAGGCATGAGGACAACCCCTTAGAGGGTTACAAGAACACTCCCTTAGAGGGTACGAGGACAGCCCCTTAGAGGGTACGAGGACACCCCCTAAGAGGGTACAAAGACATCCCTTTAGAGGGCAGGGTGACCCCTTTGAGGGTACGAGAACACCCCCTTAGAGGGTACAAGGACACTCCCTTAGAGAGTACAAGGATGACCTCTCAGAGGGTACAAGGACACCCCCTTAGAGGATACGAGGACGAACCCTTAGAGAGTACAAGCACACCCCATTAGAGGGTATGAGGACACCCCCTTAGAGAGTATGAGGATATCCCCTTAGAGGGTACGAGGACACCCCCTTAGAGGGTACTAGGACACCCCCTTAGAGGGTACAAGGATATCCCATTAGAGAGTACGACATACCCTTAGAGGGTTCGAAGACACATCCTTAGAAGGTTTGATGACATCCCTTTAAAGGATATGAGCATACCCCCTTTGAGGATACCCCCTTAGAGGGTACGAGGACACATCCTTACAGGGTACGAGGACAACCCCTTAGTGGGTATGAGGACACTCCCTTAATGGTACAAAGACATCCTCTTAGATGGTACGAAGACACCCCCTTAGAGAGTAAGAGGATTACCTCTTAAAGGGTACGAGGACAGCTACTTAGTGGGTACGAGGACAACCCCTTTGTAGGTACGAGGACACTCCCTTATAGGGTACGAAGACATCCTCTTAGATGGTACAAGGACACCCCCTTAGAGGATATGAGGATTACCTCTTAAAGGGTACGAGGACACCTACTTAGAGGGTACGAGGATAACTCCTTAGAGGGTATGAGGACAACCCCTTAGAGGGTACCAGGACATACCTTTAGAGGGTTCAAAGACACATCCTATGAAGGTACGAGGACACCCCCTTGGAGGGTACGAGGATACCCCCTTAGAGGGTACGATGACACCCCTTATAGGGTACGATGACACCCCCGTTTTGAGATGTCTCAGCGTTAAAATCAGTCCCAACTCCTGTTCTGCTCCTGAGCTGTCCTCCTTTTTTAGCCATATCAGCTCCAACCCAATCTGCTTAGTTCAGGGACTTTTTCTGGAGAGTGATAAGAACATCTTACACTTAAATTACAAACTCGTTCTACATAACCATGTGACAGCCATTATCATTAATACAGCAGCTTCTGCAATGCTGAACTTTCCTGGGATTGTCAGATTCCGGCCAGAAGCTCTGATAATAAATCTGCCAATAAAAAGGTCCATAGTCCTAAACCAGCTGTGTATAAAAACAAAGACCTCCAGAAGGGAGGACTGGGGTGGGGGGATCATCAGTAGAGTCTTTGCATTTTTTCCTTTTTCCGAGTCAGCTAGGGATGGAGCCACTGTCGTCTTAATGGTCCTTGGCAGCAGACGCTTCTAACTTTCTCTGCCATGTTATCTGTGATCCAAAGACGTTGGCAGGGAAGTTCTGCAGATGCAGAGAATTGCCGGGCCAACGCTACCTTTTCCTCTGGCCCCGCAGTGACGCCTGCAGAACCTCCGCAGATCCGGGGGAGAGAGAGGATAAAAATCAGTGTGATTCCATTAATCCAGCATCTGATAATCCAGAATGTTTTCTAATTCAGATTTTTCAGAAGACGGAAAAAAAAATAAAGACTACGACAGCTGTCAGGGGCGTACGGAATGGAGGCGCCCCCCTCCTTTAGTAAATATTTCTATTCTCCACTTGTTCCTCTGTTATTCCTCCTGGTAATGATAGGAAGCCCCTGGTCTGTGATGTCTGTCTACGCGGTCTGACCTGGCTGATCGACCATTTCCTAATGACAGGGAGAAGAGTAATGCTTCCAGGAGGAGTAACAGAGGAAACCAGACTGGACCTCTTAGAATTGACAGAGATTTACGTCCCTCAGCTAAATACATTAAGTCTGGATTTGGGGAAAACCATCCTTATCTATGAGACACCTTAAAGAGAACATGTCGTCAGAAAATGACTGCTCAAACCAAGCACAGGTGATATGTGCACCGTCCCATCTCTCTGTTTTCCTTGATTGACAGCTCTAACTCTAGAGGAGCCAAAGGAGGGTGGAAATGGACAGAAAACAAGTAAATGATAAGGTGCACTGCACGGATGGGTCACTTATCGCCTGTGCTTCATTTTAAGTCATTTTGTGCTGAGAATCTGTCAATACGTTTTAGCTATGTAATCTGAGAGCTGAATGATGTAGGGGCAGAGACCCTAATTCCAGTGATGTGTCACTTACTGGGCTATTGGTGCAGCTTTGATAGAATCCCTGTTTTCTCTGCTGTAGATGTTTCAGTGCTATTAATACTGAGCTGTGTATAACCCCGCCCACACCTCTGATTGGCAGCTTCCTGTGTACCCTGCACAGCTTCCAATCAGTGGTGTGGGCGGGATTACACAGATTAGCTGGACTAGCTTGCACGTGACACCTAGTCCTGCAGTGATAATCTCTTGCTGATAAAACACTGATTGTACTGAAACTACAGCAAGCTGCTGGGCAACTGACACATCGCTGGAATCAGGCTCTCTGCCTCTACATCATGATTATATATAGCAAAAACAGTAAGTCCACAAAATTCACCTAGAAGGCCAAATGCAGCATACATTTGAGGTTTAATGTTGTAAAAATCAGGATGATTAGGTAGCATAGGTCCCACTAGAGATGAGCGAACGTGCTCGGATAAGGTGTTATCTAAGCATGCTCAGTGATAACCGAGTGTCTTCAGAGTGCTTGAATAATATGTTCGAGTCCCCACGGCTGCATGTCTCGTAGCCATTCGACAGATGCAACACATGCAGGGACTGTCTAAGTCCACGGGGACTCGAACAGATTTTTCAAGCACGCTGAAGACCCTCGGTTAGCACCTGAGCATGCTTAGATAACACCTTATTCCAGCACGTTCGCTCATCACTAGTGCCTACATGTCTGTCGGTGTTTCAGCTCCCTACCAGTTCCTCTTAGGGCTGTCCCACACGTCCAGATAATTCCGGTACCGGAATAAATCGGTACCGGAGTTATCCGTGTCCGTGTGCCTGGGAACTCACGGAGGCCATACGTGCGGCACACGTGTGCCGCCCGTATGGTGAGTGGGTACCACACGGAGCGTGTGGTACCCACTCTGCATGGTGCTGAAGCTGCGATTCATATCTTCCCTGCAGCAGCGTTTGCTGCAGAGAAAATATGAAGAATAGTGTTTAAAATAAAGATCCATGTGTCCGCTGCCCCCCCACCCCCTGTGCGCCCTCCCGCTGGTCAGAAAATACTTACCCGCTCCCTCGCTCCTTCCTGGTCTGGCCGCGGCTTCTCCTGCATGCGGTCACGTGGGGCCGATCATTTACAGTCATGAATATGTGGCTCCACCTCCCATAGGGGCGGAGCCGACTTCATGATTGTAAATGATCGGCCCCACGTGACCGCATACAGTAGGAGGCGCGGCCAGACCAGGAAGGAGCGAGGGAGCGGGTAAGTATTTTCTGACCAGCGGGGGGGGCGCACAGGGGGTGGGGGGGCGGCGGACACCTAAATCTTTATTTTTAACACTATTCTTCATATTTTCTCTACAGCAAACGCTGCTGCAGGGAAGATATGAATACCGGCTTCAGCACCATGTGGGGGGGACAGCGCTTACTGCAGCGCTGTCTCCTGCACGCACACGGACCCCAGACGGAGAATGTCCGTGTGAGGTCCGTGTTTTACGCGGACCCATTGACTCTATTGGGTCCGTGTAAAACGTGCGCTCCCACGAACACTGACATGTCTCCGTGTTTGGCACACGGAGACACGGTCCGCAAAAAATCAATGACATCTGCACAGATGCATTGATTTTTATGGGTCTACGTGTGTCAGTGTCTCCGGTACGTGAGAAAACTGTCACCTCACGTACCGGAATCACTGACGTGTGAAACCGGCCTTAGAAAAGCCCTAAAACCCCACTTTTGGTCCACCATCACTTTTTTTTCTTAGCCGGCGAGTCCTAGTTGGCAATTATGCTAGCCATGCTTTAGCCTGCATTTCTATACTCCCTCTCATCACTACCCGGGGAATGACCTTATGAAGCAGGTGGCCCTGGATGAACAGACCTTATAATGCTGCAATAATTGCAATTGCAGAGCCATGATTATTATCGGTACGTTACACGTGTGGCTGCTACCTACTCCAGGACTCGGCACAACCTGGAGCCCGAATTTATGAATTAAAGGGAACCTGTCACCTCCCCCCCCCCAGGCGTTTTTAACTAAAAGAGCCACTTTGTGCAGCAGTGATGCTGCATTCTGACACGGTGGCTCTTTTAGTTATTGGTGCTGTAACTGCCGAAATAATTAGTTTTGTAATTTGTCCGAAAATACCTTTCTTCAGTCCTGGAGGCCGCCGTTTCCCCCCTGCTGCAGACGCCACACAGCCGTCACTCACATCTTCTTGGTGCCGGGCGCTGCCTCCTCACCGCTGTTTTGAAATCTGCTGGCGCCTGCGCTCTTTTCTTCTGCTTTGGGCAGGCGCAGTGAGCGCTGCCCGTCTGTCCTCATATGCAGTCTAGCTGACTGCGCCTGCGCGGCCGCCCTGCCTGTGAATCCCAGCCCCGCAATGTGAATAAATCAGAAGACACTGCGGGGCGGGGATTCACAGGCAGGGCGGCCGCGCAGGCGCAGTCACCGAGACTGCATATGAGGAAAGACGGGCAGCGCTCACTGCTCCTGCACCAGGCAGGGGAAAAGAGCGCAGGCGCCGGCTCATTTCAAAACAGCGGTGAGGAGGCGACGCCCGGCACCAAGAAGACATGACTGACAGCTGTGTGGCGTCTGAAGCAGGCGGGAAACGCCGGCCTCCAGGACTGAAGAAAGGTATTTGGGACAAATTACAAAATGGATTATTTCAGCAGTTACAGCACCAATAACTAAAAGAGCCACCGTGTCAGAATGCAGCATTACTGCTGCACAAAGTGGCTCTTTTAGTTAAAAACGCCTGGGGGGGGGGGGTGACAGGTTCCCTTTAAGTATAGAATGAGGGGGGCAGTGATACCTGTCATACTAAGGGGGTCTCGCTGACACCTCTTTATGTCTAACTCAAATAACAGGTAGGCCGCTATTAGCGGAGACATGATTTCGTTGACTTTCCGGTAATCCCAAAAGGAATGTTGTTTCGCCGGAGTATCTTCATCAGGTGTCTCCTCCGAGGTTAATATTGCTGGATTCCATAATTAAGTTGGGCATGCTTAATAGAGGGTATTTGGCAACAGTAGCGAGCCACGCGCCCATTGTTTCCTTGAGCGGATGCGGAGCCGGAGAATCCATTTTGCAAACAGTGATGTGTAGACAGAGGCCCGATCCATCAAGGGGCGGCCTCGCTGATTGAGTAATCTTTTCAATTAAGTGTAAGTATCTCCAAATAAGATTTGCAAACAAGAGACAGGAGTCTGATCAGCGTTCAAGTGCAGTGATACCAAGAGATTTTCTGGGGACCCGGGAGCAAATCTCTCTGTTAGCTACTTGCTCGCTTCATCTCGCCGGCAATAACCTTGAAAATGCTCTCGCGCTACTACAGAGAGGTAAGGGAAAACTGTGACACCAGATATAGCAGAGCCAAGCATGGTTGCCCTGCTACATAAGCCAATTCCCCTCCGCTCAGTTTATGGCTTCATCAGGGGTTCTACCTAACCCCCCAAAAATACAGCATTCTGACATGTCTCAAGCAAAGCCATAAACTTTATTTACTTATAACTTTCATACCTTTCACTGGCTGTAGGTTACATTTCTGTTGGTCCAAAAATTAGCCAGAGTCTAAAACGTAACCATTTGAAAATGTTTCGTGAAGGGCATGCCCGAACCCGATCTCTCACAGAACCATGAATGTGTGGCAGAAACGTGATGCGAAAAAAGAGTGAAATCAAAGAGACACTGAAGAGTATAAAATTCTAGAATCCGCAGAGTTGGGACGAGATGCTAAAATATAACAACAAATCCGTCCTTAAAGTCTGCATCATTTCTTTCCCTTGTGCCCCAGTCCTGTACTGCAGGCTACAATAGTTTCACAATGGATGAAAGTGCTGCAAATCTCTTCCATGCTCTGCACAAAAAACATTCCGTGTGGAAGTTGATCTGTGATGCAGATTTTTAAATCCGCAGCTTGTCAATTCCATTTATGGATTTTCACAGCTGATTTTACTCTCTGTAACACATAGGGAGGGATAGATTTTTATTTAATGAAGATTATTGTACAAAAAAGGAGAATTATGATATTCATAATAAGCACCCCTGCCACAGAGTGCCCCCATACACAGTGCCTCTGCTGCAGAGTGCCCCCATACACAGTGCCTCTGCTGCATAGTGCCCCCATATACAGTGCCTCTGCTGCAGAGTGCCCCCATACACAGTGCCTCTGATGCAGAGTGCACCCATACACAGTGCCTCTGCTGCAGAGTGCCCCCATATACAGTGCCTCTGCTGCATAGTGCCCCCATACACAGTGCCTCTGCTGCAGAGTGCCCCCATACACAGTGCCTCTGATGCAGAGTGCACCCATACACAGTGCCTCTGCTGCAGAGTGCCCCCATACACAGTGCCTCTGCTGCAGAGTGCCCCCATACACAGTGCCTCTGCTGCAGAGTGCCCCCATATACAGTGCCTCTGCTGCAGAGTGCCCCCATATGCAGTGCCTCTGCTGCAGAGTGCCCCCATATGCAGTGCCTCTGCTGCAGAGTGCCCCCATACGCAGTGCCTCTGCTGCAGAGTGCCCCCATACGCAGTGCCTCTGCTGCAGAGTGCCCCCATACGCAGTGCCTCTGCTGCAGAGTGCCCCCATACGCAGTGCCTCTGCTGCAGAGTGCCCCCATACGCAGTGCCTCTGCTGCAGAGTGCCCCCATACGCAGTGCCTCTGCTGCAGAGTGCCCCCATACGCAGTGCCTCTGCTGCAGAGTGCCCCCATACGCAGTGCCTCTGCTGCAGAGTGCCCCCATACGCAGTGCCTCTGCTGCAGAGTGCCCCCATACGCAGTGCCTCTGCTGCAGAGTGCCCCCATACGCAGTGCCTCTGCTGCAGAGTGCCCCCATACGCAGTGCCTCTGCTGCAGAGTGCCCCCATACGCAGTGCCTCTGCTGCAGAGTGCCCCCATACGCAGTGCCTCTGCTGCAGAGTGCCCCCATACGCAGTGCCTCTGCTGCAGAGTGCCCCCATACGCAGTGCCTCTGCTGCAGAGTGCCCCCATACGCAGTGCCTCTGCTGCAGAGTGCCCCCATACGCAGTGCCTCTGCTGCAGAGTGCCCCCATACGCAGTGCCTCTGCTGCAGAGTGCCCCCATACGCAGTGCCTCTGCTGCAGAGTGCCCCCATACGCAGTGCCTCTGCTGCAGAGTGCCCCCATACGCAGTGCCTCTGCTGCAGAGTGCCCCCATACGCAGTGCCTCTGCTGCAGAGTGCCCCCATACGCAGTGCCTCTGCTGCAGAGTGCCCCCATACGCAGTGCCTCTGCTGCAGAGTGCCCCCATACGCAGTGCCTCTGCTGCAGAGTGCCCCCATACGCAGTGCCTCTGCTGCAGAGTGCCCCCATACGCAGTGCCTCTGCTGCAGAGTGCCCCCATACGCAGTGCCTCTGCTGCAGAGTGCCCCCATACGCAGTGCCTCTGCTGCAGAGTGCCCCCATACGCAGTGCCTCTGCTGCAGAGTGCCCCCATACGCAGTGCCTCTGCTGCAGAGTGCCCCCATACGCAGTGCCTCTGCTGCAGAGTGCCCCCATACGCAGTGCCTCTGCTGCAGAGTGCCCCCATACGCAGTGCCTCTGCTGCAGAGTGCCCCCATACGCAGTGCCTCTGCTGCAGAGTGCCCCCATACGCAGTGCCTCTGCTGCAGAGTGCCCCCATACGCAGTGCCTCTGCTGCAGAGTGCCCCCATACGCAGTGCCTCTGCTGCAGAGTGCCCCCATACGCAGTGCCTCTGCTGCAGAGTGCCCCCATACGCAGTGCCTCTGCTGCAGAGTGCCCCCATACGCAGTGCCTCTGCTGCAGAGTGCCCCCATACGCAGTGCCTCTGCTGCAGAGTGCCCCCATACGCAGTGCCTCTGCTGCAGAGTGCCCCCATACGCAGTGCCTCTGCTGCAGAGTGCCCCCATACGCAGTGCCTCTGCTGCAGAGTGCCCCCATACGCAGTGCCTCTGCTGCAGAGTGCCCCCATACGCAGTGCCTCTGCTGCAGAGTGCCCCCATACGCAGTGCCTCTGCTGCAGAGTGCCCCCATACGCAGTGCCTCTGCTGCAGAGTGCCCCCATACGCAGTGCCTCTGCTGCAGAGTGCCCCCATACGCAGTGCCTCTGCTGCAGAGTGCCCCCATACGCAGTGCCTCTGCTGCAGAGTGCCCCCATACGCAGTGCCTCTGCTGCAGAGTGCCCCCATACGCAGTGCCTCTGCTGCAGAGTGCCCCCATACGCAGTGCCTCTGCTGCAGAGTGCCCCCATACGCAGTGCCTCTGCTGCAGAGTGCCCCCATACGCAGTGCCTCTGCTGCAGAGTGCCCCCATACGCAGTGCCTCTGCTGCAGAGTGCCCCCATACGCAGTGCCTCTGCTGCAGAGTGCCCCCATACGCAGTGCCTCTGCTGCAGAGTGCCCCCATACGCAGTGCCTCTGCTGCAGAGTGCCCCCATACGCAGTGCCTCTGCTGCAGAGTGCCCCCATACGCAGTGCCTCTGCTGCAGAGTGCCCCCATACGCAGTGCCTCTGCTGCAGAGTGCCCCCATACGCAGTGCCTCTGCTGCAGAGTGCCCCCATACGCAGTGCCTCTGCTGCAGAGTGCCCCCATACGCAGTGCCTCTGCTGCAGAGTGCCCCCATACGCAGTGCCTCTGCTGCAGAGTGCCCCCATACGCAGTGCCTCTGCTGCAGAGTGCCCCCATACGCAGTGCCTCTGCTGCAGAGTGCCCCCATACGCAGTGCCTCTGCTGCAGAGTGCCCCCATACGCAGTGCCTCTGCTGCAGAGTGCCCCCATACGCAGTGCCTCTGCTGCAGAGTGCCCCCATACGCAGTGCCTCTGCTGCAGAGTGCCCCCATACGCAGTGCCTCTGCTGCAGAGTGCCCCCATACGCAGTGCCTCTGCTGCAGAGTGCCCCCATACGCAGTGCCTCTGCTGCAGAGTGCCCCCATACGCAGTGCCTCTGCTGCAGAGTGCCCCCATACGCAGTGCCTCTGCTGCAGAGTGCCCCCATACGCAGTGCCTCTGCTGCAGAGTGCCCCCATACGCAGTGCCTCTGCTGCAGAGTGCCCCCATACGCAGTGCCTCTGCTGCAGAGTGCCCCCATACGCAGTGCCTCTGCTGCAGAGTGCCCCCATACGCAGTGCCTCTGCTGCAGAGTGCCCCCATACGCAGTGCCTCTGCTGCAGAGTGCCCCCATACGCAGTGCCTCTGCTGCAGAGTGCCCCCATACGCAGTGCCTCTGCTGCAGAGTGCCCCCATACGCAGTGCCTCTGCTGCAGAGTGCCCCCATACGCAGTGCCTCTGCTGCAGAGTGCCCCCATACGCAGTGCCTCTGCTGCAGAGTGCCCCCATACGCAGTGCCTCTGCTGCAGAGTGCCCCCATACGCAGTGCCTCTGCTGCAGAGTGCCCCCATACGCAGTGCCTCTGCTGCAGAGTGCCCCCATACGCAGTGCCTCTGCTGCAGAGTGCCCCCATACGCAGTGCCTCTGCTGCAGAGTGCCCCCATACGCAGTGCCTCTGCTGCAGAGTGCCCCCATACGCAGTGCCTCTGCTGCAGAGTGCCCCCATACGCAGTGCCTCTGCTGCAGAGTGCCCCCATACGCAGTGCCTCTGCTGCAGAGTGCCCCCATACGCAGTGCCTCTGCTGCAGAGTGCCCCCATACGCAGTGCCTCTGCTGCAGAGTGCCCCCATACGCAGTGCCTCTGCTACAGAGTGCCCCCATACGCAGTGCCTCTGCTGCAGAGTGCCCCCATACACAATCATCCCATACCTCTCCCACATGGTCACAATGGCCAGTTGTGTAGCAGTCGCCTGACTACCGCATTTTATCACATCAGGTTCAAGTTCTGACAACAGATTTCGGCAATAAACCTCCTGTAAAAGCTTCATCCCATTCTTCGAGACCAGACCGAGGGAGCGAGCTATACCGCCCCCTGGTGGTGGAGATCACGTATTACATCTATTAGTAAATCTATCTATTCCAATGGAGAAATATTTGGTAATTCCTGTAACACCGCTGCACCGAGCCACGGAGGTTTAATTAACAGTTCTAGAAACCTTTTCGCATCTCCTTGTACAGTGAGCTAAAAACACGGCTCTCGTCACACCGACTATACCTAGAAAATAATGTACAGGATAACACCCCATCAAATGGTCAAGAAAAACAACCATACAGTGGTGTGATTAAGTATGTGCCCCCATTACATATGTACTCTTCTCACTCTCACAGAGGAGAAATACATAACAACTGGACTGAGAGCAAATACAGAACACGTCAGATAATGATCCTTTACAGTAAATGTGCTCTAAAAAAGCAAAAATGTAAAATATATATATATATATATATATATATATATATATATATATATATATATATACATATGAAGTGAAAAAAATATAAAAAAAATATATTAAAGGTTTTTTTTCTAAAACAGCAAGTTATCTCCTTTTTCCAAGTAATCTGACAGCAGCATGATGTAGGGTCGGAAACCCCGATTCCAATGTATCACTTAGTTTACTGGGCGCAGCAGAAGTGAAGTACCTTAATCACAGTTCTGGCTACTGAGAATGCTGAGTTCTCTATAACCCCGCCCACACCACTGATTAGCCTCTTTCAATGTACACTGACAGAAAGCAGCCAATCAGTGGTGGGGGAGTGATTGGACCAGGAGGCACAAGTCATCTAGTCCTGCAGTGATAATCTCTTGCTGATAAAACACTGATTGCATTGAAACAGTAAAACACAGCCTAGTAAGTGACACATAACTTGAAAGACTGTTCCTGTTTCTATTGTAAATCCACTTTTTCAGTGTTTTGAGTCGTTTGTTTTTTTGTTTTTTTTCAGCTGCAGGTTTTGAAAAATGTCTGGTAAGAAAAAAAAGAAACCTTCTCTAAAATGTCTCCTGATGAAAAATGCTCCAAACCAGGCGCTGGCCTAACAAAAAAATACTGCAAAAACTTATTAAAACTGCATCAGGCTGTGAGAAAAAAGCCTCCAAAAACTTAGCTTCCACTAAAAAACTGGTCATTATTGACGCACTGAAAAAAACCCTTTGCCTGTGCATAGCCTAAGGGTATGTTCACACTGCTTTTTTTCCAATGTTTGAAAAATGACTACGGTATTTTTCAAGCAGAAAAAAAAGCTTTTTTCCTCTGCTGCTTTGTAAGCCTGAAGAGTCTTTTTCCAGAGTTTTTTGGTTGCTTATTGAGCTTTTTTGTCAGATTTTTTTTTTTTTTTGCATCTTTTTGCCATTTTTTCAGGGACATTTTATCGTTCTCCTCAAAAAAAATTTAAGCCGCTTAAGTGGCGGAAATGCTGTAAAATGACGTAAAAAAAATCAGGATTCAGGAACATATATTACAGGTGGTGATGCCTCGGTAAAGAAATCTACCATCCAATTATCCAGAATATCTGATAATCCGGTATTAGCTGCCATCATAGAATTGCAAGAAAGAAGGCTGATGAGACCTACCTTCAATGTAACTTATCCTTGCAAGTGAGATTCATACACTTCACTACAAATATTCGACTGTTTTATGGGGTCACATTTTAAACAGGTTTTGTAATGGGCGCTTGGATTTCCAAATAATCTAGATTATTGGATAGTCATGGAAAAACACATAGAACGCACCTGTAAGGGATTACAACTTCTAAGGTACGTTCACACGTGAGCAAGCACCTAAGGACCCCCATACACGTCACATTAGTCAGCGAAACCCACCGATATCGACAGATTAAGTCAACAGTCAAATGAGTGTGGGGGATGCTCTACCTACAACCCTTTTTTCCTGTCACCAGGTCATTTTCCCTCTTATTTTAAACCTGCTGTTCCCGAGTATTCCACTTTTTTCTATTTTAAAATCCACCATACAGTTCTAGACATATTGTCCTTTTTAGTCATTGTTTTTTCAGTCATTGTAGGCGTGGCTCACAACTTAAAGACACGCCCCTGAGGATCCTTTGATCCACAAAAAAATTTGAAAAGCTCATATTTGTGGAACCGTATGTTCGATTTGCAAAAAACAAAAAACGGAATACTCAGTGGGAGCAGTCTCTTTAATTCTGATTGCTTCGCCAGTGCGGATAACAAACACTACTCCCACTGCTCGCCTTTCCGGCAGCTCTAGTGTTTATATCAGCACAGAACACTAGCAGGGCTTTGAGCGAAGAATGTATTATGAGTCCTGAAAAGTTCAGAAGAAAACAAGTTGTTCCTAGAAACTCATTTTACAGGACAGCTTCCAACACAACTCTGTTATATTAAAATGCTTATTTCGGATCGGTCCCCACAGACCCCAGTCTTGTTACATAGTAACTTTAATAAACTTGTGGACCCCTAATTAAACAGTGTAAATAATTTATCTACCTAATCCTCCCGGCCGCTCCCTCCCTGCCCTCTGCTCGGGAAAGGCAGAGAGACGGACGATGACAATAGGAATAACACGGCGGGGCTAGGTGCGGCGGCGGCGTGAACGGCTCGTCGGCAGTGGAATTGGCTCTCAATAATGCATTAAGGCTGGTTAGCGGAACCCTAAACAAAGGCGCTATCACAACAATCTGCTCCTTTCATGTGCGGCCAGGATTTAGAGGGATGGTGATGCTCCGAATCAAAAGCACAATCATTCATTTGTGAACAGATGTCCCTCACGCGGCAGGCAGAGCTTTTTGAATGCCGACCAGAACAAACGCACCGCTGTGAGACAAGTCCCCCTACCCATTAAATAAAGAACACAGTATATATTAATTTAGCAGCTTGTTGAGTAATGTTTCAAAGCCCAAATAATGATGTTGAAAAATTGCACGGAGACAGAAAACTTGTTTTCCAGCAATATATGTGGAGCGGCACGAGCAATTAGCTGGCTTCAGGTGCAGCGGCACTTTTTTGTTTTTTTTTTATCTTGGTGCTGGGGGGCGTGATAACCAAGATAACTGCATTAAGGGGACAAAAACAAAACAGTTAAACGCGACTATAATTTATTACAGGAGGAGAAGTCATCGCAAAGAAAAGGAGGTTTCCAAAATAAAATCTAGGAGAACTTAAAGGAGATGTTTGTGCACAGACAGCTCCTATCAGGTATGGAAGACTTTTTGAAAAAAAATGGCTCATTTCACCTACAGGGGAAATGTAGTATTACATCCTGGGCTGGTGGCCGCATCGGCGGTCCGTGGTTGCCGGACTGGAGCACCATGACGAACAATCATTGCTGGATTTTTCGAGAAAACCCAATTCGCAGCTCAAGTTGGGTTTGGAGAGAGGAGTCCTCTGGGAGGTTCCTTCTGGGTTTTCTCGATCTGGCTCGGGTTGATTGACAGGTCTCTACGTATTTCCACGCAATGCAAGAGATGTCAATCAAGTCGAGGATAGTAGGGAGAAGAAGACAACGGGAGCCGCCCTCTCCAGAAACTGCGGTACCATCCGTGGTCACTCCAGACGAGGCAATGTGTCGACAATCAGCTGATCGGTGTCGGACTGAAATTGATGTCCTATCCTAAGTCTAGGGTCACACCAGCATATTTTCTCTCATCCGAAAAATATTGGGCCGATTATGCTAATCACACCCTGATTAGGGTTTGACCCCATTTTCTGATGAAAAGATGGGGAAAAAATGTCTCTGAAAATCAGACTGCACTCAGATGTCATCCGAGTGCAGTCTGATGTTTTCTCATTGACTCGTGTGGCCGAGTGTGATCTGATACTCGGATCTGACTTGGGCATGCTGCAATTTTTCTTCAGAACGGCTTGGAAATAATTGACCATGTGTAATGCCCCAAAGAATAACAATGGTCCGAGTGTGATCCGATGTTTTGTCATGTACACCAGCACAAACTCTAAGGACTGGTCATCAGTATTAATTTCCCATTTAATGTGGCATCTACTGGTCTGATAGTAGACAAATTTCCAGATGATAAAAAGACTGGTAATTATACAGGTACTTCAGTTAGGAAGCTGTTGTGAATTCTGTTGTGGGTTCTGCTCTTGGGCTCCCTCCGGTGGTTATAAGTGGTAGTGCTGCTGTTTGTCCTTCAC
The DNA here is from genome assembly GCF_051348905.1 of Ranitomeya variabilis. Lineage (NCBI taxonomy): Eukaryota > Metazoa > Chordata > Amphibia > Anura > Dendrobatidae > Ranitomeya > Ranitomeya variabilis. The sequence goes on from NC_135233.1 coordinate 582,846,221, forward strand.
AACAGTCATCAGCTGCTTCCACTTTGGACGGGGCTATTTAGTCTGGCTCCTTCCTTTTGTGAGTGCCAGTTGCCCATTGTTTTCTAGGGATCCACATCTCTGCTTGGTTTCTCCTTCTGGATTGTCCAAATCATCAAAGATAAGTCCTGGCTCAGTTTTTGCAGTCCACATGCGGTGGACTTAATAGTTCTGTGAATTGCTATGTTTTTTCTTGTCCAGCTTTGTCTGCGTAAAGATTATTCAGCCTAGTTGGAAGCTCTGGAGTCACAGAGTTACCCTCCATGCCTTTAGTTAGGTGTGGAGATTTTTGTATTCTCTGTGGTGGATTTTGTAGTATTTTTTATACTAACGGCACAGTACTCTGTCCTGTCTTTCCTTTCTAGGTAGCGTGGCCTCCTTTGCTAAATTCTGTTTTCAGTCTGCGTTTGTGATTTCCCTCTCCTCTCACAGTCAATATTTGTTGGGGGGCTGCCTTTCCTTTGGGAATTTTCTCTGAGGCAAGATAGTATTCCTGTTTCTTTCTTTAGGGGTAATTAGTCCTCCGGCCATGACGAGGTGTCGAGGGAGTGACAGGAACATCCCACGGCTACTTCTAGTTGATGTGTTAAGTTCAGGGTCTGCGGTCAGTATAGAGGCCACCTATTCCAGAGCTCGTCCATGCTGCTCCTAGGCCACCAGTTCATAACAGGAAGCCCAAATTAAAGAAGTTGTCCACTACTATAACCTTTTTTTTTTTTTTTTTCATAAATCTTGCTATTATGTGCCACTGAAAACATCCACTGTGTTTATTTTAGCAATATTACCTTTTATCATGCTGTAGCAGCACATCTTTAGTGCTGGATTCAGCTCTCATAGGGTTAATCGACAACTTCCTTTCTCCTGAGTTACTGTGCTCTAATACTACAAGTTCCATGACTAAGGCTGGGGTCACACATGGCGTAAGAAAATACGCCACGTATTATACGTCCGTACTACGGCCGTAATACGGAGAAATGTCCCCAAAATATTGATCCGTAGTCAGGGTGTTTCAGCGTATTTTGCGCATGGCATCCTCCGTATGTAATCCGTATGGCATCCGTACTGCGAGATTTTCGCGCAGGCTTGCAAAACCGACATCTAATGGATTTATGTGCTCAAATGTTAGGGAAAACATATATACAGTATATATATATATATATATATATGTCATTGAGACACATATATATATTCTGTATTTAGATTTCATTCAGCGCGATATCTGTGAACAGCCGCTAATTCAATTGCCGGCTTTTCATTTCTCCTGCACAAACCCGACAGGATATGAGACATGGTTTACATACAGTAAACCATCTCATATCCCCTTTTTTTTTGCATATTCCACATTACTAATGTTAGTAGTGTGTATGTGCAAAATTTCAGCGCTGTAGCTGCTGAAATAAAGGGTTAAATGGCGGAAAAAATTGGCGTGGGCTCCCGCGCAATTTTCTCCGCCAGAATGGTAAAGCCAGTGACTGAGGGCAGATATTAATAGCCAGGAGAGGGTCCATGGTTATTGGCCCCCCCGTGGCTACAAACATCTGCCCCCAGCCACCCCAGAAAAGGCACATCTGGAAGATGCGCCAATTCTGGCACTTGGCCACTCTCTTCCCACTCCCGTGTAGCGGTGGGATATGGGGTAATGAAGGGTTAATGCCACCTTGCTATTGTAAGGTGACATTAAGCCAGATTAATAATGGAGAGGCGTCAATTATGACACCTATCCATTATTAATCCAATTGTAGGAAAGGGTTAAAAAACACACACACACATGATTACAAAGTAGTTTAATGAAATAAACACAGCGGTTGTTGTAATAATTTATTGTTCTCCCATTCCATTTCCAGGACCTCGCTTGGCAACATAATAAACGCACAAGATACATACCTTCTGCTGTCAGATCTCGTCCCACGAAGTAATCCATCTGAAGGGGTTAACTAATATTACAGGCAGGAGCCCTGCAAATGCAGCTGTGCTCCGTGCTTGTAATCCCCGGGGAATGAATGAAATGTAGGTCATTGACCTACATTTCCTTCAGTCGCGGTGATGCGCCCCCTGGTGGATGTCCTCATATGACCTGTAGCGTGGGAAAAAGTTCCCAGGCTGCAGTTCATGAGAACATCCAGCAGGGGCGCATCACCGCAACTGAATGTAAGTATAGATCACTGCTTTCCTTTCAGCACCCGGGGATTACAGGCAGAGCGAGTGGATTATCGCAGCTCTGCCTGTAATATTAGTTAACCCCTTCAGATGGATTACTTCGTGGGACCTGATCTGACAGCAGAAGGTATGTATCTTGTGCGTTTATTATTTTTCCAAGCGAGGGTGTTCCTGATGGACTGAGAGTACAATAAATTATTCCAACAACCGCTGTGTTTTTTTCATTAAAATACTTTTAAATCATGTGTGTGTGTTTTTTAACCCTTTCCTACAATTGGATTAATAATGGATAGGTGTCATAATTGACGCCTCTCCATTATTAATCTGGCTTAATGTCACCTTCCAATAGCAAGGTGGCATTAACCCTTCATTACCCCATATCCCACCGCTACAGGGAGTGGGAAGAGAGTGGCCAAGTGCCAGAATTGGCGCATCTTCCAGATGTGCCTTTTCTGGGGTGGCTGGGGGCAGATGTTTTTAGCCACGGGGGGGGCCAATAACCATGGACCCTCTCCTGGCTATTAATATCTGCCCTCAGTCACTGGCTTTACCGCTCTGGCGGAGAAAATTGCGCGGGAGCCCACGCCAATTTTTTCCGCCATTTAACCCTTTATTTCAGCAGCTACAGCGCTGAAATTTTGCACATACACACTACTAACATTAGTAATGTGGAATATGCAAAAAAAAAGGGGATATGAGATGGTTTACTGTATGTAAACCATGTCTCATATCCTGTCGGGTTTGTGCAGGAGAAATGAAAAGCCGGCAATTGAATTACCGACTTTTCACTAACACCGCTGCGTATTTCTCGCAAGTCACACTGCTGGTCAGTGTGGAATCCGTATTTTTCACGCCCCCATAGACTTTCATTGGCGATTTTTTTGCGCAGTACGCTGACAAACGCAGCATGCTGCGATTTTGTACGGCCGTAGAAAGCCGTATAATACTGAACCGTAATATACGGCTAATAGGAGCAGCCCCATTGAGAAGCATTGTGCCGTATGTAATGCGAGTTTTACGGACGTAGTTTCTGCGCTCTTACGTCCGTAAAACTCGCATGTGTGACCCCAGCCTTATACTACAAGTTCCATGATGCATTGCACTGCTACTAAGCACGAACCTACCACACCCACTCCAAAACACACCCTAACCCCTCCCTCCTCTCCCCCTCTATCTTCAAAAAGATTTGTGATGTCATTTCTGTCCAACCTCCTCTTTTACATTTGTCCAACCCACACTCCATTACACACAGATAGATGGATAGATGGATAGATAGATAGATATGGGATAGATAGATAGATATGGGATAGATAGATAGATATGGGATAGATAGATAGACAGATAGATATTAGATAGATAGATAGATATGGGATAGCTAGATAGATAGACAGATAGATATGGGATAGATAGATAGATAGATATGGGATAGATAGATAGATAGACAGATAGATATGGGATAGATAGATAGATAGATAGATGATAGATAGATAGATAGATAGATATGGGATAGATAGATAGATAGACAGATAGATATGGGATAGATAGATAGATAGATAGACAGATAGATATGGGATAGATAGATATGGGATGGATGGGATAGATAGATAGATAGATAGATAGATAGATAGATAGATATGGGACAGACAGAGATAGATAGATAGATAGATATGGGATAGACAGACAGACAGACAGATAGATAGATAGATAGATAGATAGATAGATAGATATCTATGTCTATTTCCATACATATGTCCATATCCATGTTTCTAAACCCCTTCACCCCCTGGAGCTTTTTTGTTTTCGTTTATCGCTCCCCTTCTTTCCAGAGCCATAATGTTTCCGACAATATGGCCATGTGATCTTTTGCGGGACAAGTTCTACTTTTGAACGACACCATTGGTTTTACCATGTCGTGTAGCAGAAAATGTGAAAAAAATTCAAAGTGCAATGAAATGGCAAAAAAGTGCAATCCCACACTTGTTTTTTGCTTGGCTTTTTGGCTAGGTTCACTAAATGCTAAGGCTGTGTGCACACGTTGCGGATCTGATTGCAGATCCGCAGCGTTTTTTGCTGCACTGAATTGCATCAAATCCGCAGTGTAGTGTACAACCAATGTAAGTCTATGGGAGCCGCGGACTTGTGCACATGCTGCGGAAAAAGCCGCACCAAAACCACACCAAGAACTGCATCAAAACTGCACCAAAAACTGTATCAAAACCGCACCAAAACTGCAAAACTGCACCAGGTTTTGATGCAGTTTTTGGTGCAGTTTTGATGCAGTTTTTGGTGCAGTTTTGATGCTTTTTTTGGTGCGGTTTATGCGCGGTTTTAATGCCGTTTTTGGAAATAAATAAATAAATGGAAAATGTGCATGATTTGAATGGAAACATGCATGAAAAAACGGATTCCAAGGCCGGATTCATCATTTCACAGCTCAGTTTCATACGTTTTTTTGCCGGATCCGTCGCTGTGCGTTTTTTCGCCGGACAGAAAAAACGTTCCTCTGTGTTTTCCATCCGGCGGAAACAGCTTTTTTGACGGATCCGGCAAAAAACGGATGAAACGTGTGGCCATCAGGCGCAATCCGGCGCTAATACAACTCTATGAGAAAAAAACGGATCCGACGGAAAAAAATGGATCCGTTTTTTTCAAAACTCGCCAGATTGTGCCTCACGGCAAAAACCTGATGTGTGAAAGCAGCCAAATATATGGATAGATACATCTATGTATCTATAGATATATCTATAGATAAATATATCTATAGATAGATATATCCATAGATATATAATAAAAAGGCCGATGTTTCTATAAGGCTACTTTCACACTTGCGTTTTCCGCAATCCGTCTTTTTGGGAATAAAACGGATCCTGCAAATGTGCTTGCAGGATGCGTTTTTTACCCATAGACTTGTATTAGTGACGGATCGCGACGGATGGCCACACGTTGCGTCCGTCGTGCAACGGATGCGTCGTGTTTTGGCGGACCGTTGGCACGTCCGTCGCGTCTGCCATTTTCTACCGCGCATGCGCGGCCAAAACTCCGCCCCCTCCTCCCCGGACTTCAGAATGGGCAGCGGATGCGTTGAAAAACTGCATCCGCTGCCCACGACGTGCACAAATTTCACAACGTGCGTCGGTACGTCGGCCCAACGCATAGCGATGGACCCGTGCCGACGCAAGTGTGAAACAGGCCTTAATGAGCGTTTAATTTAATAAAAAAACTGAAAAAAACGGCGTGGGCTCCCGCGCAATTTTCTGCGCAAGAGGGGGAAAGCCGACGGCCGGGGGCCAATATTTGTAGCCTGCAATGAATATCAGCCCGCAGCTGTCTGCGTAGCCTTTACTGGCTATTAAAATAGGGGGACCCCCCCAAAAAAAATGACGTGGGGTCCCCCTATATTTTATAGCCAGAAAGGCTATGCAGACAGCTGCGGGCTGATATTCATAGCCTAGAGAGGGGCCATGGATATTGGTCTCCCCCTGCTACAAATACCAGTCCGCAGCCACCCCAGAAATGGCGCATCTGTAAGATGCGCCAATTCCGGCACTGAGGCTGGTTTCACACTTGCGTTTTTGGACGCTGCGTTTTAGCGCTAAAAAACGCATGCGTTTTTTTTCCTATACTTAACATTAAATACGCATGCGTTTTTTCGCCTGCGTTTTGACGCGTTTTCGGCAACGCATGCGTCTTTGTACGCGCGCGTTCATTTGCAGAAATGCAACCTGTAGTAATTTTTAGCGGCGTTTTTTTGCCGCAAAAAAACGCATGCGTTTATTTGCGGCAAAAAATGCATTGCTGTCTATGTAAACGTATGCGTTTTTAAGCACATGCGTTTGTTTGCGTTAAAAACACATGCGTTTTTATAGAAAAACAGAAAAAAACACTGAAACACCACCCACCACCATCAGAGTGATAAAGGGATCCAAACCCTAACCCTACCCCTAACCTTACCCCTAACCGTTTAATGAACATTTTCTGACAGTCATAGTGCCACGATATTTCAGTGCCACGTATTTCAGTGCCACGTATATAAGTGCCACGTATATAAGTGCCACGTATGTAAGTGCCACGTATGTAAGTGCCACGTATGTAAGTGCCACGTATGTAAGTGCCACGTGACACGTATTTCAGTGCCACGGATTTCAGTGCCACGTATTTCAGTGCCACGGATTTAAGTGCCACCTATGCAAGTGCCACGGATTTCAGTGCCACGTATTTCAGTGCCACGGATTTAAGTGCCACGTATGTAAGTGCCACGTATGTAAGTGCCACGTATGTAAGTGCCACGTATGTAAGTGCCACGTATGTAAGTGCCACGTGCCACGTATTTCAGTGTCACGTATTAAAGTGCCACGTATTTCTGTCACGTTTACGGTTAGGGTTAGGGTTGATGTCACCGCTCTATAGGACCCTCAGTGACACACTGACAGGAGGCAATGGCTCCTGCAGTGTATCACTGAGGTTACTAAAGTTCACTGGTCTCACTTTATGGCAAAAAGCTGCGTGGGAACTTTCTCATACAGCATGCCATAAAGTGAGACTAGGGACTATTTTATCACAGGGGCGTAGGAATACATTGTGGGGAATACATTGTGGAAGGATACCTTCCTGCCCTCATTGTGTTCCTGGTGCCCCTGGTGAGTGGTTGCGTCAGCTGATGCTCCTGCTCTCCACGGGAGATCGTCGTGGGACACTCGTTTTAATTGGATTTCTGCGGATCAGGGAGTATAGTGTTTGTTTATTATTTTAATATTTTTTACAGATGACAATGGCTTCGGGGATCAAAGTACAAGTGATGGTGAGTATGTACTCTGTTTTATGTACTGTATGTATGTATGTACTGTATGTACTGTATGTATGTACTGTATGTATGTACTGTATGCGCATGTCGTCGCATGGCGCATGTCGTCGCATGGAGCATGTCGTCGCATGGCGCATGTCGTTGCATGGCGCATGTCCTGTATGTGTTCTATGTATGTATGTACTGTATGTGTTTTTTGTTTTTTTTTTACATTCAACACATTAGCCGGATGATGGGACTACTACTGTCCCATCATTGGCTAATGTGTCACTCACTGTCACTGTAGCAGGCAGAGCCCGATGGGACTTGTAGTCCCATTGGACATGCCTGCACACAGAGACAACGCCGCCACCACCACCGCACAGCCACCTTCAGCACCGGCCGCAGCCACGGGATCAGCCGCCGCCGCAGCACATCTCAGCAAGCAGATCCCAGCACCAGACACCTGCAGTGCACAGCCCCACCCGCCCCCAGCACAGCCCCGCCCGCCCCCAGCACAGCACAGTCCCGCCCACAGCCCAGTCACTCTTGAGTGACTGCTGACTGTGCGGCTGGGACACGCCTGTTACTGACGTCACGTCAATTTCCAGAGTCTGGAAATTGACGTGACGTCGGCAGAAATTAGCGGTGGCTGCAGCCTGGGGGTCACGTGACCCGGACTCAGCCACCAGCATAGCGCCGCTCACAGGCAAAAAAGGCAACGCAAGGTATTTACACAATTCATCAGGGGCCCCGGGGGAATACATTGGGGGGATAATTGAAAGTAGTGGACAACCCCTTTAAAATTCCCCAAATCTGTTAGGGTACATCCACATTGCATTTCGGCAATACGTCAGTGGTTCTGTCAAGGCTTCGGTCTGATGACCTGAAAAAGAGAACTTTGGCGAAACCCTCAGCCATTAACTTAAAAGTGCAGTCAGACGGTAGTATAAATCGGACTGAGTCCAGAAAGCAATACACAGCCTGGCGGGCGGCTCCCCATACCTGAGCATAGAAATACATGAAGCTTTCTCGCTCAGGTAGGGGGAGCCGCCGGTCAGTCCGATCTCTGTCTGATTCATACAGCTGTCTGTCTGCACCCTTAATAAGACCCACGGAGTCAGTGCTTCGTCTGGCTTCAGTTATGGCAGTATCTCCATTCATGTGGGTGGACACTGCTGAAACTGCGGCCAAAGCATATTATAGTCATTGGTAGAGGGTTTCGCCAAAATGTGCTTCTTCAGGGCTTCAGTCATGAAAGAATAGTTGAGGTTTGACTCAAAATAGCCCTACTCTCTCCATTCATCTGGATTATCGGCTGCTGTTGGATTACAATAGTTTCATTGGATTCCTATGTCTCCCGCACGCATTTTTCTAAATTTTGCGAAAGCGCCTGCTCAAACTTAATTCCCACATTATCCGGCATTTCCATTTGAGCGAATCTTTTGGGGCCGGGTAGCCTGATTGAATGCAGCTAATAAGTCTAACTGTGAGGATTAATCAATTTGCAGATACATCATTGAGAGTAATAGATCAGGTAAGGAGTATCTGCTATCCTAAACTTGTTACCGAGAACATCGACCACATTGAGCAGAGACTCCTGAATTAATTGCTCACCTCTGGGAATTGGGCTCCGTGCATAATAATAAGCGGTGAATAAGGAACGGCAGCTGTTGGTCTAGCAGGTATTCAGGTCTTAGGGAAGGGAAGCATCCGCCGCTTATAAATAGAAGTTGTATGTTATACAGACACGAAATATCAAGAGCAAACCTGAAAAGCGAAAATGAAAAGGAATCTTGGGATTTATAGCATCCATTATTTTTAAAATTTATGAATAAAATGCCAGAACGACGGTAAAGACTGACACTAAAGTAGTAGAAAGAAAGCAGTGGAGGAGGTAATTTAGGGAATGTTCACACAGGGTGTTTCCCAATCAGCACCAAATGGAAATTTTGAGGATATCATTGTTGATATGGGCAAATTAACTGGCGGATTTGGCTTGCAGCACGTAGATGAGGTCTGTAAAACAATGCTGCTACTGCACATTTTCCATCCAACCCATATGTACATATGTTTCCTAAAGAGTCCACTCCATCTGATGCTCGGCATTGTGCTTGGTGATGTACGGCCGCATGCAGCTGCTTGGCCATGAAGCTCCTGAAGGGGGTGCAGTGCTTGTAATAATGTTAATACCAGAGGAGGTGTGGACTGTGTAGTTATGGACTCAGCAGAGCGGTGGTGACATTTCTGTCCTCTGCTCCTCAGCACTCGACTCCGCTTTGTAAGGTTACGGCATCTCCACTTAGTGGCTCAGTTTCACACCAGGGGTGAATGGCCGGATATTACACACTTAGGGCGAGAAACCAGATGTTATATGCTGGGGGGCTGAATGTTATACACTTGGGGCCAGATGTTATACCCCAGGGGTGAGGGGTCGGATGTTATACACTCGGGGCAGGGGGCCAGATTTTATACATCGGGGTCAAGGAGCCAGAAGTTATACACTGAAAGTGACTAGCCAGATGTTATACACCAGGGAGGTGGCATGAGAGGCCGGATATTACACACCGGGGGTGAGGGACTGGATGTTATACACTAGGGGCGAGGAGCCAGGTGTTATACACTGAAAGCGACTGGTCAGATGTTATACACTGGGGGACATGAGGGATCGGATATTATACACCAGGGACGAGTGGTCGGATGATATACACCAGGGGGCGGCGTGAAAGGCCAGATGTTATACACTGGGGCAAGGGGCCGGAGGTTATACACCAGGGGGCGGCGTGAGGGACCGGATGTTTTACACCAGGGGGCGGCGTGAGGGACTGGATATTATACACCAGGGGATGGGGTGAGGGACCGGATGTTATACACCAGGGCACGGCGTGAGGGACCGGATGTTAGACACCGGGGCGAAGGGTCGGATGTTATACATTAGGGGTGGGGTGAGGGGCCGGATGTTAGACACCGGGGCAAAGGGCCAGATGTTATACATCAGGTGGCGCCAGATGTTATACATCAGGTGGCGGCGTGAGGGACCGGATGTTAGACATCGGGGAGAAGGGCCGGATGTTATACATCAGGGGCGGGGTGAGGGGCTGGATGTTAGACATTGGGGAGAAGGGCCAAATGTTATACATCAGGGGCGGGTGAGGGGCCGGATGTTAGACACCGGGGACAAGGGCCGGATGTTATACATGAGGGGCCGGATGTTAGACACCGAAGCAAAGGGCCAGATGTTATACATCAGGTGGTGCCAGATGTTATACATCAGGGGGCGGCGTGAGGGACCGGATGTTAGACATCGGGGAGAAGGGCCGGATGTTATACATCAAGGGCGGGGTGAGGGGTCGGATGTTATACACTGGGGCGAGGGGCCGTAGGTTATAAACCGGGGGGCGTGAGGGACTGGATATTATGCGCAGGGAGCGAAAGGCCAAATGTTAAAAGCAGGGGGCGAGAGGCCGAATGTTATACACTGTGTGTGGATGGTCTATAGAACAAATGAAAAAAATGACTTCAAATATTATGACATGAAACTTGTTGTTCTGGGACTTTTTTGGCTTGTTTTTTTTTTTAATTCTCATTTTCATCTCATTTTTTACTGGTTTGCTCTACGTTGATATTTTTATCCAAATCCTATATATATATATATATATATATATATATATATATATATATATATATATATATATATATATATATATATATATATATATATATATATATATATACCGTATATATATATATATATATATATATCTCAAACCTGACTTAAATCCAGGGACGGATACCAGAGGCAATTTGGACAGATCCCTTTTTAATCTTTAAATTAACTTTGCCCGTAGTACGAGGCAGGGACAATGACCAACAAACAATAATTGATGTGAAATTAGTCGTTTCTGCCTATTAAAAGTCCCTCTGTTCCGGTAGATCGCTGATGTGATATTTAATCACTTTTTTTCTTTCCAGTGCGGCTGAATTTTTAGTAATTAATTAGTCACATGCGAGGACAGCTGCGCGTTATTGAGTCCCAACGTTTAGGAGAAACAGATGAAATATTGGTAAGCCGTGCCGACCACGGTATAAGTATGTGAGGGGGGTGAGAGGTTAATCCCTATTGATTTTTCAAGTATGCGTACGCCACCACTGGGGAAGGCCGCTGCTGCTGGAAATCGGCTTGCGCAAATGCATTCGAAATCTTAGCAGCGGCCGGCGTCACTGATCGCAGCCCTCTCGGCACACACAGAGGACTACAACCTGTCTCCATAATCGTGCATTTACAAGACATGAAGGCAGGGGCTCTGGTACAACATAGGCATAACACTGTTAAAGGAGTAGTCCCCCTTTAAGGATATTTATTTATTTTATTTTTCATACTTAAATGCATATATTATTGGCTAACAATCATTTTTGTAATTGGGTTTCATTTAAAAAAAATGGTACCGTTTCTCTTCTATAGCCTCAGAGTTGCACTGTCTATTGCTGACTGAAGAATGGGTTAACTGGGAATCCATCAGCGAGCTCATTTTGACGGAACTGATGAGAGAGTTTAAAATTGTTTTATCTTTTCTGATTTATGATCACAGACCACATCAAAATTGAAGGTGAAGAGAAGCAAAGAATCTGTAAAGGGAAAACGGTTCAAAATTTTTAAAAAAAGCCAAAATGCAAAATTGATTTTTAGCCCAAAATACATACATTTAAGTAAAAATAAAAATCATCAGAATACAGAATAAAACTATCAATCAGCTTTTATAAAAGCTATGAAATTATGAAATTGTCTAATAAATCAGCTTCCTTGAGACCAATAGTGTCATGTTTAAGAATCTGAGAGTAGCATAATATAGGGGCAGAGAGCCTGATTCCAGGGATGTGTCACTTTCTCAGCAGCTTGCTATAGTTTCAATACAATCAGTCTTTTATCAGCAGAAGATTATTATTGCAGGACTAGGTGTCATGTGCCAGGTAGTCCAGCCAATATGTATAATCCCGCCCCCACCACTGATTGGCAGCTTGCTGACAGTATACATAGGATGCTGCCAATCAGTGGTGTGGGCGGGGTTATACACAGCTCAGTATTCCGAGCTCTGCTAGATCTACAGCAGATAAAACAAGGATTTTATCAAAACTGCACCAAGCAGCCCAGTAAGTGAGACATCATTGGAATCAAGCTCTCTGCCCCTACATCATGCTGCTCCCACATTATATAAGAAACACCTGTTGTTAGATCCCCTTAACATCAAATTGTAGGATTGTGAGCCCCAACATTAATCAGATTAAGGAGACTGCAGGGTTTATACAGCCCTATGAATACATAGGTGTGACTGTGCCTGGTACTGCAGGTAATGGTACTGCAAAAAATATTTTGTTATCCTAAGTCATGTGACAAGGCTTGTAAAAGGGTCGACATTGACTTTTAGGATCTCTGCTTCCAATAGGTGGCGCTAGAGTTCTAGTCCTCTTCCTCTCTGAAGACACAATTTGCATGGTTAGACCCTTCAGCTCTTTAAACCAGAGGAGATATCAAGTGTGCGGCAATTTCTAAAAGGCCTCATTCAGACACACACTTTATACCCTGGCTTTTTATGGAAAAAACATGTTCCCTTTACAGTCTAAGGGGATGCTCATAGACTTTGCGGCCAATTTTAGTCTAATTTTTGGATCAAAACGCAACCATTCAAGCAAATTGGCCAGAAAAATATGGACAGCACTCGGACGTCTTCTGTCTGTTTATTACTGGGTAGTAAAAGCTTGGAAATTCTTATTTTTCTTTTGCATGTGAGAAATACAGATGCCACACTGATGAAAAAAACACGACAAATGGACCAAAACGGATGGAAATTAGACTCGGCATACGGCTGAAAAACAGTCTGAAGTATGAATGAGACCTAACAATGTTCTCAAACTGTTACAAAACTAAAACAACCAGCATGCCCTTGTAAGAGGGCGTACCGCAAAGGATGAGGTTCCTCAGCGATACGGGGCTTTTGTGACCGGAGCGGAACCGACAGGAAGAAGAAGAGTTTCCAGGAGGAAGAGTCTAGATGGAGCACCGGGTAATGTGGCCTTTATGACTCAGTTACCCAATATAAAAATCAGAGCAGAAAGGTGGGAAGCAGATTTGGGCCAACTGGTGAGACAAACAGGACGTGTGTGCAGGGGAACGCTGAAACAGAAATTTCGGAATGAGCCAAGAGGCCTGAACCAGCAGATGTGCCCATAAGCGAGGTTCGGACGAAGCTTGTCAAGATCCTTGAATCAAACCCAGCCAGTCAAGACCTGAGGTCCAGATTTGCTCAAGGCAAGGTCTGAAAACCAGTCTGCACTGGTCAAGACTTGGGACCCAGCCCTCGTTTGTCCAGGCCCAAGACAACCATCACAGGTCTAGCACCAAAGATCCATTGAGGACCCCGACCTGGAAGAGCACGTCAGTAGTGAAGCGGAGGCGCGAGTCAAATAAAAAATGTCCTTTTCTTATTGCTGATCATTTCCGAGAGTAAATTATACTAGATCGACCTTTTCTAAACTTCCTAAGATCTGAGAAAACTAACATTCCGGCAGAAACACATATAAAAAAATGAGTGTTTTCCCGCTCCGTAGCCATCATTCTTCATATGCTGTGCCCCGCCAACTGCACGCGGCATCATAGCGTCTGCGATATTAAGCCCCCCGGTGGGAATCCGGTACACGCTCCCCTTGGATACGGAGCCTTGCTTGTGGTAAGGAGCATATAAAATGAGATAAGTAGCTCCATTTAAAAATGTCATTTAAAGGGATTTAAAGACGCCTTTCGAAGATGAATCCGCTGAGTTTTATTCTCTCCATTAATGAGCAATAAAATGAGAATGGAAACCGCCATAAATACCACTGTTATTTTTTTTTTTCCGTAAAGGCCTTTATTAAAAATGCTACAACTTGTCTTTTCCTTTTTTATTTTTTCTCCCCTTTACTTGTGGGTCCTGAACACGAACTAAAAATTGATTACACTTTAAACCGCGTCTAATTTGCTTTGTCAATTTATAGGCACTTCTGAACAATTTCATAAGTCAGCTGCTACGGGCAATATCCGTCTCCGCATTGATCCCATTCCTATCTCTGGGGGGGGATGTAAGCGATTTTTTAAAAAATAACAAATGTTAAATATTATAAATGACGGCCGGAAAAAATAAATAAATTAATTTAAAAAAAATGTCATTTATATTTGTCTATACGGCATAAACACCTGTGGCATCAAAGCTCGGAGACAGAAATATATTTGATTTCTTTCAACTTGGTATTTAAATGTCCTGTCGCAGCAGAAATCCCTGCACTGTGCGGTGAACATAGACTGGCGGCACGACAAGACACGTGGAATAACATACTGCTCCGTTTTAGAAATCGGTACGGTGGAGATTCGCGTGGTCTTCCATTAATGGGGTCAAAAGTTTGGAAGTTGTTTCTTATCCATGGGACTTCTCGATTTCTGGGGGGTCCTACTGTTGGGATCCGATCCTGGTCCTCTAACGGAGCGATGGTCAATCATGTACATTCATTTTTAAAGGGGAGGCCAGAGATAGTTGTGCACCGTCTTCGGCAATCTCAAAAGAAGGCGTCGAGCCCCCAGAAAACGGTACGGTGCAGATTCGTGTGGTCTTCCATTAATGGGGTGTTCCAAAGTTTGGAAGTTGTTTCTTATCCATGGGACTTCTCGATTTCTGGGGGTCCTACTGTTGGGATCTGATCCTGGTGCTCTAACGGAGCGGTGGTCAATCATGCACATTAATTTTTAGGGGGACGCCAGAGATAGTTGTGCATCATCTTCGGCAATCCTATAAGAAGGCGTCGAGCAACTCAAAGCAAGAAAACACAGCTTTGCCTCTGCAGCATCAGAAGAACACTGAGAAAGCAGTGAGTTTCAGTCATCAGGCTAGTTTCAGAGCAGCACTCACAAGCTCTATTAGAAAGAGCTTGTGAGCACTGCACATATTTGGCCATTGCTGTTGGTCAGTAAAATAGACAATGTGAAGGAAAAAAGGAAATTAAAATGCATCTAGCAATCAGGCCAAATTCAGAGCAGTGCTTACAAGTCCTATTGGAAAGAGCTTGTAAGCACTACTCATTCGGACACTGCTGATAGACTGCAGCGGTGGCCGCTAAGCTAGATAACGAGCAGTAAGCAATAAAATTAAAATCCCTCGAAGCTTGAGAAGTAAATGTAAACTGTTCTTTCGGAGGATACACAATGGGTTGTCTGAATGCTGAGGATTTAGGTCAATTTAAGGTGTGGATTTTGCTACATTTTTACTGCATAGCAAAGGGTGAAAGCTGCGGCAAATCTGTAGCATTTACGCCAGAAGATCTGCATTAGGCCCTGTTCACACATTTAGGATTTGGTCAGTATTTTACATCACTATTTGTGAGCCAAAACCAGGAGTGGGTGATAAATACAGAAGTGGTGATTTGTTTCTAATATACGGTACTTTTCCCTGATTTTGTTTCTCTTGTTAACATTTTTTGCAACAAACCCTCCCAAACTGGGTCATGTGGTTTAGGAATTTGCTGAAAAATACAAACAAAAATGCTCTTTATATTATTTTGCGACTTTTTTAGTTCCAAAAAGCATTTTGTTAAAGAGTCTAAAACTTGTGTAAAAAATATCCGGAGTACAAAAATAAAAATCACTGCAGCGGGAGGTGACAATTGTGAAAACATTTTGCAAATTTTTTTTTAAAAAGTCACAATTGATGAATCAGCCCCCCCTAAAAAAGCAACAACAAGTAAATACGTATAAAATAAACGTAAAAAAATGGTGCAAATTAAAAAAAAAAATGTTGGAAAAATACCGAAAAATAGACAAAAATTTAATAATGGATTGAACGCAAATTGTTAACCCAAAATCCAAATTTTTTACTTTTTGTAGTGATTAGCGAGCGTGCTCGGTTAAGGTGTTATCCGACCATGCTCGGCTAATAACTGAGTGTCTCGCCGTGCTTCATTAATATGTTCGAGTACCAGCGGTTGCATGTCTCGTGGCTGTTCGACAGCCTAACAAACAGGCAATCCCAGCAATTGTTGCTGCTGTCGAACAGCCGCGAGATATTCAACTGCGAGTAGAACATAGTTTTCGAGAATGCCGAAGATACTCGGTTAGCACCCGGGCATGCTCGGGTAACACCTTAGCTCATCACTAATCACTGGACTTTCTAACTAAAAGCCAGATTAAAGGGATTTCAATGTTGAACAATTACCAGGTTCACTTTTAAAGTGGTTAGGTTACCGCCGCCAAAAAAAAACCCATGGAGGATGCAGAACACACAGCGTAGATTTAATTACCGGGGGGTGGGAGGGAAGAAGGGGGACCAAAGAGCTGCTAGAAATTCAATTAAAGGATTTATGCAAAGGTTTGCCTGGTTTTTATATGCAGTTACTGCCTATATAATGAGCTTTTCATATTAAAAATCAATAGGTAATCTACACTGGAAGATCATCCCCTTAAATACATTTTTGAAATCAATTTGAAGAATAGTCCATCAACGGCGCTGACTTCTCCCACTGCTTCGATTACTCTAAGAGCAATATTTAGATTGTCGGGCGTGCTGCGGAATAGCTATGCCTGGATTTAGCTTTCGAGTGGTTTATGCGCTGCGTGCCCTGGATAATCACCCTGATTCAGGAGTGTGTACCATTGATAAATAATTAATCGGACGACAAGGAAAATAGAGAAAGCGGAATGACTGTTCAGTCCCTTAGTGCTCAGGGGCTTGTGTCTTGTGCACACAAAGGTTGCTTGACGCGGTTAAAAAAAAGAAAAGATTTTTCTACTGAAAAGCGCTTTAGGAAATTCTCCTTCTTTGGGGCGTGAAGAAATAAGGATGCGCCAAATTCATTAAGAGTCGCCCCCTACTTAATAAATTTGGTGCATTTTATCATAGGATGTTAGAGTTGGAAGGGACCTCCAGGGTCATCGTGTGAACCCCAGCCCCGCACTGTGCGTAATGAATAACAGTGCGGGGCGGGGGCTTCAGCAACAGTGTGGCCGCACTGACAATGAAGACTGCGCCTGCCCCAGGCAGGCACGCACAGCGCAGGCGCCGGATTTCAGACGATAACAGCGCTCAGGGGGCGGGTACCATCGCCCCTGAAGAGAAGAGTGACGGCAGTTGGGGGATTCATACAGGACGCTTCGGACCGCCTCCTGGTACAATATCTGGTATTTGTGGCCAATTTTTAAAACGCTTTTTTGAGGTAATAAATGAATCAAAAACTAAAAGAGCCACCTTGTTAGACTGCAGCATTACTGCTGCACAAGGTGGCTCTTTTAGTTTATAACGGCTGGGGGGGTGACAGTGGCCTTTTAAATAGGGAAGCCAGCAGCAGCAATAAACGAGAGCAGCTGAGAAAGCCAACCTCAAAGATCAGCAGTTCCACTTAAAGCCACCAGAGGGTGTCCAAGGACAGAACTCACCAAAGTACCATTCACGACCACAGGAGGGAGCCCGAGAACGGAATTCACAACAGTAATCCTATCAGATGTGATAAATTCTCAATCCAGTCGCTTCGCTGCTGCAGCCAATCACTGAACAAAGTGTTTAGGTAGCAGAAGAGCAGGATGTCATCATTTCCAGTAAAAGTTACAGGCTGACCCCCTGACGAAGATACATACCGAAACGCGCGTTGGGGTGGGTGCCACACTCTCTAACTGTACCACACAGGTATAGTCCTTTTAGATTATATTTAACATCTTACATGTATCCACACATGCTGTTTCTCTAATTTTCACTCCATTTCTTATGCATTATAACCAGTGCCTATCCTATTTATATAGTTCCCAACAGATGCAATTTTTGCTTTAAACGAGGGAGTTATATGGACTGCACAGACAGGTTCTATGCTTATATATGCAGCGCCCCCACTGCCGCAGGGCCGAGGGGTACCCGGTACCGGGCCTCTGAGTCTCTGCTCTGGGGTTGTCACGGTGGCTAGGCCCAGTCCGTGACCCTGCTGAGGGGCGTACAATAATAGATGTGGATAATGGTGGTGGTGCGGTGCAGTAAATAACGAGGACACCAGGTTGCAGTCTCTTTACCTCTTTACTGAAGGCTTCGGGTGTCCAATCCAGGGCACTGTTAACCGGGCTGTCTGAGACCGGCCGGTCCGAAGGCACATCAGGAGTCCCCTTAACAGGTGGGAATCAGCGTCTACCTTCTAGCGCCTGTGTGTTGTAGTCCTTCCCTGCTGAGCACCCCGGGATAGTCCTCACAACTGCTTCTGTCTGTCTCTGATGCTCGTTCTCTCCGTCCCCCAGATGATATGGTTAGGACGCACCCGTATGACGGGGTAGGCCTGGAGTTCTTCCGGGACTCTAGAGTCGCCCCTCTCCCACAGCTGCTTCCGTTGTCTGCTTAGGTGTTTAAGTGAGACAGCCAACCTATAATTAGCTGTCCTGCCGTGGTTTGAAGTAATGCTTAAAGTCTCTTACTTTCTCGGCGTTCCGGCCACCGACTGTTGCCCCTCAGAAGGATGTTTGCCTCGATCTTACAGCACGACTCCTTCTGGTTCTATCACTTCTTTGCTGTGTCCCCGTTGCTCACTGGTTTGTGCTATTCTTAGGAGTCTGCCAGGATCCCATCCCTGACAGGTCCTCTCTCTAGCTCTTCCCAGTTACTTCTCCCTGTCTTCCTGTCCAACCCCCAGTTTTACCAGAGTGTGAGGAGTGGCCTACTAGATAGAACCACTCCCCCCTGGTGGCCGGAGTGTGAAGTGTAATGTGAGTGTTACCTGATCAGGTGAACTCCTTTAATGCAATCAGACGTAACATCACTCCCCTTAGCGGCAGAGCGACGTTACTGCAACGACCAGGACTCTGGGGCGCTGCATATACATCTTACAACTGGGGATACCTGAATACATATATTGATGCTCCTTCGATATTTAGCCTTGTTACATACATTTATAGTACTTAGGCTTTGGTATATATATTTACTACTGAGGATTGTGATTTGACTGGGTTTTCTTTCTTGGTATTTGTGTCTTTCCAAATGGCTCTCTGTATACAATGTCAGGCACATACATGTGTTCACTATATTGATTGGAGTAATAAACTTATTTTTTGTTGATATATTCACATAAGTCCTACCCAGGTTTGCTGTTTAATCAGTTACAGGCTATAGAGGCTATATGGCAGCAGGAAAAACAGAGGCTGTAGTGGACCACAGGGAAGCTGTAGACTCAAGAAACTGGCAGAGATGAGTGATGACACAGAGCCCAGTGAAATAGCAGAGTTGGGTACATCAGAAAACTCAGTTGTATTTTTGTAGCAGTGCCCAGCAGAGTTTGATAAGTTAGAAGTACTCTCTAGTGATGACGTTGCAAAGTCCACTGTTAACTTCGTTCAGTGGCTCCAGTGTCCAAGATCGGCAATGGAATATCAGAAATGTACAAGGTAGAAGCTAACAAGTACATGAATACTTGTACATGAATACTCAGGCAGCAGACGACAGCCTGAGATCGCTTATAGGGTCTTGAAGTGTGACCTCAGAGGTGAATTCTGGTATTATATAGTAACCTGAGGCACGTAGGATCTGAGAGGGATAGTCGGAGAAAAGGGAGGTTGGAGAGATCGGCACTGAAGCAGAGAAAGCAAGCAACAGATATGTCTAGTCTCTAACTTTCAGAAGGTTGGTCATGGATTAGCAATCAATATAAGAAACTGCTATACACATTATCTGTGGACCAAACATGTATTTGCCAGACAACTATCTGTTCCCACTCCTGGGTACACACGAGTCCTCGGAATGTCGGAGTGTTCACGAGTTTTCAATGGGGGTAGAGGTTTCTGGCAGTAGTTTATCTCCCCTGAAGGGTGTGGAAATTCCAACTTCATTATATTTTCTCCACTGACATCAACTTCCAGAGGACATTAGGCCCCCATAAATATTACATGGTTGGCAGATCCTGTCAAAATAGTAGGGTTTGTCCAACTTATATCTTATGTGTATGGGAGCCTTCAGACTCTCCGCCAGCTCTCGGCTTCTCCTCTCTACCAGAGTCTTCAATACAAGATGACACTTATGAACCAGCTCTTATCCGTTTACAGCCCCTTAACTTTGGACCCTAAAATGTTTCATTAAATACATTGATGCATTTATTATGGCACAGAAACAAAAATACATATAATAGAACCGAAATCTCAGATTTCCCACGTGTGACTTTCTATTTCAACAACTGTGACTCGTGAGATGAACTCTCATAGAGAAGAACATCTCCAAAAATAAAAGAAGAAAGAAAATAAACGTTAGTAAAAAAAAAATAAATGAATAAGCAACTCCTTGGACTGGAGACGTTATCAATTCTGGAGAGACAGAACTAAAACCGGATAGGAAGAAAAGATTCCCAAACAAACAAACCCAAGTAATGAGACCTTCTAAAAACTTGGCAGACATCTCACTATGAATTTTCAGACCAAGTCCCCCCCCTGAAAAATAATAATCTTTAAGGAAGCGATTCAGTGTTATATGGAGGTAATGAAAGTTTCAGGTTCAGCAATGATGACCTGTACAAATAATTCCCAACATAAAATATTTTATTAGAGGAGTTGCTCCATTTGCACACTGTTTCTGTGGTTTAATTTAGGGCTTTGTAAAATGAAACCTTACGCAACGTTCTAGCACCTCTGCTTGCAGACAGTTTACTAGAATACATGGTTTACAAAAATAGGCTAAAATAATTATTATTTATTTATATAGCACCATTAATTCCATGGTGCTGTACATGAGAAGGGGTTAGATCAAAATAAAAATATCACTTACAGTAAACAAAACTAACAATGACTGACTGGTACAGAGGGGCGAGGACCCTGCCCTTGCGGGCTTACATTCTACAGGATTATGGGGAAGGAGACAGTAGGTCGAGGGTTGCAGTAGCTCCGATGGTGTTGAGATGGCCGCGTGGTCAGTGCAGGCTGTAAGCTTCTTTGAAGAGGTGGGTTTTCAGGTTTCTTTTGAAGGATCCAAATGTGGTGGATAACCGGATGTGTTGGGGCACAGAATTCCAGAGGATGGGGGATATTCGGGAGAAGTCTTGGAGGCAATTGGGTGAGGAGTGAATAAGCG
This sequence comes from Ranitomeya variabilis, assembly GCF_051348905.1. NCBI lineage: Eukaryota > Metazoa > Chordata > Amphibia > Anura > Dendrobatidae > Ranitomeya > Ranitomeya variabilis. Next base: position 582,867,269 of record NC_135233.1, read on the forward strand.
TGGAGGAGATAAGGAGGGCTTGGGAGGACTGGAGATTACGTGAGGGGAGATATTGCGAGATTAGTTTGGAAATATACGGAGGAGAAAGGTAATGGATGGCTTTGTAGGTCAGTGTTAGTAGTTTAAACTGGATACGCTGGGAAATTGGGAGCCAGTGAAGGGATTTGCAAAGAGGGGAAGCAGGAGTGTAGCGAGGAGAGAGATTAATTAGTCGGGCAGCAGAGTTAAGGACGGACTGGAGGGGTGCGAGAGTGTTAGAAGGTAGGCCACAGAGGAGGATGTTGCAGTAGTCGAGGCGGGAGATGATTAGGGTATGCACAAGCATTTTGGTAGAGTGAGGGTTGAGGAAAGGACGGATTCTGAAAATATTTTTGAGCTGGAGGCGACATGAGTTGGCGAGAGCTTGGATGAGCGGTTTGAAGGACAGGGCAGAGTCCAGGGTTACGCCGAGGCAGCGGATTTTGGGGACAGGGGAAAGTGTGATTTAATTTATTTTGATAGATAGATCAGGTAGGGAAGATATGCGAGATGGAGGAAAGATAATTAGTTCAGATTTGTCCACAGTGAGCTTAAGGAAGCGAGAGGAGAAGGAGGATATGGCTGATAGACACTCCGGGATTCTGGAGAGCAGAGAGGTGACATCTGGGCCAGAGGGGTAGATCTGAGTGTCATCAGCATATAGATGGTACTGGAAGCCATAGGACCTTATGAGTTGTCCCAGGCCGAGAGTATAGATTGAGAAGAGTAAGGGCCCAAGGACAGAGCCTTGAGGGACACCAACAGAGAGGGGGCAAGATGAGGAGGTAGTATGGGAGTAGGAAACGCTAAATTTGCAGGTTGGTAAGGTACAGGGCCGGACTGGCCATCGGGCAGTTCTGGCAAATGCCAGAAGGGCCGATGGCAGTAGTGGGCCGCTTGAGTGTGCCGCTGTCGGCACTCTTCCCCACGCTGTCGCGGCACACTCCCGGCCCCGCATTCAACTATACCGGCGTCATAGACACCGGTACAGTTGAATGCAATGATGGAGGAGAGTGCGTCTGCTGACGCCCCCTCTCCCATCATTCCCCGCTCTGCCTGCCGCTGACACTGCGGGTGCGCGATGACGTCATATCATCGCGCACCTGCAGTGTGACTGGGCGCCGGGCAGACTTAAGCTGCTGAGACCGGAGCCAGAGGAGAGCAGCGCGGGACACGAGGAGAGAGGTGAGTAGAGTGTTTGGTTTTTTTTTTAACAAAGAGTGATGAGTGGATTGTGGAGCTATTGGGGGGGGGGGACTGCCTGCCTGACTGCCTGCATTCCATTCTATGGGGGCTGCCTGCCTGCATTCCATTCTATGGGGGCTGCCTGCCTGCATTCCATTCTATGGGGGCTGCCTGCCTGCATTCCATTCTATGGGGGCTGCCTGCCTGCATTCCATTCTATGGGGTCTGCCTGCCTGCATTCCATTCTATGGGGTCTGCCTGCCTGCATTCCATTCTATGGGGGCTGCCTGCCTGCATTCCATTCTATGGGGGCTGCCTGCCTGCATTCCATTCTATGGGGGCTGCCTGCCTGCATTCCATTCTATGGGGGCTGCCTGCCTGCAGTACATTCTATGGGGGCTGCCTGCCTGCAGTACATTCTATGGGGGCTGCCTGCCTGCAGTACATTCTGTGGGGGCTGCCTGCATTACATTCTATGGGGGCTGTGCTGCATTATATTGTATGGTGGCTGCCTGCATTACATTCTATGGGGCTGGCTGCATTCCATTCCATGGGCCTGTGCTGCATTATATTCTATGGGGCTGGCTGCATTCCATTCTATGGGCCTGTGCTGCATTATATTCTATGGGGTTGGCTGCATTCCATTCTATTGGAGCTGTGCTGCATTACATTCTATGGGGGCTGTGCTGCATTAAATTCTATGGGACTGTGCTGTATTATATTCTATGGGGCTGGCTGCATTCCATTCTATGGGGCTGTGCTGCATTGCATTATATGGGGCTGTGCTGCATTACATTCTATGGGGGCTGTGCTGTATTGCATTCTATGGGGGCTGTGCTGCATTAAATTCTATGGGGCTGGCTGCATTACATTCTATGGGGGCTGTGCTGTATTACATTCTATGGGGCTGTGCTGTATTATAGTCTATGGGGGCTGAGCTGTATTACATTCTATGGGGGCTGTGCTGTATTACATTCTATGGGGGCTGTGCTGTATTACATTCTATGGGGACTGTGCTGCATTACATTCTATGGGGACTGTGCTGCATTACATTCTATGGGGGCTGTGCTGCATTACATTCTATGGGGGGCTGTGCTGCATTACATTCTATGGGGGCTGTGCTGCATTACATTCTATGGGGGCTGTGCTGTATTGCATTCTATGGGGGCTGTGCTGCATTAAATTCTATGGGGCTGGCTGCATTACATTCTATGGGGGCTGTGCTGTATTACATTCTATGGGGCTGTGCTGTATTATAGTCTATGGGGGCTGAGCTGTATTACATTCTATGGGGGCTGTGCTGTATTACATTCTATGGGGGCTGTGCTGTATTACATTCTATGGGGACTGTGCTGCATTACATTCTATGGGGACTGTGCTGCATTACATTCTATGGGGGCTGTGCTGCATTACATTCTATGGGGGGCTGTGCTGCATTACATTCTATGGGGGCTGTGCTGCATTACATTCTATGGGGGCTGTGCAGCATTACATTCTATGGGGGCTGGGCTGCATTACATTCTATGGGGACTGTGCTGTATTATAGTCTATGGTGCTGTGCTGCATTACATTCTATGGGGACTGTGCTGTATTATAGTCTATGGGGGCTGTGCTGTATTACATTCTATGGGGCTGTGCTGTATTATAGTCTATGGGGGCTGAGCTGTAATGTTGGATACAGCTGTAATTATATGTTATATAGTTGTGTTACACTCCCCTCACTTCTTGTAGCCTACAAGTGTACAAAGATATTATACAGTCACCATGCGACAAGTGGGCCTGTGTGACTTCAAATGCCAGGGCTGAATTTTAGTCCCAGTCCGGCCCTGGCTGTATTACATTCTATGGGGGCTGTGCTGCATTAAATTCTATGGGGCTGGCTGCATTACATTCTATGGGGGCTGTGCTGTATTACATTCTATGGGGCTGTGCTGTATTATAGTCTATGGGGGCTGAGCTGTATTACATTCTATGGGGCTGTGCTGTATTACATTCTATGGGGGCTGTGCTGTATTACATTCTATGGGGACTGTGCTGCATTACATTCTATGGGGACTGTGCTGCATTACATTCTATGGGGGCTGTGCTGCATTACATTCTATGGGGGGCTGTGCTGCATTACATTCTATGGGGGCTGTGCTGCATTACATTCTATGGGGGCTGTGCAGCATTACATTCTATGGGGGCTGGGCTGCATTACATTCTATGGGGACTGTGCTGTATTATAGTCTATGGGGCTGTGCTGCATTACATTCTATGGGGACTGTGCTGTATTATAGTCTATGGGGGCTGTGCTGTATTACATTCTATGGGGCTGTGCTGTATTATAGTCTATGGGGGCTGAGCTGTAATGTTGGATACAGCTGTAATTATATGTTATATAGTTGTGTTACACTCCCCTCACTTCTTGTAGCCTACAAGTGTACAAAGATATTATACAGTCACCATGTGACAAGTGGGCCTGTGTGACTTCAAATGCCAGGGCTGAATTTTAGTCCCAGTCCGGCCCTGGTAAGGTATGAGGAGATCCAAGATAGGGTGAGGTCATTGACCCCAAAGGAAGAGAGGATCTGTAGTAGGAGGCAGTGGTCAACTGTGTCGAAGGCAGAGGGCAGGTCTAGAAGGAGGAGTATAGAGAATTGTCTGTTAGCTTTGGCTGTAAGTAAGCTCTTAAGTTTGGTCAGGGCAGTCTCAGTGGAATGGTGGGGACGGAAGCCAGATTGTAGGTTATCGAAGAGTTAGATGCAAAGTGAGAGGAAAGTTCAGCATAGACGTGCTGCTAAAGGAGTTTGGATGCAAACGGGAGCAAAGATATGGGGCGATAGCTGGACATAGCGCTTGGGTCAAGGGATGGCTTTTTGAGGATAGGTGTGATTGTCGCATGTTTGAAAGCAGTGGGGAAGATAGGTAGGAAGGTAGTGATAGGTTGAAGAGATGGGTTAGGGATGGGATTAGTGTGGTGGTGAGGTTGGGGAGGAGGTGGGATGGGGTCAAGTGCACAAGTGGTGAGGTGTGATTTGGAGAGAAGATGAGCAAGCTCCCCTTCAGTGATTTTGGAGAGGGAAGTTATGGGGTTTAGGCATTGGTCTGGTATACAAAGAGGTTGTGGTGGTTTGACGACAAAGATTTGCCTTGTTTGGTCGATCTTATTTTTGATGTGCGTGGCAAAGTCCTCGGCAACCATTAAAAAAATCGGAAGGGGTAGTGGTTGGCGGAGGGAATTATAAGTGTTGAACAACTGTTTGGGGTTGTGGGATAAGAAAGATACCAGGGTTGTGAAGTAGGCCTGTTTAGCAGAGGTGAGAGTTGATTTGAATGCGAGTGTTGCTTGTTTGAGTGCAGTGAAATCATCTTGCGAATTTGTTTTCCTCCAATGCCGTTCTGCAATTCTGGATGCTTGTCGAGGCTTTTTAGTGATGTTATTGTGCCAGGGTTGTCTATTGGTTCGTCGCAGTCTGCTATGCATGACAAGGGCAACCATGTCAATAGCTGATACAAGAGTGGCACTGTAGAAAGCAGTGGCAGTGTCTGTGTCGTGGAGTGAGGATATGGATGCTAGTGGTAGGATAGAGTCAGAGAGTGTGTGGATTTCTAGATGTGTGAGGTTCCTGCGTGGGTGCGCATGTTGCTGGACATGGGTAATAGGTGAGGAGGACAGGGATGAGAAAGTGAGTAGATGGTGGTCAAATAGAGGGAGAGAGGAGGTTGTGAAGTTAGATAGGGAGCAGAAACGGGTGAAGACCAGGTCTAATGTGTGTCCGTCTGTGTGGGTGGCTGAGGAGGACCACAGAGTAAGTCCAAAGGATGAAGTAAGGGACAGGAGTTTGGAGGCTGCTGACTGGTGGGTGTCAATGGGGATGTTGAAATCACCCATGATGATGGTGGAAATGTCAGCAGAAAGAAAGTGAAGAAGCCAGGTGGAGAATTGGTCAATAAAGGCAGTGGTCGGGCCCAGAGGTCGGTATATGACAGCCATTTGGAGGTTGTAGGGGGAGTAGATGCGAACTTCAAAAGAAGGGAGGATAAGGGAGGGTAGAGGTGGGATTGGGTTAAAGGTACAGTTGGAAGAAAGGAGAAGGCCCACTCCTCCACCATGTTTATTGCCAGGGTGAGGAGTGTGGGTGAAGTGGAGGCCACCGTAACACAGTGCAGCGGGGGAGGCAGTGTCAGAGGGTGTCAGCCATGTTTCAGTGATGCCCAGAAAGAAAAGATTACGAGAGGTAAAGAGGTCGTGAATCACATGGATTTTTATTGCAGATGGAGCGTGTACTCCATACTGATCCAGGGAGAGGGTGCAGGAGGGTGGGAATCATGGGCACGGATTTGAGGTGGGCAAGATTTCGGGTGTTTATAGTGGGTTGAGAGCAATAGGAGGGGGTAGTAATAGGAGGTATGGGCTGTGGGAGTCCAGGATGGGGAGATATGTCTCCAGCAGTGAGGAGAGAGAGAGAGCAGGTGGGAGAAGGAGAGTGGGCGGCTTGTTTTGTGTTTTATTAGGAGAGATCTGAAGTTGAGGAGGAGCTCAGCAGAGGAGGACAGGTGGGGAGGCAAGAGGGAAGGAGAGATTATTACTTGGTTAGAGGGTGCTGGGGTTTGGGGATAGCTAAGGAGGCTGAGGAGTAATGGAGTCAAAACTGTTAGAGCATATGTCAGCATGATGAGAGTAAGTGTGGTGGAAAGGGAAAGTTTAGTACATTTATTAACAGTGGTTAGTCTTACCTTCTGTTCACTTCTGGCTCATTTATGGCATATTTCTGCTATCATATTTGCGGTTATCCTTTTAGAGACATCCTTCTAGAGACACACCACGGTCCAGACAGACCTAGGTCTCTGAATTTATAACAGGCTAAGTGCTCATGAAATAGGCCAGGTGTGATCGGGAGTGAGGGGCAGCAGGAAGACTGGTCACAGACACAGTAGGGGATTAATTAGAAGTCAGAAGGGAAAATGCAAGGGGAAATAGATCCAAATGGAAAGATAAAGCCAACTGTGTATTGGCATCAAGGAATTAAAATGAGAAAACATGCAGGGGAAGGAAGAAAAAAAAAACAGTAATAGCAGCCAGCGGACATACCAGGAATAGCAGGGCGAGGAAGATCAGCAAAGTTGGGTGATGGTGATGGGATTTGGGGTGCAGCGAACGGACATACCAGGAATAGCAGGGTGAGGAAGATCAGGAAAGTCGGGTGATGGTGATGGGATTTGGGGTGCAGCCAGCGGACATACCAGGAATAGCAGGGTGAGGAAGATCAGGAAAGTAGGGTGATGGGATTTGAGGTGCAGCCAGCGGACATACCAGGAATAGCAGGGTGAGGAAGATCAGGAAAGTTGGGTGATGGTATTTGGGGTGCAGCCAGCGGACATACCAGGAATAGCAGGATGAGGAAGATCAGGAAATTTAGGTGATGGTGATGGGATTTGGGGAGCAACCAGCGGACATACCAGGAATAGCAGAGTGAGGAAGATCAGGAAAGTTGGGTGACGGTGATGGTAATGTGTTCTTGTAAGGTACACAGGGCGGTAGTAATGGGTGAGGGGCTGCTGTGTTCCCACTGGCACCCTACAAATAAACAGTTTCCCGATTCTCCAGTGCTATGCATGTGGTGGTGTAATGCTCACGTTTTGGTCACAGGCCTCTGCTGTCTCCAGTTCCTCAACTTCAGGAATGGCCGCGCACACATTAGGGAGATATAATTTGTTTTATAATAAAGAAGTGTACTTAGCTGTCCATTTTCATCATAATGAGACACTAGTATTGGGCACAATCTTTTCAGTTTTCAAAGTCCAGAACACAGCAGGTTCTGATGTCTGCTTGCCCTGAGCTATCCCTTTCCTTCTGGCATCTCTGACCCCTGGGATACCCTGCCTGGCAGCTTTCATGAGTCCTGTCCCAAGCCCCTTATGCGATTACTGGTCCGACTTCCTTTCCTAGGAAGGTATTGAGGCATGCTTCTTTGTGCCTCAGTGGGACCGTAGGCCCGGACATTCCAGGAATGTCCGCTCCGAGTATATGACTGACGTTCATAATGGAGAGGTGCAGGAGCTGCATAGTCTGATGCATAAATCCATGTGCAAAATGGCTCACATAGACTAGAACATAGGTTTACATTGCCTCCTTTTGAACATACCTAAATAGATATTTTCTTCCTGGGCTTTCATGACATATCCAAAGGACAGTTATGGTTCTGACATTTGGCACGCCAGTCTGAAACTGAACTGATGTGCCAAACATTTCAAGAAGATCTCATCTCTTTGTAGCAGACGTAGATTTGTGCGATAGTTTTCCATCATTTCTGGGGTAAATGATAGTAAACCAATTCCACAAATAACATAAAAACATTGAAGAGTAATTTACAACATAAGATGGATATTGTAACCAGCAGATTTATTGTGGCCACATCTAGTGCTAAGCTCCCTACCAAAGCTATGGAGGCTCCGACTCCCCCACTGTGGATGACCAGGACCTACTTTAACCAGGTGCTTACTTAAGCACATTTTTGCTACACACTGAGGAATACATTAATCTGAGAGCTGCGATATTAACTTCGCAGGGGGGAATATGAAATCAGTTATGCTGTGCCGCGCAGCCCGGTGGGTAGCATGTTGGACAAACAGCTGTGAAAGAACACGAATTCTGAAATGGCCATAAAACTTATTACTCCAATGGCAAATCGTAATTCCATTTCTAATAGCAGTATTTTAAATATTTGCAAGTAATCCCAGATAGGAACAGCAGAACCAGTCAAATTAATGCGATGCTTCACGAAAACAGTTGCCACGATGGAAACAAAAATAGTGGATGTCAAACCTACCGGCACTTTGCACCCCCGACTGACATTATTTTCCCTATTCCTTATCATTTATTGAGAATCATTAAGATACTCTTATGATAAGATCCTGTATTTCTTAAAGAATATGGTCACCTTAAAGGATAATTTTAATATTAAGAAATCGTTTTTCCAATTACATTTCAATGATAATGTTGATGAACCACTGGCTCCCCATTACCCAGAGACTCCAGTACAAAACTCTAACCATGACATACAAAGCCATCCACAACCTGTCTCCTCCATACATCTGTGACCTCGTCTCCCAGTACTTTCCTGCACGCAGTCTCCGATCCTCAAAAGATCTCCTTCTCTACTCCCCTCTAATCTCCTCTTCCCACAATCGCATACAAGATTTCTCTCGCGCATCACCCCTCCTCTGGAACTCTCTACGCCAACATATCAGACTCTCGCCTACCATCGAAACCTTCAAAAAGAACCTGAAGACCTTCCTCTTCCGGCAAGCCTACAACTTGCAGTAACCACCTATCGACCAAACCACTGCACGAACAGCTCTATCCTCACCTACTGTATCCTCACCCATCCCTTGTAGATTGTGAGCCCTCGCGGGCAGGGTCCTCTCTCCTCCTGTACCAGTTGCGGCTTGTATTGTTCAAGATTATTGTACCTGTTTTTATTATGTATACCCCTCCTCACATGTAAAGCGCCATGGAATAAATGGCGCTATAATAATAAATAATAATAATAATAACCATTGGTTTCTACAGGTTCTATTCGTCACTGTACATAGCAGGCTGCAGAAAAAGCTAGGCTAATTCATGTGACTGTTAAGAGTCTTTACTTTATCATCTGTATATTGACAGCAGGTCAGGGTCCAACCATGGATATCTCATCCAGAGTGGACAGTCTCAAGGTTGAAGCTGTTAACACAGGTTAAGAATTTTGCAGATATGCCTATACTTGCTGCGAATGAGTGAGAAACTACAGTCACTTTGGAGTCATGTCATGTGACATAGACCTTAAAATGGGTTATTCTAAAAATCACAAGTTATCCCCTCTCCACCTTCAATGGAGAGTTGTGCTCACTCAACCTCCGCTCAATTCGTTGTATATGGGACTGTCGGAAAAAGCCAAGAGCAGAGCTGAATGGAGAAGAGGCCAAGCATGCGCAAATTTGTTCCATCCAAGAGCAGATGTGCCCATGCTCGGCCTCTTCTCCATACAAGACCGGCACATTGTTGGGGCTGTGGAGACCCGTTATCCTATGGAGAGGGGATAACTTGTGACTTTAGAAAGCCCATTTATCTGTGCTGTGAAACTCTGATTTTTTTTAAATTCTAAATCATGTGGCAAGGCTTATTACAGTAAAAGGTCAATATCGACTTTTAGGATTGGTACTCTCAGTATGAGATAATTTGCATACTTAATTCTCAAAAGTCACTCTCCACAAGGAGAGATGTTACCACTTAAAACCCAAATCAGAGGGCTCTCATCCAGCCATTTCAGACCTCCTGCTTTGCACTGATGAAAGGTAAACACCCCAAAACACGTGTTAGCTTTGGGTTTTATCCTAGTCATTTGGCAAGTCTCATTAAATAGTCATTACTGACTTACAGGATTTCTTCATCGAATAGGTGGCACTAGAGTTCAAGTCTTCTTTGTCCCTGAAGAGAAAATTTGCATACTGAATTTTAACGCTCTCACTGAAACCTCCCCAATTTTTATCCTAAACTTAGATCATAGTAGAGTCGTTTGGGGATGTGTGTGGTTCAGGAGAACCAAGGGTGATCTGCATGTTGTAGATGGAAATTAAAAGCCGGTCATTTCTTGATTGTGCTCTACCGGCCTTAGATAGGATTTTCTTCTACTCAACTTCACAGAAAGTGCAGAGCAATCTCTATCACCACATCCATTGCCGAATCAAGCCACGGCTATGTCCTAGCCTGGGTGAAGTGAACCGTCGAGACCTTTCAGCAGGAACCCTTCTTAGAACAGTGGCCTTAATGTGGTTGTACCAAGGTAACAAATGATTGTCTATCCACTTATGAACTTGCTAATTGCTTGGATACCATCTGATGACAAAAACAGAGGTCAAAAATTCCATATTTGGATGGAGAGGAGGTCAATTATGCCCCGCTTTATCAAAAGTCTATGGAACTGCTTGAGACAGCTAAGCACTGCCAGTTCCATAAATTTCAAAACAGCGACTGTCCATTCTAATGGGGGGTCTTCTTCTCCTACTTAATGGGAATTCCAGTGCCTCGACCTCAGCAATTAACAAAATAGAAGTGAAGTTACAGGATACAGACTAACTCCCTTTAACCCTTGCCATAAATATGCCCTCAAGACAGATCCTCTTGTGTACTTTTGCCCAATCGCACGGCTCAAGTCAACTTTCTTCAAATATGACAGTATCTCTTACAACTAGAACAACAACGAGACCCAACCCCATAACCTATGTCATAGAAACTGTCCTCCGGAATGGCCATAACGATCAACAAATCCCAAGAAATGGTGTTTTTGTTTCAATGTATTTCTTCAGATTACCGACTCTTATTTCTGAGTGCGTCCATCACAAAGTAAATATAATGATTTAGAGGAGACAGGAATATTTATTTCTTCCAACTAATCTGTGAAAACCCAGGCAGACGAAAGGGTCCAAGAAGCAGCTTTGGTTAATGAAGACATTCTCCTTGCTTTTCAAAGCAACTCTACAGATGACATTAAAAGCGTTTCGAGCCGTACTATCTTTTTGAAGTCCGTAAACATTAAAGTAGAACAATGAAATTAGTGCCTTTGATCTCCGCGCAGTCGAAAGTCTTTGCAGTTTGTTTTAATCTCGATACATTAAATTACCTGCAAACTGCAGTACGCTTGTCTTCATTTTTTCAATTTTTTTTATAATGTATTAAAATACGGATTTCATTAACGGAGATGGATGGCAGCGGAGGCATCGGCAGCTCCGAGGATCTCAGCTGCTCTGTCTTGTAACAATATGACTGGGAAGGAGCGAGGATCAAAGACCTTAATGGACAGAGATTTGCAATGCATGCATTATTAATAGAACAGACAAACATATACGTTTAACTGGCTGATAATATCATCCAACCCTCAAAGGGAAGACGTTTGTTTTTTTTTATTTCTATTTAACAAGCAAAAGTTTTATTCTGTCTGGTTTTGGTGTATTTTTACTTTACTGTGGGCAGCTATGATGAGACAGGTGCAAAAACTTACAAAAAAAATGTTCGAGTCACTGTGGCTGCATGTCTCGCGGCTGTTCGACAGCTGCAACACATGCAGGGATTGCCTAAGAAACAGGTAATCTCTGCAGATGTGTGGCTGTCGAAGAGCCGCGAGACATGCAACCACCGAAACTGGAGCGAGCACGTCGAAGACACTCGGTTAGCACGTGCTAGGGCTTGGTTTGAACAGTCATTTTGTGATGATAGATTCCCTTTAAGAAATCTGACTACACCAATTACCACCAAAGATTTATACTTGATCTTCATGGTAGCGTCAATGCATGTATTTTCTTTTTTGGGGTTTATCTCTTTACTGAAACTCATGGACTCCATAGGATAGCAGCAGGTGTAGCAGCCAGGACTCCTTTTGTTCTACCCCATATTTGCACTACGCTTGATCAGCAGAACCTTGTAAGGTGTGTTGTTGTCCAATTGTGCTTTCTCGAGATCTAGGACACAACGCTACATGATCACGAAGGAAACGCTGACTGATGATGTAATCAAGATTTTCTCTGTGATGTCAAAGGGGAGTAAACCTTGACGCACACAACATGAAAGTCAATGGGAAAACTTATATAACTAATTTTTAACACTCCGATGTGTCCTAAATACACAATAAAAATAAAGTGACTTTACAAATTCTTCTAATTAAAAATAACCTACAATTTTGTTTCAATGAAGAGCCAAGAAACTTGATATAATCTGGTCCTGCCATCAAACATTCCTTCCTTTCACCTGCCTCCTTTTCTACTGTTTGTAGGTTAGAGAGTGTGGAAACATGATCGGACTTCACTGTACTTGCCAACTTCCCAGAATTTTCCTGAAAAAGGGGAGACTTCCTTGACTATGAGAAGAGTCAGCAAATTTGGTTGAAGCAGAAGCCTCCTTAGAGCAAACCTCAATCAATTGGAAAGATGCTCAAAATCCTAAACATAAGAACAGCAAGCTGATTTTACAGAGGAATGCAAATGTTCATTCTTTTGAGCGTTTCATTAGTGGTCCTCTCCAAAACCACCAGAAAGACAACATGATGTGCACATACGCTAAAACTTCCAGAAGGTTTCCCAAGTATACTGTAAGACTGAGATGCTTTAGTAAGAGACTGGGCACTGGCAACCGGATGCAAATTTAGGAGACTGCACATGGACAGTGCAAGGGAATAGTCGGAAATCAGTTTGGCGTGGTGCTTAGTCTCCAGCAAGACCTCTTTAAAGAATGGCAAAAATGGACTACACACAGAGATGTATGAAGATACAGAGGACAGCAGAAAAGGGGTGGATACAAAAGGGTAGTCAATTTTTACCCAGGACTATTGCATATAATACTGTTAGGTACTAAACTTACTTTAACGAAAACGAACCGACAATGGCACTAGGAAAAGTCATTATAGTCAAAGAAGTTGTCCACTATTTCGATAACTTCTTCTCATACCCCTCACTTGGCCCAGATAAAATAATAAAGCTTATACTTGCCTCCCATGCTGGTGCCATTCCCGAGGTCTCGGCACTCTGTCTCCTGTGATTGTTGTGACATGTGACCCCGGAGCCCAATCAGTGCTGATGTCACTGTCCATGCCTCCCGTCGAATTGAACATGAAGAGTAAATCAGAGGTCAGTTGCAGCCCAAACTTCCTCTTCATGTTCGATTTGTCCGAAGGAGGGGACAGTGACGCCGGCACTGATTGGGCGCTAGGGTAACGTGTCACAACACCGCACGACAGCGCCGGGCACTGCGAGTGCCGACACTGCAGTAAAGGCGCCAGCACAGGATATGTTTTTTTTATATTATCATGGCCAAACAGATTAAGAAGGGGTTGTCCAAGTAGTGGACAAATCCTTTAATGGCGATCCTTACAGACACCCAGAAAGCAGGCAAGTGGAGCAGGTAGAAAACTAGCGCCACTAACACTTTGTTCTTCGTGTTCAACTTGGTCATCAATCAGTCCTACCAATATGGCATCAATCTTAAGACTCTCCATTAAGCCTGGTTCAATCAATTTGTAATGATATCTGCTTAAGAAGGGGACATGAACCACTTGTCCAACTGATAGCCGGTTACCATCTCATGCCAATAATTATCTTTACTGCTTCTTGATAAGTTTATGGACATTTACAACTTTTCCATTGTAACCTTTGAACTTTTTGCCCTTATTTATGGACTGAGGTCAGGCGTACCCATTTATTAACGCCCTTGGAGCCACCAGTGAGAAACCCTCGCGGTGCACCTCACTCATCATTAACTTATTATTAAATCATGAAACTTTGTGTTTTGTATCCTTCCCTTTTCATAAAACCATTTAAAAAGAGGTCAATAGGTTTAAAAAGGGGAAAACGTAACCACAAAAGTGTCAAGCCAATGTTTTATTGCCGCGCTCTCGATTTGATTGTGTATTTGACATTGCGTTTTAGAATTCATACTTACTAAAAGGAAACCGACCAAGAACACTTTGCCAGGTTGTGACTAGCTGCTTATTGATTCTGATGTGCTCTGATCCACATCATCTCATATACAATAAGCCATTTACAGTGTTTCTTTGTGCAATGAGCTATGGCCTGAAAGGCTTAGACTTCAGCTCTATCGTAGAAACTGTAATGAAATGGTACATCAGTAGACAATAATATAATGATGAGATAACGCTAGGACACAAGTGTCAATACTGCAAAATTACACGGATGTGGTGGAAAAATTAGCTCTTCCATGCAAAGAATTTGCAATAGACTAAATTACCTGAAAAATGTATGACATGTATGTAGTATATATTTTATGAAAACACATACCGTAAATTATAAAATGGGCAAAAGTTTTGGGCAGGTGTAGAAAATATCCTGTAAAATAAGAATGTTAACATAAAAGTGTTTGCAAAATGGAAGCTGGTACGTTTAGGCAGGCTGTGCTGCCGTAATGAAGAGTCTTGGAATTCCAAATTTTTTTTTTATTGATACCAATGCATTTGTACGCCGCACCAGCACCTTTCTCAAGTTGTAGAAACCAACGTATAAAAGTGTTAAGTTTATTTTTAGCAATTAACCAAATAGAAAGTGAATTAATTAATAAGAAGGCTAAATCAGATCAATATTTAGTATGATTGCTCTTTGCCTTCATCACTCTTTCTTCTTGTACACAGTTTTTAAAGGTACTAGTCAAAGAGGTTGTTACAAACATCTTGGAGAACCGACCACAGATCTTCTGTGGATGTAGGTGACAGGAATGTGAAAATCCTTCTGTCTCTTTATGCAATCCCAAACAGACTCAATGATGTTGAGATCAAACTCTCTGGAGGCAATATCATCACTTTGAAGACTCCTTGTTCTTCTTTCATGTCACAGGTCATACGTTAAGGCCAAGGCGAGAATGAGCACAGAAACAAGGCAGTTACACAACATCAGCAAGGTCTCATCCAGGCAAAGATTTCAGCAATCTGAGGTTTCAAAATGTGTCATTTAAGCTTTTTTTCCTTTTTTTTTTGTAAAAGGACCATGAAATGAGCAATGTTGCGAATCGTAGACACAGTGGTCGGTAAAGAAAACTTATTGCAGCAGATGAAACACATCACATTAAGGTATCTGATTGGCTCTTTCATACGTTCGTGATCATCGGTTCAATCTCGGATCACAGCGCACGATCTGGCCGCACGTCTTCTGACCCGAGCTTGACAGATCCATATATTTTTCTGGGGATACGCTTGGTCAGTCTGTGCATTGCAACCCGGACGGATGATCACTGATGTCTAAAAGAATCTTTACTTCCCTTCAAATTTGGAAGATGCCCAGCAGTGCCATCACTCAGGACTGGCAGCAACCAGTAGGACCCAGCTACACCTATCTACTGTTTGGAAAATTCTAGAGAAAAGTGGTCTTCATGGAATTGAGGCCAAAAAATCGCACCTTCAACATGGGAACAAGGCCAAGTGACTCAACTAGGCATGAAAACATAGTGACTGGGTGCAAAAAAAAGGCAACAGGTGTGCTGGACTTATTCTGTCTGCAGCAGAACAACACCACCAAACATCCAATCAATGTCATTAAGAACGAATTTCAGTGTAAAGAAGAATAAGGACTACTAGAAGTGATGATATGGTCTCCACCGAGACCTGATCTCATCATCATCCAGTCTGTCTGGGATCACATGAAGAGACAGAAGGATTGGCACAAGCGATATCCACAGAAGATATGTGGTCAGTTCTACAAGACGTTCGTAAGGGTATCTAAAAGAATTGATGAAGGCAAAAGGCGGTCACCAAATATTAATGAGATTTAGATTTTTATATTGCTCATTTACTTGGCATGTCGTGAATTGATAAAACTGAACTATTAACACTTCTATCTTTGAAAGCGTTGTCTTACTAAGCAGCATTTTTTCTGTATCTGACTAAAACTTTTCCACAGTACTGGACAATACTTTGGATATTTAGCCAAACGAGTCTTCCCCAAAAAGGAAAAGACAGTCACCCTACTGTATTAAGACTTCTCAAACCTGCATAGTTATATTTCTTTTTTAGCAGTGAATGTCTGAAGAGGAATTTTTCCCAATCAAGTTTAAGTGGGTTATACCAAGTTTTGAAGTTATCGCATATCAAAAGAACACGTGTTAACTTACTGATCAGTGGGTACCGACCATTGGGACATTCATAGTCTTTAGAATGTTGCTCTGCAGAGCAGTGGCCGGACATGCGTACCACCACTCCATTTATTCTCTATGGGTTTGCCATATAAAGCCGAGTTCAAAGCTTGGCTATCTCTGGCAATCCCATAGAGAACGATCTCCTACAGAGCCCCATTTTCAGGCTTCGTGGGGGTCCAAGGCCCTCAGAGATCTGGGAGCTCTAATTTCAAAACTTGGAACAAACCTCGAAAAGACAAAGGAGAAAACCGCTGCTATTAATCGTCCCGAGCCATGAGCTACATTGTAGGTCTGTTCTTCTATTCAAGGAGTTAACAAGGCTACAGGCATAGCAAAATATATTTTAATGCCTCCTATTAAAAACATCTGTCAGGTTTCACAGCCAAAACGAAGCACCGAGGGCTTAGCGGCGTCAACCGGGAAACCGAAAAACCGGGCTTGACAGGTTGCTGTTTGTTTGTAGAGAGATACCATTAAAACTGATTGCCTCATAACAGAGAACTAATAAGGAGGGCTGAAGCTGGTAAAGGGCTACCGTGAAACCTTAATACAACTGACAGTAAGTATAATATACGCCAGTTTGTATTAAGATGTTATTGCCCTGTTTCAGTCCTAATCGCCAATTATGACTCTATTAGTCCTGCTTGGCAGTTCATCTGCTCCAGCATCAGCTGAGGGGGAATCGGAGACAGACCTCTGCTCCTTATGTTTCCGCTCGGCTGAACGCTCAGTGCCGGGCTTGTCATGTCTCCAGACACTAAGGAGGGGAGGCAGCGTCTTTCTCCGAGCTAGCTATACCTGACCTTACAACAATTTACTAAAAAGGAAATACCTGGCTAATGGCAAAAAAAAAAAAAGTGCGCTCTTCTGTTACGCTCGCAACGGGCGCTGCAAATTAGACGCAACAGGATAAATCTAAAGCTAGCTCGCTAGACACTTCATTAAATCACTACTCCCTTGCCTTGTAGAGCACTAATAGAATCACAGCCCTCGTTAGCTGCTGAATAAAAGATCAATCACATCTCTGAGAGCTGCGGCGAGCGGCTTCCAGGAGGAAGACAGAGAGGAAAAATACATATTTAGGATCATAAGTAAGATTCTGAATGGCCTCTCTGCAAGTTGTTTAAATTACCCTTTTCCACAACTGACTCGGGCGAATACTCAGAGGAACTTGTTAAGTCGGCTCTCAGAAGCTGCATTTTAATATACGACTACTAGTTCCTGGTCAAAAGTTCATAATGTGCATATGTAAAAAGGCACTAAATTGCCTGTGGGCTAAATCCAGAGGAGTTTAATTGCAGCAAAATGCTGAAAATGGTCTGCAGAGGGTCTTTGGGCTGGAAGATGGCAAGCGCTGGCTGATTGAGCTAAAGAACATAAAATCCTCGCAACAGTATTTCTTTAAAAAGCGAGCCGGCTTTACTGCCACACAGCTGTCATATGCCACATGTATGCAAAGGAGGGATGGAAATACGAGGGTCCTGTGCATTCTATTCCTTTCTCATAAATAAACCTGCAAGAAATGGTTGGCACGGCCTATAAATTTACAGCGAGAGGGGAAAAGACATACAGCCGTCATAAATTTTACGTTTTTTGGGGGGCTCAGGCAAAACAGCGCACAGGTTGTGTAAAGAGGACAGTTATGGGGAGAAGAAAGGTACATATGTGTGTACATTATACAAAGGGACAACCACCGTAATTCATCCGGAGGCAGAGATGAGAGTCAGGGCTCGGTCAGACGAGAGTATAATCGGTCCACGAGTTGCACAACGAGACATTATAGTCAGTCGATGGACGATTCTCAATGCCGACCGATGGTCCAGGTAGAAAAAATTGTGGCATGCATTATTTTGGTCTGTTTTACAGATCAGAAAAATGCAAAAAATGTAAAGCTGACTCCGGCATCCAATGTGGCTGAGTCACATCCGCAATTTGTGGTGGCGGTCCAACCAAATTTCAATATGGCCATTTGAATCCGGCCTCAAATCTAGTGACTACTGATAAGTCCGACAGAGGACTGGCCAGTAGTGATGAAGCATGAGTGCTCGTTACTTGAGGATGCTCGGGTATGCACAGAGTATCGCAGGTACTCAAGTGAGATATTCAGGTCCCTGCCCAGCATGTTTTGCGGCCCTTAGACGGCCACAAAACATGCGGTGATTGCCTGACATACACATGCGAAACATGCGGCCGCGGGGACTCGAATATGTCACTCGACCACCCGCGATACTCAGTGCATACCCGAGCACCATAGGCATACTCAAGTAATGAGCACTTGCGCTCATCATCACTACTGGCCATCCTAAAGATGGTCCCAAAAAGAACTAAACACTGGTGTGTGATGTCTACTTGGATCAGTAACATGCCTTCTTTTTTGGTCCGGATTTGTGGAAAAGTCTTTGCGTATTATTGTATGAGAAAAGGAGGAGATTTTTTTTTTTTAATTTTGGAAATTCACCCAGTTTGTGGAATTGAAATCCATGTCAACTGAAGCTATGGCATTTCTGGTCTAAAAAAAAAAAATAATCAAGTTGGTTCCCTGTAGATTTCAACCAGCAAAATTCAAAGACAAAAAAATCAGCCATGCCAGGAAACCTCAAATACAGTCCTGGACTCTGGCACAAAGGGTAGGAATACACTCACGAATGTAGGACTATTTCACGCATCGATATCTAAGGTCTCCTATTGTATTATTAAAAAAGCCTTCAGCTTGATCTCGAGTCATGGCGACTTGACAGATGAATGCTCTGTAAGAAGATGGATCTTGTGTAAGCCTAGATGGGTCCACCAGAGTCTTCTCCACCATTATCTTGAAAGTATCAAGCCATCAGGTTGCTGACTTTCCGCTTCGCCTTCTTCCTTCTATTCTTCCGACCATGACGTCCTTCTCCAGTGATTGCTCTCTACGTATGATGTGTCGTAGCTTGGTGATCCTTGCTTCAAGTGACATGTCTGGTTGATTTGTTGGATGGACGAACATAAGGAAAGACCTACACAAGCCTCATTCAGATGTCTATTTATTTATTTTTTTTGCTTGTATGAAAAAATGGACTGGCCACTGGATCCAATTTTTCATCCATTTTTGGTCAGTCGATATATTTTTACCATCAGTGTGATATCCGTGTTTTCTTGTAGGCAATATACAATATAGGCATGAGTCCATATCTTATAATGATGCCCTTTGACCATAAAATCTTCATATTTTGTTAAAATCTATAAAAAAAAAATCTACACAGGAGTCATTTAAGGTACTGCAGCCTCTTACCGCACACACCGAGGAGGAGCGCAATTAAAGAAATGTGAACCGTGCATTTAGTCTGGAAGCCTAGAAGATTCAAAGAAAAAAACTGCATAATAAGCACACGAGTGGCAGATAGATGTATAAATCTGTAAAGGTATATTGCCAGCTGCCTGGTATGTGGGTCATGCGGACGCAAAGCTGGTAACGATGAGCAAAAAATAACAGGATGAAGTGAACTCTCTGTACGGCGGGTGGAGGAGGCAAGAAGAGTTTTAAAGTAACTGCACAAAATGTAATAGCCTGTATTCAAAGCTAACGAACTATAAGAAAAAAATGCCCCCATTTCTGATTTAGGCTTTAAAGGGATAGTACTGAGCTTAAACATTAATGGATTCCATCTTTGTTCACACAGACCCACTGGCACGGGCTGGTGCTGCACAAACACAACCAGATATACATTCTGACCGCCTGAGATTCGAGAGTTGGACCACAAAGTGATCTATTGTTAAAGGGAATCTGTCAGCAGGTTTTTGCTATTAAATCAGAAAGTACAATTATGTAGGCATCGAGACAATGATTCCAGCAATATGTCATTTAACAGGATGTGTGTTGTTTCAATACAATCAGTGTTTTATCAGCAGGAGATTTTCACCACAGGACTAGATGTCTCATGCCTCCTAGTCCAAAAATGTTCCAGGCACTGATTAGCAGCACCAATCAGTAGTGTGGGTGGGATAATATAGAGGGTTTGACATTTTTAGCTCTGCAGCAGAGAAAATGATTTTATCACAACTGCTGCACCCAGTAAACTAAGAGATACATTGGTGGAATCAGGGTCTCTTCCCCTACATCATTCATCTGCCAGATTCCAGAGCAAAAACCTGCTTACAAATTCCCTTTAAGATATATCATTAATACGTAAAGGGTATCCAGATATTGGATATCTATGGAACATTCACAAGACCAGCAGCTATGTGAAGAATAAGGTTTCGTCTCCAGACCTTCAACTTGAGAGTGTCCAGAAGTTAGGCAGCAAATGAATAGAGAAATAGCCCTGAATTTGAGAAGATCTCTTTATTCATCCCTACAGGAGAAACGGAAGGGGCAGTGTATAGTTGTTTCTGTGTCTCCTATAGAAGTAGAAAGGAGAGAGTCATACACAAAAACCACTAGAGCTTCAAGAACATTGTGACTAGCTCACCAGGAGGATCATAGGTCAGGATAGCCATATTTTCCATAGACATGACTGGCCCAATTGTTACAATGCCTGTCTGACCCTGGCTTAAGTATGGGTCCAGAGTTGTGAGTCGTGTCTACCAGACAATGACGGGGAACGATGGTGGGCTAAACAAGTGATACTCAACTCTAGTCCTCAAGGCCTCCTTACAGATCACGTTTTCAAGATTTCTTCGGTATGAAAAATTATTAGCAAAAGTATCAGAAATTGCCGCAGGATCTCTCTATAGCAGATCCACAATTCATGACCTGTTCGGAGGGGCCTTAAACACTGGAGTTGAGAAACACTTGCCTAAATCTTTTCGGCAAAAAGGAATCAATGAGGACAATGAAGAATATGGTGGTCACCAGATGAAGGCATGAACCCATGCTTTCCCTGCAACCTAGATCCAAGCCTAACTAGATAAAAGGTGCTGATTCCCAGGTGCTGCCACAGAGTGAAGACATACTTCTCAAGATCTTTATTCATACAATGCATTTCGAAGTCGGGTTGACTCCTTCATCAGGTTTCCCGGAAGAAGAAGTCAATCTGACTTCAAAACGCAATGTATGAATACAGATATAGAGAACATACACCTTTCTCTTCACTCTCTTTATCCTGTTTACTTTGAATACATTTCTTCCTACCAGCGTGTGGGTCACTGTTCGGAGCAGGAGCCCTTCATTCCTACAAGTGTCAGGTCACAATCCAGGTATCTGAACAAACCCCATACCTTGGTCTTATGTTGGGGGCACACACACTTAAAGCTCCTTTTCTCTTTTCCTTTACAATAGATCCTAGATCCGGCATCGTTGCCCCAAATTTCAGCTGCTGATCTACTGTTCTGCTTTCCTTGGTGTCCCTTACTCCACGTGAAGTCGGTAGGACCTTCTCTATGGTTAAGTTAATACGATAGGGTGCAGGAAACTTTAGGCTTTCATGAAAGCTATGCAGTCCTCAGTGGGGAACATTGTAGGTAATAAATAGACATTCGTACGGCCCTTCTGTACATCTGATGATCAAAAGCCATTCCTGGACCATTCCAAACCATATAGATAAGATTTGGTCATAGGTGGTTATATAGGACTACAAAATCATATAAAACTCCAACATTACTGTGTATAATGAGACAGCTTTGTGCTATATGATGGCTTTTGGATTAATATGAGATTTCAGTGTGCCATCACATCTACTGTAGCTTTAGAAGGCACAATGGACCTATGGATGATCCAAGAATCGAGGCGCCTTTGGTGTCCTCCTTGTTTTGTGATGCTACTTTGTATTCCATATCATTAAACCTTAAGACTCAGAAGAGAGCGACGAAGAACCCCTCCGCAAAATGTAACAAACAGATCTCAGAACCCATACGGCCAACTAACAGATCGCATTTCCCCGCCACTTAAGAAGGTGTGTAAGAGTCAGAAGTATATTTTTTTTCCAAGTTCCACCACACAATCCGGCTCCTAGTAAAAGCTCACTTCACGCCACAAACACTGTGAGTTTTTTTTTTTGCACACTGCACAATGTGGTAGGTTTATCCAGAACCAACACGAACCTGGCAAGCAACCTGTTCATTTCCATGCAGAGTAGGAGGAGGGGAGGAAGCCCTCGGCAGCAGACCTGTCATTTCCAGAGGCACAAAACTATGTAACATACGGTTCACATTTTGGATTGGAAATGGATCAGAGGTTGGAAAATTCTCCATTTGTCTCCAGAACAGTAAACGCACAATGTGCCCCAATGAGAAGTGGCCAAGATTCTCTACGGACGGGAAGCCAGTATTTTAGCCGGCCAGGTATCAGTGGGATCTGTTTACATGGGGATGTTTTTTTCTTTTGGGGATTACCAATCAAAGCAATGGACTGAAGTAGTCAGGGATATCAGAAAACTAGGAGAGTCATTATTTATTCCATATTCCATCCACTGATTGCTGCTTGAATACTTTTTCTTCATCGTTCTCCAAACCATCCCGTAAAAACCTTCTTCTTCTCTGGTTTATTGCTCGAGTTTAGGACTTAGAAGGGTGGGAGCGCCTGTTAAAATAATCTCCCTAAAATGTGAACCTTTATTTACTGAAATGGCCAGATTTTTAGCTTTTTTTTTTTTTTTTGAAGTGAGAATTCTAGGACACCACCATGCAGTCTTCAACATTCGATATACTATATTTTCCTTGGATCGAACAAACAGGTTTTAGCAACTGCACTCCGAAAAGACAGAACTCTTCGGCTCAGGTTTCTTGGACAATCTGTCTGTTTACCCTTCCTTTTTTTTGTGAAGTCAGAAGAGATTTCTCCCAAGTATTTCAAATAAATAAGATATCCAGCTGAACAAACATGATTTATTCTGTTAGGTGACTCTGGCGTCTTTTGGAAAAAAAATCAATCTTTTTCTAATGTAAATGATTAAGGAGGAAATGAACTGGAGAACCGATTGGTTCAACGGATTCTAGGCAGGCGGTAAAATGGATAGATGAACATAACGGTATATAAGAGACTAATTTGACTTCACTACCTCCCTGCTTTAGTCCAAAGGGAACCATTCATTTTTAATCTAAGGGGTTCTCCAAATTTTTTATTTATAAATATTGCCCATGACTAGTATTTAAAGGGAACTTGTCACCACGTTTTTGGAAGATGGGATAAAAATAGCGTTAAATAGGGGCAGAGGTGGGCATTACATTAGTGTGTTTGTTATGCGTTTATTACCCACCTAAGTTGCCGAAATACCTTTGCAAAGTCTCCGTTTTCGCCTGTCAATCAGGCTGGTCTGGTCAAAAGGGCGTTGTCTTCCCCCAGATTTTGCGTAGTTTTCCGTTGGTGGCGTAGTGGTGTGCGCATGCCCAAGGTCCCGAATCCTCTGCCAGGGGATTTAAAAGAGCGCGCTGTTCGTTTTCATTGGTGATCGGTGGGCGCGGCCATCTTCCTTTGGCCGCGCGTGCGCAGAAGCGGCGCTCTGCTGGCCGCGGCTTCAGGAAAATGGCCGCCGCGATATCCATCTGCGCACGCGCGGCATCCCGCGGCCATTTTCCTGAAGCCGCGGCCAGCAGAGCGCCGCTTCTGCGCACGCGCGGCCAAAGGAAGATGGCCGCGCCCACCGATCACCAATGAAAACGAACAGCGCGCTCTTTTAAATCCCCTGGCAGAGGATTCAGGACTTTGGGCATGCGCACACCACTACGCCACCAACGGAAAACTACGCAAAATCTGGGGGAAGACAACACGCCCTTTTGACCAGACCAGCCTGATTGACAGGCGAAAACGGAGACTTTGCAAAGGTATTTCGGCAACTTAGGTGGGTAATAAACGCATAACAAACACACTAATGTAACGCCCACCTCTGCCCCTATTTAACGCTATTTTTATCCCATCTTCCAAAAACGTGGTGACAGGTTCCCTTTAATATTTCACCTCAGTTGCACTAACTATGGGACAGCTTGTTTGATATCCATATGTTAGTAAAGTCAATTAAATTGTTTTAATACAAATTGTAATGTCAAAGGCTAACTTATCTGATACTGTAAAATCTATGAACACCATTGGAATGGAATAAAAATACTTTTACATATATTAGTGGTTACCTTTAGTTAATAAAATTAAGATTCAGTCTGTAAACTTCAATCCTTTATTCATTTTCAGACTCCCGATATGTGGTTTGCAGCGTAATTCAAATTTAATATTTTTCTCCTGTGGGAGTGTCTCTCCCTGTAATATAGGCTGGATGTAAAGTCAGCTTCTATCCTGCACTTATTTCCTCTTCATGTGCTTTTCTCCTTTTCTACAGAATGGTGCTATCTTACCTTCTTCCCTCTCCAAGATGTGGAGGTGTGTGTAACCATTCCCCTCCTTAGTTATGTGTAATAATGAGAAATTACATAGCAAAAACATACTGAATCCATGAAGAAAGAGAGGTGCAAAACTCCATGTAAAGTCATGAAACCAGATGAAATATATCAGTAATTAGAAATATTTTTTGAAACTTAATGAAAAATAATATGAGCCGGTTCAACTGATGGCCTATTAAAAGATGTCTCATTACCAAGGTGCCACACAAGAAACATATCATGATGGGTAAAACCAGTGAGCGGTCTTAAGACCTTTGCAACCTTTTTGTTGCAAAACATACTGATGGAATTGGCTACATAAGAACTTCTAAATTACTAAAGGTTCCAGTGAGCAATGTTGGGGTCATAATGTGGAAGTGCAAGGAACACAATTTTGCCATAAACCGGCCACAACCAGATGCTCCCAATAAGACATCAGAGGAGTGAAAATAATAATCACACCTGAGCAATACCTGCAACTAGTTTCTCCATACAGGTTATCACTAACAAAGGCTTTTGCACGAAGTATTAAATACATTTCAGTAAATGGGTTCAATACTTCTTACCTGTGCCATCTCTCATTATTATGCATAACTTAGTTTAAGGACCTCTATGGTTTGCTTTCTTTGACTGTGTGGGTTGGATGGGTAATTACTAGTGTTGAGCGATACCGTCCGATACTTGAAAGTATCGGTATCGGAAAGTATCGGCCGATACCGGCAAAGTATCGGATCCAATCCGATACCGATACCCGATACCAATACAAGTCAATGGGACTCAAGTATCGGACGGTATTCCTGATGGTTCCCAGGGTCTGAAGGAGAGGAAACTCTCCTTCAGGCCCTGGGATCCATATAAATGTGTAAAAGAAAGAATTAAAATAAAAAATATCGCTATACTCACCCTCCGACGCAGCCTGGACCTCAGCGAGGGAACCGTCAGCGTTGTTTGTTTAAAATTCGCGCTTTTACTTGGTTACGTGAAGTCCCGGCTTGTGATTGGTCAGGGCGGCCATGTTGCCGGGACGCGGACCAATCACAGCAAGCCGTGACGAAATTACGTCACGGCTTGCTGTGATTGGTCCGCGTCCCGGCAACATGGCCGCCATTAACCAATCACAAGCCGTGACGTCACGGGAGGCTGGACACGCGCGCTTTTTAAAATGGGCGCGTGTCCAGCCTCCCGTGACGTCCCGGCTTGTGATTGGTTGCGCCGCGGTCAACCAATCACAAGCCGGGAGGCTGGACACGCGCGCATTTTAAAATTTTAAAATGGGCGCGTGTCCAGCCTCCCGGCTTGTGATTGGTTGACCGCGGCGCAACCAATCACAAGCCGGGACGTCACGGGAGGCTGGACACGCGCCCATTTTAAAATGCGCGCGTGTCCAGCCTCCCGTGACGTCACGGCTTGTGATTGGTTGCGTCTCCCATGTGACTGCGACGCAACCAATCACAAAGCCGGGACGTAATTTTAAAATCCTTAAGGACCTGAAATTACGTCACGGCTTGCTGTGATTGGTTGCGTCTCCCATGTGACTGCGACGCAACCAATCACAACGCCGGAACGTAATTTTAAAATCCTGAAGGACCTGAAATTACGTCACGGCTTGCTGTGATTGGTTGCGTGCCGGTCACATGGGCGGCACGCAACCAATCACAAGCCGGGACTCACGTAAAGGAAAGAAAAGCGCGAATTTTAAACAAAGAACGCTGCCGCTTCCCTCGGTAAGGTGCAGGCTGCGTCGGAGAGGTGAGTATAGCAATATTTTTTATTTTAATTCTCTCTTTTACACATTTTTACATTAATGTTGTTTCGATACCGATACCCGATATCACAAAAATATCGGATCTCGGTATCGGAATTCCGATACAGCAAGTATCGGCCGATACCCGATACTTGCAGTATCGGAATGCTCAACACTAGTAATTACTATTTATCGACATCTGGTGAGAATTTCATATCAATAGCACCTTAAAAATATATTTACTTTGAAAATTGGTGACATGTCCAAAACTTATGTCACTCGCTGTATACATACATCCTTTCAAAATGATGACCTTAGGAAAAGACGTTCATATTAAATATATGGGGACAAACATTAGGCACCTCTGACATTTTTTGCCAAGCACAACTTCAAACTTTTGTTAGTGGATGTGTCTGGTAGTGCAGGCTACAATGACAGATTTATCCCATCAAGTGAATCAGCCATTCCATAATGACTCCTGGAAGTCAGACCCCTACCAATTTTTTAATGATCTCCTATCCAAGGATGGGGCATCAATTTGAAGCAAAACAAAACAAAAAAAAGCAGAAAGACCCTTTGTAGTGAGGCTGGAAGTAATTTAATAATACAACTTCCGTCAATTGAAAGTTTTGCAGTGCCATGTGAGGTGCCTGTGCCAAGAAACCTTATGGCATAGAGACTGGACAACCAGAAAGCTGTTGCCTTGTGAATTGATGGGCCTGGGTGATCAGAGGGTGCCGGCTGCCTTATCTAGCACTGTCACACGTTTCTGCAGGGCAATGAAAGGGCTTTTATATTTTGTGCAAACTTGAAGTATATATATATTTTATGCTGGGCTTATTTTTTTCAGTCATGTCACAATCTACACTAAAATGTTCCTGTTTTCATCAGGGAGTCGGCAGTGATCTCATTCTGATCAGGGTACAGGAAAACAAGTTAGTATGAACAGCACAGCTCCTCCTCCCTGCACAGTGACCTCTGCACGTGCCACAAAGCATGCCCACAAAACTGCCACAAAGCATTCCAAAAACACTACCACAAAGCAACACCACAAAACTGCCACAAAGTAAACCACAACACTGTCACACAGCATGCCTACAACACTACCACAAAGCATGCCCACAACACTACCACAGAGCATGCCCACAACACTGCCATACAGCAAAACCAAAAAACTCCACAAAGTAAAACCACAACATTGGCACACAGCATGCCTACAACACTACCACAAAGCATGCCCACAACACTACCACAAAGAATGCCCACAACACTGCCACAAAACTATCACAAAGAATCCCAACACTGCCACAAAGCATGCCCACAACACTGCCACAAAGCATGCCCACAACACTGCCAGAGTATGCCCACAACACTGCCACAAATCATGCCCACAATACGCCACAAAGCATGCCCACAACACTGCCAGAGTATGCCCACAACACTGCCTTAAAGCATGCCCACACCACTGCCACAAAGCATGCCACAACACTGCCAGAGTATGCCCACAACACTGCCTTAAAGCATGCCCACAACACTGCCACAAAGCATGCCCACAACACTGCCTTAAAGCATGCCCACACCTGTGAAGAAACCAGATTGTATCTTAATTTCCCAGACAACCATGTTTTTGCAAAAACCAAAAGAAATGTTTTTTTTATCTGTATATTGGCTTGTGAATTTAAGTGTTTATGTCTGGTGGGTCAAGAAGACAGACTTGCCAACTGATATACTATCTAACATACTGTGTAAGGGTACTGTCACACTCTGCAACTTTCCAACGATCACGACCAGCGATACGACCTGGCCGTGATCGTTGGAAAGTCGTTGTGTGGTCGCTGGGGAGCTGTCACACAGACCGCTCTCCAGCGACCAACGATGCCGAGGTCCCGGGTAACCAGGGTAAACATCGGGTTACTAAGCGCAGGGCCGCGCTTAGTAACCCGATGTTTACCCTGGTTACCAGCGTAAAAGTAAAAAAAAAAAACCGTACATACATTCCGGTGTCCTTCAGGTCCCTTGCCGTCTGCTTTCCGCTCTGACTGAGTGCCGCCGTAAAGTGAAAGCAGATCACAGCGGTGACGTCACCGCTGTGATCTGCTCTTACTTTCCGGCCGGCAGTCAGTCAGAGCGGGAAGCAGACGGCAAGGGACCTGAAGGACACCGGAATGTGAGTATGTACGTTTTTTTTTTTTTTACTTTTACGCTGGTAACCACGGTAAACATCGGGTTACTAAGCGCGGCCCTGCGCTTAGTAACCCGATGTTTACCCTGGTTACAAGCGAACGCATCGCTGGATCGCTGTCACACACAACGATCCAGCGATGACAGCGGGAGATCCAGCGACAAAATAAAGTTTCAAACGATCTGCTACGACGTACGATTCTCAGCAGGGTCCATGATCGCAGTAGCGTGTCAGACACAGCGATATCGTATGGATATCGCTGGAACGTCACGGATCGTACCGTCGTAGCGATCAAAGTGCCACTGTGTGACAGTACCCTAAGACAGAGCTACCAGCCAGACATTCTGAAAACCACCCAAGAGACAAGAGAAAGGACTGCAGCCAATTCATCATGGCACCATCACGAGGGACACTGATCTATGATTCTATAGGAAACAACCCAGGGGTTTTCGGCTCCGGTTGGAAGGACACAGATCTGATCCAGTGACCATCTCTGCACCATGGATATGTTTGGAGAAAGCCAGGTTTGGGACCCGCTGGTCGCCTGGTTCCATGGAGATGGTCAGATAAGCCAGGTGGTGACTTTCATGTCAACTGGCTTTGGACCTTGTATGGACTCTATGGACAGTTCTTGGTCATCTCCCTATGCTTGTCGTTACCCCTTCTCTGTGCGTTCATCCACAGATGGAGTAGCGACCCTGGGAGCTCTGACATCATGTCATACTGGAAATACATGGAGACGCAGTGACCTTTTATATGCGCCCATGTGACCCTGGGAGCTCTGACATCGTGTCATATTGGAAATACATGGAGACGCAGTGATCTTTTATATGCGCCTATGTGACCCTGGGAGCTCTGACATCGTGTCAACTGGCTTTGGACCTTGTATGGACTCTATGGACAGTTCTTGGTCATCTCCCTATGCTTGTCGTTACCCCTTCTCTGTGCATTCATCCACAGATGGAGTAGCGACCCTGGGAGCTCTGACATCATGTCATACTGGAAATACATGGAGACGCAGTGATCTTTTATATGTGCCCATGTGACCCTGGGAGCTCTGACATCGTGTCAACTGGCTTTGGACCTTGTATGGACTCTATGGACAGTTCTTGGTCATCTCCCTATGCTTGTCGTTACCCCTTCTCTGTGCGTTCATCCACAGATGGAGTAGCGACCCTGGGAGCTCTGACAGCATGTCATACAGGAAATACGTGGAGATGCAGTGACCTTTTATATGCGCCCATGTAACCAAACAATTCCAGCCATGGTGGGATTGTTCTGTTTGCTATTGTGTGCTGTGGTTCAATAAAGTATTGCCACACTGTTTTACCTTAACCCTGTGTTGTCTGTGTAGTGTATTGCCCACGGGGAGATAGAGCGGGCGTTCAGTGGTATGAGCCGTGGTCCATGCAGTCTTGCTAAAGACAGCCGGGCTAGCGGATGAGAGCACCCACTGACCCCGTTTCTCCACAATTCACACCACTGCCACAAATCATGCCCACAACATTGCCACAAATCATGCCCACAACACTGCCAGAGTATGCCCACAACACTGCCTCAAAACATGCCCACAGCACTGCCACAAATCATGCCCACAACACTACCACAAAGCATGCCCACAACACTGCCACAAAGCATGCCCACAACACTGCCACAAAGCATGCCCACAACACTACCACAAAGCATGCTCACGACACTGCCACAAAGCATGCCTGCAACACTACTACAAAGCAGTGTTGTGGGCCCACAACACAGAAAATCATGCCCACAGCACTGCCACAAATCATGCCAACAGCACACAGGAGTCAATAGGTTGTTTTCTAACTTTCCATCTTTTATCAAGCTGCTTGTTGCAAAGCTTATATACAGAACTGTGAGATTGCAGATTCACGAGCAAGAAGCCTCCCTCCATAGTAAAATAAAAAGTAAACCAAACAATTGAAGAAAAAGAAAAGAAAAAGAGCTTTGTATGGTTTAATATATATATAAAAGTTAATGCGCTAATAAAAGTCCTTTACCTGAAAAACATAGAAACAATTAGCATATAAAAATATATTAATCAAATCCTCGCAGTGACTATAAAGCATAAGACACCTTCTAGCTGCTATAACCACATTGGTTCCAAATTTTCACAGTCTGAAATAAGTCATAAGATCCAAGTTGGCATCCACCCACACAGCCCTAGTGCGTACTTGATGCCGACGCTAAAACCACAGCTCCATAAATCACTTGCACACCATGTGGTATT
Source organism: Ranitomeya variabilis (assembly GCF_051348905.1). Taxonomy (NCBI): domain Eukaryota; kingdom Metazoa; phylum Chordata; class Amphibia; order Anura; family Dendrobatidae; genus Ranitomeya; species Ranitomeya variabilis. Next base: position 582,897,573 of record NC_135233.1, read on the forward strand.
ACTGTAGTCATCTTGATACATCGCCTTCAGTGAAAATTTAACATTTGGGGTCAATGAGGAATCAGGATGCCTATCAATCAAGAGAGGCATTTGAGGAAATTTCATTAATGATATCTCTGGGATAGTTTATACAGAAAGCAATACACGAGGATGAAGTTAAAATCATCGTCATCTGCAGTAGCTTTCATACAAGGAAATATCTGAGCTGGAAATATATTTTACTAATGTCCTTCTATACAGCTGAGGGGTTGGCCATCAGTCATGAATATGAAAAATATATATACACCACCTTTATTCCACTCAGTGGAGTGTCAACAGAAACCTATACTTACATCTGTCCATCTTGAGTTGTCTGTCCATTCTGGCCCAAAAAAGTGCCAATAAAACCATAACAGGGTGGTTGAAGGTCCAAATCTTCTCCTTCTTAGAGAAGAGTAAAAGGATCAGTTTATTCCTTGGAATTACTTGTTACTTCCCCTCTAAATGCCATTGTCCTGTGAACTCTGCTGAACAAAGAGGATGGGACACATATCCAACCAACAAGTCCCATCATCTTCTTACTTGGAGAAACGAAGATCTACTCTGCAAATCCATAGTTGGGAATCTGGCATACACCGAAGTGGAACTGTAACGATTATCCAGTCATGGATGGATCATCAAACTTATGGTATGAAGGGGCATGCCACGGGGAGTGCTTCAACCTCTTCGCAATATAGACTGAGGTCAATGGGCACAGACCACCACTGACCTACTGTTATGCCAGGCATTTAAAAGTAAACTTCTAAAAAATACAGATCTAGCAAGTGACAATGAAATTGTAGAAAGGTAAGAAGTTTGAGAAAGTTTGATCCATAGAATAGATTGCACACTAGAGTTGAGCAAAATGATTTGCATTGTCTTAGTCCAGCGTTTAGACTAGTCCTCCGCGGCAACTGGAACAAAGCAGTCTTCATTTCTGCCACTGGCATCCTTGGCTCCTCTTGCTCTTATTTGGTCCTGTAGCATCAGGACGTCATGTGAGGTCTATTCACTGAGCCTCAAGAGTCGTTTTGATATCATGAGGCCAAGTCCTCTTTCACACTTCCTTCATTTTCCTCCCGTCGAAATCCATCGAGTTTTGAAAAAACAGGATCCTGCAAATTTTTCTGCAGGATCCTGTTTTTTTTCCCATAGACTTGTATTAGCGATGGATTGTGACAGATGGCCATCCGTTTCATCCATTGTGCACTGGATCCATCGGAAAATAGCGGTCCGTTGTGCGGAGAAAATGTTCAGAGGAACGTTTTTTCTGCACGTCGGAAAATCGCTCAGCGACGGGTCCTGCGCTGTCCGTCGTTGGCTATAATGGAAGCCTATGGACGCAGGATCCGTCGCTGACCGTCAAACACAGGAAGCCAGCGACGTATCCCGTTTTTTCTTTCTGAGCATGCCTGGAAGGATTTTCTACTCACGGAAAAATTCTCTCCCTCCCTCTCTCCAGAATTTTATACCTTAAAATTAAGGCAGGAACTCATTCGACGCATCCGTCATAACACTGGATGCGTTACACACGTTTTTTACACTATTTTTACAACATCCGTCGATACGTGACTTCACTGCATTATGAGGCACCCCGAACGACGGAAGTGTGAAAGAAGCCTAAGAGGTCCCCAGAATAATGGTCCAAGGATGCCAGCTGCTGAAGCGAAGTCTGACCAGGTCTCGCTGTCATAAAGCACCAAACTGGATGCCGGACCAGGTCAGCGCAAATCTTTTTTTCTCGACTCTACTACACAAAGCTTAAGGCTTCCTATGTGGGGCTGTATTCACATCACTGTTGGGCGTTTTTCTGCGCCAAACTTGAACCAAAAAAATGGATTTCATAGAAGAATAGAATCCGTCATACGACCATCACCGATGATTCCAGATGGACTCTATTAAGTAATAATGGGGTACGGAAAGTTACGGTCACTTGTTCTGAAACCAATGATGGAAAGTGTGATGGAGCTTTGAACTGAAGGCTCAAATGTAGATGTCTATCTACTCTAAACTCTGCACCACTTTATCAGCTGCAATCTTCTTAGGTTCTGTTACCAATACCATCAGCGGCTCCATTCAGTGACTCCATCAGCAGATTTGAGTTAAAGAATAGTTCTCTATTCTTTTAGCCAAGATTAAGAAAGCCATTATGAAACATTTTAGATAGAAGCCAAAACAGTAGTGTGAACTCAGATGGCAGAGGGGCTTCTAAAAACCTTCTCAGCTTCTAAAGCCCAGGTGACCCTCAACCACTGCACTCCTTTGGCCAAAGTTTTTAAAAGCAGTTTGCAAATCAAGAGTATATAAATCTAATAAGATTGTTTTATAAATGCATCCCCTAATATCTATGTAGACATATGATAATGTAAAATACAAATCATGTGGAATCAGAGTGTCTGTGAAGAATAAGAGCCTACAAGTCTCTATAACAAACAGCTCTAAGCCAGTTCTGCTGAGCATTGTAATTAAGCCGTTCCTTCATTGTTTTCTACTGGAACTATATGGCACCAGGCAGGTTTAATTGAGTCTTAAATGAAATACTGACAATATTGTGAGCAAAATAGCAAGCCATAAAAACGCCAAAACTCGTCTTCATATCATAAACCAAAGGACGTTCCTCCAGGACCCCTGATTCATTTCTACTGATCCAATATGCATTAAGGCATGACCGGCTCCTGTCAACATTTTCGATACACACCATCAGCTGTTAAATGAAGCTGCTTGGATGGGAATACTCAGCAAATTATTTTGTTGCTTAACCATCGTAGTACATTGAGAGGAGTTTTATAATTACCCGCTAAGCCAAAAAAAGGTTCTGGAAAGCAAATATTCCAGTTGTGTGGCATATGCAAATCCAAGCCTGGACCAATCAGTTGCATTTGGTCATGTGAAGGCATTAATGTGGATACATTTAAGTAATTGGGATGGAGAGGAATGATTTCCACTTTTCTAAATTAACAGGTATGGAAAAAACAGCGACCGATAGACACTTTGATAGGCATTACCATGTACACAGTCGAAAATAAAGGCGAAGAGCTTCACTGTAAAAGCCAATATTTCATACTTCAAAACTATTTTTTTTAAGTTTCATTGACGCCTTTCATCATATTTTCCTACTGTTGCTTAGATACCAGAACATGTAATAATTCAATTACAATCTAAAGGATGCCCAAAAATTGCTAAATTGTTGGTGACATGCTTAAAAAAGTGTCCCCTCCCAAAAAAAACCCACTTATTACGGGTCTGCAGAGTCATGGTATTTAACAAAAAAATAGGTAATTATGTCCAAAAACAGTTATTGCGTCATTTCCTATCCTTGGGATTGAGGATAACTTGCTGACCACTTCCTTGCAGCGATCCTGAGATTGAGCTCTGTAGCAGAGGAGCACATGCTCAACCTCCATTCTTGGGGTGTCAAAGCCCTGATCTTGAGATTACTGGAAGTCAGTCCTAGTGGTCAGCCCCCTAATGATCAACAAGTAGTCCCCAATCCCTTAGATATGGGATAACTTGTTGTTTTGGCAACCCTTTAAGCCTCATGATCAAGGCAAAGATGCACACCCCAAAGCCAAACGGAAGTTTCATGTCCTTCGTGTGCCACCAAACATTGCAGCTTCTTTGGCTAGAAGGATAAAGACTTCTATGAGTGGTGTGTAATAATTTCGAAGGTTGTACACAGCTCCAATATGGCTTGGGCATGCCACTTAGGAAAACTCCCCTCGCCATAGATCCACATCACTCATTAGTTTCTTTGTAAAGGACCACACATGAGAAACCAGTTTCTATTTGTTACAGGACCATGATCCGCTCGTTTATGGAACCAGAGTGAAATTTAGCTTTGGATGACATCTCCGGCAAAAAGTAATTGTAAAATTTAGTCTATAATCCTTGGGATTTTGAATACACACTACAGTATATACTAATCCCTTCTCTTAAACCTTTCTATTTCAGTAAGTCTGAGCAGAATTCATCCTCAGTGTGCGCATCACATACCCTTTAAATATTTGGTTACGGTAGAACAGTCCAACGGTTTCTAAGAATTGAGGTCATTCGCGTAGTAGTGGATCTCTGGTTACAACTGTTTACACTTTTCTTTCAAACTTTGTGTTGACGTTAAGGTAAAATTATCATACTTGTTTATTTTCTAGCAGAAAAGGGCTTCATTGTGCCCATGTTACATAGTAATCCTGGCTTACCGAGAAATGGATCTAGAACGTGTGCGCATTCATAGAGAGGTGCACACTTTGCCAAATAAAGAAAAGAATTCCTGACGTGCTGTGTTTTCTGTCGGTTTCAATATTTAGCATCAAAAATATAAGTATGAACTGAATTATCTTATCTCCTCAGGGTCACTAAATGCCAATTTTTTCAAAAGCAAGGCAGCATCCAACTGGACAGTCATATCCAAAATTATGAAATTATAGGAACTTTTTAATTATTTGTTTTCTACCCTTGAGACACTGTCAATGTTTGTTGCACATTCCGCCATTGCTCTTACACTCATTTTTTCCGGTAAAATGATGGACACCATGATGACAACCAGAAGAACCACATTAGAAGTCAAGATGGACAGCAGAAAAATAGAACTGAATAGATCAGATGTAAATGAAGTTTAAAAAATTTATCAGCCCCCACGTTTGGGAGATAATGCCCCCTCCGCCATCCCTTGTTTTAAACTTCACTGCACTAAAAGGGATTGTGCCATAAACAACCTATGTCATATTTAATCAGGATAGGTCACTGGAGGAGGGCAACTATTGGGCCCCACATTGATCATCAGAATGTAGGTCCACATTTTTGTTAAATAGACCAGTTGTGAGCATATCCCACCAAGACTTCACAACCTATCAAAGTTAATGGTCCTCTCTCTTAAGCATCAGTAGTCATGGTAGAGATGGTACAAATCTATTTGAGGGAGATGGTCCAGAGGCCACATCAGTAATCTGTTGCAACAAGACAGGAGCCCTGCGAAACCTTCTCTTTCCTGATGGCATCCCCAGCTCCTCTTTTTATTAGCTTGCTTGGTATGACGTCATCGTAACAAAGTCCAAACAAAAGAAGTTTAACCGCACCCCAGAAAATAATCATGTCCTTTAAGGAGAAAAAGCGCACGTCAAAACCGGGGAGTCCATCTCCGAGCGTATTCCATATCAGAAAGATCATAAGACAGCTCCTCACAAATGGTGAGAGATCAATCTTACATTTTATTCTGCCTCTTGTGGAGACGTTTCGGTCAGGAGACCTTTTTCAAGCTTGAAAAAGGTCTCCTGACCGAAACGTCGCCACAAGAGGCAGAATAAAATGTAAGATTGATCTCTCCCCATTTGTGAGGCGCTGTCTTTTGATCTTTCTGTCATCGTAACAAAGTGTCGTCATCGTAACGAAGTGACGCGCATGTGATGTTGCACCAGGTTGGCTAATCAAAAGAAGAAACTGTGGTAGAAAAAAAGATGCTGGCAAGTAAAAGGTGGTTTGCAGAGCTTCTATCTCATAGCCGCAGACTAATGAAATGGCCGCTGGACCTGGTCCTACAAATTGATTCGCATCATGTCTAGCCAAGTGCATGCAACTTTAAATATAGGTCAAATGGACTCTGGGCAAATGGACACTGGATATCTATCTTTGCTTTGAGTATAAGGATTAAAGGGTTATTCCCAAAAGCAAAAGTTATTCCATATCTAAAGGATAGTGGATACTTGCTGATTTATTGAGGTCTGACCACTGGGACTCCCAACCATCTCAAGATCAAGGCTTTGGAACACCAAGAATGGAGCTTTGAAAGCCCAATATTGAATGGGGCAGAGGTGTACATGCTTCATGTATTGTGTATGGAACTTCTGGAGAAAGGTGTGCACTGTCCTCCGATATTTCCAGAAGTCCCGTAGGCGTTGAGTGAAGCAGAGGTCAAGCATGTGCTCTTTTACTCCATTCAAGATCTACGGAAATAACCGAGGACAGCTTTGCACCATTTCTAACCATCATGAATTGTTCATTTCACACCCATTCTGTGGATAGGTGATTCATTCCAGAACTTTAGATGAGGGACTTTCTTCCATGCAAAAATAGAAGGTGGCACAAGCGCTAGTGGCACATACTGTACTTTTGATTTACCAACAGGTCTTTTACAGAAAAAAAGCAACTGTATAGCTCACCCTGCAGCACAACCTGTTGGAACTCTAATTATTAAAACCCTACAAGTTCAGTTTCTCCAGGTTCTACGCTGTAATCTATAGATTACAGACTTTTTTTTTTTCATCAAATCCCACTCCTACTGCTGTAGGTTGTAAAATATGGCATCACATGAACAGAGGATCCGACTACATCAAGGTTTGTTTGTAGTCTGTTACTATGGATACACAAAGTCATGCATAGAACTTTTTTTAAGTCAATATTGATAAAATATATATTTTTTATTTAGATGCCAAGGAGCAATGAAACCGCAGGATGAAAAACTGGTCTTATCCTATAAGTGTTGCTGTCTGCCTAGCCTTTGCTGGTTATTAAATATAGTGGGACCCTATGTCATTTTGTTTGGGGGCTCCCCATTTTAATAACCAGGAAAGGCTAAGTATACAGCTGGAAGCTGATATTAATTGCCTGGGAACGTTTATGAATATTGTCTCTGTACCAGATTGGCATCAGCCTCTAGCCGTCGGCTTTCCCTATTCTGATAATGAAAATGACTGTTCAAACAAAGCGCAGGCGCTTGCTGTTCCCTTGGCATGACCAAACAGTTCAGTGCACCTTTACACCTACAGTACTTGCTTTTATAGCTATATCCACCCTTCTTTAGCTCCTGTTAAGTCCGAGCTGTCAATCAGAGAAAAGTGCGCAGCAATAGATGGAAAAAACATACCGGTAGGTAGAAATTCTACATCACTTATGTTCCAGAAAACCAATATGACATGCGGACAGTGACAAATAAACCCAATGGACATTCTACCCCAATAAATTTGACCGAAGAACGCTGGTAACACCTGATATGTAATAATTCATATGGTAAAACCAGAAATATTCTTATGGCAAGTCTTGCCTGTTTTATGTAGCATTGAGGATAAAATGAATGTGAATTACAGTAAATAGTCAAACTTTTTATTGGAATAATCTATTATAGTAGTAAAGCTCTTGGAAGATAAAATGCTTCCCTTTCATCGAGCCTGTATAATCCTTCCAAGTGGACAGAAAAGCTTTCACAGGAAAATAAAAAAAATCTTCTTCCAATAATTCTCACAAAAATATACTATGGAAATACAATATGGAAGGAACTCAGTGACCAGAAAAGCATATTTCACTAATAAACAGGATGAAGTGCGAAAAGCGGAACATAAAGTCTAGAACAAGAGGGTATCAGAAATAAAACATCACTGATGCCTACGGCTTACAAGACAGCACTGGCAATGAAGCAGTTTTACCAGGACCCTGATCCAGCAGCCATGTCAGTAGTCACCTGATGCCAACTAGTGGCCCGAGTACTTTCTCCTACCTGCTGGTGCTAACGTGGCCTCTTCTGAATAGTAAACCTGAGGCGACATCAAGACATGACGCACCGCAACAATGACTTTGTGCTGGGCCTACTAACCAGAATAAGCCCTGGGGAAGCCGGGAGATAGGAGGAGGTTACCGGGATATGGACCAGCAGCCATGGACTATCCACGTGGTCACAGTTCCAGGGACTTGTGAATATGTTCTCTCAAATTAAGTTTTTATCTCTTTTCCTATCACTCATATCCATCTAGCTTTCAATCTATGTCTCAATCCTATTTATCTGTCATCTCGATCTATCTACTGCTGATATCCATCGATGTCTGAGTCCATATCTCATTTTTATATAATATCTATCGCTCATATTCATCTTTTTTTCAAATTAGTTATATATATTATCTATCTAATAACTATCTGTTAAATTTATCTATTATCTATCTATCATCTATCTATTTATTATCTATTTATCTATCCATTATCTATATATTATCTATTATCTAATTATTACATATATATATATATATATATATATATATATATATATATATATATACACGTATATATATATATAATCTAACTATTTTTCTATCTATCTATTATCTACAGTATTTAGCTATCATCTATTTATCTATTATCTATCTATTTAGCTATCTATTATCTATCTATCATCTATTATCTACCTATCATCTATCTATTATCTATCTATTGTATAACTATTATATATATATATACATATATATATATATATATATATATATATATATATATTAGCTATCTATCTATTATATGTTATATCTCTATCTATCTTCTATCTATCTTTTATCTCTCTATCTATCATCTATCTATTATCTATTATCTATCTATTCATGTCATATTTATCTGTTATTTAATCATGTAATATGTTTTGATAGATCTCGTGTCTTTTGATTTATCTCGTCTGGATCCATCTTACCTCTATTCATTGTGTTTCTTTCCATCTCACGTGCATTTTAATATATAATAAAATTACACATGTTTATTACATAATATAGTATTGTATAACCCCACACAATAATGTCATATTACATTACACTGATCCACTATATCCCTGAACAATAATATGTGATGCAATATAACCCAGCACATTTATATATTACCCACTATGTGATATCATCTTTTTTTTATTAATTATTTTGATAATTTCTTTTGTATTTACCTGTCATCTCCTATGTGATATACTGTAATCTAACCCTGCAAACTTGTACAATATTACCTAATATGTGACATACTGCATAAAATCCACATACACTTGAATATTACGGACCGGCCACATTAGATCGCTCATTAGTTAATCGATCAATAAAGCATACCCTTGTATATGGGGAGCCCACTTAAAAAAAAAAACATTGAGTTAAAAAGAAAAAAAAAAATATTCCACTGCCCTCCGATTTACAGTTTTGTCCTATTTTTCGTAGGGCCTGGCCTCATATCACGCCGACACTGTGCCATTTTGTGGGACGGTAAGACAAATGTTTTCTCGGCACAGAATCCTAAATGTTCTTCTCCGTCTGACGGAGCAGCCAACACATCTCCATCCTTTCTGGAATCTGTTACATTTTTCAAGTGATAAATCTTTCGGCATCAGGTTATTCCAGGGCAGAATCCCGCTGCTCCGGCGAGTTAAGGTTAACGCAGTGACAGCTTGAGCTTTCGCACCGTAATTTATAACTCTGCAACAGAACCTGCGTTTTTATTCCCATCTATTAAAACTTTAAAAAAAAAATGGGGAACAGCACATCTGTTAAAGCTCTTGCACAACGGCTGGCTTTGCTGCGAAACAGGAAACGTAACCCAATAGTCTCAGAACTTCAGCAAACCTGACCCACTTTCAAATGGTAAAAAGGAGTTTTTATTTATTTTTTTCAATTTTTTATTAATTTTAGTTCGGTGTAACATCTGCTAAGCGCTTTCTGTCCCCTAACACTTGATATTCTTTCAACTCCGGCAGCTGCCAAAAAAAATATTTCTTTCTATTAAAGACGTCACGGAGTGTGTGATAATAGCACTTGGACTCGAGGCTTCGCTTTATTTGGGATCTATGCTTCCACACACATCAAAAAAAGCCTATATATCTAATAATATACCAGCCGGCACAATGTGTATGATAGCCCGAAATGATAGGTGCTACAGTTATTGGGGCATCCAAAAATAAAAGGGCATATCTCCATAAGGACCCGATGCAACAGGCCAGAATATACTCCGTCCCAGACTATGCCCGGGGTTAAAGTGGCCTAGGCCAGAGTATACCCCTCCAAGCCAGAATATACCCCCGGAGTGCAAAATAGCCTGGGCTAGACTATGCCTGGGGTTAAAGTGGCCTAGGCCAGAGTACACCCCTCCAAGCCAGAATATACCCCCGGAGTGCAAAATAGCCTGGGCTAGACTATGCCTGGGGTTAAAGTGGCCTAGGCCAGAGTATACCCCTCCAAGCCAGAATATACCCCAGCGAGTGTAAAATAATAATAATAATAAATAATAATAATAATTTTATTTATATAGCGCCAACATATTCCGCAGCGCTTTACAAATTATAGAGGGGACTTGTACAGACAATAGACATTACAGCATAACAGAAATCACAGTTCAAAATAGATACCAGGAGGAATGAGGGCCCTGCTGCTCGCAAGCTTACAATCTATGAGGAAAAGGGGAGACACAAGAGGTGGATGGTAACAATTGCTTTAGTCATTTGGACCAGCCATAGTGTAAGGCTCGGGTGTTCATGTAAAGCTGCATGAACCAGTTAACAGCCTAAGTATGTAGCAGTACAGACACAGAGGGCTATTAACTGCATAAAGTGTATGAGAACATGATGCGAGGAACCTGATTATGTTATTTTTTTTGTTTGTTTGTTTGTTTTTTTATGATAGGCCACACAGGGATCGTTAGGTTAATGCGTTGAGGCAGTAGGCCAATCTGAACAAATGAGTTTTTAGGGCACACTTAAAACTGTGGGGATTGGGGATTAATCGTATTAACCTAGGTAGTGCATTCCAAAGAATCGGCGCAGCACGTGTAAAGTCTTGGAGACGGGAGTGGGAGGTTCTGATTATTGAGGATGCTAACCTGAGGTCATTAGTGGAGCGGAGGGCCCGGGTAGGGTGGTAGACTGAGACCAGAGAGGAGATGTAGGGTGGTGCTGAGCCATGGAGTGCTTTGTGGATGAGGGTAGTAGTTTTGTACTGGATTCTGGAGTGGATGGGTAGCCAGTGTAATGACTGGTACAAGGTAGAGGCATCGGTGTAACGGTTGGTGAGGAATATGATCCTGGCAGCAGCATTCAGGACAGATTGGAGCAAGGAGAGTTTGGTAAGAGGGAGGCCGATTAGTAGGGAGTTACAATAGTCCAGACGGGAATGAATCAGCGAAACAGTAAGAGTTTTTGCAGAGTCGAAAGTAAGAAAAGGGCGAATTCTAGAAATGTTTTTGAGATGCAGATAAGAAGAGCGAGCCAGTGATCGGATCGGATGTGTGTGAATGAAAGCTCGGAATCAAGGATGACCCCAAGGCAGCGGGCATGTTGCTTTGGAGTAATGGTGAGTAAAATAGCCTGGGCTAGACTATGCCCGGGGTTAAAGAGGCCTAGGCCAGAGTATACCCCTCCAAGCCAGAATATACCCCCGTGGGTGTAAAATAGCCTGGGCCAGACTATGCCCGAGGTTAAAGTGGCCTAGGCCAGAGTATACCCCGGGTATATTCTGGCCTAGGCCACATTATACCCCTCCAGGCCAGAATATACCCCCTGCGGGTGTAAAATAGCGTGGCCAGACTATGCCCGAGGTTAAAGTGGCCTAGGCCAGAGTATATCCTGAGTATATTCTGGCCTAGGCCACATTATACCCCTCCAGGCCAGAATATACCCCCGGGGGTGTAAAAGAGCCTGGGCTAGACTATGCCCAGGGTTAAAGTGGCCTAGGCCAGAGTATACCCCGGATATATTCTGGCCTAGGCCACATTATACCCCTCCAGGCCAGAATATACCCCCGCGGGTGTAAAATAGCCTGGGCCAGACTATGCACGAGGTTAATGTGGTCTAGACCAGAGTATACCCCGAGTATATTCTGGCCTAGGCCACATTATACCCCTCCAGGCCAGAATATACCCCCGCGGGGGGGAAATAGCCTAGGCTAGACTATGCCCAGGGTTAAAGTGGCCTAGGCCAGAGTATACCCCGGGTATATTCTGGCCTAGGCCACATTATACCCCTCCAGGCCAGAATATATCCCCCGCGGGTGTAAAATAGCCTGGGCCAGACTATGCCCGAGGTTAAAGTGGCCTAGGCCAGAGTATACCCGGAGTATATTCTGGCCTAGGCCACATTATACCCTTCCAGGCCAGAATATACCCCCCCGGGAGTGCAAAATAGCCTGTGCCAGACTATGCCCGGGGTTAAAGTGGCCTAGGCCAGAGTATACCCCAGGTATATTCTAGCCTAGGCTAAACTATACCCCACCAAGCCGGAATATTGGTGTGTTTTTCCTGCTCGCCCACCCAAATCACATAACAGTTGTCCCGTGTATTGGGACCTTTGGGACAGGGACACACGGCGACTTTGTATGCGATTGTTGCATGCGACTTTTTATCCCTGGCCGTAGACTAGCAAGTCCTTGCTACAATATAAACGTTTAAAGGCAAACACTGATAACAACATTAAAATGATCATGCTTATTTTCAAGATGAAGTGCACGTTCTGCTGTTGACTGCAGATTGAAGCTTGCAGGAAAGATCAACCGATCCATGGAGTCACCGACTTTTGTGTGGGTATATTCTGGCCTGGAGGGGTATAATGTGGCCTAGGCCAGAACATACCCGGGGTATACTGTAACCTAGGTCACTTTAACCCCGGATATAGTCTGGCCCAGGCTATTTTACACCCCCGGGGGGTATATTCTGGCCTGGTGGGGTATAATGTGTATACTTTGGCCTAGGCCAGAATATACCCGGGTATACTTTGGCCTAGGCCACTTTAACCCCGGGCATAGTCTGGGATGGGGTATATTCTGGCCTGTTACACCAGAACATACCTTGAGACCCGGATTGTGAGACTCTACAACTTGAAAGGACTTGAATAAAACTTAAAGATAATCTGTCAACAAATTTTTATTATGTAATCAATCAGAGATTACCTTGATATAGAGGCAGAGACCCTTATTCCAGCAACGTGTCACTTACTAGGCTGCGGTTTACTGTTTCAATACAATCAGTGTTTTATCAGCAGGAGATTATCACTAGAGGACAAGCTCCCATGTGCCTCCTGGTTAAACCACGCCCCCACCACTGATTGTCCGCTTACTGTCAGTGTACACAGAAGGCAAGCCAATCAGTGGTGTGGGCGGGGTTACAAAGTACTCAACATTCTGATCTGGGGCAGAGAAAACCGATATTCTATCATAACTGCCTCACCCAGTAAACTGAGTGATACATTGCTGGAATTAAGGTCTTTCTATACATTACTCTTCTGTCAGATTACATGGTAAAATCCTGCTGACAGGTTCCTTTTAAATACATTTGACTAATTGCTGATATCCCCTGTAACTAGGGCTCACATATTAGCCAAAGTTACAGGACAAAAACCAGTTTACAGATTCCTATAAAGAGAACTTGTCAGGACAATATTTCCAAAAATTACTGTGTAAGGCTTCTTTCACACTTGTGAAAATTTGGCACAGTGTGGGCAGCGGATGCAGTTTATCAAGGCATCCGCTGCCCATTGTAAAGTCCAGGGAGGAGGGGGTGGAGTTCCGGCCGCGCATGTGCGGTAGGAAATGGCGGACCCGACGTACGAAAAAAGTTCCCTTGAACGTTTTTTTGTGCCGACGGTCCGCCAAAACACGACGCATCCAGTGCACGACGGACGCGACATATGGCCATACGTCGCGATCCGTCGGCAATACAAGCCTATGGGCAAAAAACGCATCATGCGGGCACATTTGCAGGATCCGTTTTTTCCCCAAAACGACGCATTGCGACGGATGCCAAATGATGCAAGTGTGAACGTAGCCTAAGTCCTAATCTAATATATAAAGCTGAATCTGTGTATGTGTGTATGTATGTATGTATGTATGTGTGTGTATGTCCGGGATTGGCATCTGCACCGTCGCAGCTACAGCCACAAAATTTTGCACAGTCACACGTCTGGACCCCGAGAGCGTCATAGGCTATGTTGTGAGGCGAAATGTTAACCCCGCGCGTTCCAATTCACGAAATAATTTTGCCCCTATCTACATAATGGGGAAAAAGTGAAAGGAAAAGTGTTGGAGGCAAATTGACAGCTGCCAGATGTGAACAAGGGGGACTTAAAGAGTGAGAGCGATGGCGCCAAAGAGTATACACCATACAGTTGCTAAGGTGGGGCCCCGACATGGGACAATCACCACACCACCATGGGGATATGAACACACACAAAATGTGCCACACACTACCACGTGCTCGAACACATCACCCTCAGCACACATTTCACCACACATACACCAACCTCGCCACATAAAAGTCGAAACACAAAAGTCGCCGCTCAAAACTCGCCACGCGCAAAACTCTCCACATGCAAAACTCGCCACACGTGCAAAACTCACCTCATGGAAAACTCACCACATGCAAAACTTGCACACGCGGAAAAATTGCCACATGCACAAAGTTGCAACACATGCGAAAGTTGCCTCACACAAAACTTGCACATACTCAAAACGCACCACACATAAAACTTGCCACGCGCAAAACTCGCCATGCGCAAAACTTGCTGCACACAACTTGCTACACTAACCTGTCACATGCAACTCGACACACAAAAAGTTGCTACACGCATGTCGCCACACAAAACTCATCTCACAAAAGTCGCTACATGCATGTCGCCACACGCAACTCAACACACACAACTTGACACATGAAACTCGCCCTAAAACACACACAAGTCTGCTATTATCCTTCAAAAATAAAAATCTGATTAATAAGCAGACAAACTACAAGAGCAACAAATGTACCATATAGGAAATACGGCAGCTGTCAGTCACATGACCAGTCTATTATGTGTATGTGTGAGCTAATATATACTGCCAGGGGGGAGGGCTTCCTGTTGGCTGGGAATTTATCAGGCTGCCAATAGCAACCAATCACAGCTCAACTTCTATTTTGATACAGTTAATTAATCTGAGCTCTGATTGGTTAATATAGGCAACAAAGGACATTCTCAGTATAACAAAGCTTGTGTATATATAAAGCTGAGTGTATGTATACGTGTGTATCAAGCCCCACCCACTCCACATAGCCCCACCCACTCCGCATAGCCACACTCACTCCACACACAAAACCCCATCCACACGGCCCACGTTGTTAGCGCACAAGGGTGGAGACATATTCACCTCTAAAGCCACCCTGCAAAACTCACCGGCTGCAATGTTCCAGCCTCTGCGAGCTACAATCAGGGCCGCCGCCTTCAGAGTATCAGTACGCGGCAGACACAGGCCATATCTAGCTCCGTCGCGGCAAAAATGGAGTTGCTCCTGTGAGGCATGATGTCAAGGGAAAGGGAAGAGCCTCATGGATTACACTGCTGTGCTCATAACAGGAAGTTGCTGTGATTGTGTGAGGGGAAGACAGGCTTGAGGGGAAAATGAGAGGCTTGAGGGGAAAATACTGGAATGATGGGAAAATAGTGGAGTGAGGTGAAAATGAGAGGTGTGACGTGAAAGTGAAGAAGTGTGAGTGGAAAATGAGAGGAGTAAGGGGAAAATAGTGGAGTGATCGGAAAATGACAGGTGTGAGGTCAAAATGAGAACTGTGAGGGGGAAAATGAGAGATGTGAGAGGGAAAATTACAGATGTGAGGGGGAAAATGAGAGGCGTGATGGGAAAATGAGAGAAGTGAGGTGCTGCTGCAGTATGAGGCTGTGTATAATTTGTTATAACCACAGTTAGTTACTATGGCCAGGCAACGCCGGGCTCTTCAGCTAGAATAACAATAAAAATTATACCTATTTTAGCTACGCCATATGCCAACCCTAAGAAATTGAGCTTTGAAACCACATGCAAATGAGCCTGAAAGTGCATTGAGGGAGTATAGTCTGAATGCAACAGCACGCTCCTTATGCGCTACCAGGCTCATTTGGATACAGCTTCAAAGCTCGATTTCTCAACGTGGGCATATCAGATTAATATAAAATAGGTATCATTTTTATCGTATTACTTCGACCTAGATAGCCATATCACTAGTGTCAGGAGGAAAAATCTCACTAACAGGTTCCCTTTAAATGGAGATTCCAGAAGGCTAATCTGTGCTCATATCACTGTTGATTTCAGTGTGGCAGTGAGAACAGTAGAGCACATATAGCGTGTGTACACACACACATATATATATATATATATATATATATATATATATATATATATATATATATATATATATCATTTGTATCACACATTGGAAAATATATTTTGTACAGTTTCTTATCATTTCTTCTATTTATCATTTTTGAATCATATCAAAGGACAGCAGATAAATTTGTAGCCTCAAAACAAAGCCATTAAGTCTCCAAAAATACCATAATTAATGTAAACATGGTCAAGACGTCAACGTTACCAGACAATTCAAACAGATGGAAAAACGATGCATCAAATGAGAAGGGACATTTCAGACAAAAATAATGATGCTAGCTCGTAAAATATTATGCTTTTAACACATGACAAAAACCTCTCAGCTGTAGATGAAGCAGACTGGCCTTGGGAATCCATTAACAGCATGAATGATAGTACGTATAGCAAATGGCATGAGCCAAAGCACATAACTTTATCTACACTGAACATCCGAAATTTGCGGCCCATTTTCCCTCTGGAATGATGGAAAATATTGTAAAGAATTCATAAAACTACATAAAATGGAGTCAATAGCAATACCGATGTGTCTATTTTAGATAATATTTCTATTCCCCGTAAAAATACAGTTCCAACTGGAAGTTACCAGTTACCTTCCTATTGGGGTGTGTGCCTACACACATAAAACAGGTACATGTATATCGGAATGAACAAAAAACTTAAAAACTGAATACAAACTGGTTTTGTAACAACTAATCTAAGTTCCTCAATAACACAAGGGTGTAAATCTTAAACTACAAGACAGTGTACAGAAACACATCAATGATGACTGATAACACCAGATGTCTATTTATTCTTATATTTCTTCTTCCATCAACTGAGGAATGACCCGACAAAGTCAGGCAAAAAAGGAAGCTCCAGAACTGTTATATCATAGGGTAATACAATTATTTACTAAAATAGGTGCATGTATCCTAGGAAAAGATGAACAAACTCATATCAGATTTAACCCCTTAATGACCGCCAATACGTCTTTTAACTGACCTGAGATACAAGAGAATAGCCTCCCCATACAGATGACAATCCAGCAGCTGTCGGCTGTACACTATAGCTGACAACTTTCTGCATCAGCCACAATCAGTGTTTCAGTGTTTGCACCGTCCAAATCTGTTTAACCCCTTAGATGCTGCTGTCAATAGTGACTACATCATTATAAATGGTTAACAGAGTGTGGGGGCTTCCTCTTTATCCATCGCCACCCTCAGATCATGATTTTGTGGTCCTGATGTTTGCAATGGCAATTCATGACCAAATAGCGGCCTTATAGTCTGATGGCTGTTGTAATCTGTTCAGAAGTTACTGACATTTTCATTTCTGTTATGCCACTTTGTATTAATTCCTGAAAATCACCTGAAGGGTTAATAAACTACCTGACAGCTGTTTTCAATATGTCAGGGGGTGCTGTTTTTAAAATGGTATCACTTTTGGGGGTTTCCAAATATACTGGACCCCTAAAGTCACTTCAAACATGGATAGGTCCCTAAAAAAATACATTTTGTAAATTTACTTGAAAAAAAGAAAAATTGCTGCTACATTTTTAAATTTCCTAAAATGCTGACGAAATAAAAGAACATTTTACAAATGATGCTGATGTAAAGCAGGCATGAGGGAAATGTTATTTATTAATGTTTTTTTTATGGTATGACTATCTGGATTAAAGGGATAATCATTCAAAGTTTGAAAATTGCTAATTTTTTAACATTTTTCTCAAATTTCTGTTATTTTTTACAAATAAACACAAAACATATTGACCTAAATTTACCAATACCATAAAGTATAATGTGCCACGAAAAAAACAATCTCAAAATCACTGGGATTTGTTGAAGCGTTCCAGAGTTACCACCACATAAAGTGACACTGGTCAGATTTCAAAAATTTGGCTCCGTCACTAAGGGGTTAAAAAACTCATTACAAACAGGTTTTGTTGTAACTAATCTAAGTTCCCCGATAACACAAGGGTGTAAATCTTAAACCACACATCTGAGGCTAGTAGTGAGTACTATGATTTTTGGGTTCTCTACTAGTGATGAGCGAGTATACTCGTTGCTCGGGTTTTCCAGAACACGCTCGGGTGGTCTCCGAGTATTTGTGACTGTTCGGAGATTTAGTTTTCCTTGCCGCAGCTGCATGACTTACGGCTACTAGCCAGCTTGATTAAATGTGGGGATTCCCTAGCAACCAGGCAACCCCCACATTTACTCAGCCTGGCTAGTAGCTGTAAATCATTCAGCTGAGGTGATGAAAACTAAATCTCCGAGCAGTCATAAATACTCGGAGATAACCCGAGCGTGCCCTGGAAAACCCGAGCAAGGAGTACACTCGTTCATCACTAGTCTTGACACATTCAAAAAGGGCATTAAAAAGGAACTGTAACTAGATAGCCCTTTGTACATCTTCTATTAGATACAATAATATAAGAAATATTATAAATGCAATATAAAAAATACTAATCAACTCCACACAATTTAATACTTCACAGATAATGACCGGAACATAAAAAAGAGGTCATCCTGAAGTTTTGCCACACCTCTCCAAACATTCTTAGGGTCGTCATCTCACTATAAACTCCAGCCAAAAGCCTGTAATGTTTTCTAATTCACTTTTTCGGAAAAAAAAAAGCCAATTCCCATGGTTTTATCGTATCGCATTTCTCTTGTCTCCACTCTTCAGACGAATTTGTTGCACATCGTCGGGTAATTATCAGAAGAAGCAATAGAACTCGATGTTGGAGGCTACAGAAGGGATTGTTTTGAGATTATCATGGCGTCGGAACACCATAAACTACTGAAATGAAGCTCACAGGTATCAAAGGCAAAGAGGTCGAGAAAAAGACGTACATCTGGATATTCAATCCACTTTGATCCTATGCCAACAGCTAAAGCTAACATTATATAAAGAACTTCACTCACCATGGACTTTGTAAAGGGTCGAACCAAACCAAACAGCAACCTGTACCCCCACCAGTTCCTATGAATGGATGAATACATCATGTTTCCTGGATGCACAGCGTTGGATGTCACCCCATGAGGAGAGAGGCGGCGGTTCAATTCCTTGGAGAAGAGAACATTGCAGAGCTTGGAACGGTTGTACGCTAACATAGCCCAGTAGTCCTTCTTAGATGGGGAAAGCAGGTTGAGGTCAAGTTTCCCCGATGAATCTTTAATTTCTGTGAATCTAAAATTTAAACAAAAAAAAATATATAGAAATATATGACATCCTGCCAGTAAAATCCGAGCTATGAAGAAAGTTGAAACTAGTGCTTGTTATAAACAGTTTTACAGTTCAAAAGGATGAGTATTTTCATTCTAGCAATTAACTGGATATAAGTCTTCACACCCCTGTTAAAATGGATTTTTTTTGCAATAGAAAAAAAAAAAGTCATGCCAAGAAGACCCATTTCGGAACTTTTTCCAACTTTAACGTTGAATGAAAACACCAAAAACTAAAATAATGTGGTTGTGCTCACAATTTGCCAATCACATTTACACTTACGTTACATAGTCGTTAGTTCACGGCTGCAATCAATTAAACTGATAAACCCCATATAAAATATGTCTGTTTTAGTAGGATTTTACTGACCTTGTCTTATTTGCATTTTACATCAAAAGCCATGGTCAGTAAACAGCTTAAAACACAGCAAAGGGATCTCATTGTTGTAAGTTATCAGTCAGAACTCAGAAGTGGACAAAAAGGCTTTAGACATATCATGGAACACTGAAGACGCCATCAAGAAGTGGCTTACATATGGCTTACAACTGTGACATTATATACAACTGGAAATCCTTCAAAAACTGATGAAAAGACAGGAAAAAAAAGTTGGAGTTATGACAAGAGGCCTACAACAACATTAAAGGAGCTGCAGGAATTTCTGGCTAGTATTGGTTGTATACTAGATGTTATAACAATCAATAAAACCAACAAATTGGTTGTTACCCATGTTTCCTAGAGTCCGGCATGGTTGTGCTGGTGATATAGGTGTAATGAAGGTTTCATTACAGACCTTAATCAGCTTGTCTCATTACCGACATAAATCCCAGAGTACCCTGTGTGAATGAAGAAGGGCAGAGCATGGGCAAACACTGATCTATTCACTGCCTGGGAGGAGTGGCTGATGAACATGCATCTTACTGTTCTACCCACACTTAGGACTTCCTGGTATCTTCAGGATCTGTGGGGGTCTCAACAATTGAACCCCCTAATGATTAGACATTTATCATCTAAATAAATGACAGATGTTTATAGAACCCCTTTATGGCGTGGCATCCATGTGAGAGCTGTAGTTCTCTCTTGTAGGTAATTCGCACTCTGCTCTGTCTCTGGTTCTTTAGGAGGAATGTAACTCTCAACGGCCTTTTAGGCAGTATAGGTGCGAGTTGCTTTCTTCTAATCTGTGGCTATTTTGGGCCACACAGATAGCACTAATGACTGCGGGATCAAGTTCTCTAGTCTGTACAGGCATCGGTCAGTAGCAGTTTTTAGTTTTACCTATTTTCTCGAGTGAGTGGCTACTCTAGCATAACAGTATTATGCTAACTCTGCAATCGGTAAAAGGTATAGTTTTATCCAACAGCGTCTCATATGCTGATGTTGCAGGACTAGTCCAGTGGGACATCTTTTACCTTGAACCTAGTCCAGTGGGACGTCTTTTGCCTTGGACTAGTTCTGTCTCGGAGGACTAGTCCAGTGGGACGTCTTTTACCTTGGACTAGTTCTACCTCGGAGGACTAGTCCACTGGGACGTCAGTTACCTTGGACTAGTCCTGCATCGGAGGACTAGTCCAGTGGGACATCTTTTACCTTGGACTAGTTCTGCCTCTGAGGACTAGTCCTGTGGGATGGCTTTTACCTTGGACTAGTCCTGCCTCGGAAATTCTAATCCCAACTCCCTGGGTGTGTTATTGACAGCCTTCACATAATCCCGTCATGATAGAACCAGCTGAAGACTGTCAATCATGCCTAGAGAGGCGTCATTAGGACATCAAAGGCTGGACAAGTCCAGGGGGAGAGACGCCCTGCCAGACTAATCCTGCTTTATTTACAAGGTGGATTCAAAGTATATTCTTCAAAGAGTACAGGATTAGGAAGCACATAAATCACCTTTTAAGAATAAAGGAATCTGCACCCATATGGAGATTGCAAACAGTCGGGACCCGACAAGATTCCCTTACGAAAAAATACGGTAGGTACATAGTCACACAAGCCCGAGAGATCGAGGGCGGCTCATAAAGTGGAGTCCTGTTAACACTGGAGATCAGATTATTTATGTTTCCATTAAAAAAAAGAATTTTTGCCTATTTTTTCACTTTTTTTCTCTCTAGTCGAATGGTCAAGCGTTCCAGAATTTACCTATATCTGAAGATATAAAATCAATGACGCCGCTTTTCATTTACTCACATGCCTTCTTCTGATACCTGGCCTTGTGTTAGACCTGTTGTGACTTTATAAAAATAATGAAGCTGTGGTATATCAGGTCATTTTTCAGCAACATAAATTATCTGACAGGACTCGGCAGGTGGGGCAATCTGTTTCAGCAAACAGAATATAGGAAAAATGGCAGGAACCTGGCCCTGCGCCACAAAATGTATTTAGTGTGTGTCTTAATACAATTTTATTTCGTCCTTTATTGCTTGTTTTTGTCTTATTTTTTTCTGTACTATGAAGTTTACCTACTTGTTGTGTTAACTTTAAAGAAACGATTAGGGACATGCTTAAATAGTAATTCCTTAAAATACTAGGACTTGCATCTGTGAAGGAAAACCAGATCTACTGCAAGACACTGATTTAAAAAATGAAGGCAAAGCTTTTTCCAGCCTGATTTGTATATGGCTTTGATGCTAGAATTCTCACGATTGTTACATTGCTGGTTTAAATGGGGGTACCTACATAGACATACCACTAATTCACATAGCAGATACTTCATCGAGTGCGCTGGGATTGGAGCAGAATTAGGAACTGAGCCCACAGCACAAAGGGGAGATTCCAGCTGTGCAGCACAGCCGACATCTGCCTCTAACAGCAGTGATCAGAGCTTGTGACTGGGCTTCACAGGAGAACCAACAAAGAGGCCCCCCGACTGTCTCAGTAACCCATCGCCACCATGCAATCATGTCACAGGTTAAGGGGGTAATGGACACTTGGAATGGATGCCTAGGCCAAACAATGATATACATTGGCATTTAAGGGATTAACAGAAGCGATTGGAGCTGTTAAGCCTCTAAATGCCAATGTCAATCACTATCTTGTCAGGCCATACCCGTCCTCATCACTGAACGTGATTGCAGAGCGCCGATGGATTGCTGAGACAGTTGTGAGTCTGCTGAAAGCACCCATGACTGCTTTGCGGGTACTCCTGTAACTCCTTCATGATAAACCGTGAATAGGACTGTATAATGTTATACTACAGCACCGCAGTGTATAGTACAATCGATCAAACAACCAAAGGCTGTCCCTTATGGAGATTAGAAAAAGTAAGTGTAGGAAAAGGAAAAGGAAGAAGAAGAGGAACAAGAAAAAAAAGAGGAAAAAGAAGAAGAGGAAGAAGAGGACAAAGAAGAAAACTGAAGAGAAGAAGATGAAGAGGAAGAAGATAAAGAGAAAGAAGAGGAAGAAGAAGAGGAAGGAGAAGGGGAAGAAGAAGAGGAAGGAGAAGGGGAAGAAGAAGAGAAAGAAGAAAAAAAGAGGAACAAGAAGAGGAGGAAAAAGAGGAAGACGAAGAGGATGAAGAAGAGGAAGAAGATAAAGAAAAAGAGAAAAAAGAAGAGGAATAAGAAGAAAAAGAAGAGAAAGGAGAAGGGGAAGAAGAGGAAGAAGAGGAAGAAGAAAAAGAGGAAAAAATGCAGATTCAGAATCGCCACGTCCTTAAAAGTCTGATCTATGAAAGTCTATAACTTGTTTAACCCATGCACATTATATAGAAAAAGATACAAAAATGCTCAAATGGTTGTTTTGTCACTTCACCTCCCAAAAAAACTGCAATAAAATCTAATCTAAACACCATAAGTACCCTAATAAGGGTACCAATAGAAACTACAACTTGCCACATAAAAAAACAAGCCCATCAATAGAAATATATGAAATGTATAGGTCCCAGCAAGTGACAACAAAAAATAATATTTATTTTTTCTTTTTTACTAGGTTCAACATTTACTAAATTGGTAAAAAAAGACAAGTTTTGATTCACAGTTATTGTATTGATATAAAGAATTGTCACTTTTACAGCAAAAAAAAAGTTGTAACAAACAAACACCCCCAAAATAGTTGAGATTGTGTTTCTTTCATCATTTCAACTCAGTTTGTTTTATAATTGTTATTGACAGAACACCCTCTTAATGAAAGTCATGTTCTATTCATATTGCGTGTATAGAATGGCAGTCAGCCAGTCATAAAACGACTGTCAACTGGTTTGTTGTCGATGGGTCGTCTTTTACCGGCTGGCTCCTGTGATCCAAGAATTACTGATCAATTGATCGAAGGAGCTGCAGGGTACAGGAAATACAACAGTGCCGTACAATTTATAGTGGCTGTGAGTGATACTGCACACGCTCTCCTATTCACTATGTAATGAGCCACTCATGGAGTCTTTCTCAAATGCACCCCCACCAAAAAAGTGAAGAACTTGTCCTCAGCAACCAAGTTGAGATTTAATTTGGTAAATTATACACTGGATGGGTGCCATGACCAAAAATTTGATGAATCACTGCATATATAAATGATAAATAACCCAAAAAATATAGTAATCAGTAATTCTCAAACTTTAATATGCATTAATGATCATTAGCGTCTTCTTTGAACTCCCCGACCCCTTTTCTTGGCAATGGGCAATTTCCGAATTCTTGCGGCATGAATGACCTTTTCCTTGGAGTAAACAAACAGACAGTACCTCTGGGGTAATAACCTCGGAATCTCGCAATCAGCGTCCTCACATGTTTGAGATAGGCCAAGTTTGGCAGACTCCTATGCTTTTTAAGTACACCCATGGCATAACTTACGCACAAATCAAAATAACTAGTTGATGTTTTGTAATGGAGTCAGACAGAATAATTAAACACCAGCTGTTTGTTACTTTTTTTTTTTGCCTTTTGCTATGTTAGGAAAGCAGTAAAAAATGTCCTCGAGAAAACTTCCAGAAATCTCAGAACATTTTGTTACTCGTGGCGGGCAGGACTTCAATGGGGGGGCAATGTAAGTAGAGCTGAGCACACTCGCCGTGATTCCCTTCATTGATCTGTTTGCCCCGCTGCCCTCGTTGTTTGGTTCCTTGCCATCCAGCAAAGCAACAATACTAGTGAAATGTTCTGTTTCATGCGAGATGTAGAAAAATAACAAGGACTGTTTGGCTTCGCACTGATTGCTTTGCCAGAAGACAAATGGACCAGTAAAACCAGGGGAAGGGTAGAGCGAAAGTGATTGGTGCCTACTGGAGAACAAATGTATCAAGACCTGTTGCTAAACTCCACTATTAACCTCAAAAAAAAGAGCAAAAGCTGAGGTTAGAGCAAAAAAAAGTGTGATTAATCACATCAACATCAAAAACAACATGGACAAGCCGAAGCAACACAGATATTAAAGGGTATGGACACCTTTACAATGGAAGACAAATACATTTAAACATGTTAGTATTTCCTTTTAGGTAATAAAATTGCCCCAAGTTTCAGTCTGCAATCTTCATCTCTTCAATCATACTACACTAGAGGACATGGAGTACAGAAACACTAACAAGTAGAAAAAATTAAAAAAATGTCTTTATTACTGCATTAACAACGGTACATGACACGAAGCAGCCCAAACCACGGGCAATATACAAATAGAGGAGCTATATTAGGAACCTACTCGTGCAGCAGACGTATATGGACCAACAATAGTACAAAAAGAGGGCTAGTATAGCAGCGCTTAATAGTGGAAAAGGAGGGCACACATAAATTCAATAGGGTCCAACATCCAGGCTCTGTGCACAAGCCTCCATGGTTGTAACTACCAAAAAAAGCCCCCAAATCCCTTACACACATCAATAGGTTGCCATCACTCACCCATAATAGACAATGTCCTAGGTCCGTCTGCTGAGACCCCTTGACGCGCGTTTCGCGTAAATGCTTCTTCAAGAAGCATTTACGCGAAACGCGCGTCAAGGGGTCTCAGCAGACGGACCTAGGACATTGTCTATTATGGGTGAGTGATGGCAACCTATTGATGTGTGTAAGGGATTTGGGGGCTTTTTTTGGTAGTTACAACCATGGAGGCTTGTGCACAGAGCCTGGATGTTGGACCCTATTGAATTTATGTGTGCCCTCCTTTTCCACTATTAAGCGCTGCTATACTAGCCCTCTTTTTGTACTATTGTTGGTCCATATACGTCTGCTGCACGAGTAGGTTTCTAATATAGCTCCTCTATTTGTATATTGCCCGTGGTTTGGGCTGCTTCGTGTCATGTACCGTTGTTAATGCAGTAATAAAGACATTTTTTTAATTTTTTCTACTTGTTAGTGTTTCTGTACTCCATGTCCTCTAGTGTAGTACGTTTCTAGGAGTAATACACGGATAACCATTGTGGTTCTATTTATGTATATACGGAGAGAGCAGGGCCTTGGCCCCTCTCAGTCCGGACATTTTGGTATACTTGTTGTGATCTTCGTTCTAAATCTCTTCAATCATTTTCAGATCCCTATATGCAGTTTGCAGCCCGATTCAAGTTTCAGATTTTTCTCATGTGGAAGTGTTTTCACAGTAATATAGGATGGATGTAAGCTATGAGTGTCGCTCTCAGTAATATAGGCTAGATGCAAGCTATGAGTGTCACTCTCAGTAATATAGGCTGGGTGTAAACTATGAGTGTCGCTTTCGGTAATATAGGCTGGGTGTAAGCTATGAGTGTCACTCTCAGTAATGTAGGCTGGGTGTAAGCTATGAGTGTCGCTCTCGGTAATATAGGCTGGATGTAAGCTATGCGTGTCGCTCTCGGTAATATAGGCTGGGTGTAAGCTATGAGTATCAGTCTCAGTAATGTAGGCTGGGTGTACGCTATGAGTGTCGCTCTCGGTAATATAGGCTGGGTGTAAGCTATGAGTTTCACTCTTGGTAATAGGCTGGATGTAAGCTATGAGTCACTCTCAGAAATATAGGCTGGGTGTAAGCTATGAGTGTCGCTATCGGTAATATTAGCTGGGTGTAAGCTATGAGTGTCGCTCTCGGTAATATAGACTGGGTGTAAGCTATGAGTGTCACTCTCAGTAATATAGGCTGGATGTAAGCTATGAGTCACTCTCAGAAATATAGGCTGGGTGTAAGCTATGAGTGTCGCTCTCGGTAATATAGGCTGGGTGTAAGCTATGAGTGTCAGTCTCAGTAATGTAGGCTGGGTGTACGCTATGAGTGTCGCTCTCGGTAATATAGGCTGGGTGTAAGCTATGAGTTTCACTCTTGGTAATAGGCTGGATGTAAGCTATGAGTCACTCTCAGAAATATAGGCTGGGTGTAAGCTATGAGTGTCGCTATCGGTAATATTGGCTGGGTGTAAGCTATGAGTGTCGCTCTCGGTAATATAGACTGGGTGTAAGCTATGAGTGTCACTCTCGGTAATATAGGCTGGATGTAAGCTATGAGTCACTCTCAGAAATATAGGCTGGGTGTAAGCTATGAGTGTCGCTCTCGGTAATATTGGCTGGGTGTAAGCTATGAGTGTCACTCTCAGTAATATAGGCTGGGTGTAAGCTATGAGTGTCGCTCTCGGTAATATAGGCTGGGTGTAAGCTATGACTGTCACTCTCAGTAATATAGGCTGGGTGTAAGCTATGAGTGTCACTCTCAGTAACATAGCAGCGAACTAGTCTGAACTGGTGCATAACCCAAAAACAACTTACATAGCAAATAGATGAATGGCTGCACTCAATTGTACTAAAGCAAGGGAATGTGTGATACATGAAATGTGAATAGCATAATGGCTCGTGAAATCTATGAAAAAACACATGAGATGCTTAGCACAAAATTTGGCCAAAAAATGTGAGCCCATCCACCAAACGTCAAGGTAATCTCATGGATCGGATGGGTCCCTGACCTGTCTACCTAGTGTGAACACTTACCTATGGCTAATAACATGGTAAAGCCTGCATTTATAGGAAGGTCAGAACCAACTGTGTTTGGATGTAATTAAAATCACAGCATGGTGAAGGGCGGGGCGTTCAAGTCAGAAAAAACAGTACATAGCAAGTAATGGTAAACTGATTGAACAGCGAACCGATCCGACCCATGAGATTACCTTGACGTTTGGTGGATGGGCTCACATTTTTTGGCCAAATTTTGTGCTACGCATCTCGTGTTTTTCATAGATTTCACGAGCCATTATGCTACTCAAATTTCATGTATCACACATTCCCTTGCTTTAGTACAATTGAGTGCAGCCATTCATCTATTTACTCTCAGTAATATAGGCTGGGTGTAAACTATGAGTGTCACTCTCAGTAATATAGGCTGGGTGTAAGCTACGAGTGTCACTCTCGGTAATTTAGGCTGGGTGTAAGCCATGAGTGTCGCTCTCGGTAATATAGGCTGGATGTAAGCTATGAGCATCACTCTCGGTAATACAGGCTGTATGTAAGCTATGAGTGTCACTCTTAGTATCACAGGTTGGAAGTAAGCTCTCAGTAATATAGGCTGGATGTACACTATGAGCGTAGCTCTCAGTAATATAGGCTGGATGTGAGGCATAAATAAAAACTATTCACAAACGCCTATATGGTCAAAGGTAGACAAATATTAAATTCTACTATTAGATCACAATAGAAGAATTACATGAAGGTTAAAAACACACTCAGATGAGTGTATAGAGGAAGGTGAGATAACATAGCAGGAGGAGATAACATACATAGGATGTAATGACGATATATATAACATGAGTATATCCAAATGAATACTTAGTGGCTGTCAAAACAAGTATATCAACAGAAGTATATAAACACAATGTACTTAAACAAAAGTCCAAGGTCAAAGTGATCAATCAGTTCGCAATAGTAGAAATAGGTCCCAAAAAAGTACATGGGAGCAAGAGTTGTAGATACCTGTACCCATCTCCTTCTGCTAAAATGGAGCCAAGCTCCGACACGCGTTTCAGAGCTAGCCTTGTTAGCCCCTGACTAAGCCTAGCTTCCATCTTGAACTTGAGATACCTACTCCCTTTTACACACTCAAGTTTGGTGTACAACCCTTTCCCCATCTCTGTTGCTCTAAAACTGGGATAAGGAAGGAGGAGAGCAGAGAGAGTCATCAGAACCAGGATCAGACTGGTTCTGTTTTCTTATTGGATAAAAATTATTTTCTCAAATTCCTGGGTAACACCAGTAAGTTAGTAAAGGTACCAATTAATGATGTAAATCATATGCTATAGCAGCATAAAGGACCTGACACCACTTCTGACAAATCTATTTCAATTAATGCATGTATTTGCCATGAAATACCAGTTCTACAACATCTTTTCTTATACTATTTCATTGTGTCGTTCCTGAATACTTTACTATTACTTTTCTTCTTTTCAAGATGGTGTCTTGCAGTATCACAGCTGATTGGACGGTGTCATCATACGTAGGGACGCACCTACCAATTGTTAACTCCCAGTTGGCAATACATTTCTAGGAGGAGGAACAGCACAAGGCAGAGTTCTTAGAAAAGATGTTGCAGATTTGCTATTAATTATTGAGAATACCAGTATTTAGTGCATCAAAACAGAAATGCCAGGAGAACCGTCAGGTCGTCGTTAGGTCAAGAGTCCTTCTCATGCACCACTGGCTGCTTTGTGCTGACTCGGCTGTAATTTTTATTGTACTTCTGGCTGGAAAAAAGGCTCTTTAGGGCCGAAATGTTGCTTCAGTCGTCTATCTCAATTGTACTTCACTATGTGATTTTTTTTATGGATGGAATTATGTAACAAAGGTTATGTTCTATCCCCATTTTCTCTGGTGTCTCGGAATCTCGGATTTTCTAGGTCCTCCGCTAGATCTCATTCACATGTCCGTAAAATTTCCAGACTGATCACGGGTCTCTTGATCCAAACTCAAGAGCCTTATACATGCCTTGGAGGCTGTTGAGTTTGGCTCCAGAGATCAGTGGCATAATTGTGCATATGGACCATGAAAAATGGATGTGTGAACACCCTGGTCTTAAAGGGAACCTGCCAGGTCGGAAAATGATATTTACTTGCAGATACAGAGCTAATCTGCAGGTTCATAGTATTACAATGATTTCTGCATGCCTTATTGAAAGTGCAGCTACCAGAAGAAAATTAACTTATTTCCTCTTGGGACCTGCCGGCTTTCAGTCATAGAGGCGTTGACCGAGTTGCTCCACTGCTCAGTACACAGTGAGTAATGGCTATAAGTACACCCTAGCACTTTGATTGTCATCTTGAATTGCATAAATATGCTGTAAAGCAAGATGTTAATTCAAGTGCCAGGGCGCGCTCACGGCCATTACTCACAGTATAATGAGCGGGGCCTGTAGCACACGCCCCTATGACTGAAAGCCGGCGGCTACCAGGAGGAAATAAGTGCAGTCGCACTTACAGTAAGGCGTCCGTCCAAGCAGCATTAACCCTGTATGTACAGATAAATAGCATTTTCCGAGGTGACAAGTTCCCTTTAAACTGACGGTAAAAGGTGGAGTAAATATCTGGAGTAGGATCCTACAAATGAAATAAATAATATATATTTATATGATTAAAAAAGGAAAAATCTGCATCCGCTAAAATAAAGAAAATTTTTGCATTTGTATGTGAGGCAGAAGGTTGCAAGCCGAGACAGACAGTTGACAATTCAACATTATCTCCCATTAAATAACAGCTCATTTATACCGTATCCCCCGGTGCCCTCCACATCTGGCAAGTGAGGGGAGTTGGCAGATTTATTCCTGTCGGTGGCCCACAGTAGCCCTCCGCTGCTTTACAACCACAACCGGCCTCCTCCTCCTCCCGGAGCCGGTGTGATCTGCAAAGATAAGGAGCATCCAGATTTCGTTACCACGTAATTAGGAGATGCTCAATGTTTTAGCGCAGGGTGGGATTATTGCTCCGGCTCTCCGTTGCTTCCTTTCATTTTAGGCTACCATAAATTTTAAATGGTATATGTAAATCAATCTGCAGGATGTCATTTATTCTATAAGCCCCTGTGTTTGGGAGTGATAAAGGCTTCAGCCTGACCCTTGGCTGGTCTCGCTGCTCCAAGTCCCATGGGTTACTTTTATGGATACATGATTAAAAAATAAGCTTCACTCTGGGTCACTCAAACATTTTAGAAATAAGTATTGGATTTTCCACCCCTCGCGCCTGGTTAGGAGGCCTCGAATTGCAGGGATGTTAAGCTTAACACTAATGCATCGAAATGGGGAGGTCCTGTTAACTCATAGAAGAGAAGGAGGTTGAAGAGGAAAGTCAGAGTCAATGGAGTCTACATACAAATCATTACATGTGACTTTAATTGCTTACGTACCATTTAATGCTAATGATGTATGTATCTCCGCAATGTCTAAAATTACCAAAAAGATAAATTAGATAATTCTACAAAATCAGAACACTGCAGGGGATATGTAGTGTTACATGCCACACATTTAAATGTGTCCGCTAACAGGGCAATATCAGATACGCTGCAGATATTCCATCTGTATTTGCGGGTCAAAAATTGGGAACATACTAAAGCTACAGTAAAAGGAATGAGATTTTAGGAAATCTCATCCATGTGCCTGAAAAAAATTGACATGCAAAGTCGAAATTAAATCTGAACTAAGTTAAAGAGGTTATCCCCAGAACAAAGTACATTTTAATCAATAGATTTTGGAATAATCATAAGTGTGTTAAAAAATGCTCCTGTGCCGAGATAATCTTATACACTGACGAGCAACAGGATAACAATTAGTGGTGAGCGAATGTGTTGGGATAAGGTTTTAGGTGCTAACCCAGTGCCTTCGGTGTGGTTAAAAAAATATGTTCGAGTCCCAGCGGCTGCATAAGGCTGTTCAATAGCCACAACACATGTAGGGATTGAACTGGCCGACACCAGTGACTGAAGGTAAACTTTTACCTCCGATCACACATGTCATTTGACAGATTGGGAACCGCGGCTGTCTGACCGGCGGTAATGCTTTTACTGCCGATCAGAGGCAGTGTTTGCCATGCAATACTGGATGTTGGATGTTCGGGCCCCCCATTCAAGTGAATGGGGTCTGGGTCCAGGTACTGTTGTGGTACCTGAACCCAAACTTTTTTTTAACTGTTCGGCCGAACGCGAACATCCAGGGGTCCACCAATCTCTACAGATGATTGTCTATAAAATGATGGTAGTCTCACAATCAAAGCAGTAGTGGATGGTGAAATATGGAGCCTGAAAGTCAAAAATGCAAAACATGTTACCCTTTTGCTCATTAGAGCAAAAGTGTCTCTGCTATGTACTGTGTAAAGGTTTTGTCCAACCATGTAGAGCGTCTCCAGTTTATGGTTGACATATCACAGGTCCTAGAAAGGGGAGAAAGCATAAGTCACTGAAGAATGCAGATTAAACAGCAGTTACATTCTCAGGTGACACATTTCCCTGCCTGTCTTATCACAGGAGAGAGTATATCTGTTGTATCTCAAGCCATCTGAGGTCATCATAAATCAAGTCAGTGACATAGGTGCTCCAGATGCCGCTGAGCTTATATGTCACTTGGTTTATGATAAACTCGTAGGCCTGGTGATATGGCCAAAACACTTGCTCCTGTGATAAAACAAACAGGTAGGGAAATGTGTTTCCTTACACAAACAGCTTTGAACCTCTGTTGTTTTGCCTCCATACTCACTTATCATAAGTGGCTTCCTCCCCTAGCCAGGAGGTTTGGTATGTGCCGACCATGAACTGGAGCAGCTGTGCATGGTCTGACACAGCAAATAATAACATACAGCAGGGGCACATTTATATTATCTCAAGATTATCTCAGCACAGGAACATTTTTTTAACACATCCAATTGGAAACTTATTTTTATTCTAAGCCACCTATTAATTAAAATGTATTTTGTTTGTGGGACAACCCCATTAATTCTTGCAGACTTTTGCAATCTACAGGGTGAAATCTGTTGCAAATGTGCAACAAAATCTCTGAAATGAGCATGTGGATCCCAGACAAAAACCTGAGAAGAAATCCGCAAGACATTTTTTTCCGTTATTTAACACATTTTTTTTTGTTTCTGAATCCGTTGTGGAAATTATGTGGATTTGCAATAAAAAAAAGTTAAATTCGAAGTGAAATCCTGCAGCATAAACTGAGAAATTAAAATAGAACCAAGGGCCAATTTTCCGCCTTTGATTTTTTCACAGAGTGGGTACCTTGCTGGTACTGTAATAAGCGGTGGATTTTCTGCCTGTAAATACAGAGCAGAAAAAAACTGCTGATTTTTACATACTAGACCAAACATCAAACTTGGCACAGCCCAACACTGCTTTTAATTCCTTGTTCGTAAGACCTATTGCTGCACATGGACCTCACAGAAGGGAGTTCACCACTTAAATCATAAAAACAGCTACTGATCTAACATTAAGTAATACTACTCATGCCCTGTAGAGGACGCAATAGGAAAAGAAAATGGTCAACCTGCCGTGATCCAAACAGATCAAAGCTGCTCTTTTTTTGCGCTGGTTTTGTAATAATTTAAAGACAATATTCTATTTCAATCACTTTGCTTTTCCGCTTTTTCCAAAGTATTTTTTAATATTAAGACAGAATTAGAATAGAATTTCTTGAATAAAACATTTTTTTCTGGAAGAAAAAAAAAACTTAACAGCTATTTTATTTGTATCTCATATCTTTTAAGTGACAAGCACGTTTATGAGAGACTGACGAAGACGGTGCAATTGTATTTGTATTGATACTTTCCTGTATAACAATTCCATAGGACGTTCATTAATATGGATTGCTTCTTAAAACAATTCCGCTAGTAACGAATTTATGGAATAGCTTCTAACTGATTATAGTATGAGAAAGCAATTGAAGGTTTCTAGAAAATGATGGCCTTCAGTAATTTGTTATTGTCGCATTATAGACATTTTTCATTAGAGCAGGGATTTAGATGCTAACGGTAGAGGAAACAAAAGGTCCCCTGTAGACAGCATAGATTTGTTTTGTAGGTGGATCCTCGCCCCGGTAGATGTAGGGATGTGTTTTTTATGTATAAACCTCTCCTTTCCCTTGTAGACGGTAGGGATGTGTTGTGTGTAGCCCGCTTTTCTTACCGGTACATGGAAGGTAGGTGTTTTGTGCATGTAGAGCGCTCATCTTCCCACTAGACAGAAGGGATGTGTTGTGTGTGTAGACCACTCCTCTTAGCGGTAGAAGGCAGGGATGTGTTGTTTGTGTAGACCACTCCTCTTAGCGGTAGAAGGCAGGGATGTGTTGTTTGTGTAGACCACTCCTCTTAGCGGTAGAAGGCAGGGATGTGTTGTTTGTGTGGACCACTGCTCTTAGCGGTAGAAGGCAGGGATGTGTTGTTTCTGTAGACCACTCCTCTTAGCGGTAGAAGGAAGGGATGTGTTGTTTGTGTAGACCACTCCTCTTAGCGGTAGAAGGCAGAGATGTGTTGTTTGTGTAGACCACTCCTCTTAGCGGTAGAAGGCAGGGATGTGTTGTTTGTGTAGACCACTCCTCTTAGCGGTAGAAGGCAGGGATGTGTTGTTTGTGTGGACCACTGCTCTTAGCGGTAGAAGGCAGGGATGTGTTGTTTCTGTAGACCACTCCTCTTAGCGGTAGAAGGAAGGGATGTGTTGTTTGTGTAGACCACTCCTCTTAGCGGTAGAAGGCAGGGATGTGTTGTTTATGTGTATGCCACTCCTCTCTTTGGTAGACGGCAAGGATGTTTTTTGTGTATGTAGACTGCTTCTCTGAAGAAAAGAGAAATAAACCAGCTAACCCGTGATGCATTAGTTGAACTTCGGGAGCACGAACCCGCTGTGTCCAAACATGTGAAGTCCAAAAAAAAGGGAGTGTGGAGCTGGACATTCCTTTTTTTTAGACTGCTCCTCTCCCTGGTAGATGGCAGGGATGTGTTGTGTGTGTAGATTGCATCTCTTCCCGGTAGACAGCAAGGATGTGTTTTGTGTGTGCAGACCGCTCCTCTTCCCGATAGACGGCAGGGATGTGTGGTGTGTATGTAGACTGCTCCTCTCCCTGGTAGATGGCAAGGATGTGTTTTGTGTATGTAGACTGCTCCTCTCCCTGGTAGATGGAAAGGATGTGTTTTGTGTATGAAGACTGCTCCTCTCCTTGGTAGACGGCAAGAATGTGTTTTGTGCATGCAGACTGCTCCTCTCCCTGGTAGATGAAAGGGATGTGTTTTGTTTATGTAGACTGCTCCTCTCCCTGGTAGATGGAAGGGATGTGTTTTGTGTATGTAAATTGCTCCTTTATCTGGTAGACAGCAGGGATGTTATTTGTTTCTTTAGACTGCTCCTCTTCCTGGTAGATGGCAGGGATGTGTGGTGTGTGCGTGCAGATAGCTCCTCTCTCCAGTAGATGGCAGGGATGTGTTTTGTGTATGCAGTCCACTCCTCTTCCTGGTAGACGGCAGGGGTGGGTTGTGTGTGTAGACCGCTCCTCTTCCCAGTAGATGGCAGGGATGTGTTTTGTGTATGCAGTCCACTCCTCTTCCTGGTAGACGGCAGGGGTGGGTTGTGTGTGTAGACTTCTTCTCTCCCCACTATATGGCTGGGACTGTGTGTAGACCGCTCTGCTTCCCGGTAGAGGGCAGGGATTTGTTTTGTGTGTAGACTTCTTCTTTCCCTGGTATATGGCAGGGATGTGCTGTTTGTGTAGACTGCTCTTCTTCCCGGTATATGGCAGGGATGTGTTTTGTGTGTAGACTTCTTCTTTCCCTGGTATATGGCAGGGTTGTGTAGTTTGTGTAGACCGCTCCTCTTCCCAGTAGACGGCAGGGATATTTTTGTGTTGATAGACTTTTCTCCCCGGTAAGCAGCAGGGAAGTGATTTGTATGTGTAGACCGCTCCTCCATGAAGAGAGAAATGAATTCTACATCATCCCATTAACCCCACCTTTAGGTAGACTATTTAGATTTCAGTATATCTTCTCTTTCTTCTCGGGTAGATGCTGAAGTTGTTGTATGGCAAATCAATAAAGGTCATGGCATTCAGATGTAATCAATTATTATTCCATCTTCGAGACTGCTCAATGGGTGGCTCAAAGTGCGATGGGAACAGGGGCTTGTATCATGATTTATAGAGTAGGCATAAATACACCGACTATGACAAGGGAAAAAAAAAGTCAGATTCCCTTGATAATATTTTTTCCTATTTTGTATCTC
The DNA here is from genome assembly GCF_051348905.1 of Ranitomeya variabilis. NCBI lineage: Eukaryota > Metazoa > Chordata > Amphibia > Anura > Dendrobatidae > Ranitomeya > Ranitomeya variabilis. The sequence goes on from NC_135233.1 coordinate 582,932,791, forward strand.
ACTAACACATATAATACAGTACTTTGTGCTTCACAGACTTGTTTTTAAGGTGGACCTCCAAGTGCTTCTGAGAGATTTAGTGTTATTGATAAAATAATATTTTTTTGTTAGAACATTGCTCTTTTCCTAAACTATTCCTGGTGGAAATATATCAATTAACAATTCTCTTGTCAATGAGGTGTGTCCATATGCTGTATGACCTGACACTACTACCTAATAAGTGTGCTGGCTATAAGAGTCACAACTTCATGAAAAGTGAAATTCAATGATGCAAATACACAAAAAAAACTTCAGCCATGCTAGCTTGACCTGAGCTTTAAAGACTTGTACGGAATAACTCCATCAAATGAACGCCGCAAGTAGTGGGGTCTACTTGGGACCAATTCTACAAAATTGTTTTTTCGTAGCTCTTTAGAATTGATGGCCTACTCTTAGGCAATCAAGAATAGTTTGAAGGTGGTCTGAAAATCATCTGCTTGAAAGAGCCACACCTAAGTAAAAGGGTTAGTCGTGTTATGAGCGATGTTTTGCAGCACTGGTGGAATAAAAGGGGGTTGACTTCATGTTGTCATCTCCACATTATTTTTACTGGACCAACCTGTGAGACTCTGAGGACACCACAATGACCCGAGATGGAACAGACTGACGTAATATATCTTGCAGCAGTGAGGTCAGGTAGAAGTGGCCAAGGTGATTGACCTGGAAAGTCATTTCGATGTGATCTTCTGTTAGCTGCCAGGGGATCCCAAAGACTGCACCATTGCAAATCAGGATATGGAGAGGCCTGTGAAAGACAGGAGCAGATATTAAGTTGGACATGCTGTAGAATTCACTCAATTTTTAGTATAGCAAGCAATGGTAAAAAGGGGTTTAAACCCACACTCTACACTATCCACTTACCTTACCATATCATGACCCTGCCGCTATACATTGCTCCCAAAATAACACCCTTGGCATGGACAAACATTTTTGGTTCCCCCTTGGCGTGGCCAAACATTATTGTTTCCCCCTTGGCATGGCCAAACATTTTTGGTTCCCCCTTGGTGTGGCCAAACATTTTTGTTTCCCCCTTGGCATGGCCAAACATTTTTGCTGCACCCTTGGCATAGACAAACATTTTTGGTGCAACCTTGGCATGGACAAACATTTTTGATGCACCCTTGGCATGGCCAAACATTTTTGGTTCCCCCTTGGCGTGGCCAAACATTCTTGGTGCACCCTTGGCATGGACAAACATTTTTGGTTCCCCCTTGGCAAGGACAAATATTTTTGGTGCACCCTTGGCATGGACAAACAATTTGTGTGCACCCTTGCCATGGACAAACATTTTTGGTGCACTCTTGCTGTGGTCAAACATTTTGGATGCACACCCTTAGTGTGGCCAATCATTTTTTAATGCATCTTGTTACCTACTCGTTCTCATCTATCTTCTTTAGTTTGATTGATAGCCTGGCTTTACAGGAGCCAGAGGAGGGTGGAGAAAGTTGGAAAACAAGTAGATGGCAAGGTTCACTAAACTTTTCTGACCATCCGGGGGTGCACCAGACTCCTGTGACTGCTATGGACAGTCAATTTGTACTGACAGACTTCCTTTAAATTCATCTTTGCAAAATCCAATTTTATGAAAGTCCACTTTGAAATGTTCTTGCATTCATCCAGCAGGTTTGTATCTGGCCCAAAATATCATAAACCCTTAAAAGAGTTTACCGCTCCGATGGTGTGGAAGCCCCGAGATGCAGAGACATGGATCTGTTTTAAGAGTGATACAACGAGTGATTTAGCATGATTGTCATGACAAGGTGACTTGAGAGAAGTGAGCAGCGCCTGGTCACTTGTCAAGTGACCCCAAAGCCACTCTCGATAAAATTCTACAGGAATTAAATGGGAGCACCAGAAATGTATCCCCTCGTTCCCTCGAGCAGCTGCTGCCTTCGTTCTCCCCCCTTCATCTTCTGCCTTGACTTCCATGCTATGTTTATCATAAAGAAAAAAAAAAAAAAGAAGGAACTGAAAGGTTCACTACCTGTGTGGTGAAGGCAAGTCCCCAGCTAGAGCAAACAAGCCAAGACATAATTCTTCAAACACTATCTGTTCATGTTATCCTAAAGTGACCCTATCTCAACCCTATCAGAAATCTCACCTGAATTATTTCAAGAACTGGAACTTCAACCTGACCCGTAATGCCCGTGGGGACAAGGACTGAATCTGAAATTCAATGTTGAGCTGTGGTTTCGGTGAAAGAACATTTTTTCTTCTATTTTCGAGTCAGTGCAGGGGAAACTTATGGAAGAATTTTCTTCCTTTCCATCCAGCACACGTCTCAGCTTTTTTTATTTTATATAATGCATGCTCTAAAGCCTGCGTTGCTTTTATTATGTTGTTAACTAGGTCTATAAAACACCAAGGACGTTCGGAGACGAGCGTCGTACTGACTACTGGTCACGCTAATAATTTGCCCTATAGCTATTGGAAGGAACGGGGCTCTGTGCAATTAAACAGGAATACTATAAAGTGACCGCGAAGGTCAAAATCTTGTTCCCCAGGTTTCGATCTGAACGATTATTATGAAAGCAATGCTTCAATGCGAATATAATCTAGAAAATAATCTTCACGCAGGGAAAAATAGCGAGTGCGGCCATGGTTTATAAAGATCGTGCCACATAGTGGGTATTGACAACCTGACAACAGACAAGACATTTGACATATGAAAACAATATATATTGCACAGATGCCCACGTGTAACACATAAACTTGGTGCAGGTCAAATAATTTAATACTGCAGTAAAAATCCTTCATTCTATGGTTTAAAGGCAGTGAGCTCCTAACGATGGATATTTCAGACCAACGTCATGGTTGAGCCGCTGGCCAGAACTCTGCTGCCCTCTCCGATCATTGGCTCTGCGGCATCGAAGGAGCGTGGTGGCACTCGTGCCAGCTATAGAGCAGCAGTTGCGAGCTCATTTATGGTATATCCACAGGAGAAGCCATATGGAGGTCCAATCTCAGGGCCTGGCACCCTCCTTGAAAATGAGTCCCTGTCGGAGAATAGAGTGAGCTGAAAATGGAAAACCATCTTTCCATTCTCTATTGTGCAGGACAAAGCCCTGGTCTTGAGACAGATGCTGCTCCAGAGGTAGGACTAGCATCTCTCACAAATGTATTGAATATCCTGTTGATATGTAACATATGGATGCGAAACCTGTACGATAAAGAGACAAGACAGAAGAAGTATCAACCCCTTCGAAATGTGGAGTTGGAGAAGGATGTTATCAATACTGTTATGATCCTTAGTGGTTGAGGATCACAAATTACTCCAGCTAAGTAACAAACATAGGACAAGCTCTAGGGAGGTGGCAAACTGGACTGACCGCAAATCTGAACCTATCCAAACACACTAGAAGTAGCCGGTGAACGTGCCTAAAAATCCTAGACGTCTCGAGCCAGCCTGAGGAACTAACTACCCCTAGAGAGAAAGAAAGACTTCTCTTGCCTCCAGAGAAATAATCCCCAAAGATATAGAAGCCCCCAACAAATAATAACGGTGAGGTAAGAGGAAGGCACATACACAGGCGTGAAAGCAGATTCAGCAAATGAGGCCCACTAATACTAGATAGCAGAAAATAGAAAAGGGAATCTATGTGGTCAGTAAAAAACCCTTACAAAATATCCACTCTGAGATTTCAAGAACCCCCACACCAACTAACGGTGTGGGGGGAGAAACTCAGTCCCCTAGAGCAACCAGCAAGCGAGGAAATCACATTTTAGCGAGCTGGACTAAAAACATAATGAACGCTGATAATCAAAAAATGATCAAACAAAAACTTAGCTTGTCTTGGAGAGACTGGGAGCAAGGTAGACACAAGGAATCTGAAGAGCACTGAATACATTGATAGCAGGCAAGGAACTGAGTATCCAGGTGGGCTAAATAGGAAACCAACCAAGGATAACGAACCAGCTGATGCTGCAACCTGCAGAAAGACAACACTACACAGTACCGCTTGTGACCACTAGAGGGAGCCCAAAAATAGAATTCACAACAGTACCCCCCCCCTTGAGGAGGGGTCACCGAACCCTCATCAAGACTCCCAGGGCGATCAGGATGAGCCGCGTGGAAGGCACGAACCAAATCGGCCGCATGAACATCAGAGGCGACAACCCAGGAATTATCCTCCTGACCATAGCCCTTCCACTTAACCAAATACTGCAGCCTCCGTCTAGAGATACGAGAATACAAAATCTTCACCACGTACTCCAATTCGCCCTCGACCAGCACCGGAGCAGGAGGCTCAACAGAAGGAACCACAGGTACCACATACCTCCGCAACAAAGACCTATGGAACACATTATGAATTGCAAACGATGCTGGGAGATCCAAACGAAAAGACACCGGGTTAAGGATTTCCAAGATCTTATAAGGACCGATGAAGCGAGGCTTGAATTTAGGAGAGGAGACCTTCATAGGAACATACCGAGAAGACAGCCACACCAAATCCCCAACACGAAGTCGGGGACCCACACCGTGGCGGCGGTTGGCAAAGCGCTGAGCCTTCTCCTGTGACAACCTCAAATTGTCCACCACATGGTTCCAAATCTGCTGCAACCTATCCACCACAGAATCCACCCCAGGACAGTCAGAAGGCTCAACCTGACCCGAGGAAAAACGAGGATGGAAACCAGAATTGCAGAAAAAAGGCGAAACCAAAGTAGCAGAACTAGCCCGATTATTAAGGGCAAACTCGGCCAAAGGCAAAAAAGTCACCCAATCATCCTGATCAGCAGAAACAAAACATCTCAAATAAGTTTCCAACGTCTGATTAGTTCGCTCGGTTTGGCCATTAGTCTGAGGATGGAAGGCCGACGAAAAAGACAAATCAATGCCCATCTTAGCACAAAAAGTCCGCCAAAACCTGGACACAAACTGGGATCCTCTATCAGACACAATATTTTCAGGAATGCCGTGCAAGCGAACCACATTCTGAAAAAATAGAGGAACCAAATCGGAGGAAGAAGGCAACTTAGGCAAGGGCACCAAATGGACCATCTTGGAAAAACGATCACACACCACCCAGATGACAGACATTTTCTGAGATACTGGAAGATCCGAAATAAAATCCATGGAAATGTGCGTCCAAGGCCTTTTCGGAACAGGCAAAGGCAAAAGCAAACCGCTGGCACGAGAACAGCAAGGCTTAGCCCGAGCACAAATCCCACAAGACTGCACAAAGGAAAGCACATCCCGCGACAAGGAAGGCCACCAGAAGGACCTAGCCACCAAATCTCTGGTACCAAAAATCCCAGGATGACCCGCCAACACTGAAGAATGAACCTTGGAAATAACTCTGCTGGTCCATCTATCCGGGACAAACAGTCTCTCTGGTGGACAACGGTCAGGTCTATCCGCCTGAAATTTCTGCAGCACTCGTCGCAAATCTGGGGAAATGGCAGACAAAATAACTCCCTCTCCGAGAATACCAGCCGGCTCAGAAACTCCCGGAGAGTCAGGCACAAAACTCCTAGAAAGTGCATCAGCTTTCACGTTCTTCGAACCGGGCAGGTATGAGACCACGAAGTTGAAACGGGAGAAAAACAATGACAAACGAGCCTGTCTAGGATTCAGGCGCTTGGCAGATTCAAGGTAAATCAGATTTTTGTGATCCGTCAAGACCACCACACGATGTTTAGCTCCTTCGAGCCAATGTCGCCACTCCTCAAATGCCCACTTCATAGCCAACAACTCCCGATTACCAACATCATAATTCCGCTCGGCAGGCGAAAACTTTCTTGAAAAGAAAGCACATGGCTTCATCACAGAGCCATCAGAGCTTCTCTGTGACAAAACAGCCCCTGCTCCAATCTCAGAAGCATCAACCTCGACCTGGAAGGGGAGAGAGACATCTGGCTGACATAAGACTGGAGCTGAAGAAAACCGGTGCTTCAGCTCCCGAAAGGCCTCCACGGCCGCAGGAGACCAATTAGTCACATCAGAACCCTTCTTGGTCAAATCCGTCAAAGGTTTAACCACGCTAGAAAAATTAGCGATGAAACGATGGTAAAAATTAGCAAAACCCAAGAACTTCTGAAGACTCTTAACAGACGTGGGCTGAGTCCAGTCATGAATAGCCTGGACCTTGACTAGGTCCATCTCCACAGTAGAAGGAGAAAAAATAAAACCCAAAAAGGAGACCTTCTGTACTCCGAAGAGGCACTTTGAGCCCTTCACAAATAAAGCATTAGCACGCAGGACCTGAAACACCATCCTGACCTGCTTCACATGGGACTCCCAATCATCAGAAAAGACCAAAATGTCATCCAGATAAACAATCATAAATTTATCCAGATATTCTCGGAAGATGTCATGCATGAAGGACTGAAACACAGAAGGAGCATTAGAGAGTCCAAAAGGCATCACTAAGTACTCAAAATGGCCTTCGGGCGTATTAAATGCTGTTTTCCATTCATCTCCCTGCTTAATGCGCACAAGGTTATACGCACCACGGAGATCTATCTTGGTGAACCAACTGGCACCCTTAATCCGAGCAAACAAATCAGACAATAGTGGCAAAGGATACTGAAATTTGACTGTGATTTTATTCAGAAGACGATAATCTATACAAGGTCTCAAAGAACCGTCCTTCTTGGCCACAAAAAAAAATAAAATCCTGCACCAAGAGGGGAAGAGGATGGGCGAATATGTCCCTTCTCCAAAGACTCCTTTATATAACTCCGCATCGCGGCATGCTCTGGTATAGACAAATTAAAAAGTCGTCCCTTAGGGAATTTACTACCAGGAATTAAATTTATAGCACAGTCACAATCCCTATGAGGGGGCAGGGCACTGGACCTGGGCTCATCAAATACATCCTGGAAGTCAGACAAAAACTCAGGGACCTCAGAAGGAGTGGAAGAAGCAATAGACACCAACGGAGTATCGCCATGAATTCCCTGACAACCCCAACTTGACACAGACATAGCTTTCCAATCTAAAACTGGATTATGAGCTTGCAGCCATGGCAGACCCAAAACGACAACATCATGCAAATTATGCAGAACAAGAAAGCGAATCACCTCCTGATGTACGGGAGTCATGCACATGGTCATTTGCGTCCAATACTGAGGCTTATTCTCAGCCAATGGCGTAGCATCAATTCCCCTCAGAGGAATAGGAAATTCCAAAGGCTCCAGGACAAAACCACAGCGCCTGGCAAACGACAAATCCATCAGATTCAGGGCAGCACCCGAATCCACAAAAGCCATAACCGGGTAGGACGACAAAGAACAAATCAAAGTAACAGACAAAATAAACTTAGGCTGTATAGTACCAATGGTGACAGGTTTAGCGATTTTTTTTAAGCGTTTAGAGCATGCTGAGATAACATGAGTAGAATCACCACAGTAAAAGCACAACCCATTTTGACGTCTATGACTTTGTCGCTCAATTCTGGTCAGAGTTCGGTCACATTGCATAGACTCAGGTCTCTGTCCAGAAAATACCGCCAAAGGATGAGCAGATTTGCGCTCCCGCAAACGCCGATCAACCTGAATGGCTAAAGCCATAGAATCACTCAGACTTGTAGGGGTGGGAAACCCCACCATAACATTCTTAACGGCCTCAGAAAGACCTTCTCTGAAATTTGCAGCCAGGGCACACTCATTCCATTGAGTAAGCACCGACCATTTCCGAAATTTTTGACAATACACCTCTGCTTCATCCTGACCTTGAGAGATAGCCAGCAACGCTTTTTCTGCCTGATTCTCAAGATTAGGCTTCTCATAAAGCAGTCCAAGAGCTAGAAAAAATGCATCTACATTAAGCAATGCAGGATCTCCTGGCGCCAGAGAGAAAGCCCAATCTTGAGGGTCGCCACGCAACAAGGAGATAACAATTTTAACTTGCTGAGCGGAATCACCAGAGGAACGAGGTCTCAGAGATAGAAATAACTTACAATTATTATTAAAATTTAGAAACCTAGATCTATCTCCAGAAAACAACTCAGGAATGGGTATCTTTGGTTCTGACATAGGGCTATGAATAACAAAATCCTGAATACTTTGCACCCGTGCAGTAAGATGATCCACACTAGAAGTCAGAGTCTGAACATTCATGTCTGCAGCTGAGCTCAAAACCACCCAGAGTTCAAGGGGATGAAAGAAGCTAAACAGACTGCAGCAAAGGAAAAGCGGGAGGGAAAAAAAAAAAAATGTAGTCAGGTCTTCTTTTTATCCCACTTCTGCGATGCATTAAACACTTTTTGGCCTGCTATACTGTTATGATCCTTAGTGGTTGAGGATCACAAATTACTCCAGCTAAGTAATAAACATAGGACAAGCTCTAGGGAGGTGGCAAACTGGACTGACCGCAAATCTGAACCTATCCAAACACACTAGAAGTAGCCGGTGAACGTGCCTAAAAATCCTAGACGTCTCGAGCCAGCCTGAGGAACTAACTACCCCTAGAGAGAAAGAAAGACCTCTCTTGCCTCCAGAGAAATAATCCCCAAAGATATAGAAGCCCCCAACAAATAATAACGGTGAGGTAAGAGGAAGGCACATACACAGGGGTGAAAGCAGATTCAGCAAATGAGGCCCACTAATACTAGATAGCAGAAAATAGAAAAGGGAATCTATGCGGTCAGTAAAAAACCCTTACAAAATATCCACTCTGAGATTTCAAGAACCCCCACACCAACTAACGGTGTGGGGGGAGAAACTCAGTCCCCTAGAGCAACCAGCAAGTGAGGAAATCACATTTTAGCGAGCTGGACTAAAAACATAATGAACGCTGATAATCAAAAAATGATCAAACAAAAACTTAGCTTGTCTTGGAGAGACTGGGAGCAAGGTAGACACAAGGAATCTGAAGAGCACTGAATACATTGATAGCAGGCAAGGAACTGAGTATCCAGGTGGGCTAAATAGGAAACCAACCAAGGATAACGAACCAGCTGATGCTGCAACCTGCAGAAAGACAACACTACACAGTACCGCTTGTGACCACTAGAGGGAGCCCAAAAATAGAGTTCACAACACAATACCATGGATGGCAAGAAGAACAAACAAATCAGTTTTAGAACAAATCAAGCCAAACATGTCACTGGAACCAAGGATCACCAAGCTACCACTTGCCTACTTTGGACATATCATATGAAAAGAACAATCACTGGAGAAGGATATCATGGATGGAAGAATAGAAGGAACAAGGTGAAGACCAGCAACCCAATGGCTTGATACTACCAAGATAACGGTGGAGAAGACCCTGGTGGACCCATCTAGGCTTGCATAAGATCAATCCTCATCCACAGTGTTCAACCATTAAGTCGCCATGGCTTGAGATTGAGCTGATGGCCTTAATAATAATAAATAATGTAATAAATGCCTGAGAAGGGAAAAACATTTTAATAAAGCAGAAAATGTGATGATCCGAAATTTGATATAGCGGCACATCTATACCTTAATGGGACTGACTCGTCTTACTAAATGAGCAGAATTAAAAAGTGCTTGGAAAAATAAAGTAACTTTGAAATGTAATTCTTTCCGATTTCAAGAAAGGAGGAATGTTTAATTGTACAGTTTCTCTTAAGTTACCGGCCACCTCTGCAGTGAATCAGAAGTGGCCAGTTTCCTGGGCAAGGAGTGAAGCTTACAAGCTCTATGGTTTAAAGTTGGCAGGTGCTTGAAAAGGCAGCTGCAAGACTCCTCTGGTGTTGGCTTTTCTTCTTTCTGGACAAAAAATCAGCAGGGCAGAGAACTTCGTCCCCCTTGACATCTGTTGAGGAGAGTATAAAGCCCCCACGTCCGGGGAGAGGATAAAAGCATCCATAGACTTGGCCTATCCCGCGGATATCGACAGCTTAAGATGACGATGGCGATTGGAGCCTAAATCGCAGTATACCGTCACTTTTTTTTTTTTTTTACAGTCCTTTAAACTAACTTCATCTATAATCCAAAATGCCCCCCAAATTGCTTAATTTAATAAAGATATATCCCATTTTAGAATTTGGCTGGTGGGCAATCAGCTAATTGCCCATGAGTGCGGATTGATTTGCAGGACCTGGACACATCAATAGCCTCTTGTCAATGTACGGAATACATGAGAACTGTCTCGACCTGAAGACATCTGCGGTTCTTCTCTTGATTAGCCGGCCTGGCGCAATAAGTAACACCGTAAAGAATATGTTGCGCCAGGCTGGCTAATCAAAAGAAGAGCAGTGGATGTTGGGATGTAGGAGGCGGTTCTCAGGTCTACAGATTACTGATATGGCCGATGGACCAGGTCCTGCAAATCGATCCTCACCAACTCTACTCCCATTACCTGCCCCCTTGGCAAACAGCCATATTGTCAGAGCAAACGGCACCCATTTAGCTAGCAGCAGTGACTCCAGGGGTAAATGTAGTCATCTATTTAAATAGTTCTACATGTAAGAAGTATGTATTGGGTCTACTAGAAGCCACTTGTTGTTTAGGGCACAGGCAGTGGGATTCCCCTACATATTGACTATCTGCCCTAAAATGGATTGTCTTCGTAAGGCCTCTTTCACACTTGAGTCGTGTGACGTACGTCGCAGTCCGTCGTTTTGGGAAAAAACGGATCCTGCAAATGTGCCCGCAGGATGCATTTTTTTCCCATAGACTCGTATTGCCGACGGATTGCGACGTATGGCCACACGTCGCGTCCGTCGTGCACTGGATCGGTCGGTATTTGGCGGACCGTCGGAACGAAAAAATGATCAAGTGAATGTTTCTTCGTACGTCGCGTCCACCATTTTCTACCGCGCATGTGCGGCCGAAACTCTGCCCCCTCCTCCCTGGACTTTAGACTGGGCAGCGGATGCGTTGAAAAACTGCATCCGCTGCCCACGTCGTGCCACATTTCTACAAAGTGCGTCGGTACGTCGGGCCGACGCTAGTGTGAAAGTAGCCTTAGACAGCCCTTTAAAGATCAAATAAACGTATTTATTTTTTTTTATAGCTTTGTCCAGCACTGAAAGTCATGAAAATTACTGTATTGGGAGATTTATCTTCATTCTTATGAAAAAAATGATTGTGGCTTCCAAACCCTGGCTTTTCCCCAGTCAAGTCTTGGAGTACAGCTGATGGCAGTGATTGGTCAGCGCAGAGGAGGAGACAGGGGTTGACCCATTACTGATTGGTCAGTGCAGAGGAGGAGATAGGGGCTGACCCATCACTGATTGGTCAGTGCAGAGGAGGAGACAGGAGCTGACCCATCACTGCCATCATCTGTACTCCAAACGAGGATGCACTTATATCAATGCAGCAGAAAGCGGCAAAAAGACTGGGGAAAAGCCGGAGGCTGGAAGACACTTACAAGCAATTATTTTTTTACAGAAATGAAGACAAATCCTCCATTAAAGTAATTTGTAAAGTTTCAAAACTTTCCCTGCTGGACAAAACTATTAAAAAAAATAAAAGTTTAGTTACTCAAAATTAATGGTGCTTGGCTGCAATACCAGGCACGGCCTATGATCAGGAGGGGCGCTCTTTGCAAATAAAGGAATCTGTGTATTATTTGCTTCAGGGAGGTTATTATTGATTAATAATTTTCATAATTACCGCAAAAAAAATTAAATTAACAACATAAGCCTAATTTCACAAAAATTCTATCATCTCAAAATATTCAGCTGCAGATAATAAACCTCTTCCAGATAAACTGCATCTTCAAGTGCCTTTTATGAGGAATGGAAAAAATGGAGACGGAAATGTAAACAACACAATTACACGTCGAAAAATCCTGCCAGCTAATTACGGGTGAGGCTGGGTCTGATTTATTGCTGGGCGCGAAGCTTGTAAACTGATGGTGAAATGATTAGAAAAATATGAAATTGCCCAAGGGTTACAGACGACTGCTTTTAAAGACCATGGTCAAATCATTTTGACAAAAGCATTACATGTATTAGGACGTTACTTTTTCCCAATGACAGCCCGTTCTCCTGATTCCCTGGAGAAATACAGCGCTGTAATGGAGTTCACAAAGTCCCCTAACTGCTGCATGCTTCTGTACACACCACGACTCGTCTACGCCGTGCCCAGGGAAGAGGAAGACGGGGGGAAAAAAAGGAAATAAGTGGCTGGGAATAACGCAGCACAGCCACAATATAAGTAAGGCTTACATGGGGCCCACCAGAGAATATCATTCTTGGGGCCTTCCATGCCTAAGGGGTACTTCCCTTAGCTTCCATCTTGTCAAGCTGATAATCAAGGAATTTTTTCCAACTATATACCTGTCCAAACAATAGCAAAACGCTCATTGTTGGGTGCAATAATTTGTATGCTTGATTTAAAACATCCTTATCGGCAGCAGATAATTTTGTGTAAACAAGTCAAGTGCTGCCAAGAACAATTATATTTTAAAAGCACAGAAAGATTGTATTAATTAGACGTGTGCCACATACACACACCAAACACATGACACATACACACCAGTCACACGCTAGACACAAGAGTTTTTAGCTTGCAGAATCCTGCGTCTTCCAAGCATCGCTTGGAAATGTGACTGACAGGTTTGTCACACAAGCATAATGCTTGACAAGTGTGACCAACTTTTTACTATTGATGCTGCCTATGCAGCATCAACAGTAAAAGAAAGAATGTTAAAAATAATTTAAAAAAATCGGTGATCTCAGTGAGATCACAACTAGCACAGTGAGAAAGTCGCACGGTGCAGCGCTGAGTTCAGAAAGTTCACGGCAGTTCAGTTTTAGAAATTGCACAGAGAGGCTTTTTCTCACTCCCCCCGTTCTCCACACAGCCCCTCATCACCACCCCATTCTCCATACAGCCCCTCATCATCCCCCCCATTCTCCACACAGCCCCTCATCATCCCCCCGTTCTCCACACACAGCCCCTCATCATCCCCTCGTTCTCCACACAGCCTTTCATCATCCCCCTCGTTCTCCACACAGCGCCATCATCATCCCCCCCATTTTCCACACAGCGCCATCATCATCCCCCCCATTTTCCACACAGACCTTCATCATCCCCCCATCCTCCATGCAGCCCCACATCATCCCCCTGTTCTCCACAAAACCCTTCATCACCCCCCCGTTGTCCACAGCCCTTCATCATTCCCACCGTTCTCCACACAGCCCCTCATCATCCCCCGTTCTCCACACAGCCCGATCATCCCCCCGTTCTCCACACAGTGTCTCATCATCCCCCGTTCTCCAAACATCCCCTCATCAACCCCCCGCACTCCACTCAGCCCCTCATCATCCCCCGTTCTCCACACAGCCCTTCATCATACCCCCGTTCTCCACACAGCGTCTCATCATCCCCCATTCTTCACACAGCCTTTCATCATTCCCCGTTCTCCACACAGCGCCTCATCAACCCCCGTTCTCCACACAGCCCCTCATCATCCCCGTTCTCCACACAGCCCCTCATCATCCCCCCGTTCTCCTCACAGCATCTCATCATCTCCCGTTCTCCACACAGCCCCTCATCAACCCCAGTTCTCCACAGAGCCCCTCATCAACCCCCATCCTCCACACAGCCCCCTCATCATCCCCCCGTACTCCACTCAGCCTCTCATCATACCCCCGTTCTCCACACAGCGCCTCATCATCCCCTGTTCTTCACACAACCTCTCATCATCCCCCTATTCTACACACAGACCCTCATCATCCCCCCCGTTCTCCACACAGCCCCTCATCATCCCTCCCATTCTCCACACAGCCCCTCAGAATCCCCCCGTTCTCCACAGCCCTTCATCATCCCCCCGTTCTCCACACTGCCCCTCATCATCCCCCCAGTCTCCACACAGCCCATCATCATCCCCGTTCTCCACACAGCCCCTCATCATTCCAGTTCTCCATAGTCCCTCATCATCTCCTGTTCTTCACACAGCCCTTCATCATTCTCCCCGTACTCCACACAGCGCCCTTATCATCCCCCGTTCTTCACACTGCCCCTCATCACCTCTCCATTCTCCACACAGCCCCTCATCATCCCCTGTTCTTCACACAGCCCTTCATCATTCCCGCCTTCTCCACACAGCCCAACAACATCCCCCGTTCTTCACACAGCCCCTCATCATCCCCCCGTTCTCCACACAGCCCCTCATCATCCCCCCATTCTCCACAGAGCCCCTCATCATCCCCCCCATTCTCCACACAGCCCTTCATCATCCCCCCATTCTCCACACAGCGTCTCATCATCCCCCATTCTCCACACAGCCCCTCATCATCCCCCGTTCTTCACACAGCCCCTCATCATCCCCCGTTCTTCACACAGCCCCTCATCATCCCCCATTCTCCACACAGCCCCTCATCATCCCCCCGTTCTCCACACAGCCCTTCATCATCCCCCCGTTCTCCACACAGCGTCTCATCCCCCCATTCTCCACATAGCGCCTCATCATCCCCCGTTCTTCACACAGCCCCTCATCATCCCCCCATTCTCCACACAGCCCCTGATCATCCCCCCGCTCTCCACAGCCTCATCATCCCCCTCGTTCTTCACACAGCCCCTCATCATCTTCTCTATGCAGCCCACTAAAGTAACATCAACCTTTTCCAAAATACATTCTCAGAGTACTCACACTGAGTCCCGGGTCCTCATTCCCATCTGTACAAGGGTCTATTGTGCAGCTCCTCAGTCCTCTCCTCCTCACACAGCTCCATGGTGCAGCCTCTCATTTCCCTCCTCTCTAACAGCGTTAGCACAGCTTTACTTCCTGCTATAGGGTCTTCAGTGGACTGAAGAAGGCTCCGCCCCTTCTGGTGACATCATTCCCTCCAAAAATGAACTTCGTTCTAGACGCCCCCGTGCTGTCTGTGTGTGCAGTCTCACAGTCTGCGATGGAGCCGGCTGTGCTGTGAGTGCTTTGTTCTACACTCGGTGTCAGCGGCCTTCTGCACTGTTCAGGAACAAGTGACAACCTGCTGCGGCTTTTATTGATCTCATCGAGCGCTCCGCAGCTGAGAGAGCAGTGAGAGCGATGAGATCAATAGCAGCAGCAGGTGATGAGAAACTTCACTTCACATCACTTGTTGCTGAGCAGTGCAGACGGCCTGCCGGCACCAAGTATGGAATAACGCACTCACCGCTCGGTGCATGCGGTCAGAATACAAGGCAGAGCAGGCAAATGGAGGCAGGAATTGTGGTGCTGGGCAGATCCTCTGGTTTCCGGTGGGTCAGTCCGACCCTGCTCATGTCTATTTATTCCTCCGACTATACCGATCTTCATCTACATCCATCAGTCTCATATCTATCTATCATCTATTATTTATTATCTATCTGTTATCGACGTATTATTTATCTATCATCTATCTATTATGTATCTATTATCTATCTATCTCATGTCTATCTATTATTTATCTATTATCTATCTATCTATTATTTATCTATTATCTATCTATTTTCTATTTATCTTCTATCTACCTTCTATTATCTATCTATCGATCTATTTTTATATCTATCTATTATCTATCATTATCTATTATCTATCTATTACCTATCATCTATTATCTATCTCTTCTATCCATTATCTATCTTGTATTTATCTATTTAATATCTATCACTTCATCCCTTTGCATGAAATTCATCTCTCCTATCGTTCTCTTATATCTATACCTACTCCTTTATCGCTCTTCTATCTTTATCCCTTGTATCTACACCTCTCATATCTATTAGTAAACTGTTATTTCTGTCTCTCTGCTCTTTACCTCCAGTACCAGGATGTCATGATTCCCTACTTACTTATTAACTAGTCACGGTACTGTAAATATCTGACGACCCCCCGCTCTGCCTCTACCTGTCCTTCCTACTTACTACATATATTACATACTGTACATCAGTGCAACAAAATGATAACTCTATTGCAGTCACAATTACCTAACCATGCACAGAACAGTGTCGCAGCGATGAGAAGGCAATGCACAAATCACATCCATTGCCTCCATCCTGGCCTCCAGCTGCACACACCGCGCTCGCCCGTCTCTACTCTCATCCCTTGTCCTCGGTAAACAGCTCAATGTAAAATACTTTACATATAATGATATTGTGTAGCACAAAGCAGTATTTGTCCAGCGCAGACGTTCCTCCCGTTAGGAGCCGTCTGGAGAGCTTACGCTTCGTGTGTGGTCTGGCTCCTCTCCAAAATAAAACTGCAAGAATTAGAACAGAAACAGAAGACAATATGGTGTTTATTGACAGATGGATTGTCAGGTGAAAGCTCCCAAATAGAGTCCAGGGGCACGAGATGTCGGGAGCCAAGAACATAAAATAACCATCACTCCAAGATGTGAGAACAGTGCTGGACAAGGGGGGAGATTATTATATCCCAGGAGGCTGCAAAACCTCTGAAATGCTTCTTGTGTAGAAGCAAAGATGAAGATTGGTTTACATACCGGCATTAAGTGCTGTTATTTTGGTAGTCACCAATTAATTCCACCAACAGGGACCCCAATCGATTCCGAGAACGGGGCTCTAATGAACACCGCACATGCGCACCACTAACTTCATTAATTTTCTTTAGAGTTGTTGAAGTTTGCACATCGGAGACCCATTGCTGAGATCAGTGGGGTGTGGGTCACAGCGTTGGCAACAGTTTCCTTGAAAAATGCTAAAAAGTGCCAGGTTTGTATACAGTGATGGCCGCGCATGCGCACTACCATTGACTATAGGACTTATGGAGATCACATGTCACAGCCCCATTGTTGGATGGTCTCAGTGATTGGATTAAGTGGTCCTGTAGATAGGTAATAACTTGCTAAGATGGGGTATCAAACCTTGCATGTTAGTTTTACAGAGTACATGCCAATTCATGGATAATGAAGGAGTAATTTGCAAATGACAAACTCAAAAAAGGCAAAAGTTGTGCCGATTTATATGGGGAGGCAGCATCACCAGGACCCTTTCACACACCCAATTATAACATTGACTATCATACACTCCATTGACTATCATACACTCTCCCTTACAACCTTAACCCTTTTACACTCTCAGTTACCACCTTGTCCCTTTCATGCTCACAATTTTGACCCTTTTGATGCTCTCCTAACAACCTGGATAATTTTACGCTCACTTACATCCTTGACTCTCTTACGCTCTCATTTACAACCTTGACCCTCTTAAGCTGTTGCTTACAACCTTGACACTTTTACACTCTCATTACAACTTTGACCCTTCTATGCTCTCGCTTATAACCTCGACCCTCTTATGCTCTCGCTTATAACTTTGACCCTCTTAAGCTGTTACTTAAACTCTCGCTTACAACCATTGCACTTTTATGCTCTCGCTTACAACTTTGACCCTTCTACGTTCTCGCTTATAACCTTGACCCTCTTATGCTGTCGTTTATAACTTTGACCCTCTTAAGCTGTTGCTTAAACTCTCGCTTACAACTTTGACACTTTTACACACTCGCTTACAACTTTGACCCTTTAATCTCTCGCTTATAATTTTGCGCTCTTACACTCTCCCTTACAACACTGACCCTCTTAGGCTACGATCACACTAGCGTTGTGCGCCGTTGCGTCGGTGACGCAACGCACAACGCACGCAAAAACGCATCAAAACGCACGCAAAAACGCTGCGTTTTGCGACGCATGCGTCGGTTTTTGCCGAAAATCGGACGCAAGAAAAATGCAACTTGTTGCGTCTTCTTGGTCCGACGCTTGCGGCAAAAAAGACGCATGTGTCGCACAACGCAACAAAAAAAAACGCATGCGTCCCCCATGTTAAGTATAGGGGCGCATGACGCATGCGTCGCCGCTGCGTCGCCGACGCAAACCCGACGCACATTAGCTTAACGCTAATGTGAACGTAGCCTTACACTCTCTTTTAAAAGCTTGACCCTCATATGTTCTCCTTTCCAACTTTGACCACCTCAAACTCTCGCCTCCAACCTTGACTCTTTTACACTCTCACTTACAACCTTGACCATTTTATGACCACGCAAACAACCTTGACCTTTTGAAATTTTCCCTTACAACCTTGATCCTTTTATGTTTCTGCTTACAACCTTAACCCTTTCACACTCTTGCTTACAGCCTTGACGCTTTTACATTCTCGCTTACAACCTTGACTCTCTTACGCTCTTGCTTACAACCTTGTTCCTTTAACACTATCGATAGCAACTTTGACCCTTTTACACTGTCCCTTACAACCTGGACCCTCTCTTACACTCTCCCTTAAAACCTGGACCCTTTTACACTCTGACTTACAATCTTGACCCTTTCATTCTCTCACTTTCAACCTTGACCCTTTCACACTCTTGCTAACAACCTTGACCATTTTACGCTCTCTCTTACAACTTGGACTCTTTTAAGCTCTTGCTTACGACCTTGACCCTCTTACGTTCTCCCTTAGGGTATGTGCACACATCCGGATTTCTTGCAGAAATTTCCTGAAGAAAACCGGAAATTTTCTGCAAGAAATCCGCATTTTTTTTTTTGCGTTTTTTTCGCGTTTTTTTTAGCATTCTGCAAGCGGAATTAGCTTGCAGAATGCTAAAGTTTTCCAAGCGATCTGTAGTATCGCTTGGAAAACTGACTGACAGGTTGGTCACACTTGTCAAACATAGCGTTTGACAAGTGTGACCATCTTTTTACTATAGATGCAGCCTATGCAGCATCAATAGTAAAAGAGAGAATGTTTAAAAATAATAAAAAAAATAAAAAATGCTTATACTCACCCAGACGATCTCAGCGACATCCGTTCCTCTTCCTATAGCTGGTGTGTGCGCGCAGGACCTTCCATGACGTCGCGGTCACGTGAGCGGTCACATGACCGCTCACGACCAATCACAAGACAGTGACGTCATCACAGGTCCTTCACCGCACACCAGCTACAGGAACCGAAGCGGCAGCATGTAGCGGAGAGGCGGGAAGACATCGAGGGTGAGTATAGGACTATTTTTTATTTTAATTCTTATTTTTTGACCAATTATATGGTGCCCAGTGCGTGGAGGAGAGTCTCCTCTCCTCCACCCTGGGTACCAACAGCACACAATCTGCTTACTTCCCGCATGGTGTGCACAGCCCCGTGCGGGAAGTAAGCAGATCAATGGACTCCTAGGTGTGCGGAATCCCCTGCAATTCCGCATTTTAATGAACATGTTGCTTTTTTTTCCACGATGCGATTTTTTCGCGGAAAAAAAGGCTACATTTGCACAAAAAATGCGGAATACACTGAAAATAATGGGAGGCATATGTTAGCGTTTTTTTCGCGTTTTTATCACGTTTTTATAGCGAAAAAACGCGAAAAAAACGCGAAAAATACTGAACGTGTGCACATGGCCTTAAAACCTGGACACTTTTACACTCTGGCTTAAAATTTTTTCGCTTACAGCCTTTACCCTTTTAAGCTCCTTGTTACAACTGTTGTGCCACCAGGCTCTTGTTTAGACCCAGGCCTAAAAATCTGGATAAGCCGCTATTCCATCAATCCATTACTGCTGTCTCCTTCCTTTTATTCCTTCTCTATAGATTGTAAACTCATATGGGCAGAGCTCCTACATAATGTAAGTCTACGACAAACATTACTAGACCCTACAATCGCATCTTGTCATACTTGGCTCAGAGGAGCTGACTGTCAGGAACACTGTATTCCCATGTTATACCCAGATTAAAGGATTGTTTTGTCCATGATTGGATAATTCAATGCCATTGTGCTGTGGTGTATGCAATAAACCCCCCCAAGGAGAGAATTTTATCACCCTTTTTACTTACAGATTTTTGCTCCTAAAGACTTCGGCAAAGCTTTGTACACTGCGGAGGGAGGCCAGATCCAGGCACATGACTTCTATCTTAGCTTTGTGCTGCAATGCAAAAAAAAAGATAAATAACGATAAACTTGGATGAAGATATCGCATTACACTTAATGTGCTGTGGAACATATCCGAGTCCGCGTGCTTAATATAAAATGCCCACAGTGGGTGTAAATCACTCAAGTGAATGAGGGACGAGTGTTCACTGCCAGAGGTAGCGTTGTAGCACTGCAGCACGGCTAAACACAGTGCATAGGTGTCTAACTAGTTTATTAAAGGCTATGAATTAAAACCAGACAGTGCCAAGGATCCTTCACTCTGTCAAGCAACACAATCTATCACCGAGCAGAAGAATGGATTAACCATCTCCTGCCAGAAGGCCTGTGAGGCCCACGTTATGGGGCGCACAAACAAATCTGCAGCAGCGCAGGAGCCGACGCTATTCCTGAAGAAGACACATCTATAATACTACTAGACAGAACTACCTAACATCTCACATATGGCGGAGCAAGGTCTCATATCTCTCCGTCATACAACACCATGACCTGAGCTGCAGACCATCCTCATCCTAAGCTCTACAAATATAATAAAAAATTAACAAAAATAATCAATACATTTAATATATATATATTGTGATGCAGTGACCCCTGTAACAGGTAGGGGGCGCTGCATGGTCTCCCCGTATGTGCACGGAGTCGTATTGAGGCCGTGAGAATCGACCTGCAGTGATGTCAGGATCACGTGACCAGCCCAGGTGATCCATTACTGTGGGTGTGCTTACGGGTACATAATGTGGCCAGGGTGTGGGTCACATGGTTCCTGTGTGGTTCCAGTGTTTGGATCGGATAGGTCCAAGTGCAAGGTCCTGGAGGCCTGTGTTGGAAGACCTGGGAGGAGGCTTCCTGGAAAGCACATGGTTTGGACCTGGTGGCCTGTGGTGTTGGACTAAGTCCTGAATAGCACCCAGGCAGGCCACATGCCTCTGTGTTGAACGGTCCCAGGTGGGATGGACGTTCTGAAGACCACAGTGTGATCATGGTCCTGGACAGTCTGTGTTAGACGCTCCTGTGAGTGGAGTCTTCTTGGAGCACCTGAGAGACTGTGGACCTGGATGATCGGTGTTGGGGAAGCTACCGGCCTTCGGTGGCTCTGGACTGACTGTTGTGTGCTGGCCAGGCAAGTTGGTGAACCCCGTAAGGCAGTTTCCCCAGGAGAGAGGACTGACAAGGAGTCAGCAGATGGAGCAGGAGCTCCCATAAGGTACCTCCATGAACTGTTGGTGCTTGTAACATGAACTGTGTGGTAACCCATGGCAACTGGTCAGTGAGGACCAGCGTGTTTAGTTGCCACAGAATAAGGGCCTGAAACTTGAAGTGATGTCCTGGTTCAGTATGTAAATGGACTGCTCGTGGTATGGTTTATGAGGCATAATAAACCGTATGGACGGTTTTGTTTTAAAAACCCGTGCCCGTGTGCTGAATATCGCGGCCAAGCGAGTGTCCCCCAACACACTCAGTAGGAATAGTCTTACAATATATATATATATATTACCTATCTATAACCTGTCTACACTCTATATAATCTATATATCTCAAAACTATCTGTTCAATATCTATTTATCTATCTAATATCTATCTATCCATCCCAAAAATGAAAATGGAACAGCACCAGAACACTTCCGGTGCACGGCCTTCTTGAACAGAATCCAACTGTTGCAATAATACGAGTATAAGAGATAGAAAAAGAGGCAGCACTCAAATAACCTGTGCAAAAAATATGGACTTTTATCAGCCCATGTAATAGCGTTTCAACTCTATCCTAGAAGCATCGCCAAGTGAGCTAACAAAGATCCATTTTTTGCACAGTTTCAGTGCAGCCTCTTTTTTTATCTTTTTATCTATCACCATTTATCCCCAGCATCTATCTGTTCATCCATCCATCCATCTATCCATCTATTATCTATAATCTATCTATCCATCTATTATCTATTATCTATCTATCTATCATCTATCTAGTATCTATCATCTATTATCTATCTATGTATCTATCTATCTATCTGTCTATTATCTATCTACAGTATCTATCTATCATCTATAATCTATTATCTATATCTATTTTTTCTCTATCTATTATCTCTATTATCTATCTATTATCTCTCTATCATCTATCTATTATATATCTATCGATCTATCTATCCATCTATTATCTATCTATCCATCTATCATCTATTATCTCTCTATCTATTATCTATCACCTATCTATTTTCTCTCTATTATCTATCTATTAATCCATCTATTGTCTATCTGTTATCTAACTATTATTTCGCTATTATCTATCTATCCATCTATTATCTATGTATCTATTATCTATTTACTATCTATTATCTATCTACCTATCTATTATTTATCTATCCATCTATTATCTATGCATCTATTATCTATCTATTTACTATCTATTATCTATCTATTATTTCTCTATTATCTATCTACCTATCTATTATCTACCTATTATCTATATATCTATTATCTATCATCTATTTATTATCTATCTATTATCTATCAATCTATCTATTATCTATCTATCCAACTATTATCTCTCTATTACGGTATCTATTATCTCTCTATTATCTATCTATTATCTATCTATCTATCTATCTACTATCTATCTATCTATCTACTATCTATCTATCTATCTATCTATATCTATCTATCTGTTATCTGTCTATCTATCATCTATCTCACTATCTATCTCCTCAGAATGTGAAGCTCAATCCACCAATCATCCATTACAGAACGTGCACGGTGTTGCGGTATGACTTCACTCCTTGCATTTCGGGCTCATACAGGATCGTGTCGTTGTGTCTCAACAGTCGCGGTTAAAGCAATTTTCACTGCAAATTTTTCTTTCTAATGTAAAACATGATTTATGCTAAACCCGGATAAAACATGGATAGATTTGCCTGAAAGATTGCAAGAAACGAGGAGGGCTACAATCAGCTGGCGCATAAAAGCTTTCGCTGCCATAATACTTATAATAATGGCATATAAAATGGAAAAAATAAATAAATAATACATGACTACAGGTAAATTTATATGACAACGAGTACTTCAGCACACGCCATTACATCTGACAACCTTCGATTTCTACGCCGCCGATGATGCCTCTTAATAAAACGAATTGGCATTTTTCCTAGTGCAGGTAAGTAATATGTGCCTTTAAAAGGTGCTTTGGAGTGAACAAGATGGTGGACACCCGCTTATTCAATCAATATGCCCGGCCTGAGAAGACGTATGCATGCATTTGAATAGCAGGCTTCTTAGGCAAAAATATTTATAACAGCACTTAAACTATAAACCTGTTTAACTGCAAAGTTGGCGAAACGGGTTAAAATGCGATTTACAGTATGAATATATATATATATATATATATAAATAAAAACAAACAAGCAAACACGCCTGATGCTTTGATATAATGCAAAACGTTTCTTAAGCCTCTTGTCCCCGGCTGAGCTGTCTACATGGAGCTTGGCACACCCAGATCTGTATTGTGAAGCCATAGAAACGCTATGTGCTACCATATAGTGCCAATGTACTGCACCGTTACATGGACACATTATTCCTTTAGAAAAAATGCAAGAACACGTCACTATTGCAATATTTATTGAACATATCAGTTTCATTTTTCCTAGTTTATATATAAATTCATGATAATTAACGGTATGTCAAAATTGCCTTCACTGCTTAATAACGAGGACTTGGCCTCTAAGGTACTATTCTTGGTATGATGTAACACATCGCATGTTCAAACCTTCATCATGGCATATAACGTGTTAAAGAGTTATCCAGGACCTTAGTACTGATTACCTATCCTTAGCGCGCAGTCAGAGGGCCGTATAAAACGGGCCGAGACCAAATTGGTCAGTGGCTCTAATTGCACCCTTACAATAAGTCATCAGTATGAGATCGGTGAGGGTCTGAAACTCAACCACCCCACTGATCAGCAGTTTGGTGAGGGTCCAAAACTCAACCACCCCAACGATCAGCAGTTTGGTGAGTGTCCGAAACGAAACTCAACCACCCAACCTATCAGCAATTTGGAGAGGGTCCAAAACTCAACCATTTCACCGATTAGCAGTTTGGTGAGTGTCCGAAACTCAACCATTTCACCGATCAGCAGTTTGGTGAGGGTCCGAAACTCAACCACCCCACCGATCAGCAATTTGGTGAGGGTCCAAAACTCAACCATTTCACCGATCAGCAGTTTGGTGAGTGTCCGAAACTCAACCACCCCACCGATCAGCATTTTGGTGAGGGTCCGAAACTCAACTACCGCACCAATCAGCAGTTTGGTGAAAGTATGAAATTCAATCAAGCTACCGATCAGCAGTTTGGTAAGGGTCTGAAACTCAATCACACCACTGATCAGCAGTTTGGTGAGTGTCCGAAACTCAACCATCCCACTGATCAGCGGTTTGGAGAGGATCCAAAACTCAACCACTCCACCGATCATCAGATTGGCGAGGGTCCGAAACGCAACCACTCCACCGATCAGCAGTTTGGTCATTGTCCAAAACTCAACCACCCCACCGATCAGCATTTTGGTGAGGGTCCGAAACTCAACTACCGCACCAATCAGCAGTTTGGTGAAAGTCTGAAATTCAATCAAGCCACCGATCAGCAGATTGGTAAGGGTCTGAAATTCAACCACCAAACCGATCAGCAGTTTGGTGAGTGTCCGAAACTCAACCATCCCAATGATCAGAAGTTTGGAGAGGGTCCAAAACTCAACCACTCCACCGATCAGCAGATTGGCGAGGGTCTGAAACTCAACCACCCCACCGATCAGCAGTTTGGTGAGTGTCCGAAACTCAACCATCCCACCGATCAGCAGTTTGGTGAGCGTCCGAAACTCAATCACCCCACCGATCAGCAGTTCAGTGAGGGTCCGAAACACGACCACTTCACCAATCAGCAGTTTGAAGGCTGGAAGTAAAGAGTTCACTGATCTGGACCACCATAGCTCCGTACACTGAGCAGAATCCGTTCTTGGGTCCTTCTTTTTAGCTCCCATTGAAGTGAATGGTCACTGTACTCCGTGACACCTTTTACCCCATTTACAATGCTATTTGCGCTGACGAGTTTTGGCTGTTACATTTGTGTATCTAATGAGCCACCCGAACCATTAAAAAAAAGAAAAACACAATCAGTTCTAAAATAATATTTAGCCCCAACATCCCAGTAGTCTAAAATCCATAATCATGAGCCCAGACGCAGGCTGGGAAGTGTAGACATGAACTGTGTGCAATGCATTAATCCTTCAAACGCTAACAGATGCTGGCAGGGATTTAGGCTGGAATGTATTTACAAAGTGACAAATTATGTTTTGTATTACGCAGAGAAAGGAAACGCACCCACAAATAGGCTGATAAATGTCAGCTGCACTCAAGACAAACGCTTCGTTTTTATTATACTGTAACCACATCTGGGCATTTTTGTTATTGTTTTTTTTTTTTTTATATTTTTTCATGGCGAGAGATTATTTTTTTTGTGTCTCCAATGGGAAAAAAAACCCAAGATCATATATAACAAAGTAATAAGTAGAAGACCGCCATAGCTTGTCATAGGCAGCAGCTGTAAGAGAATAAATAGAAAATATCCAGTATAATAAGCTGTGTAATATAAATCCTGATAAACATCCCATAAATTAGCATTACAACAATATCTTATAATTAAACATTACCTTAGTCCATCTATATTCCGGCAATAAAACAAGACGCTTGCAATGATATCACCAGCAGAACGACGAGCCAAAGATTCACATAAAATGTAGATAATTTATCCTCAGTTTATAAATATTTAACAAATTGATATAAAAGGAACAAAATATTATAGTCCTCAGATACCTCAAAAGTAAGAGGATAAGAACCATGGAAGGCCGACCTTAACGAGAGGGGTCTCAGATCTGCATGCATGAAGTTCTTCTGTGAAACAGCACAATGATCTTTGGTTTTGAGGCTCTCTTCGGTACCAGTGGAGGTGATAATGATTTCTAATGGAGTCTTTAAGACAGCCGAAAGGAAGGAAAACTTTAACTTAAAGGAATTTATACCGGGTGCAATTTTTGTTAATGGGTTGTCCAGTCTTCGGTTTAACGTCTGCAGTCACTCTTCTGAATCATGACAGTGAGCGGTGCGCGTGGTATTGCTGCCAAGAGCAGGCACACTCCTGGCCACACTCCAACTAGACGTGCCTGACTTTTCTGAATACAAGTGAACTGAAAACAGTTGAGCACATCTAGTCGACATGTGACCGCTCGTATGCAAATCGCATACTTGCTGTCACGTGACCACCCGCTCGGCAATATCGGTAAAACTGGTCAGTGTGCAGTCTGAAGTCACAGAGAGAAGACCGGACAGCCTCTTTCACAAAATTTGCAAAGTTGGGCAAAAATTGAACGGGGAGGCAATATTAAATTGTGGAAAAAAAAATAAGACATTTATTTGTTTTTGACACTTTTTGGACGACAGTTTTCGAAAGTGTAGGTAGTAAGGAGCATATGTAAAGTAGCCTTGAAATGTGCCAATTTCTTAACGATGAGCACTATTAGTGAATGCGTGACGAAGAGAAATGTCATGACTAGCGACTGCGGCAAACATTTTATGCAATGATGCGCTTCATAAATCCCCTAACTAATTCAGTCCAGGATGACAAACGCAGCTCTGCTGTCTTGACAAAATGAGCTCGGCGACATCAAGCAACGGCTTCGCCTATTCCTACATTACGTATATAAAGCAAAGAACTCAACAGTTCCAGTTAATGATTTCCAGCCCTGTACTTTCCCCAGGGTAGGAGTCTCATTTGGCACTGAAGGGGTGAAAGGATAATTAAGATGTTCTTTTTTTTCTTTGCAAGGTTAAATAGTTATGTTCAGCAACTGTGAATAAAGCCATTGGGAATAGCATGAAAGCGTGGTGCGGAAAGAGATCGGGAAGGAAATGGATAACAACCCAGCAAGTCTTTCCAAATGCAATTTCTTCAGTGTGACCAAACCAACATTTTCAAGAGCAAAACGATGCCGCCGAGGCCAATTGCGCAGGTCAAGAACGGCTACGTCAGTGGCGTAAATGGGAGCAAACATCGGGAAAACGTTGCGCTTGTGTCATGCCGGAAAAAAAAATGGAGGCTGCCAACATGCCGAAAGCAGATGTGATGGGGCAGAAGGCAGCTGCGCGAGGAGATGTCGACACCATGTTGTGTCACCGGCAAACCTAAAGAGAAGGAAGAAAAAAAATCTTCTGGACGTTCTCCAGAAACTGAAAGGTGCAAACAAGCTGCCTAATCCCTTCGCCTAGATTGAATTCTTATGAAGAAAATAAAGTTTATTGTCTGGAAACAAAGAAAGCATGAGAAAAGCACTAAAGCAATGGAGGTGAACAATTAGACAGATGTTCACTTAAGGAAATAAAGAGAACATCGTGCAAGAAATTTTACGAGAATACTGACAATTCCGCACCTCGTCAAGGGCACGGGTAAAGTTAAAGCCACTGAAGCTGCCTCTATTTAACTTCCCCGTAATTGCTGAACTTGCAGAACCATCGCGCCAGGTAATGTGGCTTGTAACAAAGTAGCATTAGGCTCATTTTAATATGTTTTTAATACTTCTTCATGACCGGCCATATATCTTGTAACAAGCGGCAGGATTTCCTATAGGAATACGTGACTGGGAATTTGTTTCCTTGCTGGTGTGACTGCACCTTTACACCCAGTAGTTGCTTGACATAAAATATAGCTGTCAGCTGTACCACCAGACAATATATTTTTTAAATATATATCTTTTTTTAATATACAGTTATTGTGTGTGATAAAAGATTGAATCGATGAAGACTGGTGACTAGCTGATGTTCAGCTTTTCTGTATTATTTTGCCTGTATAGTTAAGGGTAAAAAGTGTCAGACAGAAAAACCAAAATATGATTGTAACGGGTAACTAAACATTCAGATTTTTTTAAATATGTTTTTTTTTTTTAGCAAAAGTTGATCTGGGTCCTGAAACTGTTACGATCACTCAACCAAGTGGCAGTAGAGGATGGTTTATCAAGCAGAGAGATGTGCAGGCTCAATATAAAGTTTATACACCCCTCTACTTACACTTTAGAAAAAGTTTATCACTTCTGCCCCTTGGAGTGAGAATTAAGTGAGGGTCTCCAAATCTGGTCCCCCCCCCCAAATCAACACTACAGACAGGGAAAATAACTTTTAAGGGTTCCTGTCACCAGGTTTGTCCCATATGAGATAAGACCACCTTTCACCCCTGATATACAGCATTCTTATATGCTGTGTATATGCCCCCAGTCTGGCCTGCAAGAAAAGAAAAAGACCTTTTATAATACTCACCAAGTCAGGTCCGATGGGCATCGCTGCTCTTGCCTCCTCTCTTCATATGATGCCGTGCTCCTTCTTGCCCAGATGACTAGAGCACAGTAAAGTAATGCAGTGCACATGCTCAGGAAATAGTCAAAGAGTCCCGGAGCATGAGCATGAAAAAGCCAAAGAGACCTGGCACATGCGCAGAAAAAAAGCCAAAAGGCCCCAGCGCATGCGCAGGGTAAAGCTACAGAGCCCCGATGCATGTGCAGGGAAAAGCCAAAGAGCCCCAGATCATGCGCAGGAAAAGGCCAAAGAGCCCCGGCACATGCGCAGAGAAAAGCCAAAGAACCCAAGCTCATGCGCAGGAAAAAGCCAAAGAGCCCCAGTGCATGTGCAGGAAAAAGCCACAGAGCCCCGGGGCATGCACAGGAAAAAGCCAAAGAGCCCCAGGCATGCACAGCAAAAAGCCAAAGAGCCACAGCACATGTGCAGGAAAAAGCCAAAGAGCCCCAGCGCATGTGCATGAAAAAGCTAAAGAGCCCCAGCGCATGTGCAGGAAAAAGCCAAAGAGCCCCAGCGCATGCACATGAAAAACCAAAAAGCCCCAGTACAAGCGCATGAAAAAGCCAAAGAGCCCCAGCGCATGCACAGGAAAAAGCCAAAGAGCCCCAGCACAAGCGCATGAAAAAGCCAAAGAGCCCCAGCGCATGCACAGGAAAAAGCCAAAGAGCCCCAGCGCATGCAAATGAAAAAGCCAAAGAGCCCCAGCACATGTGCAGGAAAAGCCAAAGAGCCCCAACGCATGCGCAGGAAAAAGCCAAAGAGCCCCAGCGCATGCGCAGAAAAAAGCCAAGAAGCCCCAGTGCATGTGTAAGAAAAAGCCAAAGAGCCCCAGGGCATGCACATGAAAAAGCAAGAGCCCCAACGCATGTGCAGGAAAAGTCAGAGAGCCCCAATGCATACACAGGAAAAAGCTAAAGAGCCCCAGTGCATGTGTAAAAAAAAGCCAAAGAGCCCCAGGGCATGCACGTGAAAAAGCTAAAGAGCACCAGCGCTTGCACAGTAAAAAGCCAAAGAGCCCCAGCGCATGCACATGAAAAAGCCAAAGAGCCCCAGCACATGAAAAAGCCAAAGAGCCTCAGCGCATGCACATGAAAAAGCCAAAGAGCTTCGGGGCAAGCATAGGAAAAAGCCAAAGAGCCCCAGTGCATGCACATGAAAAAGCCAAAGAGCCCAAGCACATGCGCAGGAAAAGGCCAAAGAGCCCCGGCGCATGCGCAGAGAAAAGCCAAAGAACCCAAGCTCATGCGCAGGAAAAAGCCAAAGAGCCCCAGTGCATGTGCAGGAAAAAGCCACAGAGCCCCGGGGCATGCACAGGAAAAAGCCAAAGAGCCCCAGGCATGCAAAGCAACAAGCCAAAGAGCCACAGCACATGTGCAGGAAAAAGCTAAAGAGCCCCAGCGCATGCACATGAAAAACCAAAGAGCCCCAGCACAAGCGCATGAAAAAGCCAAAGAGCCCCAGCGCATGCACAGGAAAAAGCCAAAGAGCCCCAGCGCATGCACAGGAAAAAGCCAAAGAGCCCCAGCACAAGCGCATGAAAAAGCCAAAGAGCCCCAGCGCATGCACAGGAAAAAGCCAAAGAGCCCCAGCGCATGCAAATGAAAAAGCCAAAGAGCCCCAGCACATGTGCAGGAAAAGCCAAAGAGCCCCAACGCATGCGCAGGAAAAAGCCAAAGAGCCCCAGCGCATGCGCAGAAAAAAGCCAAGAAGCCCCAGTGCATGTGTAAGAAAAAGCCAAAGAGCCCCAGGGCATGCACATGAAAAAGCAAGAGCCCCAACGCATGTGCAGGAAAAGTCAGAGAGCCCCAATGCATACACAGGAAAAAGCTAAAGAGCCCCAGCGCATGCGCAGAAAAAAGCCAAGGAGCCCCAGTGCATGTGTAAAAAAAAGCCAAAGAGCCCCAGGGCATGCACGTGAAAAAGCTAAAGAGCACCAGCGCTTGCACAGTAAAAAGCCAAAGAGCCCCAGCGCATGCACATGAAAAAGCCAAAGAGCCCCAGCACATGAAAAAGCCAAAGAGCCTCAGCGCATGCACATGAAAAAGCCAAAGAGCCCCAGCACATGAAAAAGCCAAAGAGCCCCGGGGCAAGCATAGGAAAAAGCCAAAGAGCCCCAGTGCATGCACATGAAAAAGCCAAAGAGCCCAAGCACATGCGCAGGAAAAGCCAAAGAGCCCCGGCGCATGCGCAGAGAAAAGCCACAGAGCCCCGGGGCATGCACAGGAAAAAGCCAAAGAGCCCCAGGCATGCAAAGCAACAAGCCAAAGAGCCACAGCACATGTGCAGGAAAAAGCTAAAGAGCCCCAGCACATGCACATGAAAAACCAAAGAGCCCCAGCACAAGCGCATGAAAAAGCCAAAGAGCCCCAGCGCATGCACAGGAAAAAGCCAAAGAGCCCCAGCGCATGCACAGGAAAAAGCCAAAGAGCCCCAACGCATGCGCAGAAAAAAAGCCAAAGGGCCCCAACGCATGTGCAGGAAGAAGCCAAAGGGCCCCAAACGCATGCACATAAAAAAGCCAGAGCCCCAGCGCATGTGCAGGAAAAGCCAAAGAGCCCCAACGCATGCGCAGGAAAAAGCCAAAGAGCCCCAGTGCATGCGCAGAAAAAGCCAAGAAGCCCCAGTGCATATGTAAGAAAAAGCCAAAGAGCCCCAGGGCATGCACGTGAAAAAGCCAAAGAACACCAGCGCATGCACAGTAAAAAGCCAAAGAGCCCCAGCGCATGCACATGAAAAAGCCAAAGAGCCTCAGCGCATGCACATGAAAAAGCCAAAGAGCCCCGGGGCAAGCATAGGAAAAAGCCAAAGAGCCCCAGTGCATGCACATGAAAAAGCCAAAGAGCCCAAGCACATGTGCAGGAAAAGCCAAAGAGCCCCAACGAATGTGCAGGAAAAAGCCAAAGAGCCCCAGCGCATGCGCAGAAAAAAAGCCAAGAAGCCCCAGTGCATGTGCAAGAAAAAGCCAAAGAGCCCCAGTGCATGTGCAGGAAAAGCCAAAAAGCCCCAAAGCATGCGCAGGAATGAAGCCAAAAAGCCCCAGCGCATGCGCAGGAAAAAGCCAAGAAGCCCCAGTGCCTGTGCAAGAAAAAGCTAAATAGCCCCAGAGCATGCACAAGAAAAAGCCAGAGAGCCCCAGCGCATGCGCAGGAAAAAGCCAAGAAGCCCCAGTGCATGTGCAAGAAAAAGCTAAAGAGCCCCAGAGCATGCAAAACAAAAAGATAAAGAGCCCCAGTGCATGCGCAGGAAAAAGACAAAGAGCCCCGATGCATGTGCATTGCAATTCTTTACTCTGTCCTAGGCTGCTCAGAGAAGTACGCCTGCGCAGAACTGTGATGTCAGGGACACTGTGTGGATGATGTAGAACGTGTCATCCACATGAAGCAAGAGGGACGATAGAATCACAAGAAGAGAGGAGACACCGGACCAAGAACAGCGAAGTCCATCGGACCCAACCGCCCCG
Organism: Ranitomeya variabilis; assembly: GCF_051348905.1. Taxonomy (NCBI): domain Eukaryota; kingdom Metazoa; phylum Chordata; class Amphibia; order Anura; family Dendrobatidae; genus Ranitomeya; species Ranitomeya variabilis. The sequence continues at coordinate 582,964,405 of NC_135233.1, forward strand.
TATCAGAGTATAATAAAAGGTATTTTTCTTGTCTTGTAGGCCGGATTGGGGGCATATATACAGCATATTAGAATTCTGTATATCAGGGCTGAAAGGTGGTGGCTTTACCACATATGGGAAAAACCTGGTGACAGATTCCCTTTAAAGAAGATCTGTCACCAGATTTGCCAATACAAACTGCGTATGTTATGAAACATATTTTGGGACCTGATGAAGCAGGTATGTTTACTGTGAAAATCCATGTCAGAATGATTGTATAGTCGGCTGTACCCCAAACGATCAGATATTGATAAAAAAAGTAGTGGCCAACCTCTTTAAAGGATAGATGACAACTTGTCGACTGGTGGGGATCTGACCGCACCAACTGGTCGATGGAGCCACAGGGCACATGCTGGACCTCTGTTCCATTCATTCTCTATAGGGCTGCCGAGCGCTGCACTCATTTTTTTTCTGGTAGTCAAATAAAGTTTGAATGGAAGCATCATTGTGCAACGGTGATAAAGATCACTCCATCCACTGATCAGTCCAGGTTCCAGCGATCAGACACCCAGCAATCAGTAAGATATAACCTATCCTATAAGTTATTACACACTACTCTTATTAATCTATATTATTATTTTTTTTTAACAATGAATAATGGGTAGTGATGATCACAAGTGCTCGTTAGTTGAGTTGCCTAGGGTGCTCGGGTATACACCGAGTATCACGGGTGCTCGAGTGACATGGTCGAGTCACCGCTCCAGCATGTTTTGCGGCTGATAGGCAGCCACAAAACATGCGGGGATTGCCTGTGTATGTCAGGCAATACCTGCATGTCTAACAGCCACGAAACATGCAGGTGCGGGGACTCGAACATGTCCATCGAGCAACCCCGATACTTGGTGTATACCCGAGCACCCTCGGCAAACTCAACTAACAAGCACTTGCACTCATCACTAACAGAAAGTAACTAACTTCTATTACTTGGCTCTTGGGAGTATCTGATTGAAAAATTAAGAATTTTTTTATCAGTTTATTATTTTTTTTTTAGTCTGTATTCCCCTTTAAATCTCTAGAAATAAGCTTCAAGTAGAAAGAAAGTCAAACCACCACCAACACACAGCCAAGAAACATGCATGGTGTCATCAAGATCCAAGTCCCCAACTAATTACAGGGTCGACGTTTACACGCAAATTGAATTATTAATAACTTTTGAATTAATTTTCGAGTCCTAACACTTTTATCACTGTCTGACTAACATACATCATAAACATGAATTCTCAAGTGGTCCCACGGCCGGTTATAGAAGCCATATATCATCGGACCGTGACTGCTCTAGTGAGCGCATATATAGTACGAGCTGATAAACACGTCATGGTGCTTATCAGATTCCCGCTACTTTATTCAGAGACTAATCGTAAAATGATTGTTAATGAAAAGATAGTCCATATTATATCACCCACTAAAAGAATTAATGGGGTGGTGGGGGGGAATCTTGTCATCTGCAAATCGATAGGTCCGTGAAATTATATGATTCCAAGACCTGCTCCCAACAACCAATATGTCAATTTATTAAAAAATTACAATTTGTAAGGAATGGAAAAGGAATTGGTTGTGTAGGCAGCTCTACATACGCGTCTACAGAGGTGAAATGCTGCCCCGAGACATCAATAAATCCCAAACAAATTAAATTCTCTTTTGTGATCCCCTAGCAAACGGTCCGATGAACGGGAAGCAAGGTGTGAGGGGTAGTGCTGTTTCCAAAAATGTTAGGATAAATTAGTTGACCTGTGTAAATTACTTTATTTCACTGTTGATATAGCAAAAAAAAATAATAAGATTGATAATTTTTTTTTTACATAAAAGCAGGATTCATTTTTTTTGAGTGAAAAATAAAAAAATAAAAAAAATGGGTTTAAATTCAATGTAAAACTGTTTCTTTTTTTTTTTTTGCAAGTTGGGGCCAGCTCAGACAAACTTTTACTTAGGGTTAGAGCACAGCCAACTACAAAAAAATTCATCATACAGTAATTTACGTCTTTAAAAAGTGGCTTACATTATGACAGAAATGTACTCCGTTAACTGACTGGCTCATGTCGGCTGAAAAATGCGTGAAGTTCACCAAGAGTAATGAGTTTAGTGTTTTTTACTCCAACGCATCCTTAATTAGAGGGTTACTCTCAAATTGCCCATTGAGCAGCTCGTAGCTCTGCAGGCTCCTTACTTCCTGGTTGCGTTGGGGGACGAGAGGAATGACAGTTCTGGTGAGTAGCTTCACTCTGTTATAACACATTACTGATGTATCATTGATGGTTTGGAGACTACACTGTTATCAATATATTTACATATGGAGATTAAAAGTACTTTGAACAAGCACATGGCTCAGGAAAGTGAGGGCTGTGATTAAAGAACCACCACCAGAGCTGCCACCTCACCACCACTAGAGCTGCTGCACCCCTGACCTTCTGTCTCTTCCCCATTATCCCGTAGAATGTAAGTCCACAAGAACAGGGTCCTCTCCCCTCTGTACCAGTCTGTCATCGTAAATGTGTTCACTGTAAACGATATCTATAACTTTGTATGTTAGGCTACTTTCACACTAGTCTGTCGGTACGTGCCGTCGCAAACCGTCGGCCCGACGGACAGGGTGTTAATGTAGCACAATGTGGGCAGCGGATGCAGTTTTACAACGCATCCGTGGCCCATTGTGAGTTCTGGGAGGAGGGGGCGGAGTTTCGGCCGGCCGCGCATGCGCGGTCGAAAATGGCGGACACGACGCACAAAAAAACGTTACATGGAACGTTTTTTGTGCCGGCAGTCTGCCAAAGCACGACGCATCCGTCGCGCGACGGATGCGACGTGTGGCAATCTATCGCAATGCGTCGCTAATGCAAGTGTATGGAGAAAAAACGCATTCTGCGGACAACTTTGCAGGATGCGTTTTTCTCCAAAACGACGCATTGCGACGTGCGTCACACGACACTAATGTGAAAGTAGCCTAACCCCTTTCTCATGTACAGCATCATGGAACTAATGGTACTATATAAATAATATTAATAACTGCTCTGAAAGCTGTTGATGGTGGGTGACGAGGGCGGTTGTGATTCTACAGGACTGATAAAAGCCTTGTCAGGAGCTAAGAGCGAGGACTTGGCAGGCAAGAAGGTAACTCCTGCATAGAAATCAATTGGCTGGAGAAAGCTGACAGGTATACTAGCAGTTAACACTTCTCGTGGAATGAAACTACTGCACACTCTCGAGCAGGTACAAGCGGCTGAGCTCCAAGGAAACAAGCTGCACACTATGCAAGAGAAAAGCTCTTGTTGCACGAGAATGACAGTAAATAGAAACAGCAAGTCAATTGCAAACTTGCTTATTTTCATGCTGTCTAACTGAAGTAATGTAGTATCATGAGAATAGCCCTTTAAGACAAATATGCATATTGGAGAGCAAAGATAGACGGAAAACTGATAGATGTGGATTTGCACATACCGCAACTGTGCTTAGTTTGCAGTCATTTTCAACGCGGATTATCAATATATTAAAAAGGAAAATAGAAAGGGGGAGCTAAGGTGGGAATTTGATATATTTGCATAAAAATGTATCTACAGTAAAAGAACATTTGCAAAAGTTTAAAAAGACCTGTGTGTTTCACTATCAAAGTTATTGAGCTGGATGAAACATGTATAAATGTCCTTTAAAGGGTGGCCTTCATACGGATCAATAGGTATTTGTAAGTACACAAGGCTGAACTTAATGGATTTTTTTAACCCACCATGACACCAGGTAAATTCATTTTGGCAAAATTTCTCTCCTTTGATAAGAGGTATCTTCAGAAATCTTACATTTAATTTCAACTGCAGATCACTGTTCAACCTTGAAACTATCTTAAGGCATCATAGACAAAGTCTACAGAGTCATACAGGAATATCGAGAGCAGGCAGGTTAAAAAGAGTTTACAAAAATTAATTCCATTTTTCTACTACTTCTGATGTTGCAGCATCTTCTCTGCTTGTCAGAGGAGATTCTGGTAAAGTGAGAAGAACCTGAGATCTTACAGTAACAGTATCTCCTTGGACAAACAGGTAAGGCTGCTTTCACACTAGCGTCGTACTTGGCCCGTCGCAGAGCGTCAGGCCGACGTACCGACGCTAGCGTTGTATACGCCGCACAACGGGGGCAGCGGATGCATTTTTCCAGCGCATCCGCCGCCCCATTGTGAGGTGCGGGGAGGTGGGGGCGGAGTTCCGGCCGCACTTGCGCGGTCGGAAATGGCGGTCCGTCGGCATCAAAAAACGTTACATGTAACGTTTTTTGCAGCCGACGATCCGCCACAACACGGCGTAACCGTCGCACGACGGTTGCGACGTGTGGCAAAGCGTCGCAATGCGATGCTAATGCAAATCAATGGTGAAAAAACGCATCCTGCAAGCACTTTTGCAGGATGCGTTTTTTCAACCAAACGACGCATAGCGACGTGCAGTGCACGACGCTAGTGTGAAAGTAGCCTAAGACTCACTACCTGATGGAAGACTCCACACGCCTGGAGCTGAAAGAAGATTGAGACTGGGCATGAGTTTCCACCTAATGTAATTGACCGTAGTGTGTGTGTCTGAGATATGTGCAGCTCCCCAGAGTCTGGTCGTTGCAGTAACGTCGCTCTTCCACCAGGGGGAGTGATGGTATGTCTGACTGTACTAAAAGAGTTCACCTTGCCAGGTATCACAGTCACACATTACACTTCACACTCCGGCCACCAGGGGGAGCAAAAGGTCCTATCTACTAGGCCACTCCTCACACATGGGTAAAACTGGGGGTTGGATAGGAAGTTAGGGAGAAAGCAGCCTGGGAGAGTTCCAGGGAGGACCTGTCAGGTGTGGGATCCTGACAGCGGCCTAGCACAGACAAATCGTTACGGAGCTGCGCCTGTACTGCATAGTGGCAGTCTCCTAAGGAAGGACAAGAAGCGAAGTATATTGTGGAGAAGTGAGAAACGAGATCACAGCACAAAGGAGATAGAACCAGGAGGAGTCGTGCCCCAAGATCGGCAACATCCTTCTGAGGTGCGTAGCCGGCGGCTGGAATGCCGAGGAAGTAATAGGCTCTACGCACTACTTTGAACTACGGCAGGGCAGTTAACTCTAGGTTGGCTGTCTCACCTTTACACCTAATAAAGACAACGGAGGCAATTGTGGGAGAGGGGCATCTCTAGGGTTCCCATAAAATAACTCCAGACCTACCCCGTCATACGGGTGCGTCCTATCCATATCATCTGGGGGACGGAGAGAGAGAACAGAAACATACACGACAGTTGTGAGGACTATCCTGTGGTGCTCAGCAGGGAAGTACTACAACACACAGGCGCTAGTAGGAAGGCTACTGATTTCCACCTGCAAAGGGAACTCTGGATGTGCCTTCGGACCGGCCGGTCTCAGCCAGCCCTGTTAGCAGTGCTCTGGATTGTGGATGCCGAAGCCATCAGTAAAAAGGTAAAGAGACTGCAACCCTGTGTCCTCGTCATTTACTGCGACCTACACCATTACCATCTACTCATCAAGGGAAGCCCTGGGGACATACTTCACCTGTGGGAAGTTTAACCATCTAGCTGCCATTCCATCACCCCAGCGGACCCCTAGCAGCGTCGGTCACCCTGACCGAATACCACAGGTGGCGTCACGAACACTTGACAAACTCTCACCTACACATTTATTTGGGCGCCCCTTAGCAGGGCCACGGACCAGGTCGGGCCACCGTGACACCCCTAGAACCGAGACCGAGGGACCCGGTACCGAGTACCCCGCTGCCCTGCGTTTGGGGGCCGCTCCATATGCAAATTAAAAAAAATACATATATTTAAATTACATTTAAAAGGCAAAGAAAAACATTCTTTATGAAAAAAGGTAATGTTAGGTTCGGAAAGGTTTGATACTCACGAATGGTGATTTTATTAGCCTTCGAAAACAATTTTCTTAATTTAATTGCAGGATCAGACTACACAGTTTGTAGTCTGTTACCACGGAGATGAACAGTCTACAAAACTGTAGACAAATGGCAAAATTGTTTCATTTTCGATACATTGACAAAATAAAATAAATAAATGGTTGAGAAATACATTAGCTTTGTGATATTTTTCTTAAATAATTGTGCTTTTGGCTTCTTTACAAATTGCAATTTCTTGTATTGACCAAACCGATGGGGCCGAGCTCAAGAGAGAGTTACCAAAAGCAGGTGTGTTCATTTATCAACCTGTCAATGTAATGACATCTCTTCATAAGTACCGTACAATTTCCTCTACACCTGGCTGAATACTCTGCTCGGAACTGTGCAACTTGCTAATTGCGTGCCTTCTCCTACTGCCCTTTGCATGATCTACCTGCTCATAGTAGGTAAGAATAATGACAGAGCGGTGGAAACTATACAGCCATAGACTTAAGACAAATTGCTCACCTGCTGAAAAAATGTAGAATATTTTTATTAAACAACAAACTGAACGAACAAGTAACAAAGCAGATTAATGGCTAATTCTTGATTCTTCAGTCTGTGCACTGGTATGCTTTTTTAGGGCTGGTTTAAACGTATTCTGTTTTTTAAAAATGTTATATGTAATGAAAACTTATTTTTATAAGAAACATTTTTATTTATTTTTTTATGCTACTATCCATATAAAAACTATGCATTAATGCTGAAATATTCTAGTGCTCATACCAGTAAATGGAGGACAAGCTATAGACTGACGTTTCTGCTTTGCTGTGTAGACTGGAGTAGAAGAGCAGAGTCATCTGATTGTAATTATAAGCCAAGGAATTTAAAGGGCTATGCATATATTATTAAACTGCCATTAGTGCAACAACATGAAAATATGATTTTCTTTTTCTATCTCCTGTTATTATTTTGTTCTGAAAGTATTAATATTACATAGTGTTACAAAGTCACTGGCGTACTAGAGGGGAGATACGCATCACGGAGGTTATTAGCTTGAGTGACAAACCTGGGAAAATGCTCCAGCACACTAAGTGCTGAGAGGGGTGAATCTGCCATGTTTAGGGCTAGGTTTAGTGAACAGTGAAGAGTGGGTGGGAGGCTGTTCACCATATCTTCATCCCAGGGTGGCATCCAGGAGATAAATACACAGCCTTCTGGCTCATTCGGGGTTTGGTGTGCTTGGAGATGAGAGCTCCAGAGCTATGTTTGATAAGGAAAGCTGAATCTTTTTTTTATGTTTGTTTCCTGAGCGGGCGGATTCCCTCAGCAACACAAACTATACCATATGTTTTATTTTCCCATTAAGCTAAAAAGGCCGTGTTTATCTTTCTAGCTCTGCACCGGTTTATGCAGTACCTTTAATAAACCAGTAGAAGATTTAAAGAGACAGTGTTGCTGTGTCTACCTCTATCTGCAGCCGAGTGAGCCGATTAGTGATGAGCGAGTATAATCATTGCTCGGGTTTTCCTTAGCACGCTCGGGTGGTCTCTGAGTATTTCTAAGTGAACGGAGATTTAGTTTTCGTTGCCTCAGCTGAATGATTTACAGCTGCTAGACAGTTTGAATACATGTGGGGATTCCCTAGCAACAAGGCAACCCCCACATGTACTCAGGCTGGCTAGCAGCCGTAAATCATGAAGCTGAGTCAACAAAAACTAAATCTCCGAGCAGTTACAAATACTCAGGAGATCACCCGAGTGTGCTCGGGAAAACCCGAGCAACGAGTATACTCGCTCATCACTAGAGCTGATCTATCACAGTTGGTGCTAGAGGTGCAGGCAAATTCACCAGGGACCAAGTGCGACTGCCGTGGATAACCTGCATGTCTTGGATGAAGGTGGCAGTGAGCCAGAAAGCTAAGTGAGACAGCATGGAGGAGCTGATCAAGTATCTGGTCCAAGTCCAACATCAGCAGCAGCTAACACAAGAGGAAACAAAAATTGTTGATGAAGCAGCTCCAAAAACAGCAGCAGCATAGAAACAGCAGGTGCTTATGAGGCAGATGGAAGTCCTCAAAGAAGCTGTTCGTGGAAGACCAGCAGTCCCTCCCCCAAGTCTAGGTGGTGACTCATACATATGGAAGGCAGTAAGACGAGCCATGCAAAAGATGAACCCAGGTGTTGATGTTGATGCATTTTGACTGTTTTTTTAAAAAGTAGCAAAGAGGAAGAAGCTGCCGCCAGAGCAATCGGCAGAGGTGCTCACCCCCTATCTAACTGGTGAGCCCCAAAAGGCTTATTATGACCTGGCCTTACAGGATGCACAGAAGTATGCCAACTAAAAAACTGAGATATTGGCAAGCTCAGGAGTGACTATATCTGTCAGAGCACAAAGGGTTCACCATTGGGCGTATTACGGTGGCATACCCTCTCGCTGCAAAATGTTCGACTTACTGCATCTCGTACAAAAGTGGTTGCATCCGGAGTCCTCCACCAAAGCCCAGATGATTCAGCGTGTTGCCATGGACCTTGTCAGGCCCGTAGTTGAGTCTGCAAGAGGGCACCAATCAGGTACGGACTGGGGCTGAAATTCAGTACTGACATTTGAAATCACACAGCCCCATATCGTCCCCGTCCCCATGAACCAGATGGGATATATTACTAATATTACCCTGGATGGAGGAAAGGAAGATTTTCTACAAGACCAATATTTCTAATAATACTCGTGGCCTGCTGGGTGTAAGTGACAGAGTCAGTGACTTTGTGCTCCATCACAACTCTTAACAGTATGGGTATCTTGAGAACACTGATTCTGTTAACAACGTAGCAGACAAGGCAGCCCATGACCAGACAGGCCCTTCTGGCATTTGCCAGAATTGCCAGATGGCCAGTCCGGCCCTGGCACCAATACATATTGGTGGTCATGGACTATGCAGCACTGTACCCGGAAGCGGAACCAATGAGAAACTCCTCCACCAGGAGTATAGCCTAAGGTCCATATTTTTTCCTAGACAGGCCTGCCAAAGGAGATCCTGACGGACCATGGAATGCTGCTCATATCCAAAGTAACGAGACAGTTATTTAAGGCTCTCCAGATTACACAACTCAGGACGTCGGTCTACCATCCACAGACAGACGGCCTGGTGGAGAGGTTCAATAAGTGCTTGAAGTCCATGAGTTCATGATTAAGAAGGTCATGGAAAAGGATGGCCGAGACTGGGAATGCCTTCTCACATATCTGTTGTTTTCAAGTAATGAAGTTCCAGAAGTTCCACAGGCCTCTACAGGGCTCTCACAATTCGAGTTTTTATACAGACGGCACCCTCAGGCACTTCTGAAAATTGCAAAGGAGACTTGGGAAGCAGAGGTTACACCCCACCGAAGCATAATTGAGCATGTGGCCCAGATGCAGGACAGAATCGAGAGGGTAATGCTGATGGTGAAAAGCCTTCTTCAAGCACAAGAGGCCCAGGCAAAGGTCTACAAACGATCGGCGAGGCAGAGACAATTTAGCCCTGGAGATCGAGTGTTGGTGTTGATCCCCACGGTTGAAAGTAAATTTCTGGCAAAGTGGCAGGGGCTATATGAGGTGGTAAAAAAGCTGAGTGACATCAACTACAAAGTCCATAAGCCAGGGAAAAGAAAGCTCTACCAAGTGTACTACATTAACCTGCTTAAACCGTGGTGAGACAGGGAATCGGTGGAAGCTATGTGCCTGGGGGCTGATCCTGAAGCCAAGGTCGAGGTTGTCACAGTGGCAGAGTCACAGTCACCGGCCCAGAAACAACATAGCTGAGACTGCTTCAGTGGAACCAGGACCTGTTTGTGGTGTTGCATAATGTATTCAAGTTGTTGAGCATGAAATCCTCAAGGAACCACATAAGCGGGCGAACCAAAAGCCGTATCAAATTCCCGAAACCCGCCACGAGGTGATTTCAAAGGGGGTAAGGGAATGTTTAGCCTGGGCGACATCGAAGAGTTAAGGAGTAGTTGGTCCAGCCCCATTATCCTGGTGCCAAAGCTAGATGGAGAATGCCGTTTTTGTAATGATTACAAGAAGCTAAATAAGGTGTCCATATCTGATGACCCTTGTCAATTAACTCACTGAGAGGCTAGGGTTAGCCTGATACATCACCACCCTGGACATAACAAAAGGGTACTAGCATATCCTCCTCTCCCAAAGTGTCAAGGAGAAGACAGCCTTCTCTACCCTTGATCGTTGCTTCCAGCATACCAGAATGCCGTTCAGGCTGCAAGGAGCCCCAGCTACCTTCCAGAGGACCATGGACCAGATCCTAGACCCTCTAAAAAAATATGCTGCAGCTAACCTCAACGACATTGTGATGTTCAGCCCGGATTGGTGAAGTCATCTGCAGAAGTCCAGGCCATAATGGATGCTTAGAGGAAGTTAAGTTTTACAATGAACCCAAAGAAGTGTGCCATGGGGAAAGTGGGCAGATCCCTGCAGCAACACAGACTGTGCCACTTGTTTTGTTTTCTCTTCCTGTTAGGTGTTTTTTTACTTAGGCTACTTTCACACTAGCGTCGTGCACTGCACGTTGCAATGCGTCGATGTGGAGAAAAAAACGCATCCTGCAAAGTTGTCTGCAGGATGCATTTTTTCCCCATAGACTAACACTACCGACGCATTGCGACGCAGTGCCACACGTTGCAACCATCGTGTGACGGTTGCGTCGTGTTTTGGCACACCCCCACCACAAAAAAACGTTACATGTAACATTTTTTTGTGCGTCGGGTCCGCCCCCTCCTCCCCGGACCTTACAATGAAGCAGTGGAAGCGTCTTAAGACTGCTTCCGCTGCCAACGTCGGGCATTTTCTTCACAGTATGCGTCGGTACGTCGGGCCGACGCAGCGCGACAGCCCCGTACCGACGCTAGTGTGAAAGCAGCCTTACTCTGCACTATTTCATGCAGTACCTTTAATAAACCAGTGGAAGATATAAAGAGACAGTGTTTCTGCATGAACCTCTATGTGCAGCTGAGTGATCAGATCTTCTACAATAGTGTGAAGCTAGTTGGCAGCTTGGCCAAGTGTGTACATCACTTACATTCCAGGAAAGGCAATAAAGGGGCTGTTCAGTGATTCTATGAGACAGCAAACTTGTGAATCCTCACAGCACGCTGTCAGGATTCTCCGACACCGAGAGCGGGTGGGCACGTGACAGCAAGTATGCAATTTAGATACATGAGGTCACGTGCAGACTTAATGTGCATGAATTGAGCGAGGCTGGATACATCTAGACGAATTGTAGCCAGGAGTATGCAATTCACATACTTGTGGTCACATGACCGACCACCCCTGGAGAATTCTGACAGCGTGCACAATGAACACTGTGAGGACTCACAAGTCTGCAGTCACATAGAATGACTGCAGACTTGTACCCCAAGACTGGACAGCCCCTTTAACTCCTAAAATCCCAGCCACCTCTCTACAGTCCATTAATTTGTAAACAGCAGTTGGGTGTTTATTTTCCCTTCATTTGATCTTCAGACCAAGCTACTTTTATCAATCTTGCAAAATCACAATCACTGGCTCCCAGCATCAACAGTTTTCCTAACCACAACTCTCACTTTCCTGAGTTGTGTGCATGGAACCAACCAAGAAAACTGCACAGCTGTGAACTGCTGAAGTCACAAGTTGAGAACACCCCTTTAATGAACGATGACATTACGATTGTACTGATATATACTTTGATAATGAAGGAAATAAATACTATCTGCATAAAGTGATCCTCAACTATCCTCTTAAAAATTGTGCCCCCCTGGCTGAAAAAGTTAGATTTGCACAAAGGGACAAAAAAACAGGGGAATATCTCAGGAACTAAGACACACAGTAAGAAAAATTAGCAACAATGCTAGGTTCAATAGCATTAAAGGGGTTGTCCACTACTTTCAATGTACCCCCCCAATGTAGCCCCCCGGGGCCCCTAATGAATTGTGTAATTACCGTCCGTTGCAGTTTTCACCTGTGAGCGGCGCTATGCTGGTGGCTGAGTCCGGGTCACGTGACCCCCAGGCTGCAGCTACCCCTTACTTCCGCCGACGTCACGTCAATTTCCAGACTTTGGAAATTGACGTGACGTCATGAGCAGGCGTGACCCAGCCGCACAGTCAGCGGTCACTCATCAAGAGTGACTGGGCTGTGGGCGGCACTGGGGGCTGCCTGCGGGGCTGTGCTGGGGGCGGGCGGGGCTAGGTAGTAGGCAGGGATGTGAACGCTGTGTTCTGGGATGGGCAGGCGCGGAGGAGTCTGTGGGATGTGCCGTGGTGCTGCGCGGGGATTTGCCGTGGTGCTGCGCCGGTATTTGTCATGGTGCCGGCGCCGGGATGTGCCGTGGTGCTGCGCGGGGATTTGCCGTGGTACTGCGCCGGTATTTGTCATGGTGCCGGCGCCGGGATGTGCCGTGGTGCCGGCATGCGCCGGGATGTGCCGGCAGGTACCGGGATGTGCCGGTGCCTGCACCGGGATGTGTCGGCGCCGAGATGTGCTGTGGTGCCGGCATCTGCCGGTGCCTGCGCCGGGATGTGTTGTTGGCGCCGGGATGAGCCGTGGGGCTGCGCCGGGCGGTGCAGTGGGTCCGCTGGCTGTGCTGGGGTCTGTAGGGGGCGGGCGTCATTGCTGTGTGTGTCTATGTGTGCAGGCATCGTCCGAAGGGACTACAAGTCCCATCGGACGATGCCTGCTACAGAGACAGTGAGTAGCACATTAGCCAATGATGGGACAGTAGTAGTCCCATCATCCGGCTAATGTGTTGAATGTAAAAAAAAAAAAACACATACACATATACAATACATACAATATGCAATACATACAACATACAGACATACAGTACATACAACATACAGACATACAGTACAAACAGACATACAACATACACCATGTGACATGCAACATGTAACATGCAACATGTGGCGACATGCGACGACATGCGAGGGCATGCGACATGTGAAATGTTACATGCAACATGCGACGACATGCAATATGTGACGACATGCGACATGCAACGGCATGCGACATGTGACAACATGCGAAATGTGACATGCAACATGCGACGGCATGTGACATGCGACGACATGCAACATGTGACATGCAACATGCGGCGACATGCGATGGCATGCGACATGTGACAACATGCGACATGCAACATGTGACGACATGTGACATGCGACGACATGCAACATGTGACGACATGCAACATGTGACATGCGACGGCATGCGACATGTGACAACATGTGACATGCAACATGTGACGACATGTGACATGCGACGACATGTGACATGGGACGACATGTGACATGCAACATGCGACGACATGCAACATGCGACGACATGCAACATGCGACGACATGCAACATGCGGCGACATGCAACATGTGGCGACATGCAACATGTGGCGACATGCAACATGTGGCGACATGCAACATTATGCAACGACATGCAACATGTGACATGTGACATGCAACATGCCACATACAGTACATACATACAACATACATACAGACATACAGTACATAAAACATAGATTACATACTCACCATCACTTGTCACTTTGTTCTCCGAAGCCAGTGTCACCTGTAAAAAATATTAAAATAATAAACAAACACTATACTCCCTGATCCGCAGAAATCCAATAAAAAACGAGTGTCCCTCGCCGATCTCCCGTGGAGAGCAGGAGCATCAGCTGATGCGACCGCTCTCCAGGGGCTCCAGGAATACAATGATAGAAGGTGTCCTTCCACAATGTATTCCCCACAATGCATTCCTACGCCCCTGTGAGAAAATAGTCCCTAGTCTCACTTTTGGCATTGCTGTGTGAGAAAGTTCCCACGCAGCTTTTTGCCATAAAGTGAGACCAGTGAACTATAGTAACCTCTCAGTGATGCACTGCAGGAGCCATTGTCTCCTGTCAGTGTGTCACTGAGGGTCCTATAGAGCAGTGACATCACCCGATGTCACTGTTCTATAGGGGAGATCGTCGTGGGACACTCGTTATTAATTGGACTACGGCGGACAGGTAGTATACGGTTTATTATTTTACGTTTTTTGCAGGCCTGAAGTATGGTAAGTATGGTTAAATGAAGAATATTAAAATACTTTTTCCTAATGTGTGTGTGTTTTATTAACACTTTATTACTATTGGATTAATAACGGATAGGCATCTCATTGACGCCTCTCCGTTATTAACCCGGCTTAATGTCACCTTACAATAGCAAGGTGACATTAATCCCTTATTACCCCATATCCCATAGCTACACGGGAGTGGGAAGAGAGGGGCTAAGTGCCGGAATTGGCGCATTTTACAAGTGCGCCATTTCTGGGGCGGCTGTGGACTGGTATTTGTAGCCGGGGGGGCAATATCCATGGCCCCTCTCTAGGCTATACATATCATATTTTTTCATTAACCCCTTTCTGTCAGCTGACAGAATAGTAAGTCAGCTGGCAGTATCCCCACGCTTTGAGGTGGGCTTCGGCGGTGAGCCCACTTCAAAGCCGTAACATGTCAGCTGTTTTCAATACAACAAAAAAAAATGTACATGATCGCTATACGGCATAGCGAGAAAAACTTATCTGCACAAAAGTGGTATCATTAAAAACATCAGCTCGGCGCACAAAAAATTAGCCCTCACCCGACCCGACCCGAAATGGCGCAATTATTTTATTTCTTTTTAGCAAAGTTTTGACATTTTTTTTACCACTTAGATAAAAATTCACCTAGACGTGTTTGGTGTCTATGAACTCGTAATGACCTGGAGAATCATAATGGCAGGTCAATTTTATGCTGTGTGCACACATTGCAGATTTGGAGCAGAATTTTCTGCACAAAATCTGCATCTCCTTGCAGAAAACACAGCTGCGTTTTTGATGCATTTTTTTCACGGTTTTTTCATGTTTTTTGCGCGGTTTTGATGCAGGTTTTTTGTGTGGTTTTGATGCAGTTCTTGGTGTGGTTTTTGGTGCGGTTTTGATTCAGGTTTTTGATGCTTTTTTATGCAGTATTTGGTGCGGTTTTGATGCAGTTTTTGGTGCGGTTTTGATGCAGTTTGTGGTGCGGTTTTGATGCAGATTTGGGTGCGGTTTTGATGCTGTTTTTGGTACGTTTTTGATGCAATTTTTGATGCAGTTCTTGGTGCAGTTTTGATGCGTTTTTAGTGCATTTTTATGCAATATTTGGAGCAGTTTTGATGCAGTTTTTGGTGCGGTTTTGATGCAGTTCTTGGTGCGGTTTTTGCGCGGTTTTGATTCAGTTTTTGCTACACTATTTGGTGCGTTTTTTGCGTGGTTTTGATTCAGGTTTTTGATGCTTTTTTATGCTGTTTTTGGTGAAGTTTTGATGCAGTTTTTGGTGCAGTTTTGATGCAGTTTTTGGTGTGTTTATGATGCAGTTTTTGGTGCGGTTTTGATGCAGTTTTTGGTGCGGTTTTGATGCAGTTTTCGGTGCGGTTTTGATGCGTTTTTGATGCAGTTTTTGCTGCAGCTTTGATGCAGTTTTTGGTGCAGTTTTTGTGCGCTTTTGATGCATTTTTTAATTTTTTTGGTGCGGTTTTTGCGTGTTGTTTGTGCGTTTTTGTATGCGTTTTTGAAAGCTAAATAAAGATGTATTATTGAACAAAAAAAAAAGATTTGTGATGTCATTATTGTCCAACCTCCTCTTTTACATTTGTCCAATCCACACTCAATTACACACAGATAGATATATAGAAGATAGATGAAATGGATAGACAGAGCTACATATAGATAGATCTATAGATGCATACATCTATCTATTCCTATACCTATCTATAGATATATCTGGATAGATATATCTATTGATAGATGTATGGATAGTGTAGGGTGCGTGTCCACAGACCGGATTACATCCGAATTAGCTGCAGATTGGATGCTGCGTACTTGTAGTCCCATCGGATGATGCCTGCACACACACCTCAAAAGACCCCCGCACAGTCCCGCACACACCCGCACACATCCAAACAGTCCCGCACACATCCGAACAGCCCGCAGACCCCGCACACACCTGAACAGTCTCGCACAGCGCCGCACACATCCAAACAGCCCACAGACTCCGTCCACACACACATACACGCACACCGTCACCGCCCACACACTTCCCTCCTCCCGAACTGCAGTGTTTCTCGGACCCACATCCGCATCTAAACTGCAGATCTTGTTTTTTTCATTTGCAATGAAAGTCTATGGGCGCAGAAACGCTGCAGTTCGGCACAAAAGAAGTGACATGCTGCTGAAAAAAAAGCTGCGTTTCGGTGCAGCTTTTTCCGCAGCATGTGCACAACAAGTCTGCGGCTCCCATAGACTTACATTGGTTGTGCACTACACTGCAGATTTGATGCAATTCAGTGCAGCAAAAAACCCTGCGGATCTGCAATCAAATCTGCAACGTGTGCACACAGCCTTAGCATTTAGTGAACCTAGCAAAAAAGCCAAGCAAAAAACAAGTGTGGGATTGCACTTTTTTTGCAATTTCATCGCACTTTGACTTTTTTTTCACATTTTCTGCTACACGACATGGTAAAACCAATGGTGTCGTTCAAATTTAGAACTTCTCCCGCAAAAGATAAGCCCTCACATAGCCATATTGACAGAAAAATTATGGCTCTGGAAAGAAGGGGAGCGATAAACGAAAAAAGCTCCAGGGGTGAAGGGGTTTAGAAACATGGATATGGACATATCTATGGAAATAGACATAGATATATAGATATATCTGTATGTATGTATGTATGTATGTATGTATCTATCTATCTCATATCTATCTATCTATCTATCTATCTATCTATCCCTCTATCTGTGTGTAATGGAGTGTGGGTTGGCCAAATGTAAAAGGACGTTGGACAGAAATGACATCACAAATCTTTTTGAAGATAGAGGAGGGAGAGGAGGGAGGGGTTGGGGTGTGTTTTGGAGTGGGTGTGGTAGGTTCCTGCTTAGTGGCAGTGCAATGCATCATGGAACTTGTAGTATTAGAGCACAATAAGTCAGGAGAAAGGAAGTTGTCGATTAACCCCATGAGAGCTGGATCCAGCACTGAAGATGTGCTGCTACAGCATGGTAAAAGGTAATATTGCTAAAATAATGACAGTGGATGTTTTCAGTGGCACATAATAGCAAGATTTATGAAAAAAAAAAAAATTATTGTAGTGGACAACTTCTTTAAGCCGCAATTAAAAAAATATACATATTTAGGACATGTCTTCTTAAAAAGAATATGGATTAAAATTTAATGGATTTAAAGTTTCTTAGTATTTAGTAAAAAAAAAAATCCTAAAATAAAAATGTCTTTATTTTCCATAGACAACAGCAAAATGAATCCCAGAAAATTTGGAAAATCCACAATTTATGTATAAAATAAAAACTACCGTAAATTAATCTAAAAAAGACATAAAATAAGATTTTAGATTTATTTGATTTTTCCACTCTAGATGTCAAACTTGGGAGTAAACTGTTTTTGGACAAAAAAATGACAAAAAAAAAAAAAAAAAAACAAAGAAGAAAAAGAGATTAAATGACTGGAATCAGATCTGGAAAATGTTTATTTAATATCTTATTTCTTAAATTATAAAACTGCTGTCAGTCAAGAAAGAGTTGAAACAGTGATAGATAGATTACGGTTTAATGGGTATCTTGGAAATAATCCTATTAATAATAATAAAAAAATAAATACATACATAAATCTACATGCGAGAATAGAAAAAAAAAATAATAAACACATTAGGGAATATTAAAATTTGTGACGTTTGACCCATTTTTTTGGCCAATTTAGCAGTGGCAGGAAAGCAGTTAATATGAAGACTGACATTTATGGTTTGTTTTTTTTCTTCTTTTCATTTTTTTTTCCCCACGGGTTTATAATTTGAAAATTGACTTTGGGGATTTTTTTCCAGGGTCTATTAAAATGATTCATGTTGTATTCAACATAAATTGTGCATACACAGAGGAGGCTTAGTACAGGCATTCCTGGTATAATAACTAAACTGAATTTTGTACTAGCCGCAGTTTGTGGCAGCGATGCAGTATCATTTGTCTTAATTTTTCTCCGGCATTACATTAGGCGAGTGCATTTACATTGCCAGGTAGGGCTAACCACTTTACAAAACTTTTCTGTTTTATGGTGGGAGAAGAGTGGGAATCAAATCTGCATCTTTATATGGTGGCAGGATAGAGCAGTGCTTTTTTTATTGTCTAAAATACGTACGCATTTACTTTCCATTTACCTTGCTGAGCGGAAACTGGGATGGCCATTATGCAAAACACATGAAATATTTACCATCCCGAGAACATGCTCTTACTATGCAACTTTACTCTGCTTCTAGCAAATAAATAATATTACATGGATAAGAGCTAATGATGAGCGAACGTGCTGGGATAAGGTGTTATATCCGGGCATGCTCGTTTGCTAGCCGAGTGACTTCAGCATGCTCGAGTAAGATGTTATATCCGAGCATGCTCATGTGCTAGCCGGTGACTTTAGCGTGCTCGAGTAAGGTGTTATATCCGAGCATGCTCGTGTGCTAGCCGAGTGACTTCAGCATGCTCGAGTAAGGTGTTATATCCGAGCATGCTCATGTGCTAGCCGGTGACTTTAGCGTGCTCGAGTAAGGTGTTATATCCGAGCATGCTCATGTGCTAGCCGGTGATTTTAGCGCACTCGAGTAAGGTGTTATATCAGAGTATGCTCATGTGCTAGCCGAGTGACTTCAGCATGCTCGAGTAAGGTGTTATATCCGAGCATGCTCATGTGCTAGTCGAGTGACTTTGACATGCTCGAGTAAGATGTTATATCCGAGCATGCTCATGTGCTAGCCGGTGACTTTAGCGTGCTCGAGTAAGGTGTTATATCCGGGCATGCTCATGTGCTAGCCGAGTGACTTCAGCATGCTCGAGTAAGGTGTTATATCCGGGCATGCTCATGTGCTAGCCGAGTGACTTTGACGTGCTCGAGTAAGATGTTATATCCGGGCATGCTCATGTGCTAGCCGGTGACTTTAGCATGCTCGAGTAAGGTGTTATATCCGAGCATGCTCATGTGCTAGCGAAGTGACTTCAGCATGCTCGAGTAAGGTGTTATATCCGAGCATGCTCATGTGCTAGCCGAGTGACTTTGACGTGCTCGAGTAAGGTGTTATATCCGAGCATGCTCATGTGCTTGCCAGTGACTTTAGCGTGCTCGAGTAAGGTGTTATATCCGAGCATGCTCATATGCTAGCCGGTGACTTTAGCGTGCTCGAGTAAGGTGTTATATCCGGGCATGCTCATGTGCTAGCCGAGTGACTTTGACGTGCTCGAGTAAGATGTTATATCCGAGCATGCTCATGTGCTAGCCGGTGACTTTAGCATGCTCGAGTAAGGTGTTATATCCGGGCATGCTCATGTGCTAGCCGAGTGACTTTGACGTGCTCGAGTAAGATGTTATATCCGAGCATGCTCATGTGCTAGCCGGTGACTTTAGCGTGTTCGAGTAAGGTGTTATATCCGAGCATGGTCATGTGCTAGCCTGTTATGGACCTGGTGGTTAGGTGCACCAGGAATGACCTGATAGTTAAACACGGAATCGGGACGAGCTCTGGGGAAATGGGAACTCTGCTGACCGCAAACCCTACTCCTATCAACACAACTAGAAATAGCAGTGGAGCGTGCCTGACTCTGCCTAGATGCCTCTTCACAGCCTAAGAGCTAACTACCCCTAAAGAAAGGAAACAAAGCCTCACTTGCCTCAGAGAAATTTCCCCAAAGGTAAAAGCAGCCCCCCACAAGTATTGACTGTGAGTTAAGAGGAAATCACAAACACAGGATGAAATAGGCTTTAGCAAAGAGAGGCCAGTCTAACTAAACAGATTGAGGATAGAAAAGGGATCTTTGCAGTCAACACAACAAACTACAAAAACCACGCAGAGTGTGCAAAAAATACCCCCGCACCGACTCACGGTGCGGTGGTGCCACTCTGCACCCCCAGAGCTTCCAGCTAGCCAGGCAGTTTCATGAAAGCCAGCTGGACTAGAACTTAGCAAGAAAAACCATAAGAACAAATGAACAAGCCGGAACTTAGCTTTTGCTGGAGTAGTCAGGTCCTCAGAAAGATCAAGGAGAGATCTGAACCAGTACTAGAACATTGACAGCTGGCATGGAGTAATGATCTGAGTGGAGTTAAATAGCGAATCCAGCCTAGCCCTAAACGAGGGCAGGTGGGGAAGGAATCTCAGAACCAGCAGCTCCACTCACAGCCACCAGAGGGAGTCCACGGACAGAACTCACCGAAGTACCATTCATGACCACAGGAGGGAGTTCGAGAACGGAATTCACAACACTAGCCGAGTGACTTCAGCATGCTCAAGTAAGGTGTTATATCCGAGCATGCTCATGTGCTAGCCGGTGACATTAGCGTGCTCGAGTAAGGTGTTATATCCGAGCATGCTCATGTGCTAGCCGGTGACTTTAGCGCGCTCGAGTAAGGTGTTATATCCGGGCATCCTCACGTGCTAGCCGAGTGACTTCAGCATTCTCGAGTAAGGTGTTATATCTGGGCATGCTCATGTGCTAGCCGAGTGACTTTGACGTGCTCGAGTAAGATGTTATATCCGATCATGCTCATGTGCTAGCCGGTGACTTTAGCGTGCTTGAGTAAGGTGTTATATCCGAGCATGCTCATGTGCTAGCCGGTGACTTTAGCGTGCTCGAGTAAGGTGTTATATCCGGGCATGCTCATGTGCTAGCCGAGTGACTGACGTACTCGAGTAAGATGTTATATCCGAGCATGCTCATGTGCTAGCCGGTGACTTTAGCATGCTCGAGTAAGGTGTTATATCCGAGCATGCTCATGTGCTAGCTGAGTGACTTCAGCATGCTCGAGTAAGATGTTATATCCGAGCATGCTCATGTGCTAGCCGTGTGACTTTGACGTGTTCGAGTAAGGTGTTATATCCGAGCATGCTCATGTGCTTGCCGGTGACTTTAGCGTGCTCGAGTAAGGTGTTATATCAGGGCATGCTCATGTGCTAGCCAAGTGACTTCAGCATGCTCGAGTAAGGTGTTATATCCGAGCATGCTCATGTGCTAGCCGAGTGACTTTGACGTGCTCGAGTAAGGTGTTATATCCGAGCATGCTCATGTGCTTGCCGGTGACTTTAGCGTGCTCGAGTAAGGTGTTATATCCGAGCATGCTCATGTGCTAGCCGAGTGACTTCAGCATGCTCGAGTAAGGTGTTATATCCGGGCATGCTCATGTGCTAGCGGAGTGACTTTGACGTGCTCGAGTAAGATGTTATATCCGAGCATGCTCATGTGCTAGCCGGTGACTTTAGCGTGCTCGAGTAAGGTGTTATATCCGGGCATGCTCATGTGCTAGCCAAGTGACTTCAGCATGCTCGAGTAAGGTTTTATATCCGGGCATGCTCATGTGCTAGCCGAGTGACTTTGACGTGTTCGAGTAAGATGTTATATCAGAGCATGCTCATGTGCTAGCCGGTGACTTTAGCGTGCTCGAGTAAGGTGCTACATCCTGGCATGCTCATATGCTAGCCAAGTGACTTCAGCATGCTCGAGTAAGGTTTTATATCCGGGCATGCTCATGTGCTAGCCGAGTGACTTTGACGTGTTCGAGTAAGATGTTATATCCGAGCATGCTCATGTGCTAGCTGGTGACTTTAGCGTGCTCGAGTAAGGTGTTATATCCGAGCATGCTCATGTGCTAGCCATGTGACTTCAGCTTGCTCTAGTAAGGTGTTATATCAGAGCATGCTCATGTGCTAGCCGAGTGACTTCAGCATGCTCGAGTAAGGTGTTATATCCGAGCATGCTCATGTGCTAGCCGAGTGACTTCAGCATGCTCGAGTAAGGTGTTATATCCGGGCATGCTCATGTGCTAGCGGAGTGACTTTGACGTGCTCGAGTAAGATGTTATATCCGAGCATGCTCATGTGCTAGCCGGTGACTTTAGCGTGCTCGAGTAAGGTGTTATATCCGGGCATGCTCATGTGCTAGCCAAGTGACTTCAGCATGCTCGAGTAAGGTTTTATATCCGGGCATGCTCATGTGCTAGCCGAGTGACTTTGACGTGTTCGAGTAAGATGTTATATCAGAGCATGCTCATGTGCTAGCCGGTGACTTTAGCGTGCTCGAGTAAGGTGCTACATCCTGGCATGCTCATATGCTAGCCAAGTGACTTTAGCATGCTCGAGTAAGGTTTTCTATCCGGGCATGCTCATGTGCTAGCCGAGTGACTTTGACGTGTTCGAGTAAGATGTTATATCCGAGCATGCTCATGTGCTAGCTGGTGACTTTAGCGTGCTCGAGTAAGGTGTTATATCAGAGCATGCTCATGTGCTAGCCGAGTGACTTCAGCATGCTCGAGTAAGGTGTTATATCCGAGCATGCTCATGTGCTAGCCGAGTGACTTCAGGATGCTCGAATAAGGTGTTATATCCGGGCATGCTTGTGTGCGAGCTGAGTGTCTTTGGAGTGCTTGAAAAATCTGTTTGAGTTCCCGCGGTTGCATGTCTCACGGCTGTTTGACAGCTGCAACACATGTAGGGATTACCTGTTTGTCTGTTTGTTAGAGAATTCCTGTATGTGTTGCAGCTGTCGAACAGTTGCGAGACCTGCAGCCATGGGGACTCAAACAGATTTTTCGAGCACGCCGAAGTCATTCGGTTATCACCCAAGCATGATAACACCTTATCCCAGCACATTCGCTCATCACTAATAAGCACCAAAGCAGTTTTCCAAACAATTCTGGAAATTCTACTCTAAAATTCTGAAAAAAAAAAAATATATATATATATATATATATATATATATATATATATATATATATATATATATATATATATATATATAAAACAAAAATATCCTAATTATAGGGCATATTAGCAAGTAATAAGTCCAAAAGTCATTTTCTACTATTAATCTGGAAGTCCATCTTAAAATTGTCAAAAAATTAAAGGAAAGAAAACAAAAATATCTAAATTATCAGGCATATTAACAGATAATATTGTGATGATAAGAACCAAAACCGTTTTCCGCAGTTAGTCTGAAAATCAATGATAAAAGATATAAATGATAAAAATATAAACCATTAAAGAACATATTAATTTAAGTTATTTTTATTTAAAAAAAAAAAAATCTAACTACATTTTATTAAAATTGAATGATTTCCATATAGACAAGATTTTATGACCAAATAGGTATTAATAAGAACGTTTATTGAGTATAGATGAATTGTAAATTAATTGATAAATCATTATTGGTTTCCATATTAAATTAGGGGAAACATCCTGCATTTATTTTTTTTTAAACTAAGTAAAAATCAAGTAGTCTCAAGACAAATGTTGCCTTAAAGGGTAGCCATTGTTTTAATTTTCATTTCATAACTCAATAGTACGAGTGAAAATAAGCAACCTTGTAATATATCTTTTCAGAGAAATCTGCTTCTTTCTCCTCCTGGACAGATCTTTTGCTTTCAATTGATGTATAAAATCTGTATTTGGTGAAGATAGATTTTCCCATTACTGAGATAGGAGATGGCAGTTGGTGCTTTTAAATTTACATGGAGGGAAGAGCTAGAGGCGGAGACAGACATTCCACTGAAAGTTCCATAGAACTTTATGAGCACCAAGTGACATCTATCTCACTAATGGGAAAATGTGTATTTACTGAAAACAGAGTTTACCCATGAATTCAATTGATAGCTAGAATAGAAAGATTTCTCTGATCAGATATCAAGGTATCTTATTTTCATGAGTACTATTGGTTTATGAAAAAATAAATAAGGCAAGGTTACGCTTCAACTCCATCCACGACCTTTGACGTATAGGATTGTCAAAGGTCATGTCCCTGTTTAGAAAAAAAAATTGAAAAGCCCCAATTACGTTTTTGGGTCGGCCACATCATTGCAATAACAGACGTTTAACACATCATAGCTACCGCAAAATGGTATCAATAACAACGTCATCTCGGGGTGCAAAAAATAAGCCCTCACCCAGATCCAGATCCCAAAAAATGAAGACGCTATGGGTCTCGCAAAATGGCGACATAGGCAAAATTTTTCTTACCACTTAAATAAAAAAGAACCTATACATGTTTGGCATCTACGTACTCGTACTTACCTGGAGAATCATATTTCCATGTCAGTTTTAGTATTTAGTGAACATAGTAAAAAAAAAAAAAAAAAAAAAAAAAAATGTGGAATTTTTTTTGCTCGTTTTTCAGTATAGTATATCGGAAAATCAATGGTGGTGTTCAAAAGTACAACTCGTCCAGCAAACAACAAGCCCTCATACGTTCATATTAATGGAAAAATAAAAAAGAAGAAGAGGAACAAAAAACAAAAACTAAAAAAATTGCAAGTTGGCGAAGGGGTTAAGTGTCTTAATTTAAGTAACTAAATTCTAATAAAAAATATTTCAGTATTTAATTTGTCTAATTTGCTTACAACAAAAAGAAACCGTAATCAAATTGTTGAATAAATTGCATAAATGTGATCAAATCGGTTAAATTGATTGAAAATGACGCCATAAACCTGCCCCAGCCGGCAGCCCCTTCAGTAAAGTATTCTATTACCTCCAAGAATGTATCATATAAATAGGAAAAACATATGCTGGAAATTGTGCGGTGAAAGGAGAAAGTGATATTGACATAATTGGTTAGAATTCTGTAAACTGTGCTTTGGATTAAACACAAGAACATTTCTATTCAATCCACTGGGCGCAAAAAAAAAAAAGAAAAAAAACAAACAAAACAAAATCTATATTTTAATCTTTTTGGGTAGAAACAAATTATCTTATTTACTACTTGACTGGTTTCCTCAATTTAACGCCAATCTTGGAAAGGGACTTTGCGCTGTCGAAATTAAACAAGTGAATGCAACTAGCGGTGACATTATTTACATTATGGGGGGCGGCTTACAATAAGATCCACATACAGGAGCGGGTTACCTTCCAAACATTATAGGAACACGTACACATTGCTGATGTACACAATCTCATTTCCTATTTTTTCTTTCTTTTTTTTTTTTACTTTCAAAGAATTTCATAAACGGACAGATTTATGTAAATTAAATGTAGGTTCCAAAGGAATATCAAGGAAAGGGTTTGCATCGAGCATGGTATGTGTTACTATTTGTATCTACAAATTAAGAACAAAAAAAAAAGATGCTGAAAAATACTATAATAAAATAAAAATATATATTGCAAAGCCATTGTCCTTAAAATAAAAAAAATAAAAAAATATTAGTAATAAGAAAATAGAAGGCCATTGAGTGGGTCTTAAAAATTCTATTCTACTTTTTTTGGTTAGTTTTATTTTTGTGAAAGTTAGGAGATAAGTAATATTGTCTAAAATGTTGTTTGTTCTTTAGCAGAAAATCTGATGAATATAGTACGTCATTACGTTTTTGTTTTACGCATGTGCACCAGAGAGATAGGCAAATACATTGAAGTGGAATGATCGTAGTTTAGCTAAATCATAAAAGAATTAAAAAAAAGAAGAAAAAAAATGCTTATACCCACCTTTCTGGCCACTCCGCTCCTCATCGCATCTTCATATGACCACCGCCAAGTGCCAAATTCTCAAGCTTCTTCACGCTAGGCCGAAACTTCCAGTTCTTATGAGGCCCGGGACGTTTCTGCACATGGTCACAACATGTCATTGTGTTATTAAGCTAACTTATGCACACTTGTGCAAAACCGTCCCAGGTCTCATTGGAGGCAGAAGTCCCCGGCCTAGTGTCTGGAGGCTCGGGAAATCAGTGCTTGCGGTGGTGACGGAAAATGTGACATGGATCAGACGGGTGACGGAGAGAAGTAGGGAGCTGGAGACGTGAGCAGTAAGGGGAGCATAAGTATTTTTTAATTTTTTAATTACTTACATCTTAGGTCTACATCTTAGACTTTCAATTCGCAGAGAACATCTACGCGAACAGGCGAATTTGAATTTAGCCCAATTTGCTCATCTCTAATCCTTCTGTCACATTCTCCTGACTCAAACTTGACAGCCTCATACAGTATATGCCCATGAGGCTGTTGAGTTTAAGTCCAGACAACGTGGCTAGTCCAGAAATCACGGACCCTGACACATGATAAGACAGGTCTATTCTGGTGATATGGTGATCAACGTGCATTGCTTATTGTTGAGTGAAGGTTTTCTTGGGGTGCACGACACTTTGACCATCGAAAAATAGTTATTCATAAAGTTTTCAAAGGGTTTTCATGATAGAGGATAATGGGCTATAGAAATTTGCAAAAGGCCTTAGGCTGCATTCACACATCAGGCGTGCACAACTATGTGCTGTCCGGTTCGATCCCGGAAAGGAAACGTAGGCTTCACATCACCTTTAAAGGGAACCCCCAAAATCAAAGGTGAGCTAAGCCCACTGGCATCAGGGGCTTATCTACAGCATTCTGTTGAGAGCAGAGCAAAGTACTGCAGTGCGCAGTAGCCGGGCCTCTTTGACCTTTCCCAGCACCTGCGCACTGCAGTACTTTGCTCTGCCCTCAACAGGGCAAAGTACGCCTGCGCCGGAGCCGCAGTGTGAATACAAGAAGAGGACGTCATCTTAAGAAGATGGGAGGCCCCGGACAGCAACGCCCATCGGACCGGACCACCCATGGGTGAGTATAATCTAACCTCTTTTTCTCATCTTTCAGGATACATGGGGGCTTATCTACAGCATTACAGAATGCTGTAGATAAGCTTCTGATGCCGGTGGGCTTAGCTCACCTTCGATTTTGGGGGTGACAGGTTCCCTTTAAAGGGAACCTGTCACTAGATTCATGATGCCTGGGCTGCAGACAACATGAATCAGACATTGACTGCGCAATTGCATCCAGGTATGCCTTTTTAGGAAACGCTGTAGAGAAGACATAATTCGAGAAGCCTATGCAGCCCCCCATCATTCTACCGGCCATTTCCAGGTGATTAACAGATCTCTTTCATGTGTGTACATAGGGAGAGAAAAGTCATCCACTTTCGACCTGCCTCCCTGTTGTGCCTGGCACTGATCTTTGCCAGTCACAAATTGATCCTGCTAGTGATTCAGTGGCTTCTGCTGACACCACATCAACAGAGCAGCGGCTTTTCTTCTGCTCTGCTGTTGATTGACGACGTCATGCTAATTCAAGTCCAGCTCCCTACTGCCTAACTGTCAATCAGCATAACATCAGCAATCACATCCCGCGGACAGAGCAGCCCAGAAGAAGAGCAGCTCTGTTGAGGTTGAGCAGCTGAATGGCCGACAGAAGTGGTCAGTGACCACTCGGTGCCGCCACAAGAGTAGAATAATCGGGTAGTAAGCAAGATTTTAGGCCCATAATAAAAAAACTGGCCTGGATAAACGGTTTAATACATTAATTCCAAATTATGGCATTACGTGAGTCATCCATTACACAAGTTACTGCTTACCGAAGGTGCAATCACCGTGATCAACAAAATAATTTAAAGATTGCAAGCTATTTTGCATTTATATCACAAGCCAAAAAAAATCATTTCCTTCTGAATGGCTTCATAGTGTACATAGTAATTGTTCAGTGAAAATTACTTTGAAACTCAACAGCTTGTACAGGCAGACTTCCGAACCACGAGACAGATGCAAATGGCAATCCGAAGAAGCGCAGAGCCTCCCCGACAAAAGTAATCCTAAAATAAATACTCTCTGGGTGCACATGGCTGGAAATGGAATACAATGACCATAAACATCTGCCAGAGAACTCCTCGCCCACGCCGATAATTGTACAAATAATTTTATTGGTGAAACAAGGCGCTTTCAAGTCATTTTCTATAATGCCTTCTGCCGGTATCTATTGCTAGCAAGATTTTTTTGCGTGGTGCATTTAACCACTCTCAGGGAACGTATGATTGATGGAATTCCATTGTTGAAGAGCTACTGTGTTGATCCTATGGTAATGTAATCTAATCTGCAATATGTAGGGGATATTTGTATTTTTTGTTTTGAGCCAAGATTATTGGGAGTCATGTATTAACCTATGCATGGAAGGACAATGCTACCAGTGTATCACAATAAACAGCATTCATATGCTGACCATATTTTTGAAGAAGTTTCTTAAATTTTCTCCAAAAAAGCATCATTGTTTTTTACACTTTAGAATAGCATGGTTTCCAGTAATTCATTATTTTATAAGCAGTGTATCTTGAACAAAGTACAGCCGGGTTGTGCAGTGCAATTACACATTACCGATAGAATCTAACCTCAATATTCCTCCAATTTTATGGCTCACGCCATTAGTTGTCAAGTAATTGTTGCAAAAGCATATTTGAGATGCAATACAACTGGATGACAAACTATTTGATAATGTGGATTTTTAGACGTATGAAAATGGATCGCACACAGAAGTAAAAAAACTAGATCCAAGGATGGCACACAGATGAAAATCGGATGAAAATCATCTGAGTTTTCTGGACAATTTTTCATACACTCGCTTGTGGTCGGGCCCTTACTCGCCCCTTCTTGGACCCAGCAATGGAACTCTGCTGATGGTGTCTGTTATTGTCTTCAGGGCTGATGTCATGTCGACAGGAATGCGCTCTGCGGGTTGTGCCATCAACTTGGGTAAAGTCCCTGAGTTCACAGTTTGACAATGATAGAGATGAGGAGCAGAGACATAAACTCAGACCTGGATTCTGGTAGGGTGTTAGGCATAGCTTAAAAAAACTGCAGTGGAGGGACAAGGGTTTTTAAAACCAGAAAACTCTCGCCACCGAATAACTGTGTTGTCGCTGTCAGTCGCGAGACATGCAGGCGCTGGGAATTAAACACATTATTCGAGCACTCCAAAGTCAATCAGTTAGGACCCGAGCATGGTCCGATAACACGTTATCCGAGCATGATCGCTCATCACTAATAAATAACCATTATCATCCTTCTAAAAAGAAACACCACTGCACATGATCACTGAGGTCATTGGCTTGGCTGCAGCGGTAATTTGATTGATGAATAGGATATCACTGCAGGACTGGCAAGGATTCAACAGGTAAATAATGGTTATTGTTATTTTAGAACTTTTCTTACTTTTTAGAAACTTTTCTAAAAAAAAAGCAACAAAACTTATTTCCTGTCCACTAATAAGTTCACTGCATATTTGTACAAAGTGTCCAATACAAGTCGTGTATTTAATGTGCAAAGTAAGTAATTTACAAAACTCCAGGATTGCAAGAATAACAAAAACTTCTGGTCTAAGTGCACACAACGACTTTTTCTACCTGGAATCCACCTGAAAACGTTCCGTAAACAAAACATGAATCATAACATGAACATGGTGCACAGCAATGTGAAAATGACATTGCTGTGCACACAGTCAGTCTTATGTCAATTCTTTTAACTGCTTTCGTGTTTACAATCCCTGAGGGTGCGTGCCCATGATCAGGAACTGCTCCAGGTTTGACGCGGTGTATTTATGCAGAGTCAAACCCGCAGCAGCCAGATTTGAAAGCATAGTGGATGGGATTTCTAGAAATCCCACCCACTATGCTTGCATAGTTGCTGCAGATGACCCGTGGACACTGACATGCAGCACGTCTATCAAGACTGCAGCATGTCATCCTTTCTTGTCTTGCGGAAACACGATTCTCTGCTACAGAAATTCCATCAATAGAATGTATTGAATGCGGTAAGTCCGCAGGGTTCAGTGAACACAGATTTACCTGCTACTTCTGGATCATGGGCACATAGCCTTGAACCAGTTAATAGAAGTGACATGCTTCACATACATAGAGAAAATAAGCTGCCTCAAAACAACTGCTGGCATTTTCTGGACGCTGCTTGGCTTGGCATACCCTTGTATGTTTGCAAAAATCAATAATGCATATGAAAACATAAAACTTTGAAAGTGGCATCCTTCTCTATTTCCGGTAAGACAGGACAGAGTACATGAGAGAAAGAAAGTGCCCCGGGCGGCAGCTTGAGATCATCAGTAGGAGAGAAGTTAACCAAGTTAGTTCCCTAGAAGGAAAAGAAGATGCAGATGGGTTGAGAATAGGACTTTTGCTAACTGGACTGTAATACTGATGTGGGTTGTGGAGAAGAAGAGCGGAACAGTGAAGATAGAGAAAGACCGAGTATGAAGGAAGGAACTGGAACTATGTGTGTAATTCCGTATTGTAAAGGAAACAGTCATAAAGTTGTGTACCAGCTATTTACTTTGTATAATCCCTACCAAGTTATAGTTGAGTAAAAAGCTTAGATTTGACTGGTGGTCTCCCTCATTGAACTGTCAAGCATTTGGTCCTGGCCAGTTAAAGTCATTGGTAACATGTGGCCTGCAAGGGTGTAGCGCCCCCCCATAGCACAAGTCCACACACACAGTCAGGATCGCCACCTTCATGTAACATGCTGCGGCACAAGAGATGAGTACCTTGTCCATGGCTACAGCCCCGCACCACGTTACACCTCAGTGATGGTCGTGCATACACATCTCTGCCCATTCATTGTTTATAGGACTTCAGGCTGAACTGAGCAAATGCTTGACCTCTACTCCATTTTGACACGTTGAGTGCTCTCAAGAATATTCCAGTGATGGAATCCCCAGAGATCAGTAACTTATCCCTTATCCTAGGGATATGGGATAACTGATAATCATTGGACAACCCTTTTAACTTACGTACGATCTTTCTAAAGGGTCATAGTATAGAAACTAGAGAATCTATAGGTGAAAAAGTACCGGAGACCTTCAGCAATTGCACAGTTAAATGACACCCGAATGGCTGATGCAAGCAATCACTCCAAGTTCATTCCCGGGGAATCAAACTCATGGGTTACAAAAGACCCCCAGAGAAATGTACAAGGAGGAGAAATAAATTAATCAAGCTGCCAAACGAAGAAGGCCGGGTTTGACCTCCTTCTGATCTCATTACCTCTCTATTACCCTTTTGAAAAACATCCTCTTAGAAAGATCACTAATTGAAGATTATGTGGAAGGAAATCACACCTCTCCATCACTGTGGTAACTTTGACTCATTTATCATTCCCATAATTTGCTCCTTTTCTTTTCGGGAACAGGCATAGACACTAATGGACTATCATCACTTAAAAAGGCAATTTTTCCATTTAATTGCGCTCATTAAATCCTGCAATAGAACAATTGGAAAAGCAATACTCTCAATATTTAATCATACAATGGCTACAGTGAAGCCGACTCTCAAAAAAAAATAAACCTGGCGAATGCTGCATCTAATCAAATAACTGTTACGCGGCTCGGGGAGAAGCGACGGCTCCTTCACTTAATGACAAGATTGAAATTTATCAAACGCACTAATAACAGCGCGATTGTAAATGGTGATCCAGGCATTCGATGGCTCGCCACTTTATTTACAAATCTATTTATTCAATGGCCCAATCCTGTAAAGGAGGATAACTTTGGCAACCGAATATAGAAACCCTAATCTATAAAGTCGACAGTCCTGGTAAATGGGAGAACGCCTAAGAGCACGAACAATTGGACTAGAAATAATGAGTAAAAAAGAATGAAGAGTTTATTTAATGAGATATCTATTGTAGGATGCATTTACTTGAAGGGTTTCCAGCTGTCTAAAGATTGCCATGAATTATAAAACCAATGGATGCAGCCAGAAGGATGCAACAAATCAGAAAAATGTGCCCATTAGGACAACGCAAAATACTTCATACATACAAAATTGTTAGAATATAGGCTGCCCTGGACATTTATAATGTACTCATCAGCAGAATACTGGCAAAGAGTAAAGGTAGTGCAGAAAAACTTATTTTATTTTTTTTCGAAAGACAGCACCACTCTGGTCTACAGGTCATATCTGTTACCACAACTATGGTCGTTTCTATGGTAACATATGGATTCAAAAAATGGACGAAAAAGAAACAAGAAAGGAGAAAAATCAATGGTTTTGAAATGCTGCAGAAGGATGTTGTCAATACCACAGATAGCAAGAAGAACAAACAAATCAATTTTAAAACAGATCAAGCCAGACTTGGCAAGGATCATCAAGCTACGACTTGCCTATTTTTGAAAGATCATACAAAGAGAACAATCACTGTAGGAGGACATCAAGGTCGGAAGAATAGAAGGAACAAGGCTAAGAGGAAGACCGGCAACCCGATGGCTTGTTACTACCAAGATAATGGCAGAGAAAACCCTGGTGGACCTATGTAGGCTTACACAAGATTGATCTTCCTACAGATCTTTCCTTCTTCAAGTTGCCAGGGTTTGAGATCAAGAAGAAGGTGGTTAAAAAAAACTCTACAATACCGGATGCGGCCCTCAGGGAACAGTAAAGCTTTTCCTGTCAATAAAAATTACCTTTATAAATAGAAAAAATATAACAAATACATTAGACGACTTCAGCCCCAATCCGTCAACACTTGGCATTGTTCACAGCAGTCTTGATGAGGGTGTGTGCTGGATTAAGAGACACCTTGTTCATTAAGAGGTGCACAGCTATTAATGAATCAGGCCTGTCTTAAAATTGGTGTGTGTGTGTCATCATAAATCTTAGTTCAGTTCCTGACTGGAGTAAAAGTTGTGGATTAAGGTACGCCACAGCTTCTAGTTGAGCAAAAAGTTTGCAACTTTGCAAAGTGTTTTACCCTGGATTTTTGGTGTAAACACTGACTAATTGGGGGCTTAGTAGATATTATTAATGCAATGATATACTAATAATTTTATGAGATGTGCTATAAAAGTTGAAGGACTTGCCTGACGAAAACAAGTTTTACCTATACACGATAATATCAGCAAGAGGGGTGATAACTTACTTATCGGTGGGGGTTTACCACTGGGGCGCGATCATCAGAACCGGGTAGTATTATCCTCTGTTAGATATGCTCGGCTGATGCTCCATCCATTCTCTATACGGCTGCTGAACGCTTCGCACTACTTTTTCTGGCAGCCCTATAAAGCATAAATGGAGTGGCAGTTGGGTATAGGACCTGCCACTAAATTTTGTAAAGAAAAGTGGACATTTGCCAATCAGTACAGGTCCCAGCGTCCGGACACCTACCAATCAGAGAGTTATACCTATCCCACGGATAGGTAACAACTTGTTTTTATTGGACTAACCCTTTAATTTCAACTGCAACATAACGTAAGAGGATGTGGAGTGCACAACTCTAGGTTCCCACACAGATGGGTGACCTTACCCTCCGGAGACCTCTCCAAAGTGGACGACCAACTTCAAAAATGTATCCACGACTGTAATTGCAAAATTCAATACATTATCGCAACATGCTAGCAAAACCCTCAACTTCAACTCTCATCACAACTACTGGGGTGCCATGTATAGCATAACGTCTCCTAGCAGAGTATCCCAAAAACTTTTTTTTTTTCGAAGTAGCTTGTCTTCTTGCCTCACTTCTCCTGAGATACATTGAGTCAAGAGGAAAGATAAGGTAGAACCTATATGTATAGTGATGTGTTTTATACATTGGTACAGTTGTCCTATCTAGACTTGGGCATCTGCTAGTCTGGTTCATCGGGAAGGATCCCAAGTATTTTTGGCAGAGGAGAACTTCAAGTGATAAGGAATACATGGCTGCCTTCTGTCAAAACAACTGCCACTACTGTAAACAGGTCGTGTGAGGCGTTAAGTATCAAAGTGGGCCAAACCGCTTTCATTACGTATCGGAAGTTGATAAATGTATTTAAGAGAAGAATTTGCTCAATATTCAGGGCTTACAGTTTTGTTTTAAAACAAAAAGGAAATCGAAACACCACCAAGTAAATGATATGAATTTACCGTTCTCAAATACATGTAATATAAATCATTATAAAATGTACTGTCGAAAGTGAAATGGGAAAAAAAATGTCATGAGCGCCCATTAACATAGATTAGCAAATAATACTTTTATTTTATTATTTTTTTATATTTTGCAAAAAAAAAAATTCTAAACACCCTATAATATAAAATAGTCTACTAGTGTGCTAAGTTCTGCAGGCAACGTGCACTATATGTCCTCAACACCAAACTCAGGTGCTTCAAATAACTGTCCCTGGGAGAACGGTATCAAATGTCAGACTTGATGCAAATGTAAATTTTTCTTCTCATGTTGAGCACCAAATTCTGTCATTTTGATAGATCTGACCCAGGAGGACGCAGGCAAGGTCGAATGCGTGTCTGAAACAGACCCACCACTTCTGGTTAATATGCACCGTATTGATCAATGTAATTTTCTTACATTTGAATTTAAATAGCAAATTAAAGCAATGAATATATATAAAATATAATAATAATAATAATAATAATGTTAGTATTATTAATAAAATAATAAATATAAAATAATAATAATAATATAACAATTGTAGTATTATTAATACAAATAATACAAAATAATAAAAACATAATTATATATAAAATTGCATTATTATTAATAAAAATATTATAACAATAATGAAAGTTATAGTATTAATAAAAATAAATACTAATATAAAAAAATAATAATAATTGTAGTATTATTAATAAAAATAATATAAAGTAATAATGATATAATTATTTAAAAAATGGTAGTATTGATAAAATTAATAATAATATAAACAAATAATAGAAATTGTAGTATTATTAATAAAACTAATAAATACTAATAAAAAATAATATAATAAAAATTGTAGTATTATTAATAAAAAGCATAAATACTAATATAAAACAATAATAATAATAATAATAATAATAATAATAACAATAATAACTAGATGGGTATTTCCTGAAGGAACTACAGATAGTGCTTTGGAATGGTGCCCGGGCTGCCCCTGCAAGACTTTCACACTTGGGTGCCCCTCAGGCGGTCCGATTTGGTGGGTTGGGTCAATCTGGGTCTGATTTTGTGGGCGGGGTAAATCTAGGTCCGATTCGGTGGGCGGGGTCACTTTTGGTCCGATTCTGTGGGCGCGGCCACTCTGGGTCCGATTCGGTGGGCGGAGCACCTTAGGGACCAATTTGGTGGGTGGGGTCACTCGGTCCGATTTGGTGGGCTGGGCACCTCAGGGTCTGATTTGGTGGGCTGGGCACCTCAGGGTCCGATTTGGTGGGTGGGGTCACTCTGGGTCCGATTTGGTGGGCGGGGTCACTCTGGGCCCGATTTGGTGGAAGGGGTCACTCTGGGTCCGATTTGGTGGAAGGGGTCACTCTGGGTCTGATTTGGTGGAAGGGGTCACTCTGGGTCCGATTTGGTGGGCGGAGCCACTCTGGGTCCGATTTGGTGGGCGGGGTCACTCTGGGTCTGATTTAGGGGGCGGGGTCACTCTGGGTCCGATTTGGTGGGCCGGGCCCCTCGGGGTCCGATTTGGTGGGCCGGGCCTCTCGGGTTCCGAATTGGTGAGCGGGGTAATCTACTATCTAATTATCTAAGGGCACTTCCGTCTTTCTGTCTCACAACACCGCTACGTCATCATCTCGTGAGACCGCAATGCACTCTTGGGACCGGAGCGCGCAACAAGCATCGGGTACCGGCCACTCCAGGTGCAACAAGCATCGTGTACCGGCCGCTCTAGGAGGTGCAACAACCATCAGATACCGGCCGCTCCAGGAGGTGAGTATGTAACTTTTTTATTTTAATTCTTTTTTTTTTTAACAGGGATATGCAGTATACTATGTGACTGGACAATATACTACGTGACTGGGCAGTATAACTACGTGGCTCTGCGCTGTATACTGTGTGGCTCTGTGCTGTATACTGCGTGGCTCTGCGCTGTATACTACGCGGCTCTGCGCTGTATACTACGCGTCTCTGCGCTGTATACTGCGTGGCTCTGCGCTGTGTACTGCGCGGCTCTGCGCTGTGTACTGCACGGCTCTGCGCTGTGTACTGCGCGGCTCTGCACTGTGTACTGCGCGTTCTGTGCTGTATACTGCGCGGCTCTGCGCTGTATACTGCGCAGCTCTGCGCAGCTCTGCGCTTTGTACTGTGCGGCTCTGCGCTATATACTGCGTGGCTCTTCGCTGTATACTACGCGGCTCTGCGCTGTGTACTGCGCGGCTCTGCGCTGTGTACTGCGCGTGTCCGTGCTGTGTACTGCGTGTGTCTGCGCTGTATACTGCGGGGCTCTGCACTGTATACTGCGGGGCTCTGCGCTGTATACTGCGCGGCTCTGCGCTGCATACTGCGTGGCTCTACGCTGCGTACTGCACGGCTCTGCGCTGTATACTGGGTGGCTCTGCGCTGTGTACTGCGCGGCTCTGTGCTGTGTACTGTGCGGCTCTGCACTGTGTACTGCGCGGCTCTGCGCTGTGTACTGCGCGGCTCTGCGCTGTGTACTGCGCGGCTCTGCGCTTTATACTGTGCGGCTCTGCGCTCTGTACTGCGCGGCTCTGCGCTGTGTACTGCGCAGCTCTGCGCTGTATACTGCGCGGCTCTGCGCTGTGTACTGCGCGGCTCTGCGCTGTGTACTGCGCGGCTCTGCGCTGTGTACTGCTCGGCTCTGCGCTGTGTACTGCGCGGCTCTGCGCTGTGTACTGCGCGGCTCTGCGCTGTGTACTGCGCGGCTCTGCGCTGTGTACTGCGCGGCTCTGCGCTGTGTACTGCACGGCTCTGCGCGGTATACTGCGCGGCTCTGCGCTTTATACTGTGCGGCTCTGCGCTCTGTACTGCACGGCTCTGCGCTGTCTACTGCGCGGCTCTGCGCTGTGTACTGCTCGGCTCTGCGCTGTGTACTGCGCGGCTCTCCGCTTTATACTGCGCGGCTCTGCGCTTTATACTGCGCGGCTTTGCGCTGTGTACTGCATGGCTCTGCGCTGTGTACTGCGCGGCTCTGCGCTGTGTACTGCACGGCTCTGCGCTGTGTACTGCACGGCTCTGCGCTTTATACTGCGCGGCTCTGCGCTGTGTACTGCACGGCTCTGCGCTGTGTACTGCGCGGCTCTGCGCTGTGTACTGCGCGGCTCTCCGCTTTATACTGCGCGGCTCTGCGCTTTATACTGCGCGGCTTTGCGCTGTGTACTGCATGGTTCTGCGCTGTGTACTGCGCGGCTCTGCGCTGTGTACTGCACGGCTCTGCGCTGTGTACTGCACGGCTCTGCGCTTTATACTGCGCGGCTCTGCGCTGTGTACTGCACGGCTCTGCGCTGTGTACTGCGCGGCTCTGCGCTGTGTACTGCACGGCTCTGCGCTTTATACTGCGCGGCTCTGCGCTGTGTACTGCACGGCTCTGCGCTGTGTACTGCGCGGCTCTGCGCTGTGTACTGCGCGGCTCTGCGCTTTATACTGCGCGGCTCTGCGCTGTGTACTGCGCGGCTCTGCGCTGTGTACTGCGCGGCTCTGCGCTGTGTACTGCACGGCTCTGCGCTTTATACTGCGCGGCTCTGCGCTGTGTACTGCACGGCTCTGCGCTGTGTACTGCGCGGCTCTGCGCTGTGTACTGCACGGCTCTGCGCTTTAAACTGCGCGGCTCTGCGCTGTGTACTGCACGGCTCTGCGCTGTGTACTGCGCGGCTCTGCGCTGTGTACTGCGCGGCTCTGCGCTTTATACTGCGCGGCTCTGCGCTGTGTACTGCGCGGCTCTGCGCTGTGTACTGCGCGGCTCTGCGCTGTGTACTGCACGGCTCTGCGCTTTATACTGCGCGGCTCTGCGCTGTGTACTGCACGGCTCTGCGCTGTGTACTGCGCGGCTCTGCGCTGTGTACTGCACGGCTCTGCGCTTTATACTGCGCGGCTCTGCGCTGTGTACTGCACGGCTCTGCGCTGTGTACTGCGCGGCTCTGCGCTGTGTACTGCACGGCTCTGCGCTGTGTACTGCGCGGCTCTGCGCTGTGTACTGCGCGGCTCTGCGCTTTATACTGCGCGGCTCTGCGCTGTGTACTGCGCGGCTCTGCGCTGTGTACTGCGCGGCTCTGCACTGTATACTGCGTGGCTGTGCAATATACTACGTGGACATGCATATTCTAGAATACCCGATGAGTTAGAATCGGGCCACAGTCTAATAATCATAAGACTACGGATAGTGGTTTGGAATTGTGCTGTACTGTCACTTTAAGAGCTGATATTATCTGACAAAACTTGTGACCTGGTGAGCTGATGTAGACTTCATAGGCGTTGGCATAGTAACTGTGTCTGACTGCGCATATCAATGAGCTAATCGGCCAGGTGGCAGTTATTTTTAGAAATTGCCTCAGAAACCAGCCCATTATAAACGTATAGGAAAATTTCTCCATTGAAACGCATTGAAAGACTTTTTTCAAACACAAATTGCGCAAAAACTACAAATCCGATCGACACGAAAAATACTTAGCACACCTCTCAGGAACGCTGGCTTCGAAATGACACCTCACTGGAGTCTGTGAGTTTAGCGGTTCGGGCCGCATTACGTGCGGACTGAATAATAAGAATAAGAAGAAGTTTACCACGGTGGAATAACAGTATAGTGCTTTGTTCCAAAGCACTATAATAATAATAAAAAAAATCATAATAACCAATACTAGTAATTGCAGTATTTTGGATTATCCAATGCTAAAAAAAAATATCTTTGGATGTGTTCCTAATAGAAATTAGCAAAAATATTATTATTCTTGTGCCTATATTACAGACATGATCATCACTGTACCTATGGCGACTCACAATCTATATTCCCTATCAGTATGTCTTTGCAGTGTGGGAGAAAACCCAAAGGAAACACAGGGAAAACATACAAACTCCTCGCAGATGTTGCTCTTGGTGAGTTTGAACTCAGGACCCCAATGCTGCCAAACAACAATGCCAACCACTGAGCCATTGTTCTGATCTACATTACCTTGGTCCAGCAGCCTCGTCGGTAGTCCCTGGCTGTCGGACCAGAGCCCTGTAAATCTCTTATTCTAGCTGCCGGCATCCTCAGCTCCTATTTGATAAATCAGCCGATGCACCGCCAAGCCTGTTTTGCACTGCAACGATGATGTTGCATCAGACGTACTATTCAGAAGAGGACCCGGAGATGCCTGTATATAAGAAGAGGTTGGAAGGGTCCTGTTCTGGCTGTCGTAGACTAGCGACATGTCTACTGGACCAGGCTCCTGTGAATCATTTTGCACATCTCTAATTCTTGATAAAGTTACGAACAACTTGTTTGTGTATTTGTAATACAAAGTTGCCCTAATCCTCCGATGTTAGTGTGGTCACTTTCAAGCTATGTGCTCAATACAAGACAGAGTTCATTTATGATCAGCATTGTGGTGACTGCTGGCTTGCTTACCTCAATTCTCTTCTCTGCCAGCCCCCTTCACACAAAGCACTGATGATGTGCTGACGCAGGAAATGGTGTTCTGTGTTGTAAATTATATGTATTTAGGAACAAGTTTCCTCTTTACATATACCCATGTTTCACTAAGAAAATCTGCAGCTTTTCAGATAAGACACATGGGGGCCTGGATCAAAGTGGCTGGTCTCCAAAGTGGGCCGGTTTTAACTTATCCCAACCTGGCTATGCATGATTGACAGGTCCCTCCCTATGCAAGTATAAGGAAAGTGAGATCAATCATACAGAGCCAGGTGGGAAGAAGCAAGAGGAAATTGGCTCAGTGACTAGTCATCTCAGTCCTATCATCCTGGGCTTCCGGTCTGTCTTGGCTGAAAGAGTGAAATATGGATATTTGAAAAAAAAAAAAGAAAGCTTATCCATGATTCATGCTGTGAGAACGATCAATCATCATGAGGCGAGGTGGCGAGAAGCCAGTGGGGGTTGCCTCGGGGAATAGTCATCTTAGTCAATCCGTCCCGGGTCGCCAAAGTCTCTACTCTGAAATGTAGCAGTGTTTCGGAATTAAACAAAGTTATTTGTAAAATGAAGCCCATCCTCAACTAAGCTGCACATGGTTAGGGCAACATGACATGGCAGGATCCCTATAATAATCACCATCTTATTCAGAAAATATTTAGAATTGAGAGTCCTCAGTGGTTGATACCTTTTAATGGCTAACTGAAAAGATGGTAACAAATTGCAAGCTTTCGAGACTTGGATACCATCTTGTTTAGATAAGTCCGGGTGATTACTCTTTGAAGACGCAGTTGTCTCTTCTCTACATGGTCTTATTAATCCTACTTTTCTGTGTGTAACCTTATTGATTTATGAGAAACCAAATGTTAACATGATATGACTGAAATTGACAACAGGAAAGGATGTTGGAGAACATCAGAACATGATCCATCTTGCATTCAGGAATGATTTCTAAGGACACAAGTGTTGCGTTAGGAATCTTAGGGAAACGGGATAAATAATACACAGCTGTAGTTCTGAAATATTCCTTAACACTCAACATACTTTTTTTTTATCTTGAGCTTGTGACAGATGTAAATACAGAGTATGAAAGGAAAACTGGTGTACCCATAGATCTACATGCCAGGATACCATAGAAGCGGCTATCGGGTCAAGCTCTACTCCGAGATGAGGTGCTGTTACGAATGACGGGAAGGTAATACTGGAAAAATAACGAGGATCAAATGGTAAATGAAAAGGAAAAGGGGAACACATGGGAAGCAGAGGAGACCCAAATAATGCAATGCAATATTGGGGCTAAGTCAATTCTTAGATACACCGAGGGGCCTCAGGAAAATAAGGTACAGTTATATCTCTCACCTATTGTAAAAATGCAATAACCATAGAATATCACTGCCATGCTTCTGGGTTGGAATCCTTGACCCCATGCTTTGTGGTTGGCCTCTCTGTCCGCTGAGCCACAGTAGATACACCTTTTCTCCGGTGTTTTGTTTCCGTTATCCTTGCAGAAGTCTTTTAAGGGTAACAGGTGTTTTCATTTACTCATTTGTCTGCCCTATCACCTTTCAGGTGCAGCTTTATATACTTTTTCCTGACGGTATCTCCTTATGTGGATCATCTTATTTGAATGCAAATGTGCAGGAACCGGCAGGGTCCAATTTTTAGTGTGTTACCTTGTTTCCTGAGTGAGTTGCTACACTATCATAACATTTGCGATTGGGTAGTTTAGGGCAGAAAACAAAAATCACAAAATTTATGGAACCCACCTGAAAAATTGCAGCTGAAAATGAAAATAATGCACAGCAATGTAAAAAAAATGTCATTACTGTGCACATGTACAGTCTTTTGTTACCTATTTTAGTTGCTTCAGGGTTTGGAACTGTGAAGCGATTAAAAGAAGTAACACGCACATTCTCCGTGTGGCTTTTGGTAGGTATCTTGCTATTAGTGTGTTTCCACAGTCAGGAAACGCTGCGTGCTTGACGCTTCGTAGAGCCGCAGCGTCAAACACGCAGCGTCCAGATGTTACAGCATAGTGGAGGGGATTTCCTGAAATCCTGTCTCTACTATGCGTTAAAACATGCAGGCGACAGACCCGCGGAAACGGACATGCGGCGCGTCTTTTCAGAACGCAGCATGTCTGTTTATAAAGCGGTGACGCTCCGTCGCCGCGCGGTAAATTTACCATAGACAATCATTAGATGCGTTATCAATTTTGGAGAACAACGAGTCAAAAACTGGCCCAAAAGATAACATTAAAACATGTTTATTAGTAATTTAACTTTACATATAAGCACATACATAGCACATGTAGAAAAGGCTTCATATAGTGCAGAAAGTAGGTTGTGACTGTGTCCTTTGGTGCAACCAATACATCAGGTTCACAGATCAGGGCACAAATATAGTAATAGTTTAAATTATATGTTGCAGCAATACATGGAAATAAACTCCATATCAACTCCATATAAGTGAGGAGAATTAAGTCTGATGCATGGCAGCTAGGAACAAATATTAGCCGCTGACCATAGTGCCGACCTTGTGACCATGCATACAAATGTGCCTTGCAACGTATAAAACATAAAGGAGTAAGAACTAATTACCCATGAGAGTTCAGGTGTGCCCGTCTGGGTCCTGGATGTGTACCCCAACGCGCGTTTCGCGTCTATATGTAGCCGCTTCCTCAGGGGACGCCCCCTGAGGAAGCGGCTACATATAGACGCGAAACGCGCGTTGGGGTACACATCCAGGACCCAGACGGGCACACCTGAACTCTCATGGGTAATTAGTTCTTACTCCTTTATGTTTTATACGTTGCAAGGCACATTTGTATGCATGGTCACAAGGTCGGCACTATGGTCAGCGGCTAATATTTGTTCCTAGCTGCCATGCATCAGACTTAATTCTCCTCACTTATATGGAGTTGATATGGAGTTTATTTCCATGTATTGCTGCAACATATAATTTAAACTATTACTATATTTGTGCCCTGATCTGTGAACCTGATGTATTGGTTGCACCAAAGGACACAGTCACAACCTACTTTCTGCACTATATGAAGCCTTTTCTACATGTGCTATGTATGTGCTTATATGTAAAGTTAAATTACTAATAAACATGTTTTAATGTTATCTTTTGGGCCAGTTTTTGACTCGTTGTTCTCCAAAATTGATAATATGATTTTGAGTCGCCTTATGTTTATATATTTACTGACGATTGTGTTAATATAAAATCATTAGATGCGGTAAAACCGCATCTAATGATCAGTCACATGCGTAGTAACTGCGTTAACGCAGCTTAATATGCATGTCTACTAATTCACATGCCGGCTTACCTGTCCCGCTGCCGGAAGTCCGCGTCCACTGCAGTTCTCGTGGTAAGATAGGTTCTCACGATAACTTAGCTTACAGCGAGAACTGCCATGTACATGGCCGGGGGTTATCTCCAGTCACACTAGGCTGGTTCTCACAGTCAGCTGACCGTGAGTGCTAGAATATAGGTGATCGCTGGAGAGTTATCTCCGGTGATCATCTACAAGCTCTGCTATGTCTGAATGTCAGGCATCCAGATGTAGCAGAGCCGGACTCGTCGTGGAACACTCGTTATTAAGGACTACGTCGGACTCAGGGAGTATACTGTTGGTTTACTATTTTTCTTTTTTTCCAGGAGACGAGGGCATCGCATGTATTGAGCATATAACAAAAATATGGTCAAAACTGTGTGGTGTTTTATTTCATTAAAATACTTTACTCTGCATGTGTGTGTGTGTTTTATTGACCCTTTAACATCTATAGGATTAGTAAAGGTAGGTATCTTATTGACGCATCTCTATTACTAAGCCGTGGGCTTGATGCCACCTTACAAAGGTGACATTAACCCTTTATTACCCCATATCCCACCACTACTCAGGAGTGGGAAGAGAGAGGCTAAGCGCCGGAATTGGCTCATCTTACAGATTCGCCATTTCTGG
Organism: Ranitomeya variabilis; assembly: GCF_051348905.1. NCBI lineage: Eukaryota > Metazoa > Chordata > Amphibia > Anura > Dendrobatidae > Ranitomeya > Ranitomeya variabilis. The sequence goes on from NC_135233.1 coordinate 583,007,451, forward strand.
TGAGGCTGGGGGCTGGTATTTGTAGCCGGGGGGGGGGGGGCAATATCCATGGCCCCTCTCTAGGCTATGAATATTAGCCCGCAGCTGTCTGCGTAGCCATTCTGCCTATAAATTATAGGGGGACACCATGTCATTTTTGTGGGGGGTCCCCCTATTATTATAGCCAGTAAAGGCTAAATATACAGCTGTGGGCTGATATTTATAGCCTGGGAAGCTCCATGGGTATTAACCCCTTTCTAGGCTACAAACATCTCCCCCAGTCGTTTGGCTCTCCCTCTCTGGTGCAGAAAATTGAGCGGGAGCCCACACCAATTTAATTTTTCTTTAAATTAAACATATTGCTTTTAAGGCCGGGGTCACACTTGCGAGAAACTCACGAGTCTCTCGCCTCAATACCCGGCACTGCCGACGGCACTCGGGACCGGAGCGTTCAGCTACATAGAAATACATGCAGCCGCACACTCCGGTCCCGCGTGCCGGCGGCAGTGCCGGGTATTGAGGTGCGAGACTCGTGCGAATTTCTTGCAAGTGTGACCCCGGCCTAACGCAGATTTTATGTGTGTGTGTCTTTACTTAAAGCCGGGATCACACAAGCGAGAAACTCGGACGAGCCTCGCATCTTTATACCCGGCACTGCCGCCGGCACTCAGGAGCGGAGCGTGCGGCTCCATAGAAATACATGCAACAGCACGCTTCCCTCCCGAGTGCCGTCGGCAGTGCTGGGTATTGAGGCGAGACTCATCCGAGTTTCTCACGTGTGATCCCGGCCTAACTCTTTATGTATCATTTTATTATATTTATTACTAAACATTGGGCTTGGTATTATCTATCTATCTATCTATCTATCGTATCTATCTATTATCTATCTATCGATACATCTATCTAGCTATCGATAGATAAATACTTATAGATAGATAATAGATACGATAGATAAGATAGATCAATACGATAGATAGATACGATAAATCTATCTATTATCTATCTATCCCATATCTATCTATCATCCATCTCTGTGTGTAAACATTATTCTTCAATGGAGTATGTAAATGAAGAGATTGGACAAGAAATTACATCACAATTCTTTTTTTTTGGTATATCTTTATTTAGCTTACAAAAACACACACAAATCTGCATGAAAAACGCATCAAAAAACGTATAAAAAACGCATGTAAAATCGCATCAAAAACGCAGGTAACTTGCCAGTGACCTCAGGTGCAGATTTGGTGCATATTTTACCTGCGTCAAATCCTGATGCAATCCTGACCGTGGAAACATACCGTTATAGTGGAATGTACAAAGGAAATGTGCCAGCCGCAAAGTCATAGCAAAAGACGAAGCCGTTACAGGAAAAAGACGGCCGGCATTTTCCTTAAGAAGCTGCATATGGAAAGACTAGGTGGCTCTGCTGCCAGAGGAAAAAAAAAAGACGTTGTGTGCAGGTGCTTCTACTCAATACTGAGCAAAGGGTCTGAATACTTATGACCATGTGTTACTTCAGTTTTTCTTTTTTATTAAATTTGCAAAAATTTCTACATTTCTGTTTTTTTCAGTCAAGATGGTGTGCAGAGTGTATATTACTGAGAACAAAAATGAGCTTTTTTGAATTTACCAAATGGCTGCAATGAAACAAAGAGTGAAAAATTTAAAGGGGTCTGAATGCTTTCCGTGCACTATAGACACGTTTCCTCTTTCAAATGAATGTGAAGCTTTATGAAAGCATATTTCAAGTGGCTTTTTTAGGTGGATTTTGCTGTGGAATCTGCACCAGAAACAGTATGAAAAAACCTCCATGTGAACATACCCCAAAATGGGAGTTCTCCACTATGGATCAAAGAGTGAAGTCCTAATGGAGTGGGATCTCTTTTTTAGTCATGCTTTGTGACACCAAGTGTCAGGATTGGAACTCAGCAGATGCACCAGACGGCAGCTCTTCACTCTGAGCTATTCAGCTCACTGGACAGTTCCGTGCTAACCCAAATACTTGAACCTATGTTGTTGCTTTTGTCTCCACCCTGGAGTTTCCTGTTGGTCACCACCCTGAGTTCCTAATTGTCTCATCTTGATTGCACACCCTATTTAAACCTGGCATTGCTCTCCTTTCCTTGCATGATTATTGAGCTACCAGCCTCTAGTCAAGCGTCCTTCCTCCTGCTTCTTCATACGACACTGCTGCTCCTGATATCGACCTCTGGTTTTCCTGACTACAATTATTGCTTATTCCTTCAAATGACATTGCTGCTCCTGGTAACAATCTCTGGCTTTCGTGACTAAGCTTCCTGCTTAATCCTTAAAACTACATTGCTGTTCCTGTGTACTGACTCCTTGGCTATACTTGACTATGCTACTTGTCGGTTCTGCTCCTACTGGTTGCAATATCACTGCTCCATACCAGGTCAGTCCATAACACCATGGCACTTTAGGGAGAAATGTAGTATAACATGCTCCGAAAGGTGGACACACCATTGGTGGAACATGTTGGTGGCCCAAGAAGTAAGGAGGCCACTTCTACCTCCAAAGCAGGTGGAATTGTGTAATATCATGAGATATTGGACTGTAAAGGGTCCAGACACTGTTCTTTTGCCTATGTCCGCTGACAAGCTGGCCTTTCATGTAATATAGATGAGCTGTCAGAGCAATGGATGTTCCTAGTGGTGGACCCCCAGTCTTAGAGCCCAAAGTAGTTTTAAGAACAACTCAGTCAAATATTACATCTTTTTTTGCTCAAGGAATTTGAGGGAACTCCAGCATAAAGACCACCCTAAAATCGGACATCTTTGAGAAAATAGAAAGGAACAATCAAAGTGACCATTTCTGCAACAGCCCGGAAATGCCGTCAGAGTGTTTAACAGACTTTGCACAGGTGTTAAAGTTTTATCGATTTGAAAAACTAATGAAAAGATGATAACCAATAGGGAGCCACTTCTGGTCACTTTTTAAAAATGTTTGCAGTGACCAGTAGACATTTTTGGCCAAAAAATAAAAAGAACAAAACACTCCTGGTACTGTTAATTTACAATAAAGTATATGGTATATGGACATTTTTACATTTTCGGTGGAAATCTTCTAATAAAGTCTATTCTGGTTCATGGAAGCCAGGGGGATGTGTCAGTGAATTTGTCACAGGTGTTGGGTGTGGAAGCGCCTCCAGCGATCTTTCATACTATTTTGCCAGCAAACTTACTTTGTATGGTTGATGGATTTGTATATATTACTTTGTAGAGGGAGGGGGTAGGAAACAACATTTTTGCTCAATTTCAAAGACAAACCTTCAGCATCCTTAATAAATGTAGTATGTAGGGGACCAGAGTGCCGATACGCAGCCACCAATTTATCGATACTTAACCTCTTGACTATGAACTCTCAGCAGAATGAGTAATGCCATCACAGTGTGAATTTATTTTTGTTCCAGATTTCAAGGTGCACAGCTTCCCGAAAAAAAAAGGAGAAAAAAAAAATAAGCGGGGTTGTATATTTATGTTCAAATATTCTCATTTAAGAATCCCAGCTGTGAACTTCTGACAAAATATATTCCGATCCGAGACAAAAGTAATGCCACCTTTCTGCTTGTTGAGTCGATGATTTACAATTCGATTTAATTATGTCGGCACCGTAGTAAAAATGACTCATTTGAGCCCATAAAACATGAAGTATAGACTTCCAAATTCGAGGTAAGAGTCTACGAGTCGACTGCACGTTTAACAGTCAAAATGCAATATTGGTTTAGAAAGAGAACATCCATGAATTGAGAAAGGTTGCTCTACTAAAATATAGGATTCTCATTTATCGGGCAGAAATTGTCGAATGCTATTGGTTATGGACAAAGCGTTGAGCCTTTAAACCAAAGGGGGAAAATCAAAAATATGAGCGCAAGGAATGGATAAGGAGGGAGTAGAGCATTTTTCTAGATGTCTGATCGATCATCCCATTGAAGAACGCTACAGTCAACCTCTCCTGGTCTAAAATGGCCAATTCTACAGCCAAAGTAGGTAAAATATGAACCATTTTGTTAAAACGGGTTGTCTGGAATTTTAAAACATTTGGCTAAGAGCAGGAAATGTAATAATACTAATATTAATAATAATAAACATTGCTCACCTATTCTTTCCAACCCGGTTCTTGTGAACCTCCTCTCGTGATTCTTGCCGGTCTTGCGACAATTACGTCATGTCCATCATTCATGTATGTAATCATAGACTAAGGGGACAAGGGCAGTATTTGCCAGAAGGCCAACTAGGCTAATGATTGGCTACAGCGGATAACAAAATAATTGGTGTGTCGAAACCATTGCTACAGGGATGGTGATGTTATTAGATTATCTTTGTGTTTTTTTTTTATATATATTTTACACCACTTCTTGACCCAAGCCAAGTCAAATTCTAAAAAATAAAAAGATATTTTCTTTTCTTTTTTTATTTCGTAGATGTAATCTCAAGACTAGAACCTGCTATACCTGCTATTTGTGCACAAAACCTCACCACAGCACCCACTAAAGAAGCGGTCATCAGAAAATGACCTATAGTTTAAATCAGGTGTTTGTGTGAAATGTATATATATTTTTTTTATTTTTGGCAATGATTTTTTTTCACATACAATCTGTATTGAAAATGAAAATTAGAAATTTAGCAATTTTCATACCGACCACTGGGGCTTTTTTAGACTTTAACTTCCTATTGTTTCAGGAAACAACACATGTACATCTTCTGCATTGAAGCAGCTAATGAGCGTGTGCAAATGTCATTGTGAAGGAGCTATGATATTGCCTGTTGTGATTGGTGGATCAAGGGTTATTAGATGTGTACAGAGGTGTTAATTCTTAGTGTAATCCTGCCTTTAATGATAATGACACTGCTGAAACTCTCCCTAAAACAGTATAAACACTAAAATAAACCCCAATGGCAGAATGAACATTGAAATATTACTAGAAAAAATCATGATATGAAAAATCTAGCATATAAATAATAAGTCATACACTGGTAAGCAAAAGGGTTAAAATGTTTTGAACTTTAGATTTTCCAGCTCCATATCTAACCATCCACTACTTATTCAAACATGAGAATATCATCATTTTATAGACAAAGGGTGGCTATGTCATTCACAAATTTTATTTGCAACTATTTAACATATAATTAGTTATGCAGATTATTGTCATGTCACTGCATTGTTACTGTTTTGCTCCAAAAAAATTCTACATTTTAATTTTTATAATTTTTCCAGTATTTTGTAATTTCACCTTTGACTTTCCACACTGCCTGAATCCTTCTGGACATGCTCCTGATCAGATTCAAACATCTCAGCTAAAATCTGATCCCAGGTCTCTTCTACAGATTCCCAAAGTTGGTGCATACTGGTCGACTTACTTGGGTATGTATACATCTTTTTCTTCATCGCTAACCACAAGTGTTCAATTCACTTCAGGTCTAGAGACTGTGAGGGCCAATCCAGCACCTCTAGTTCAATGTCATTGAACCATTTATTTGCCAATCTCAATGTATGCTTTGAGTTGTTGTCCTGCTGGAACACTATGTCATCCTTTACATACTCATAGTAGAGTGTATGAAGTAAATCGTCTAGTAAGATACTTACATATAGCCTTACCTGGTACCCAGATTAACCGAAATTCCCTATTTTTTTAAAGAAAACTTATGGAGTTATCGACTTCATGTTATACTAAAAAACTTAACATGTCTGCATAAAAGTAATAAAGCATGTACGCATAAACGCGAGTTACGAGCAACGTCCTGAAACAGTAAAACTCTATATCAAAGTTACAGTTTAGAAAATGCAGGGACTATTCTGTAGTAATCTACTTCCACTTAGGTGCTCGATACATTACAGTTGTAATAGCAGAAAATATTCCAGTTATTTAGTTTATAGGCAAGCGCGTTCTTATTATTAAAAAAAAGTGCCAAGGATCTGAACTGAAGCCAGGTGAAATAATGTCACCAGTATTCTGCAAACGTTGCGTATTTTTCCAAAAGGAAGAGGCCAGACGCACAGCCCAGAAGGAAACGGTTTCCAGATACCTTCTCAAATATTCAGTGAAATACCAGGCGGAAGATTAATGGCCGCTATATCCATTTACACCATATTTATTTGATAAGGCAGTTCGAAGGCTGTTCAAGTTACTGTAATACAACAACGGCTTTTAAAAACCCCTAAACCTGCTCCTTTTCATCTTAAATCTCGCAGGTTCCCATTTCACCAAAGTTAAGAGGCCTAAGCCGCGTTGAATAAATAATCCAACTATGGCAACTCTAAAATCTACTGCACTATAATTGATGGTTCGAGAGTTTGTCTTTCAGCTGCATAAACAAAAAAGTTTCTAGGAACAAAAAAAAAATTGGTTTCAAAGCATCAAAGCCAAAAACAGCAGTACAAACCTGTTACTGGAGAGTTATTTGGACAAGACGTAGATTTTTTTTTTTAAACAAAGTCATGTTTATGGAGGAAACCAAAACTGAAAGCCAAATGTGTGTTGCTCACAAGTTAGGTTTGTGTGTCAGGGTGGTGTTAGGTGGCGTGCATCCACATTTTTGATTAAAATTAACAACCATGGCAAATCAAAGAGGTCGAGAAATTTCAGACATGCAAAAGAATCCAAGAATCTCCTGGTGGGTCGAAGCTTTGTTACAGCAATGGTCCAAGAGAAGGGAACCATAACTGGAGCTGCCTTTAGGGCCAATCAGTTGCCATCGAAATACTAGCACAGATGTCCTAGGAGTTTTACTTCTGGATTGTGCTTGACATAGCTCGAGAAAGTTGGCTCATGATCAGTAAAGTTCATGGGTTCAGGTTGATTTCATGAATTAAGCTACTGCCCTCCTAAGTCTATGCATAGACTGTGACAAAGAAGTTAGTTGACTTAGTTATGGAAATGAGTCTTTTAGCCGTCTCCCTAAACACAGAGCACTGATGATGTCCCGACAGATGCTTTCTACACTGCCGAGTACAAGCCAGAAGTGGAGTAGTCAAAACTCAGGACGAAAGGTGAAAAAGGGACATCAGTGGAGATTTGGTAATTTAATATATAAATTATAAGGTTATATATTTCTATTACAAACACTTTGAAAGATATTTTTTGTCCATTGAGATTGTCACAAAAAAACTTCAGACCTGGCTCCTTCATTACACATTTTTTTTTTAGTATAGCCTACCCTAACAGCATAAACGGCTTTATTTTTTTATTTCATTAACGTTCTTTCCTACATATAGAGATAAAACCAAACATACTCCAATCAGTGTTTAGATATAGCTTTAATTAGCTCTATACAAAATAGTAAGCTGTCCGACAAACAATGGTTCTGCTGATCAGATCAGTCAACAGCCATCTCTCCCGACTTCTCTATACACAGGAGTGCTTGCTCTACGTTCTCGATGAAAGAGCCACGGCCAGACTCCTCTGGTGACAGCTTGTGCAGCCAAAAATGGGTCACCAGTAGTGATGAGCGAGTATATTCGCTACTCGGGTTTCCCCGAGCATGCTCGGGTGGTCTCCGAGTATTTCATTGTGCTCGGAGATTTAGTTTTCATTGCCACAGCTGCTAGACAGCCTGGATACATGTGGGGTTGCCTGTTTGTTAGGGAATTCCCACATGTATTCAGGCTGTTTAGCAGTCGCAAATCATGCTGCTGCGGCGACGAAAACTAAATCTCCGAGCACGTCAAAATACTCGGAGACCACCCGAGCATTCTCGGGGAAACCCGAGTAATGAGTATACTCGCTCATGACTAGTCAGCAGTCCAAAATTGGATATGCCATATGCTAGCTGGAAGGCTACCCTACACATTAGACTGTTGTCCGAGCCCGCTAATATTGGCGGGTTCAGGTGAGGTTAGTCTAATGTGTATGTAGGCCTTTACTGAAATGGCTATGAGGTTGGAGGAGTGGGAAGAGAGACAAAACTCTGATAAAGAATAGATAAAAGCTATCCTAACTTTATTAGTTCAATATCAGCTTAGATTTAAAGACATTCTATAGATTTGTGTACACTTTTCTTCTACCTCCTGACGAGAGCAGGAGAGTAATACATGACCGCAGGATCACACTATGTCTGCTGTATTTGGTTTGTCCGTCCATTGTCCATATTGCTCTTTTGAGTGAATATCTATGTGCTCTCCAGTATACCATATGTCACACAGTAGGACCTTGTGACTTTGCAGTCGTTAATAGAGGTTGGCCATTTCTATTGTTATCCTATTTGTTTATGCATGCAATTACAGGAGTCGATTTGGGATGACACCTTCCATCTGCCTGATACAGAAAGGGATACTACAGCAATTTAGCTTTTTGGGTTTATTTTTGCTTCTCTTTTTTTTTTTTTAAGCAATGAAGAACAAAGCAGCATGTCCTGGAAAAGCAACCTAACATCATGATGAAAAGTGCTGCTGCGCCTATCATTTGTCACAATCTGTTCCACAAACAATTGTGGGATATTTGGCTTTTTTACTTTTCACTATATGATTTAAGTTGGAAAGGGTGGACCGCAAATAGTAGAACTATACGATGACATTAAAAAACAAAAAGTTGAGCTTTTCAAGCAGTATAAATTTTGTATTGTAACATTGAACACTGAACCACTCGTTGAAGTGACACCATTTGCTGTACGAAATATCAGAGTTGTTGAATATTCTTCTGAACATTTGTAGATTGTGAGCCTTCGCGGGCAGGGTCCTCTCTCCTACTGTACCAGTTATGACTTGTATTGTTCAAGATTATTGTACTTGTTATTATGTATACCCCTCCTCACTTGTAAAGCGCCATGGAATAAATGGCGCTATAACAATAAATAATAATAATAATAATAATAACATGGGGTTGTACAGGATTATGAAAACATGTCTGCCTTCCTCCTAAAACAGTGGCACACTGGTCCACGGATCTTCAATGGCACTAGAGCTCTCCTTTTTTAAAGTGAATGGACATGAGCTGCAATACCGCATGCAACCTGTGAATAGATATGGCAGAAAGCAGTCGTTTTTTATACTGCTGTACAGCCCCTTTAAAAGTTTGCATGAGATTACAGCTGCACTCGTGACTACAGGCTATATCTCTTATTGCAGCTCAACTTGCATTCACATGTCCATGTTTCATGGTTCATATAGATCGTAAAGCCTGAACTAACCGCAGGTCTCTTGACCCGGCTAAGTCTCACAGAATGCAGACTTAGCGTGCAGTCAGGCGACCATATAAATTGGACCGAGAGTGGACCACAATCCACGGACTGGTCAGTGGGACTCCCGACCCAAACAAGACAGCTTTGGTCTGATTTATACAGTCATCTGACTGAGCCCTCAGTTTCAATCAAGTGATTGTGGCGGCCTATAACAATAGTGCAAGACAGTCAATAGACAAGAGTAATGCTGCATCGTTGCCCATCTACATTATAATGCCTAACAATAAAAGCACATTTTAAAGAAGTTATCCCATGAATGTATCATCACTGGGGGGCTGTGAATGCTGGGACCACCACCAATCATAAGAATGGGGGTCCCATGTCAATTGAGAAGTAGCGTAATTGCATGACCACTGATAAAAATCGATTTCCAAAAGCCCGTCCATTAGCCAAGTAAGTAATCTGTTACCGCCAGATGAGAGCCCTGAAAACGGCTTCTTGACTGACGGCATGCACGGATCTTCTTTGAATAGCCAACCTCACACAATTTCACATGTGTGTCACACTACAACATTGATGTCATGCCGGGCTGGTAATCGAAAGAGGAGCTAGGATGCGGTTCTCAGAGCTCCCATCCAGATGCCAGAGATTACTGTTGTGGCAAATCATAGAATGTTAGAGTTGGAAGGGACCTCCAGGGTCATCGTGTTCAACCTCGTGCTCAGATGGACCAGGTCCTACGAAACAATTCGCATCACTACTACTGGAAACGTTAGCACACATCCATGACCACAACTCTCATAGACACTAAATGTTGTAGTGGTCAAGCTTCACTGACATGGGGGGATGGGGACAACCAGTTTTGTGATTGTTGGGGACCACCAGCTAATTTATTTTTATCACCTATCTTCCAGTGGACAGGTAACAAATGATGTTTGTGAGATGATTCCTTTGATTTCATTCCTTTCTTAAATTCTTGTAGTGCTCCTCTTAAAACTTCTTCAATATGATCTCAATTGCACTATTTTACGGCTCCGCTCTACCTCATTACTTTGGTAGAACGAGTGTTCTATTAAAGTATAAAAGCATGAAATTCTACAACCATAAAACCACTCTGTGGGAGCTTATAATGTCTTTCTTTCAGAAAAGACTTGTATGACTTTGGCATCTCAACAAGTCCATTTTATCCTCAGCATGGTTTCGGGGCTTTGCAAACCACAAAATGGCAATGTTCTTCTACCCAAGTTCTTTCCATGTAATTCCTCACCTTCCAGCACACAGGAAACCCAGCACGACTTCCATTTAAATCTGCTCTCCTCTCTGCAGCAACCCAGCACCCTGACTCTTTACTTCAGCAGCTGCTGGTACTCATATTGATGACCGTGATTTTATAAGAATAGCATCACCACCTACTGTGGTCTTGTTTGCACGGTATGGTAATAACCCTGAACACCACATGGTGATACCAGTAGGGTGTTCCCTCTTACTCAGGAAGACTTGTCTTTTTCATTATACTGCCTTGGCCATGTATTTAGCACTGATCATTGGCAAAATACCAAAATGGGGTTCCTTTGGTAGTTAAATGAAAAGCAAAAAAATAAATAAATAAAGCGAGATCTTACTGATTGATAAGAACAGTTAAGGATTAGAAAGAAAATAAATTGGAAAAAACTTTATACGGAAACACATATCTGTTATGCTGTTCAATATTACAAAGAGAACGAAAATAACATTTTCAAATAATCATAGAGTTGGAAGGGACCTCCAGTGACATCATGTCCAACCCCCTGCTCAATGCAGGATTTCCTAAACTATCTCAGAGAGATAGTCCAGCCTCTGTTTGATGACTTCCATTGAAGCAGAACTGACCACCTCTCGTGGCAGCCTGATCCATTCATTGATCACCCTCACTGTCAAAAAAGTTTTTTCTAACATCTAATCTTTATCTTCTCCCTTTCAGTTTCATTCCATTGCTTCTCATGTTTCCATGTGCAAATGAGAATAACAATGACCCTTCTACAATGGGACAGCCCTTCAGATATTCGGAAACAGCAATTAAGTCTCCTCTTAGGCTTCTTTCACACTTCTGTCTTCCAAATCTGCACAGGATCCGTCAAGACGCTGAAATGACGGATCCTGTGCAGATTGTGGAAAATGTGTGCACTGGGCCCGTCTTTCTGACGGACCCGTCGAGCCTATGTGCACCTGTTGTGCATGCGTCTTCGCAGCGGTTTTCCGCTGCGGAAACGCATACACAACACAAACCAGATTAAAAAAAAAAAATCACAGTATTTTCACCTCCCGGCGTTCCCGCGCAGCGATACTCCCGGCAGCTAGCGTTCCTAGTAATACATTGCGAAATCTCGCGGTCTTGCGAGAAGTCGCAGTCTTGCATAGGCAGCATCAATAGTAAAAAGAGAGAAAAAGCGAGAGAGAATTTCCCTGATGGGAAATTCTTCCACGCATGCTCTCTTTGAAAAGGCAGGACCCGTCGCTGGATTCCTCCTTTTCACAGGCAGCGACAGGATGCGTCGCTGACCGATTTTCCGACGTGCAGAAAAAATGTTCCTCTGAACGTTTTCTCTGCCCGACAGACCGTGTTTTTATGCAGGATCCAGTGAAAGACGGATGAAACAGATGGCCATCCGTCACAATGCGTCGCTAATACAAGTCTATGAGAAAATGCAGGATCCTGCATGCTCAAAAAACAATGGATTGTGACGGAAGCTGAAAGACGGAAGTGTGAAAGAGGCCTTAGCCTTCTTTTTAGCAAGCTAAACATTCCCAGATCCTTTAACCGCTTCTCGTAGGACATACTTTGAAGTCCGCTAGCCATCCCAGTAGCTCTTCTGTGAACTTGCTCCAGTTTTTCGATTTCTTTTTTAAAATGTGGTGCCCAGAATTTGACACATTATTCCAGACGAGGTTTAACCAAAGAGGAGCAGAGGGGAATAATTACTTCAAGTGATCTAGACTCTATGCTTCTCTTAATACATCTTAGAACTGTGTTTGCCTTTTTTTGCTCCTGCATCACACGGTTGATTCATGTGCAGTCTGTGTTCTATTAGTATACACAAGTCATTTTCACACATGCTATTGCTTAGTTCTATTCCTTCCATTCTGTAGAAGTAAGTTTAGTTTTTCTTGCCCAGATGTAGAATCTCGCATTCCTCTCTGCTAAATACAACTGTATTAGTCGCTGCTTATTGTTCAAGCTTATTTAGATCCTTCTGAATCCTTTTTCTGTCTTCTCTAGTGTTAGCTATCCCTCCTAGCTTTGAATCGTCTGCAAATTCGATTACTTTTCCTTCAGTACAATCATCTAGACCATTTGTAAAAATGTTGAACTACACTGGGGCCCGGAGAGTCTTGCGGTACCTCATTTGAATCACTCTTCCAATTAGATGTGCAACCATTCATTATCACTCTTTGAGTACGATCAATGAGTCAGTTATGAATCCAACTAACCGTAGCCTTGTCAATCCCGTACTTGGGTCATTTTTTGCAATAAGGATAGTTTTACAATACTTTACCAAATGCTTTTCTGAAATCAAGATATACTATATCTACCGCATTTCCCTGATCCACCCAGTCAGTGATTCCATCATAGAAGGAAATTAGATTAGCCTGGCATGCTACAAACCCATGCTTGCTCTGGTTAATTACTGTATTCTTCTCTCCAAGTACTTACATGCTGTTTAATAACTATCTTTCCTGGTATAGAAGTAAGGCTCATTGAACTGTAATTACCAATTGCTTTCTTAGAGAACACAGATGCAAAATAGGAATTTAAAGCCTTCTCAACATCATTTTTGACCACTTTCCCCTTCTTATCCTATAGCATCTTTGACATTTCTTTTGCTTTTGACATACCCCCAAAATCCTTTGTTTTATTGCTTTTGGTCTCCCTTGCAAGCCCCACAAGCCTCCTAACACATTCCCTACAGACAGCATTATATTCTTCTTTAGATATGCCTGCCCCTCTTTCCATTTAATATACATTTTTTTGCTCATCCATCCTGGTTTCTTTAAGGCAAACCTGTCAGCAGGATTTTGTTAAGTAAACTACAGAAACTGTCATGTTGCCACCGTTATACTGAATAAACTTATACCTGCTGTGAAGAAATACGTCTTGTAGTCCTGCTGTAATCAGTGTTAGAAGTTTTCAGTTAATGAGATGATCGTGCTATAGGGGGCTGAAGGCAGAGTCTTATCTTTATGCTCTAAGCCAGAGAAACCAAGGAAAGACCTACCTACAGGTCCGTACAAGCAATATGACAGTGTCTAAAGTTTATTTCTCAAAATCCTGCTGACAGGTTGGCTTTAAATTCTTCCAATTCTTATCTTTTTTTGGGATCGTTACTGATTGCCCTTGCAGGTCTACTTTCTCTTGTAATTCAAAATTTGAAGACCGCATGATCGCTGCCTACTAAATTCCCAGTCACCTTTACTTCCTCAATCATTTCCTCCTTATTGGTAAGAATTAAACCCAAGAAGGCAGATCCTCTTGTTGTCTCTTCTACCATTTGAAAGATAAAGTCAGTGAGAGAAGATAATTTTATGGACCTATTTCTTTTGTCCAAGAGAGAATCCCAACAAATACCTGGATTGTTAAAATCTCCCATGATCACTATGTCGTATATTTTGGAAGACATCTGATGTAAAGAGTTCATCCACATCTTTAGTCTGTCAAGGTGGCCTATAGTAAACACCTACAATAGTGTGCCTTCTGTTCTTCTCTCCTTGTATTTTTACCCAGTTTCCGCAAAGCTACCATTCTCTGAAGCTTGGATCTCTGTGGAGATATATGATTTCCTAACATACAATGCAACACCTCCTCCCCTCTTGTTAATCGGCTGAGTACATTCAATATAAGGGGTGACAGTGATGGCTGCATTGTTATTTTAATAGTAAGATAGATAGATAAGAGTAGCCACTCTAATTCCCATTTCTAAGACCAGTAGAATCTGCATTTAAGTACCAATGATGAAATCCAATACAAATATGAGAAAATGTTGCAACTGATAGGGTGTTCCATGAATTTTAAGATCCATGATATGCTCTGAAATTAGTAAAGATAGGTTACCAAAGCGTAGCCAAGGGGTTTTTTACATGAAATGCATTCGATTGGGACATTGATAAGAATGATCTGCTGAGTGCATTGTTTCATTAAAGAAAATGCCCTAACTTGGGCCAATGAAAATAAATGATGCTCTCTATCATAGCATTCAGTACAACAAGTAACTGTTCTGGGCCACTGAATAAAAAATGTACTTTGTAGTAGGTCAATGAGTACAAAAATGGATTACCTTGGATCAATGCACCAAATTGGGCTGATGAGTTAAATGGTGTATGCACTTGGAGGAATGGAGTAGACTAATGCAAAGACTTGGTCCCATGAGAAGAACAATGCATAGACGGGAGCCAAGGAGTAGAACAACGTATAGATTTGAGTCAATTAATGCACAGAAAGGGGCCAGTAAGTAGAACAATGCATGGACTGAACTTAAGGAGTAGAATAATGTATGTAAGGACTTGGTAGAACAATAAATAGACTGGTGCCAATGAGTAGAACAAGGCAAAGACTGTGGTTAATGAGTTAAACAATGTACAGACCTAGAACAACAATTAATAGAATGGTGCCAATGAGTAGAACATGTATAGACTTGAGGCAATGAGTAGAACAATGCGTAGACTGGGATTAGCGAGTAGAACAATGCTCAGACTTGCCTGAACAACGCATCGACTGGTGCCAATGAGTACAGCAATGTATAGTCTTGAGCCAATGAATAGAACAATGCAAAAATTGGGGCCAAAGAGTAGAATAATGTATATACTGGGGTTAATGAGTAGAACAATGTAAAGACTTTGTAGAATAATGCATAGACTTGAGCCAATTAATAGAACAATGCATATAATGGTTCCAATGAGTTGAACAATGCAAAGACTTGAGCCAATGAGTAGAACAATGCACATACTGGGGTTAAAGAGCATTACAATGTACAGACTTACTAGAACAATTCATAGACTGGTGCCAATGAGTACAACAATGCATAGGCTTCAGCCAATTCATAGAACAATGCACAGACTTGGGCTAATGGGTAGAATGATGCAAACCTTGGGACAATGTGTATAACAATGGCTTAGACCACTTAGCAGATAAAGGTACTGACTTCGGCCAATGAGTAAAACGATGCATGCACTTGAGGGGGAAGAAGCAGAACAATATGTTGACTTAGGTCAAAGAGCATGAAAAATCCAACTGAGTATATCAATGCCTACACTTGGACCACTTTTGAGGAGAACAATGCATAGTCTTGACAGAAGACAAAAATACAGAATTTACTTGGACAATGCGTAGAATAGTGTTTATCCAACTGTGAGGTCAGCATCATCAGTTAGGTGCCCCCTAGTTGTTGGTGAGTTATCATATATGTAACTATAAATTGCACGTGTCTGGGACAATCGAAGGCAGAAAAAAAGAGTTTTGTTGATTTTTTTTTTACTTATTTTTATGTTATACAGAGTTCAGGAGACAAATGCAATGTTATTTGGGCAATATCTTACATTTTGCCATGACCTTTGACCATAAAGCACAGGTCTGTCTGTCGAAGCCCCAGGAGGAAAAGTTTGAGAAGGCCTGGTGAAGAACACCATATTGACTTGAACCAATACATAAATCTGCAATTGTTAGAGGATGTAGTGCCATTTTTGAGCCCTATATATACTGTTGCAAATTGTCACAGATCGCTGGCTGAGGCTGATGACAAGGAAAAGACGCAAAACTTGACAAGACAAGAACAACGGTATGGCTTCCCTAGAGTTACAAGTGACTAGTGGCTATTGGCACTTCATCTGGATCTAATAATAATCGATTGTTCATGGCCACTTGTAATAAAGGTTTAACACTTTTTATTTTTTAATCAAAGTACAAGAAATAATGACAAATAACTATTAAGAAGGCCAAGGATAATTTATGAATTTTTTAATGTCATGTGATGGGGGGGATTTATGGATATTTACTAGTAGGACTAACAATCAAGGAAAGGACCTAAATTCTTACCGCGACCCATAATGTAACTTTAGCGCTCCATAACCTCTCACTTCAAACCTTCCGAATGAATAAGCCCACAGTCCATAAATACAGAACATGAACGGCATACCAACTTTTACTCAGGGAAGAGTAACAAACTAATCTAAGTCCTGCGGTCTCCCAGCCAGCCTTAGTTTGCGTAGACAGTAAATTCCATTCCAACTTCCCAGCTGTCAAAACATTTTCCACCCACCCAATTTATGCATCTTTAGTTGTCAATATTCCAATGCTCGTCAATGACTTAGTATGTTCACCACTTAATTACTTACAAAACGGCTTGCAACAAAAAAAGGCAATAACCATCCATTTCCTTTGAGCAGCTCAATAATTAGAGACAATCTTTTGCCTATGTAGTAAAAAGTTCAGAGATCATGGGTTGCCGTTTGAATACAGAATTTTTGGACAAGCGTTAAAAAAAAGGATAAAAAAAAGTTAGAAAAATGTACAAAAATGTAAGTGTACAAATAAAAAAAAAATGCTTTAATTTAGTTTTTTACCTGAATCTCTTGATTGTCCATCTGAGCTCAAATACAGATCACATAAAAACTATGGGGATGTCTAGAAACCATAAGACTGTGCTGTACGCATTACACACATCGTCTTAGACTTTTTTCTAATGCTACTTCCTTAATGGGGTTTTCCAGGTTTGGGGCTTAAGTCTGCAGTCACTCTATGTGACTGCAGACTTTCGAATCCTCACAGCGTAACCAGTGCGCACTGTCAGGATTATCCAGTGCTTTGATCGAGTGCCATGTAACCGCAATTATGCTATTTGCATAGCTCAGGCCACATTCAGACTAGACGTGATCAGCCTTGCTCAATTATCATGCATTGAGTGAGGCCACAAACGTCTAGTTGGCATGTGACTGTATGTATGCAAATCACATACTTGCAGTCATGCGCCAGCCTGCTCTTAGCTCGACACCGGAGAATCCTGACAGCGTGCAGTCAATACTGCTACCCTAGGCTGATTGTTCTACAAACTTTGTCAAGTAATAGCGTACCTATCTGTATATACTTGCAAAAATACTGACTACCGCTTTAATCTTACAAATATTTAATTACAGTAGATCTAGTGCTGTCCACATTAGCGAAAATATTTTTTATTTATTTTAAGGAGGAGCCTTGAAAGTCATTTAACCTTTCATTAACATCGGATGTACTAATACGCTGATGTCAGTATCCCCCACTTTGATGTGGGCTCTGGCGGTGAGCCCACCTCAAAGCCGGGACATGTCAGTAGTTTTGAACATCTGACATGTGCCCGCAATAGCGGGTGGAATGACTCTCTGCCCACGGTTATTAACTAGTTAAATGTAAATTGCGCTTCCGGCCATCGGACTGGAAATACGCGCAAAGGTAACTCTTGTCACATGATAGGGGGTCATCGGTGCATCGGCATGACAACCAGAGGTCTCCTTGAGACCTCTATGGTTGTCAGTGCCAGATTGCTATGAGCGCCACCCAGTGGTCGGCGCTCATAGCAACTCAGCAATTCAGCTACATAGAGGCGATCTGAACATCGCCTCTATGTAGCAGAGCTGATCAGGCTATGCCAGCTTCTAGTCTCCTATGGAGGTTATTGAAGCATGGCAAAAGTAAAAAAAATAGTTTTCAAAAATATAAAAAAATATAAAAGTTGAATTCATCCCCCTTTTGCCCCATTAGAAATAAATAAAACTAAAATCAAACCTACACATATTCTGTATCGCCCGATCTATCACTAAAAAAAAAGGATTAACCTGATCGCTAAACGGCGTAGTGATAAAAAAAGCATAAACGTCAGAATTACGTTTTTTTTGGTCGCCGCAACATTGCATTAAAGTGCAATAACGGGCGGTCAAAAAAATGTGTCTGCACCAAAATGGTATCACTAAAAATATCAGCTCGACATGAAAAAAATAAGCCCTCACCTGACCCCAGATCAGGAAAAACGGAGACACTGCGGGTATCAGAAAATGGTGCAATTTTTTTTTTTTTTTTTTTTTTTTTTTAGCAAAGTTTGGAATTTTTTTTCACCACTTAGATAAAAAAGAATCTAGACATGTTAGGTGTCTATGAATTTATAATGACCTGGAGAATTATAATGGCAGGTCAGTTTTAGCATTTAGTGAATCTAGCAAAAAAGCTAAACAAAAAACCAGTGTGGGATTGCACTTTTTTTTGCCATTTCACGGCACTTGAAATTTTTTTGCCCGTTTTCTAGTACACAACATGGTAAAAGCAATGGTGTCGTTCAAAAGTACAACTCATCCCGCAAAAAATAAGCCCTCAAACGGCCATATTGACAGAAAAATATAAAAGTTATGGCTCTGGGAAAGAGGGGAGTGAAAAACAAAAGCAAAACCGAAAAAACCTCCGGTCATGAAGGGGTTAAATCTGTCAATATCCAACTAAATACATTTTCTCTGCCTAACCTATGTAACTTAAATATATTATCATAGATTGTACCCACAGATTTGATGGGGGGGGAT
The DNA here is from genome assembly GCF_051348905.1 of Ranitomeya variabilis. Taxonomy (NCBI): domain Eukaryota; kingdom Metazoa; phylum Chordata; class Amphibia; order Anura; family Dendrobatidae; genus Ranitomeya; species Ranitomeya variabilis. The sequence continues at coordinate 583,026,131 of NC_135233.1, forward strand.
TATAAAACATTTTGGATTATAAATGGGGATAAGCAAAAGTACATAAAATGATGATGGTATTATTATTATTATTATTATTTATTTATATAGCACCATTAATTCCATGGTGCTGTACATGAGAAGGGGTTACGTACAGAGTTATAGATATCTCTTACAGTACACAAATTTACAATGACAGACTGGTACAGAGGGGAGAGGACCCTGCCCTTGCGGACTTACATTCTACCGGATAATGGGGGAGACAGAAGGTCGGGGATGAGGCAGCTCTGGTGGTGGTGAGGCGGCGGTGGTGGTGATGTACTAGCTCTGGTGGTGGTAAGGCGGCAGCTCTGGTGGTGGTAAGGCGGCAGCTCTGGTGGTGGTGAGGCGGCGGTGGTGGTGATGTAGCAGCATTGGTGGTGGTAAGGAGGCAGCTCGGGTGGTGGTGAGGCATTCTAACTTTGTGAGATGCACCTGTACCTTTCCCAAAAATCAGAGCTGAATCTGACCCACAACCAGCTCATACTCTCCTAGCCCCAATGCTTCCTCATTCCAACTATAAAGCACCATCTTGAGACTCATATATAGTCTCAAAATGGTTAAATCACAGCTCATACAATTTCTCCTTCCTAACATTTCTCCCACTTCACTTAGTGTGTGCTATCCTGAGACTCTTTTGCAGTTAGTGATGTTATAGGTGCTGAAAATGACTAGCTCAGTAAACTGTAGGGAAGCAAGGAGTTATATAATGTACCCATTTAATCTAATGCAATCTAGCATTCTGGAAAGCCCAGATCCATTCCTTCTGAATAAAGTCAAAAGCTCTTAAGATTACTTGTCCTGTGTGGAGTCTGCAATGTAATCTCGCTCCCTGTGCACATCCCCAGTCACTATAAGCTTGCTGAGGACCACAGACCATGCACACCATGATTTTACCATTTACAACTCACTGCCGCTGAGCCGCTCAAAGCACAGACAGGAAATCTTTGTGCTCTGTGCTTTGAAAGTCATAGGAAGTAAGGAGCTGGTGATCACATCGTCAATCTTTTTTAGCTCTGGAACGAGCATAATTTTAACAGCAAGTAAATTATGAAGTTTCTTCATTTCTGATAGGCTTTAACAATCTGTTTGCTCGGAAAACCCCATTTAACCTCTTCATTGCTTAAACCTCTTGGCAGTTGATCCTTATGAAGCTCAATGTCAAATTTTTGATATATGTAATAGAATCTCCAGCACAAAGAACTCTCAGTGTTTTAATAGATATGTCAGCCACCCTGTTATCTCCTAAATAATAGCTCTCCTCAGCAAAATCTCTTACAAGGAAAAAGGCTATTTGGTGTTTTGTTTTCGGTGCAACTTTTTGTCCTTTTTTTTCCCCCCACTAAACCTAAGGTGAAGATATTTATACCAACCACTTGGATTTATTTGTGCCAACAATATTAATTTTGATTCCTTTTTAAAACCTGCTAATGGAAATGCTTCCCTTCAAGCCATTAATCAATTGTGATTTTCATTCCCTTGTTTTGTAAAAGCTGCTGCAATAAATATTTTTTTTTCACAAGGCAAAATTCTTGGAGATGGATTCAGCCAGCGTAATTAATTGTACCCAGTTACAGAAGATCAGCAAGTTTGTAGGATTCACATGCTGCTTTACCATATGGCTGCCCAGTAGGCGAAAAATTTGATTAATGTTTTGAAGTGGATTTTTTCAGCAATATTTCAGCCCAGATGAGAAATTTTTCCTTTTTAATGGTGATAAACAGATGATTTCAACCAACAGCGAAGTTGACTGGGAGATTACCGATCTGTAGATAGCCACGTGCGCGCAAGCATAATGCGAATGCTTCTGGAACAGGATGAGCTACTGTAAAATGTCTTATTCTCATGACTTTGGGATTTACATATATTTATGCCTCTTCAATCCAGCAATCAATAATCCCAAAAATACATAATCTAGCGTTAAACTGCAATGCACAAAAATGTGGAATTTCACAGGAGCAAAAGCCAAAAAGGAAGCCGAGATAAACAAAAAAATCAGATTATTTAAATAATATAATTTATAAATTAAAAATGTTATTGCAGCAGGTCTTGTATTATTCCTATTTTAATAAATGTTAAAGCGTTGCTCCACTATTTTTATTATCCTAAGTCATCAATATCAGATCGGTGGGGTCCAGCACCTCAACCAATCAGATGTTCTTCATGCCGGAGAAAGCCAGATGTTACCAATTCTGGAGCTGACCGGTACAGCTTGGTGAAATGTGTAGTGCCCATGTCCGGGTACTGCCGACCTACTCCTATTAATTAGAATAGGTGCAGATGTGTAGTACCCCAACACCCCGAGGGGGTCACAATACTGTTCAGTCCTTCAACTGCTAAAATCCATCCGCTACCAAAAACAGCTGATTGGTGGGTGTGCAGAGTGATGGACTTCCTCGATGTGATATTGATGACTTAACCTTAGGCTAGGTCATTAATATAAAAGAAGTAGAGCAACTCTTTCAATATATATTATTTATATAACCATACATGCAAGCATACATAGCTGTGTACGTGTGTGTGTTTAAAATTAACATAGTTGGTACTTAATAGATGGCATATTAATAGGACGTTCTGGGAAAGCCTAGAAACCCTATTAATAAGAGTAAAAAACACTTAGGAAGAAAACCCAAAAGAATATAAAACACAAGCACTTCTGATCAGAGTCCAGATTTGGCATTTGAAAGTGTGAATTTTAACATCCATGTTTCATAGTGTTATGCACTGACATGCTGAGTTGGATTCTCTAAGCCATGGGTCACGGCAAGCAGCACAGACAGGAGGCGATGTCATATCGAAGCGGATCTCAATGGCTGGCACATGGATAATCGAGAACAGCAGGATATGATGGATGCTGAGCAGGAAACACCAGCTGAAGCAGAGACAGGTGAGCGGATACACACAGGAATAGAAGCGTTATAGACAATTTCGGACTTGCAGCAGGCAAGTGAGTAACAGCCAAGGTATATGAAATCAGGGACTTGCAGCAGGCAAACGGATAACCTCAGGATAGCAGTCAGTAATGAATTTAAAATCTGGTAACTTGCTTGCAGAGATAATTACACATAGGAATAGTAGACATGCATAAACAAGTACCCTGTTGGCAAAGAAGAGCATCAATATTAGTGGAACCTGTAGAAGTAGAGTTGACAGTGCATAAGCATCAGGATTCATTGGACTGAGATTGTAAGTAGTTGCAAATTGATGAATAGTAGGCAGGTGTTTACTGAAAACAGCTGAGTAAAGTGCATGATGAGGCATACTCCTGTAATACACCTAGAGGCTGAAAACTACACTCCCTGAATACTCAGACAGCAGGATTACCTGAGTCGACTTTAAGAGGATGATTATGTGAGACTTGTTTGACGATTTATCACAGTAATCCAGAGCAGACAAGCACAATGAGAGACGACTATAGGGGAAGGAAACAAGGCCCGTCATGAGTAAGACTGCCTAATGCAGTCGAAACGCGTTGACTAGGTCATGTCGACCGTTTAAATTTTTCTTTTGTATGCACTATATTTTCTTTTGAAAAATAAAAATAAATGGAAAATCCAGTCCTGTTGGGCCGGACTCCAATTTTTTTCTATTTTCCTTGATGTGAGGCCGGAGTCTGGGCCCCAGGTGCATGAGCATGGAGTAACTGGGTGAGCTGGAATCAAGCCTACGGTGTTCGGGCACAGTGGTCCGTCTAAATATCGACGTCTTAATTCAACCTAAGCCCATATTCAGATGTCAGTGATTTTTCTGTATTTGTCTGTGTGTGTGTCAGTTTTTACTATCAGCGATATATATACTTTATATACTTTGTAGTTCTCTGTATGTCTGCAGGAGTGCTGTATACAACTGCAGCAAACTTATACAACTGTATTCACATTTTACATATATCCGCCACCATGTATGTCACTCTGATTGAGAAGCCGTGTTGTCGAGAGATTAAGTCCTGATTTTATACACCTTATTATTAATTATGGCACAAATGATAGAGTTTCCTCCAGATTAAGTGAAGTTTAGAAATCCACTTGGGCGATCAGAAGCCTGAATCCAAGCCAGACTCATCTATCTACATGATTTACATATGGTGCTCCTGGTGGGAGAAGGGGGTAATTAATATTTAACAATAACCATTAATAATACCGCAGATAAAATTAGGTAAACAGTAGGGCACACAAGAGAGTAAAAAGTAATCCTACGGCACATTGGTGGACTTATCGCTATCAACAGGGTTATTTTTCTTTATCTGATGGAGCTCATTTATTATGGGGTATGGCAAGGGGAACAATAATTTTTTGTTTTTACATGTAAAATAAAAATAAAAAGCTGACATATAACTGGCTGCTTTTGGTACCAAAGAGTTTTTCTGAATTTTTGGGCCTCCAAGATCATCTGTAAAAGGGCCCCCAACTGCTGTTTGGCTGTCAAACTATTTTGAGTTATCAGATATTAATCTGCCCTTCATTAAAGGGGTTTACCATTGTAAGGTTTATTTTTTCTAAAGGCCTGGTATGCAAAAATAACGTTACAGAGTACATGGATAATGCACAATAACACAGTACAGGGATAATACACACAATGATATCACAGTACAGGGGTAATAATCACAGTGATATCACAGTACAGGGGTAATAATCACAGTGATATCACAGGTCAGGGGTAAAACACACAGTAATGTCACAGTGCAAGGTAAAGTAATACAGTGATGTCACAGTACAGGAATAATGCACACACTGATGTCACAGTACTGGAATAATACACGCAGTGATGTCACAGGACAGGAATAATGCACACACTGATGTCACAGCACAGGAATAATGCACACACTGATGTCACAGCACAGGAATAATGCACACACTGATGTCACAGTACTGGAATAATACACACTGTGATGTCACAGTACAGGAATAATACACACACTGATGTAATAGTACAGGAATACGACACAGTGATGTCAGTACAGGAATAATACACACAGTGATGTCACAGTACAGATAATAAACACAGTGATGTCCCAGTACAAGAATGACACACACTGATGTCACAGTACAGGAATAATGTACACAGTGATGTCACAGTACAGGGATAATACACACAGTGATGTCACAGTACAGATAATAAACACAGTGATGTCCCAGTACAAGAATATGACACACACTGATATCACAGTACAGGAATAATGTACACAGTGATGTCACAGTACAGGAATAATGTACACAGTGATGTCACAGTACAGGGATAATACACACACTGATGTCACAGTACAGGAATAATGCACACAGTGGTGTCACAGTACATGAATAATGCACACAGTGGTGTCACAGTACAGGAACAATGCACACAGTGATGTCACAGTACAGGAATAATGCACACAGTGATGTCACAGTACAGGAATAATGCACACAGTGGTGTCACAGTACAGGAATAATGCACACAGTGGTGTCACAGTACAGGAATAATGCACACAGTGATGTCACAGTACAGGAATAATGCACACAGTGATGTCACAGTACAGGAATAATGCACACAGTGGTGTCACAGTACAGGAATAATGCACACAGTGGTGTCACAGTACAGGAATAATGCACACAGTGGTGTCACAGTACAGGAATAATGCACACTGGTGTCACAGTACAGGAATAATGCACACAGTGATGTGACAGTACAGGAATAATGCACACAGTGGTGTCACAGTACAGGAATAATGCACACAGTGGTGTCACAGTACAGGAATAATGCACACAGTGGTGTCACAGTACAGGAATAATGCACACAGTGGTGTCACAGTACAGGAATAATGCACACAGTGGTGTCACAGTACAGGAATAATGCACACAGTGGTGTCGCTGTGTGTGGCTCAGGCTGATACTGTAGCACAGCCCATACCAGTTGAAAAGTAAAGGAAGTCTCAGGGTTGGCTCCATACGATCACACATCAATTGCCTTCAATATAATATCCCCAATACGCTTTCTATTTTGGCATCAATTAATTTGAAAAAAAAAAAACAGAACACAGACCCACGCAGAAAAATGATTTCATCATTTAGATAATTCTTTGCATTACCGAGCTACAATTAAAAATCTAGAAATGCATAATTATAAAAGTAATACGAATTGGAATGCGGTGCCAGGTTTAATGGCTGAGCACTGAAGATCCAACGTATGTTGCTTTGTGTGACTGCATCTGTAATGTGCCATGGAACGGGGGGAAAAGAAGAAATCAGCCTTCCTTAAACTCGCATCAAGTTCTCCGGGGAGCTTAATGCAAGCAAGCAGCTTTATTTGCTAATATTAGCGAGAAGTTTTAAGCGGTGACCCAAAATGCGCCGCTCCACCGTGCCCACGCCCGCGATCGGGAACCGTCTCCTGCGTCCCTGCGCTCTTGGCTTAAAAGTTTAAAGAGCTAACAAAATGTTTTAACGAGATACAAATCTCAGAGATCATTAATCAATATGCTCAATGTTATTTGTGATAATTCATCATGACATGATATTAATGGGTTACAGTACCCTTCAGAGGTGAGATTAATGCAAATGAGCAGCCACAATTAACTTTACTGCTCCCTACTCACAGCAATGGACAGATGATTATAAATGACAACTATATGTCAATTACAATATCCAATAAAGTGAAGCTTAGAGGGCAATCTGTCTGCTTTTATAGTCTTTGCTTGACATGGAGAAATCAGGCTCAGCCCACCGCTGTCACGCCGCACACTGCTCTTCAGGCATGGATATATACTATTATTACTAGAAGGCAGAGACAAAATAAAACGTGGGTCCACCCCATCTCTGGAAAGAGAATGCTAAAGGTCATCTTATAAAGTGGAATAAATATATTATTTTAGCAAAAAAAAAGTGAAAAAATAAATAATAATGAAACAGCGCCACCCTTGGTTATAGGCAGTGCCTGGTATTGCAGTTCAGCCATTAAACCCCTTAAAGCAGTCCAGTCCTCAAGACTCACTAACGGGTCATGTTTTCTTGATTTCCTTAGTATTGCATAGTAATGCCTGAGCAGGTGATGAAATGTTCTAAGTATAACCTGAAAACTTGACCAATTGGTGGTTCCCGAGGGCTTGCTGAGAATAACCTAAGAGCAGCATGATGTAGGTGCTGAGACCCTGATTCCGGCGATGTATCATTTAGTGTACTGGGTGCAGCAGAAGTGATAGAACTACAGTTTTGTACAGAGTTATGTATAACCCCGCCCACACCACTGATTGGCTGCTTTCTTATTTCATTGTTTCTTCTTTCATTGGTGGGGGTGTGGCTGGACCAGAAGGCACGAGTCACCTAGTCCTGTTGTGATAATCTCCTGCTGATAAAATTATTTTATTGAAACCACAACACACAGCTCAGTAAGTGACAAATCTCTGACCCTACATTATGCTGCTCTCAGACTACAATATTTTCACCTAATTTTTATTATTTCTTTATTAAAACTCCACAAATCACAATCCCATTGAGAACCAGTGGTCGATTCTCAAAAAGCAGGAGGACAAACAAAAATACAGAAAATCGTGATAAACTCCAAGGATAATTTAGGTAAGACTAGACGGTCATCAGTCAGGATTTGGCCCAGAAGCCGATGACGTCTTGAAAAAATAAGGTTAAACACTGTAAATAATAAGTATTCGTATCAACTTCATGTATTTGTCGATAAAAGTGTAAAAACTTTTGAAATGATTAGAATTTGTACGTCAGAAACATTGGTCAAAAATCTAAAAGAGCAGAAGGAAGAAACTTTGCGAAAAGCAAAATTTGTGCCAGTGCCAAAACTTTTGGCCACAACTGTAAGGAAAAACAGAAAACAAAATCATGAAGCTAGTGTGAAAAGAGACCAACGCACACAGTATGTATAGATTTCTATAAAGAGGTCACTTAGGGTACTGTCACACAAAACGATTTACCAACGATCACGACCAGCGATACGACCTGGCCGTGATCGTTGGTAAGTGGTTGTGTGGTCGCTGGGGAGCTGTCACACAGACAGCTCTCCAGCGACCAACGATGCCGAAGGCCCCGGGTAACCAGGGTAAACATCGGGTTACTAAGCGCAGGGCCGCGCTTAGTAACCCGATGTTTACCCTGGTTACCAGCGTAAAAGTAAAAAAAAACAAACAGTACATACTCACATTCCGGTGTCTGTCCCCCGGCGTTCTGCTTCTCTCCACTGTGTCTGTGCCAGCCGGAAAGCACAGCGGTGACGTCACCGCTGTGCTCGCTTTCCGGCCGGCCGGCGCTCGCAGTGCAGAGAAGCAGAACGCCGGGGGACAGACACCGGAATGTGAGTATGTAGTGTTTGTTTTTTTTTACTTTTACGCTGGTAACCAGGGTAAACATCGGGTTACTAAGCGCGGCCCTGCACTTAGTAACCCGATGTTTACCCTGGTTACAAGCGAACGCATCGCTGGATCGGTGTCACACACAACGATCCAGCGATGACAGCGGGAGATCCAGCCACGAAAGAAAGTTCCAAACGATCTGCTACGACGTACGATTCTCAGCAGGGTCCCTGATCGCTGCTGCGTGTCAGACACAGCGATATCGTATGGATATCGCTGGAACGTCACGGATCGTACCGTCGTAGCGACAAAAGTGCCACTGTGTGACAGTACCCTTAGTCTTTGAAATAATTAAATAATTAAAAATGAATAGAGGTGTAAGTGAGAGATGCGAGACACAGGACCTACACTAATATGGTGGGGACAGGAATCCACTAACAGACTGACTTATACCAAGGAGGCCTCATACACTATTAATGTCAGCGACTATTTCCATTTATTAAGAAAAAGGTGCATATAAATTATGTGGTTTACTAATCCAGACACACCGAGTGTAGTCCGAGTTTAAATAAAATAAAAAAATTAAGTGAATTTAAATACAATTAAATAAACGTTCGGTTAAAAAAAATAAAAAAAATTGTATATATTTGTTTATATATAAATTTGCTTCATTTACTTAGTAAAAAAAAAAAAAATATATATATATATATATATATATATATATATATATATATATATATATATATATATATATATATATATATATATATATATATATTTATATTTATTTTTTTAGAAACTAAACCTTCATTTAAGTAAATGAAGCGTAGTGGTTAAAGTGCACAACCACCAATGTGGGAGACTGGGGTTCAGATCCTGGCTCTCTCCTGTTGGAAATAATATACCAGTAGTGGTCCTTGGCAGGGCTGTGGAGTCAGAGTCCATTTTGGTGGAGTCGGTGTCATTGAAATTGAGGAGTCAGAGGTTTGGCCTACCGACTCCACAGCTTTGGTCCTTGGGCAAGACTACTAACACCATAGTGCCTACCTCAATAAACATGAGAGCGTCACAAACAAAGAGCTCATGCCGGCTCGGAAGGTGCCCTGATTAACAAGATCAGCGTCAGATGTCGAGGAACCAGGAAAATCTGAAGATAAATGGGCTACTGGAACAAACCATACATGGACAAGGCAAGAGAACCTGAATCTGATGAAATGCTACTATAACAGCAGACCAAATGAGAGAGGATAAATGAAGCGTATGAGGAAACTCTGGATGGATACAAGACCTGAATGTCCACTAACTGAGAAACATGTAATAGAGTGCAGGGTTGCGTATGTCACCACGGAACAGACAGACCAACTGTTGAAGGGGATTTATTAACAGGGGTAAAATTCTCCTCGCAGGGAGTAAACGGGGTTAATAGTCAAGTAAAACAGTAAACAGTTAAGCGGAATCAAAGGGTTAACGAGTGTTCCTGTAACTTATCAGCCCAGGGAGGTCCTGACTGGAGGGTCCTTTTCCCAATGTGGATACAGTCACCAGCAGGGCTTGGGATCCTGAAGTCTCTTCTGTGTCTCCTGGAAGGTCCGGGGTTAAGTCTCTCTGCAATCTGTTCTTCGCAAAGTGAAAGTGAAACCAGGAAATAGCACAGTCTCGTCGCTTCTGCAAGAGCCTCTATGCACCAGGCTGACAGTCTCCCTGTATTAACGCTGTCACACACACTCTGGGTAGTTACTTATCACACTCAGGGATTCTTTGCTTGTCACTGCGGTCACCAGGGCTGCACAGTCACTGTCTCTGATTCTGGAGGCTTCCAAATCTACACCCTCACATCCAGCCGTCACTCTGGTGGGTATCTCAGCCTCAGTGCCCTCACGGGGAGCACTGTCATGGGGAGCGCGGCGCTGCAGCCTGCTTTCTCTCTGGCACGCTGTCCCCTCTCTGGCGCGCTCTCTCTCCCGCACTTTTCTGACCACTCCCCTCTCTTTTCCCAGCAGTCAACCTGTCCCCTCTGTCCAGGGCAGAAAGTCTTCCCCCCAACAACCCAGCTGTCTGGCTAAGTGGTTCCAGGCAAGGAGCAGGGAAAGCAACCTCCTTACATTCCCCCTCTCTTAAAGCTCGCCATTCCACGGGCGAGGACTCTTCGTGCTTCTCTTTGTTCTTCGGAGGGGAGTCAGATACCTGCGATTCTCGCATCTCCTTCTGCCTTTCTTCTTGTAGATACTCCAAGACTAAATGGTTTAGGAGCTGCTCATCAGTCAGGTTGAGATATGCTTTCTCTGTGTCATCAACAACTGCTGTCTTCTTCTTTTTCTTCTTCTTCTTCTTAGCTTTGCCGCTAGCAGATGTCTGCGTAGATGATTCATCCTCCTCCTTGTCGTTATTGGAAACTTTAGGGACTTCTTGTTCAGGCTCCTCAGTTTGGGGGCTTAGTACACGCAATTCTTCTTCATAGCTCCCCCTCTCTTTGACAGGAGCATTCTTGTCAAACCTTGAGTCAGATGAATTAAGACTATGCAGGCCGGACTCTTTGTCATCTGCGCCGGGCTCTGCGGGCATCACTTCCCAGGTATTCTCAGCCACACGCCCTGTCTCACACAGCTGCTCCATTTCCCTTGTCCGATCAGGAACTGGTGAGCTGACAGCCAGCACATTCTTCACCTCAGGGGATGACATCAGTGGTTCCTCCTCCTCATCAGCTCGGACATTGAAAACGAGTGTCGCAGGAACACTTGGCACTTTCTCTCCTTCTTCAGGAACTCGTGCTGGACAGGGTAGTAAAGCACTTTGGTGGTCTTCTCGAGAGAACGTCACTTTCTTCCTGCCGGTCTGAGTCTCACCAGAGATGCTTGACACCTTCTCCACCTCTCCTTGGCGTCCGACATTGTGGTACTGTCTTGTCCTAGGTGGAACTCTTCTCTTCCTGCCGTACCATTCCCTCCAGGGGCGACATTCCCTCCAGTTAGCAGGACCCTCAGAGGGGTGAGCGGATCTCTGCCACCGCTCTTCTCGGGTAGGGCAATTTCTGGACATGTGTCCCACCTTTCTGCACATCCAGCACTCACGTCTGCGTCTGTCTGGAGGGCACTTCAGTTTGGATCGTCGACCTCGGCAGGGGACATCTCTCATCTGCGGTTGCTCTTCATCCCAGGATACGGAGTTACACCCTGGGGCCGCCACCGAAGCCTTCTTTATGTGGCGCACCTCTCCTATATCTCTTTCTGGCGGCTTCCGCACGTTACCTCGGGATATGCCGCTGGTCCCCAAAACAGCAGTAAGGGCTTTCCCCAGACTCTCAATCTCCTCCCAGATTCTTCTTATCTTCAGCTGGGAATCCCGGGTCCACATTGCCTCCTCTTCATTTTGACTGGATGCTCCGCAGTTGTAGCATCTAGGCAGTCTTCTTCGCCGAACGGCACTAGTCTCACTTTGGAGGGCGGTTTCTGCAGCAGGGATCTTCTTATATTCAGCCACCTCCTCACGGACTCGCTTAAGCTCCTTCTTCAAGTCTTCTACCCATTGAGGGGCTGTTACCTCCCTGCTCCATACCTTTCCCACTGGCACTACCACCCCTTGCTCTTGCTCGCGTGTGCGTGCCTCACTCCTGACCTCAGAGAAAGTCATATCTAGCTTTACACGCATGCGCTCTCGCAGGGCCTGTTTCATCAATACATCTCGCAAGCCTGTCACCAGTTGGTCTCGCAGTACAACGTCAATTGACCCCACACCTATGCCGTCCTTCCATATAATGGCAGTATGAAGCTCCTGCAGTGCGTTCATATATTGCGTCACGGTCTCCCCCTCTCTTTGTACCCGGCGGAACAGTCGCATGCGCAGCTCCCCTACGTCAGTGGGGTCCCCATGCGTCTCCTCAAGTATACGTAATACTTTGTCCAGGGTATCTCTCGCCTGGGGGGGTCTTAGCATAACAGAGTCCTGTGCATCCCCCTCTAGGGCCATCACAGCTATTTCCGCCTGCAGTGCCGGTGTCATAGGATGTATCCGCATCATCCCTCGGATGCGCTCCGTCCAACCCCACAACATGACATTACTCCCTGAAAATTTTGGTAGGTTAGCTAACATGGCTCCCAGGGAGATGCTAGACCTGGGGCCTCCCTCAACTGTTTGGTCTGCCCCTTCCGTGCTACCGTGTGACATCCTGCCGACTACGCCAAGTGTAATAGAGTGCAGGGTTGCGTATGTCACCACGGAACAGACAGACCAACTGTTGAAGGGGATTTATTAACAGGGGTAAAATTCTCGCAGGGAGTAAACGGGGTTAATAGTCAAGTAAAACCGTAAACAGTTAAGCGGAATCAAAGGGTTAACGAGTGTTCTTGTAACTTATCAGCCCAGGGAGGTCCTTTTCCCAATGTGGATACAGTCACCAGCAGGGCTTGGGATCCTGAAGTCTCTTCTGTGTCTCCTGGAAGGTCTGGGGTTAAGTCTCTCTGCAATCTGCTCTTCGCAAAGTGAAAGTGAAACCAGGAAATAGCACAGTCTCGTCGCTTCTGCAAGAGCCTCTATGCACCAGGCTGACAGTCTCCCTGTATTAACGCTGTCACACACACTCTGGGTAGTTACTTATCACACTCAGGGATTCTTTGCTTGTCACTGCGGTCACCAGGGATTCTTTGCTTGTCACTGCGGTCACCAGGGCTGCACAGTCACTGTCTCTGATTCTGGAGGCTTCCAAATCTACACCCTCACATCCAGCCGTCACTCTGGTGGGTATCTCAGCCTCAGTGCCCTCACGGGGAGCACTGTCATGGGGAGCGCGGCGCTGCAGCCTGCTTTCTCTCTGGCACGCTGTCCCCTCTCTGGCGCGCTCTCTTTCCCGCACTTTTCTGACCACTCCCCTCTCTTTTCCCAGCAGTCAACCTGTCCCCTCTGTCCAGGGCAGAAAGTATTCCCCCCAACAACCCAGCTGTCTGGCTAAGTGGTTCCAGGCAAGGAGCAGGGAAAGCAACCTCCTTACAAACAACTAGTCACCCAACGTTTCAATGTCATAAAGAGAAAGCTATTATCACAACTTGAGATGGATCAACTGCACGGCAGATCCACCCCACATGGAGATCTGGAAGAACAACATGTGCAACCCCCTGAAGATGTTGATCCAATCCTGCAACTAGAGAGCACTGCAGCTGATCTGAAACAGAAGATCTAAGATATACTAAATACCATCAATACCAGAGATCGACTACCAAGGCCCAGCAAAGAAACACCACCAGACAGCATGCTAGAAGATGCCAATAGAGCACTTGCATCAATACCTACCACCACCATAACTCAAACTAATAAACTGACCTACGCTACTGCCTCAGCATTCATGGAAGTGCTTGGCTATACAACCAGCAAGAACAACAGAAGTTTGTGCCCCCCTTGGAAAAGAAGACTAGAGACAAAGATCAAGGTGATATGAAGGGAAGTCAGCCGACTAAAAGAAATGGAGAATGCTGGACTCCGAAACAGCACAGAGGCACTAATCATAGCGGCACAAGAGCAAGTACTAAGTACCAGATCCATAGAAGCAGGAATCTACCACACAAGACAAGACCCAAGGTGCAGATTATGCAAAGAAACGTCAGAAACCGTCCAACACATGGTGGTAGGATGCAAAATTCAAGCAGGAACAGCGTATATCGAATGCCACAACCAAGTAGCGGGGATTGTATACAGGAACATCTGCACAGCATATGGGCTAAGTCCCCCTAAGTCCAGGTGGGAGACCCGAGAGAAAGCGGTGGAGAATTAAAGGGCTAAAATCCTGTGGGACTTCAAGATGGATAAACAGGTGTTGGCTAACCAACCAGACATTGTGATAGTAGACAAGGATCAGAAGACAGCAATGATAATAGGTGAGTCAGTGTCAAGTGACAGCAACATCAGAAAGAAGGAATGTGAGAAGCTGGAGAAATACTAGGGCCTCAAAGGAGAACTGGAGAAGATGTGGAAGGTGAAGGCAACAGTGATTGCAGTGGTGATAGGAGCACTTGGAGCAGTGACCACCAAGCTGGGAAAATGGCTACAATAGATCCCAGGAGCAACATCTGAGCTCTCTGTCCAGAAAAGCGGAATGTCAGGAACAACAAGATACTGCGCAGAATCCTCAAACTCCCAGAGGACCCGAGAATAAGAAAGAACAACAAGGGGGGGGGGGGGGGTGAGAAGGGAGTTTTATATATGTGTATATATATATATATATATATATATATATATATATATATATATAATTCTTATTTTCTACCCTGAAATGAAGCATTTAGGTCAATGAATTCTTGGTTAAATGTATATACAGTACAGACCAAAAGTTTGGACACACCTCATTTAATGATTTTTCTGTATTTTCATGACTATGAAAATAGTACATTCACACTGAAGGCATCAAAACTATGAATTAACACATGTGGAATTATAAACTTAAGAAAAAAGTGTGAAACAACTGAAATTATGTCTTATATTCTAGATTCTTCAAAGTAGCCACCTTTTGTTGTGATGACTGCTGTGCACACTCTTGGCATTCTCTTGATGAGGTTCAAGAGGTAGTCACCGGGAATGGTTTTCACTTCACAGGTGTGCCCTGTCAGGTTTAGTAAGTGGGATTTCTTGCCTGATAAATGGGGTTGGGACCATCAGTTGTGTTGTGCAGAAGTCTGGTGGATACACAGCTGATAGTCCTACTGAATAGACTGTTAGAATTTGTATTATGGCAAGGAAAAAGCAGCTAAGTAAAGAAAAACGAGTGGCCATCATTACTTTAAGAAATGAAGGTCAGTCAGTCCGAAAAATGGGGAAAACTTTGAAAGTGTCCCCAAGTGCAGTGGCAAAAACCATCAAGCGCTACAAAGAAACTGGCTCACATGAGGACCACCCCAGGAAAGGAAGACCAAGAGTCACCTCTGCTTCTGAGGATAAGTTTATCTGAGTCACCAGCCTCAGAAATCACAGGTTAACAGCAGCTCAGATTAGAGACCAGGTCAATGCCACACAGAGTTCTAGCAGCAGACACATCTCTACAACAACTGTTAAGAGGAGACTTTGCGCAGCAGGCCTTCATGGTAAAATAGCTGCTTGGAAACCACTGCTAAAAACAGGCAAAAAGCAGAAGAGACTTGTTTGGGCTAAAGAACACAAGGAATGGACATTAGACCAGTGGAAATCTGTGCTTTGGTCTGATGAGTCCAAATTTGAGATCTTTGGTTCCAACCACCGTGTCTTTGTGAGACGCAGAAAAGGTGAACGGATGGACTCTACATGCCTGGTTCCCACCGTGAAGCATGGAGGAGGAGGTGTGATGGTGTGGGGGTGCTTTGCTGGTGACACGGTTGGGGATTTATTCAAAATTGAAGGCATACTGAACCATCATGGCTACCACTGCATTTTGCAGCGGCATGCTATTCCATCCGGTTTGCGTTTAGTTGGACCATCATTTATTTTTCAGCAGGACAATGACCCCAAACACACCTCCAGGCTGTGTAAGGGCTATTTGACCAAGAAGGAGAGTGATGGGGTGCTACGCCAGATGATCTGGCCTCCACAGTCACCAGACCTGAACCCAATCGAGATGGTTTGGGGTGAGCTGGACAGCAGAGTGAAGGTAAAAGGGCCAACAAGTGATAAGCATCACTGGGACTCCTTCAAGATTGTTGGAAAACCATTCCCGGTGACTACCTCTTGAAGCTCATCAAGAGAATGCCAAGAGTGTGCAAAGCAGTCATCAAAGCAAGAGGTGGCTACTTTGAAGAACCTAGAATATAAGACATATTTTCAGTTGTTTCACACTTTTTTGTTAAGTATATAATTCCACATGTGTTATTTCATAGTTTTGATGCCTTCAGTGTGAGTGTACAATTTTCATAGTAATGAAAATACAGAAAAATCTTTAAATAAGAAGGTGTGTCCAAACTTTTGGTCTGTACCGTATATATATTTATGATGGTGGCCCGATTCTAACGCATCGGGTATTCTAGAATACGTATGCGTAGTGTATAGCCCAGCCCACGTAGTATATTGCACAGCCACGCAGTACATTGCGCAGCCCATGCAGTACATTGCGCAGCCCACGCAGTACATTGCGCAGCCCACGCAGTACATTGCGCAGCCCACGCAGTACATTGCGCAGCCCACGCAGTACATTGCGCAGCCCACGCAGTACATTGCGTAGCCAACGCAGTACATTGCGCAGCCCACGTAGTGCATTGTGCAGCCTACGTAGTATATTGCGCAGCCCACGTAGTACATTGCGCAGCCCACGTAGTACATTGCGCAGCCCACGTAGTACATTGCGCAGCCCACGTAGTACATTGCGCAGCCCACGTTGTATATTGCGCAGCCCACGTTGTACATTGCGCAGCCCACGTTGTACATTGCGCAGCCCACGTTGTACATTGCGCAGCCCACGGTGTATATTGCGCAGCCCACGTTGTATATTGCGCAGCCCACGTTGTATATTGTGCAGCCCATGTAGTATATTGGGCAGCCCACATTGTATATTGCACAGCCCATGCAGTACATTGCGCAGCCCACGCAGTACATTGCGCAGCCAATGCAGTACATTGCGCAGCCAACGCAGTACATTGTGCAGCCAACGCAGTACATTGCGCAGCCCACGTAGTACATTGCGCAGCCCACGTAGTACATTGCGCAGCCCACGGTGTATATTGCGCAGCCCACGGTGTATATTGCGCAGCCCACGGTGTATATTGCGCAGCCCACGTTGTACATTGCGCAGCCCACGTTGTATATTGTGCAGCCCACGTTGTATATTGCGCAGCCCACGTTGTATATTGTGCAGCCCACATATATAGCAATGTGGGCATGATATCCCTGTTAAAAAAAAAAGAATTAAAATAAAAAATAGTTATATACTCACCTTCTGTTGGGGCCTGGATCCAGGAAGCGGTTACCGACGCTTGGGATCCACCGAAGCTCCGCCGAGCCGCTCACGACGGCCGCCATCTTCCGTTCCCAGGATGCATTGCGAAATTACCCAGATGACTTAGCGGTCTCGCGAGACCGCTAAGTCTTCTGGGTAATTTCGCAATGCATCGCCGGGAACGGAAGATGGCGGCCGGCGCGAGCGGCTCGGCAGACAACGGAGGGTGAGTATAGCAGGTTTTTTGTTTTTTTATTATTTTTAACATTACATTTTTTTACTATTGATGCCGCATAGGCAGCATCAATAGTAAAAAATTGGGGACACACAGGGTTAATAGCAGCGGTTACGGAGTGCGTTACCCGCGGCATAACGCGGTCCGTTACCGCCGGCAATAACCCTGTGTGAGCGGTGACCGGAGGGGAGTATGTGGGCACCGGGCACTGAGTTCGGGGAGTAAAGAGCGGCCATTTTCTTCCGGACTGTGCGTGTCGCTGATTGGTCGTGGCAATGGTCGTGGGCGTTATGCCACGACCAATCAGCGACTTGGATTCCATGACAGACAGAGGCCGCGAGCAATGAATATCCGTGACAGAAAGACAGAAGGACAGACAGACGGAAGTGACCCTTGGACAATTATATAGTAGATATATATATAGATAGCGATAGAAAGATAGATAGATAGATAGATAGATAGATAGATAGACACATATATATATATATATATATATATATATATATATATATATATATATATATATATATATATATATATATATATACACACACAGAAATATATACACACTTAACCAAACATTCATGACGGCTTAATTTAAAAATAAAAGAATAAACTATATATTTTTTTAACTAAATGAATACATGGTTAAAGCAAATGCATATATAAAAATTAAATATAATCAATTTTATTGAATGTTCAGATTATATTTATATATTTTTATTTTTAACCAAACATTCATTTAATTGTAGTTTGGCACCAACAAATATACATCAAAATGATTGTATTTCCCTTGACAGGAAGCTCCATGCTTCTACACACTGTTATAGCCCTCTGTAGAGAAACCTGAAACTGCTGACAGCCTTGAACACCACTACAACAATATTACCTTGCTTGGCAGAGAAGCGCCCTTGCGGCATAAAAAAAAAAGTTGTAATTTTGTCTGTCAATTCACATTACACTGGATATTATTTCAATGTATACACTTTCTAAAAAAAATTATATATATAATAATTTTTTAGATACATGCTGAGTGCTGGAAACATACACTAAAAACTAAGATTATTCTAATACATATTTTAACATAAATAAAGTAACTGAATTTGTTCATTAAAATGAAAAATAAAAATAAAAGAAAAATCATTTATAGATTTTCGGTAACAGTTTTAAATATATATTTTTTTCCTTTAATTTTTCACATAGCTGGGAGCTTTAGCTGCCTGCACTTAATGAGGTTATAATCTTCTGATAATGCACGGAGCACAATGTCAGCCTCTCCTTGCCTAAACTTTTTTTCATAGTAAAAGTTCTTATAATGGTACATTAAAAACCAAAATCTTCAATTCTACAGCAAGGGCTAAGTTACAAGTAGAATCTATTTCCATGGATAAGGTAGAATGCACAAAGGGTTATGGAGACAGAATATTAAAGTTACCTTTTCTTAAAGGAGCACACGCGTATAATATATTTAACATATACAGTAAATGCGGTATTATTTCAGTTTATTACTAAATGATACAAATGTATACAGAAACACATATGAAAGTGATAGGTGCCTCATTTCTAAAACTTGACTCGTCTCTTATAAAGAACCTTGTAGCTAAAATAATTCTCGGTTTCCTGAAATCAGAGCAATTTTATTCAATATACCTATTAGAATCCACGCTTTAGACTCACACCCATTTTTTTATATACTGTATTTGTTAAGTAGTTGAAGCTCTTTTTAATGTATAACAAAACTGCAGATAGATAACTCATACTTTTTACACAGTAGGGCTGAGAGGAAGTCAGAAACTCCTATCACAGATACTGATGATGATTACACAGCTCCTGACAACACAGTTATAATGTTTAATTAAACAGTTTTGTTTTCCTGACTGCAAGTATATATAAGAATAATCACAATGTGACCACAGCAGGTAGAGATAGCATTGGCTCTAGTTGCCTATGCTAAGCTGTGATGAAGCATAATGGGAAAGTTAGAAGGGCATAGAGGACTAAAATGGAGGGTGAAATGTGGGGATCAAGGTGGAGTTTGAACAGAAGAAAGAGGAGGCTGAACTTCAAGGAAGAAGTACACCTTGTGTAAAAACAAAAAAAAAGTACAACATGTGATAATTACTTCGGGGGAGGGTGGTGCAGACATCGAAAAAGAGCAGAAAGTTTTGGGCAGCTTCTATGAATTGAAGCCTGCTGGTGTATGATGTGCCAAATTTATTAACAGGCGCATTTTGGGCTTTAATCTGCGCCAGTTTATAGATGGATTTCAAATGCAATTTATACAGTTTTATGGAGCATAGTAGGCCATGATCCCTCTGATAATCCCAGACCACTTCAAAGAAAGGAGGCAAGGGCAGCACAAATGTGAAAAAGTCAAAGTTTTTGATCAACTATGGCCTTTATTTTATTTATTTTTTTAACCATAGATTTGGTATGCGAACATTGCTATATCCCCCTTCCCCACACATTTGATCTGCAGGTTAAAATATTGGCCGCCACTGGCAGAGCTTAAGAGTTGATTGCATACTGAAGTATTGTTTTATGAATATATAAATACAGTAATCTCTACCCTGTAGTGGATAAAAGCAATATAACTTTCACTTTTTAATGCTACCTACATCCATTGAATCTGTAGCACTGTATGGGAAAAAAACTCCCTCTCCCGCCCCCCACCAAAAAAAAATAAAAAATCAGCACAAAATATTTGATTTACTTAAAAAAAATAAAAAAAACCCTAAACAAATATAGTTTTCGCAGAAAGAAAAAAGTTACTGATGATAGCGAGAGAGAGAGAATGAAAATAATGCGAAAACTTGTTTTATATCATTTTGTAACAGTAGATTTATTATGTCTTGTCATTACATTATGTGTATCAAATTGATTGCCCAAAAATGTAGTTTAGATACATTTTATATATTTGAACCCATACTGTATATATAAAAGAGGTCTTGCTTTAATGCAAAACACATTAAAAACGTTCCTGTTTGCTGACCAGACCTGATTTAACAAGGATCACAAATGAATGCAGAATAAGTTTCCCACTGTGACACATTAATAATAAGTTCCGTATCCCATCCATCCCTGGCCATGAATATGTAATGTTATAAAATGAGTCCTTTTTTACGCAACACAACCTCAGACATGTATAAATAAAGACTATCCATCACAAGGGTGTGAAATATTAATGAGGGTGGAGGCACTGCAAAAACTTTACCTTCTGAAAGATAAGGTCAGAACGCTTTAATAAAAAAAAAATATACATATATATATCAACACGGGAACATTTTGTACACAATTCTCCCCAATATACAAATATGAGAGAAACCCTAACTTCAATTTATATGCACATCACTGGCAAACTAGTGGCTATGTCTTCACTTCTCTCAAAAGGTATCGCGCACCAGTCACTCAAGGTTGGACAGTTATCACATTAATGACATGGAGTGGTGAACGATACCTGCAGCTTGCATTCGCAGGCCTGTTGTCATGCTTCTGGGTTCGAACCCTTGATCCTGTGCTTTGTGGTCGGCTGTTTTAATTCTTTATTTTGTATTTTTTCGTTTATTTTACTCACTCTGGGACCTTTTCCTAATTCAGCACACTTTCCCTTCTGTAGTTAATTTGCTCTCTGCTCTGCTTCAGTTTCTTTAGGACAGTGTTCCCCAAGTCCGGTCCTCAAGAGCCACCAACAGGTCATGTTTTGAGGATTTCCTTAGTAATGCACAGGTCATTGAATGCTTGCCTGTCCAGGTGATGTAATTATCACCTGTGCAATACTAAGGACATCCTGAAAACATGACCTGTTGGTGGCTCTTGAGGACCGGACTTGGGGAGCACTGCTTTAGGAGGAACATGAAGTGCTTAACGGCCTCTCAGGCAGCTTAGGTCAGAGTTGCCATCTTCTAGATTGCGGTTAGGACTATCTCAGCTCACGTGGGAACTATTGGGGACTGCAAGCTCAGGATCTCTAGTCTGGACAGGAACTGACAGGGTCTGTTGAAGCTTTTAGCTTTACCAATTTCCGGTGTGAGTCGTTTCATGGTGTCAGTGGCCCCGATGACCACCTAATGTGGAGGTGAGTGGGGCCAGATTACCCGACCATGTTTCTAAAGGAGCTCTCTCCAACCAACATATTTCTTAGAATTCCATTTTACAATAGCCTGTTTTTTGCTAAAAATGAACAAACTCACTAATGTAGTTGTGTACATACACACGTATCCACTCTTTCATTTTTTTATAGGCAGTGGTTCACATGCCTACCACCAAGTGGCTCCACACAGACACACACAGTATAACCATCTCCCAACAGAATACCACAAAATCAGGTTTTGTCTTTTTTTCACCTCATACTACTCATCTGTTTTGCCATCTAGGATAAAAGTTTTATTTTCTCTTATCACACATTTTCCAGGAACCTTGGGTCAATTCCGCACTTTATGGTTTGTCAGAAATGCAGTTCCTCTAGAGTGAAGTCCTCACTCCTGACCCATGGTAGACACCCAAAAAGAAATGGGATGTGCCCCTAGAAAAGCCACAATACTGCGGCATATATTTTCTAGGTTACAGGTGTAAAATTTACAAGCAGCCTCATTCAGCAAGTACGTAGGAGCTCCGAAAGTTAAATTATCCCATACAATCGGATTAATTATACCTGTGGTACCAACCAACATGATCTCAATAATGTCTTCCATTGACTTTGTTCCCACCTTACGCAGACCTCTAAAAAGTTAGTCTGCCTAGGTATGGAGCAACGCTGGCCCTAGTGATGTAGAACTGCATCACGTTCCACTCAAAAATGACCAAAAACACATGGGTAAGAAGTATTGGCTGCCATACTGGTTATCACGCTATGCACCAAAGCCAGACCTATAGAAGAACTGGTTAACGTGAATGTTTAGTGGAGCAGTAATATTTTCTGCCTCTCAGGCAGTATTCACGCAGTCCATGTGTTGTTTTATTTTTCTCAGAAATCAAGCATATTTTCATTTTAAAGGGGTTGTCCAAGCTTAGGGATAAAGTCTGCAGTCACCCTATGTGTTACGCGCAATGCAAGCTGTCAAAATTCTCTGGTGTCAGTGCTGGGAATAAGCGGTTATGTAACGGTAAGCATGCGGTGTGCACAGTTCAAGCCTCATTCCGACTAGACATGTCAAGCGTTGCTCAATTTGCTTGTATTGAGAGAGGTCGTGAAAGTCTAGTTGGTACGTGACGGTAAATTGCATAAGTGACGGTAAGGAGCATGCCTGCTACTGGTGCTAGAGGCTCCTGACAGTGCGCACTATGCGCACTGTGAGGATTCACAAGTCTGTAGTCAAATAGATTGGCTGCACATTTAAGACATAACAACGGATCCGTGGGTCCGGTCCTTAAGAGCATGTCCTATTCTCATCCACCCTATGTCAAGTGGATGGAACACATAGTTCCATCTGAGTTTCATCAGTTTTGAGCTAATCTATTACTAATAGTCAATAAATTAAAACAAAAAGTTCAAACAGTTTAAAAGGGATACAACTAGGACACAACTAGGATGACACCTGAAAAAAAACAAAAACATTTTTCTTAGAGGGTAACACACAGATTTGTGAATGTAATCTCAGGCTGTATTTCTATCTGGACGCTGACGGCGTACGTTGTGGGTGGAATAGCTGAAGACAAGTGAAGTCAGTCTTTGGTATGAACATATGAAAGGCTTATAAAACACTGAGCTGAGCCATTTACATGAAACGATCGGAGTGGTTAAATAAACATGTCCATCACGCTGCCTTCACTCTGCTGCGGTATGCAGCATTTCAGAAGCTCAATAGCCATAATGACTGCCAGCTTGGCACGCTCAAATCAAGGAGCTTTCTGGACTAGTGTCATTAACAACTTTGCCCCAGTTAGCTTTGAGAAGGATGCAAAAAAAAGAAAAGAAAAATGAAAAAGTCCTTCAAATAAAAAAATCAAAAAGAATTGAGGAATGCAGAAATATAGCCAAATAATATATACCAAAAAAAAATAATAATGAGAAATGTGAAGAAAAAAGAAATAGTGGCACTCACCAAGCGATATATTTAAAAGTCCTTTTATTCTCCCACTTAGCGGGGTGAGGACATACCTCTAGGGCGGCGGGTATACATGAAGGTGCAAGGAGCAAACAGGATGACGGCCGTTTCGCGCCGACTGCACCTCACCTGGACCTGTTGAGGCGCAGTCGGCGCGAAACGGCCGTCGTCCTGTTTGCTCCTTGCACCTTCATGTATACCCGCCGCCCTAGAGGTATGTCCTCGCCCCGCTAAGTGGGAGAATAAAAGGACTTTTAAATATATCGCTTGGTGAGTGCCACTATTTCTTTTTTCTTCACATTTCTCATTATGGATTACTTTTTGGTCGAGCACCGCAGTGCGAGTTGAAACCACCACCGCTTCATGGTCACATGAGAGATTTGTCTGTGTAGCAGTTTGTTCACCACCCATTGACCTTCGCCTTACCTAGTGCCGTTCTATTTTTTATTTTTAAGAAAAAAATAATAGCCACCGTAAAAAGCAATTCAAGGCACAATCCTACGATTTCTCTAGGACAACATCACATGCGCTTTTATTCTACTACCATAGATGGGTATATTTGCACTGATTGGATTTGCTAAAAATTCTCCGTATATCTTTGTGGATAATATTTTATAAAAAAAAAAAAATCTGCAGTGCAAATTACCAGACACTGCTGATTGGAAATTTGCTGCCTGTCAATTTATGCTGCATATTTCCAGTGCAGATTTCACACTTTGCAATGGAAAGGTGAAATATGCCGCAGAGTTTTTTTTGCAATAAAACCCCAGTGGATACAACATAACACAAAAATAATGCATTATTTTGTCCAGTAAGTAGCAATTTCAAGAAAGGATATAATTATGTAAAATATAATTTTTCTTTTTTTTTAATAAAAATAGCAGAAAAAATAAATTTTATTTGGTTTTATTTGGTTGCTGTAGGATATTTCGTAGCAATAAAAAAAAAATGAATGGGAAAATCAATGAAGAATCCCCAAAATAAGGCAAGTAAGGTACATGGGTCAGTTTGAGGTGCTTAACATATCAAGTAAAACATATAAAATACCTTGTTCTACACCAGAGCTGAGCAAAGTGCAGCCCACAGGCCATATCCGGCCTTCTGTTACAGTCCAGCCAACGGACCGAGACACCCGAAGGGCTGAAAACAGTAGCCCACGTGCCACATCATGTCGTCACACGTCGCCCCCTGCTTCATGAAGTCACCACGATCCGCATGCTCAGAATGCAGACTGCGGTGAATGAATTGGAGGAGGACGGAGCCACTGGCTGCTTCTTCCACCAATCGGCGTGTGCACCTGAGACCGCAGGCACGATGATGTCATTACATCACATCTGCTGTGCGGACCCCGAAGCAGAGCACCTTGTGAGGTATGTGAGGTATGGCATGTTTGCTTGTATAAAGGAGGCTATGTGGGGGCTTAAACTGTATTTAGGGGCTATGTGAGGTTTTTATTGTATATAGGGAGGCTATGTAGGGGGCTCACATTGTATATGTGGGGCTATGTGAGAGCTCATATTGTGTATAAAGAGAATATGTATATAGAGAGGTTATGTGGGGACTCACCCTGTATATAGAGAGGAGGAGGCTATGTGGAGGCTCATACTGTAGTTAGGGTGCTTTGAAAGGCCTTATACTGTAAATACTGTAGTGAGGTTATGTGGGAGATCACACTGTTTATAGGAGGCTATGTGGGGGCTCATACTGTATATAGAGGGTTATGTGGGGGCCCATACTGTGTATAGAAGGCAATGTGGGTGCTCATACTGTATATAGGGGGCTCTGTGAGAGCTTATACTGTATATAGGAGGCCATGTGGGGCTCACATGATATATAGGAGGCTATGTGGAGTCTTACACTGTATATAGGAAGCTATGTGGGCTCATGCTGTATATAGGGGCCTATGTGGGGGGCTCATACTGTATATAGGGGGTTCTGTGATGGCTTATACTACGTCTAGGAGGCTATATCAAAACTCATACTGTATATAGAGGGCTATGTGAGGGCTCATACTGTATATAGGAGGCTATGTGGGGGCTCACACTGTATATAGGAGGCTATGTGGGGGCTCATACTGTATATAGGAGGCTATGTGGGGGCTCATACTGTATATAGTGGGCTATGTGAGGGCTCATGCTGTATATAGGAGGCTATGTGGGGGCTCACACTGTATATAGGAGGCTATGTGGGGGCTCACACTGTATATAGGGGTTCTGTGATGGCTTATACTACGTCTAGGAGGCTATATCAAAACTCATACTGTATATAGAGGGCTATATGAGGGATCATACGATATAAAGGGGGGCTACGTGGGGGAGTCATATTCTATACAGGGGGCTAGAAACCACATGCATACATTTGGTGCACTTCGTGTAATTTTCACCAGCTATTATACTGAGAAATTAAACATTTCTGCTGGTAAGTTATCCTATAGTGTCACGATTGTGATTCTTATATTATCTGTACCCTATGACGTGAAATGTTTAAACATCATCCATTCAGCCGCACACACCGTCCTCGGTGAAATCTACCCGCTAAGTTCGGGGGATCAGCGTTACACCCGTGTTGACTGACATTTTCCTTAATATGATTCTGACTTGTGAGAATTAAAGAACGGAGAGGAATACTGATAGGACGAGGGTAAGAATGATCATTTAATTGGCACCAGAAGTCTTTAATTAGCTGCAAGGTAGAAAAAAAAAAGCAAAAAGCTGTAATCTCGTAAGGAAAATAGAGCAAGTGCTTATCTAAGTTGGCGCGGCGGTCGACAGGAACAGTTAAACAAACTAGGTGACCGTATAAACACAGACACATCCCAAATATTTACCGCAAAATGAACAGCTGGAAAGAAGTGTGTAATTGTGCGACCCAGACACACCAATCTCTGGCCGCTGCCGTGAGGAACGCTCTTAAATAGCGAGCTGCTGTGTTCCCCGACATGGCCGAGAACTAAGCGGATCCATTTACATTTTTATAGGCCATATAACACACCTAAGGAATGGTGGAATTTAGCCATATTTTATGGCTCAGATTAGAGAATGGTTTTCCAATAGAAAACAATAAAGAATTTCGTCCTTGCAGTGAGATCCTGCATACTGAAGACATCGCCACCACTGGTAATTACATTTTTGACTGGTTGATGGAAGGTGGAACTGTACTGGTTCTGTATTGTGATGGTATCGGAGCCATGATGCACGACGCCACTTGTCAAGCAGGAACCCAGAAGATGGCCACACTGTGGTGCTACGGTCAACACGATCACTAAAGGGTTTGTCCGTGAAAACTACTGACTTAGGCTGGTCTCACACTTGCGTATGGCAGAGCTGCGGAGGGCTGCGTAGTTCTTCCGTTAAGCCCCACCCACTGGAACACCTCTTCCATTCAGCTCCGCCTATGTCGGCATGCGTCCTGCGTACCTATCTTTAGCATTAGGTAAGCAGGCCATGCGAAGGTATGCAGGTATACAGATGCCTCCGCATGCATCGTTTTGACGCTGTGCCGACCTGCGCCGAACGCAACATTTTGCATTTTGCAGTGGTCGGCGCAGCATCAAAACGACGCCCAATGTTAAAGATAGGTACGCAGGACGCATGCCGACATAGGCGGAGATGAATGGAAAAGGTACAGCAGTAAGTGGGGCTAGTACGCAGCCCTCCACAGCTCTGCCATACGCAAGTGTGAAACCAGCCTTACTAACGCTGGGGGGGCTGATTCTTGGGGCCTGCACAGATCAGCAGAATGCAGAATTTGTATCCCTGTTACAAATTGCAGCAATGGGTAGGATGCCTGACCGCTACTCCATTAATTTCCGGAGAAAGCAAAGCACAGCGCTAGGCACATGCATAAGGAATGAACAGAGAAGCGGCTAAGCATGCGCACCAAGCACAGCGCTTGGCAGATGCATAAGGAATGAATGGAGCAGCAATTAAGCATGCGCACCAATCACAGTGCTCGGCAGATGCACAGGAAATGAATAGAGAAGTGGCTAAACATGCGCACCAAGCACAGCGCTTGGCAGAAGCATAGGGAATGAATGGAGCAGCAATTAAGCATACGCACCAAGCACAGCGCTTGGCAGATGCATAAGGAATGAATAAAGAAGTGGCTAAGCATGCGCACCAAGCACATCGCTCGGCAGATGCATATAGGATGAATGGAGCAGCAGCTAAGCATGTGCACAAAGCACAGTGATCGGGAGATGCATAGAGAATGAATGGAGCTGTGGTTAACCATGCGCACCAAGCACAGCACTCGGCAGAAGCATAGGGAATGAATGGAGCAGCAATTAAGCATGCGCACCAAGCACAGCGCTTGGCAGATGCATAAGGAATGAATAGAGAAGTGGCTAAGCATGCGCACCAAGCACAGCGCTCGGCAGATGCATATAGGATGAATGGAGCAGCGGCTAAGCATGCGCACCAATCACAGTGATCGGGAGATGCATAGAGAATGAATGGAGCTGTGGTTAACCATGCGCACCAAGCACAGCGCTCGGCAGATGCATAGGAAATGAATGGTGCCGTGGCTAAGCATGCACACCAAGCACAGCGCTCGGCAGATGCATATAGGATGAATGGCGCAGCGGCTAAGCATGCGCACCAAGTACAGTGATCGGGAGATGCATAGAGAATGAATGGAGCTGTGGTTAAGCATGCGCACCAAGCACAGCGCTTGGCAGATGCATAAGGAATGAACAGAGAAGCGGCTAAGCATGCGCACCAAGCACAGCGCTCGGCAGATGCATAAGGAATGAATGGAGCAGCAATTAAGCATGTGCACCAATCACAGTGCTCGGCAGATGCATAGGAAATGAATAGAGAAGTGGCTAAACATGCGCACCAAGCACAGCGCTCGGCAGAAGCATAGGGAATGAATGGAGCAGCAATTAAGCATACGCACCAAGCACAGCGCTTGGCAGATGCATAAGGAATGAATAAAGAAGTGGCTAAGCATGCGCACCAAGCACAGCGCTCGGCAGATGCATATAGGATGAATGGAGCAGCAGCTAAGCATGTGCACAAAGCACAGTGATCGGGAGATGCATAGAGAATGAATGGAGCTGTGGTTAAGCATGCGCACCAAGCACAGCACTCGGCAGAAGCATAGGGAATGAATGGAGCAGCAATTAAGCATGCGCACCAAGCACAGCGCTCGGCAGATGCATATAGGATGAATGGAGCAGCGGCTAAGCATGTACACCAAGCACAGTGATCGGGAGATGCATAGGGAATGAACAGAGAAGTGGCTAAGCATGCGCACCAAGAACAGCGCTCAGCAGATGCATAGGGAATGAATGGAGCAGCAATTAAGCATACGCACTAAGCACAGCGCTCGGCAGATGCATAAGAAATGAACAAAGAAGTGGCTAAGCATGCACACCAAGCACAGCACTCGGCAGATGCATATAGGATGAATGGAGCAGGGGTTA
Source organism: Ranitomeya variabilis (assembly GCF_051348905.1). Classification (NCBI taxonomy): domain Eukaryota; kingdom Metazoa; phylum Chordata; class Amphibia; order Anura; family Dendrobatidae; genus Ranitomeya; species Ranitomeya variabilis. Next base: position 583,055,015 of record NC_135233.1, read on the forward strand.
AGCATGCGCACCAAGCACAGCGCTCAGCACATGCATAGGAAATGAATGGAGCAACGGCTAAGCATGCGCACCAAGCACAGCGCTCGGCAGATGCATAAGGAATGAATGGATCAGCAATTAAGCATGCGCACCAAGCACAGCACTCGGCAGATGCATATAGGATGAATGGAGCAGCAGTTAAGCATGCGCACCAAGCACAGCGCTCGGCAGATGCATAGGGAATGAATGGAGCAGCGGATAAGCATGGGGTTATACAGTGCTCAGCAGTCTGAGAACTGCTAGATCTGCAGCAGAGAAAACTTTTATCAAAACTGCAGCAAACAGCCCAGTAAGTGATACATTGCAGGATTCAGGGTCTCTGCCCCTATGTCATGCTGCTATCAGATAGGGTAACAAAAAGTTGGTGACAGATTCACTTTAACTGCAATACCAGGTACAGCCACTGCTACAAGTTTGACGCTGTGTCTAGTAAACAATAAAGATGACATGGTAGCCCCTTTAGCCAACTCAGCAGCTGGTTTGCCAGTAATTGCACTTTCATGTAGGAGAGAAGCAAACAATTCACCTGTCCATAATGCAGGTAGGTTGGTAAATGTGTCTAAGCAATGCGTGCATGTATCATATAGCAGTACTATAGATGTGTGTTGTATTGTGGTGCTATATATGTGCATGGTATAGCAGTACTATGCACACATAAGGTATAAGGTTTCATTTTATGCTTTTTTACCGAGTGGATAAATTTAGCAGTGTTCTAGGTGTACGGGTGTACTTATAGGGCACCACACTGAATGTTTGCCCTGGGTGTAAAAATGCCTGGCTACACCTCTATCCACACTAATGTAATACTGACTACCCATTCTAATTAACGGCCATCAATATTGCAGTCCTGGATAATCCCCCTATGGAAAAACAACAGTGCTGCTACATGTAGGTGACCACTATATCATGCTTATGATAATGAACACTCAATAACAGGCATTTTAAGGGAATCTGTTAGTAGGATTAGCCCTCCTAAGCCACCAATATGGACATGTCCACATAGAAATTTGAATAAAATGATACCTTGATATCTAATTTCTTATTCTAGAGAAATCCACATTTTTCTTAATATGTAAATGAGCTGTTATGATCTATGGGCAGGACATAGATCTCCCTGAGAATCTGCCTCCAGAGATTATTTTAATTGAAAGGTGGTGTTACTAGTGTGAGACATGTAATAACTGACAGTCTGCTCTACTGAGCTACATGTCTCACACTGGTAACTCGCTTCATCAAAAAATATCCCTGGAGGCAGATTTTCAGGGAGATCTATGGGCCGCACAAAGATCTTCCCGAGAATCTGCCCCCAGAGCTTATTTTAATTGAAAGGGGAGTTACTAGAGTGAGACATGTAATAACTGACAGTCTGCTCTCCTGAGCTACATGTCTCACACTGGTAACTCGTTTCATTTAAAATATCCCTGGAGGCAGATTTTCAAGGAGATCTATGGGCCGCACAAAGATCTTCCCGAGAATCTGCTCCCAGAGCTTATTTTAATTGAAAGGGGAGTTACTAGTGTGGGACATGTAATGACAGACAGTATGCTCTCCTGAGCTATATGTCTCACACTAGTAACTCCTTTCATTTAAAATAAGCTCTAGAGGCAGATTCTCGGGCAGATCTATGTCCATCTCATAGATCTTAACAGCTCATTTACATAGGAAGAAAAATGTGGATTTCGCTGGAACAAAATATCAGCTCAAGGCATCATTCAATTCAACTTTTTATAACCTGCATGTCCAAATAGACAGCTTAGGAAAGCTGATCCTACGGAGAGATGCCCATTAAAGAGCTATCAATTAAAGTAAATGAGGCAAACTTATAAGCGCTTTGGAGCACGGCAAAAACAAAACAAAGAACAACAAAATAAATAAATCAAACATAAAGAGAATTTGCTTCAAATAATGGGCCACAATGCTTATCCGAAAGGGGCTTGCAACAAAATATTTCCTGTATTTAGATGATCCTAAAGGAACAAAGTCAAAATGAAGCAAAACATTCAAGAGAACCTAAATGATTATACCAACCATTCACAATGACAGCGGCTACGAGCCGGAAAATAATTCTATTATCAATCTACCCCTGTGGACGCCGCTGTCTGGCAATATGTTTGTTGATCAATGCTGTGATCAAATGAGAAAGAAATGAAATGTATCAAATAAGATCTATAAAACTAATAACCAGATACACGCCTGACGCTGCTGTGCGGATTCCTATGCAACAATTCGCACCACGAAATAATGGCGACGAAATGTCCAAAAGGGATCATTTAGTGGGAAATTTCCATCGTAGGTCAATAGTATCATTGGCCTATACGGCAATAATCTGCTTTAACAGCTCTTTTTTCCCCAATGTAAACCCAATAAATCTCAATGTTCTGTTCAGGTTATAATGCACAAGTTTGAATTATCTCATGCCCCCATAGAGCTTGGATGCAATAAATGGCTTTACTGTGAATTGCACTGGACTGCCTCAAGCATCCTGCCTTACAAATCATGGTTATGTTATTAGTCAATGACAATGGGAATCAAGGACAATTAATGCTACTTTTACGCTGTGCAAAAGAAAGTGCCGCTGTAATTGACTCCATTAATAAAAAATCAGCAGACTTGCTCAAGAAGCCTGGGTGTCCACCGAACATCACCTTTCAGGCCTGGTGTGATGAAGTGTGCAGTCGAAGCCAAATGACAACCAGGGAAACATGTCACAATATGTGAAAATCACATGCACCGAGAGCGGATAGGAATCTGACAACTGCTCCTCATAGGAGAAGAAAGAAATTGTCATTGCTGCCCATTTACTATTTAGTTTTCAGGAAAAAAAAGAAAGGTAGCAGGAGGCACAACATGTAAGGCTATGTGCACGTGTAACGCAACATGCAAGTCTATGTGCACGTGTAACACAACATGCAAGGCTATGTGCACGGGTAACGCAACATGCAAGGCTATGTGCACGTGCAGCGCAACATGTAAGGCTATGTGCACGTGTAACGCAACATGCAAGGCTATGTGCACGTGTAACGCAACGTGCAAGGCTATGTACACTTGTAGCGCAACATGTAAGGCTATGTGCACATGTAACGCAACATGTAAGGCTATGTGCACGTGTAACGCAACATGTAAGGCTATGTGCACGTGTAACGCAACATGTAAGGCTATGTGCATGTGTAACGCAACATGCAAGGCTATGTGCACGTGTAAAGCAACATGCAAGGCTATGTGCACAGGTAACGCAACACGCAAGGCTATGTGCATGTGGAATGCAACATGCAAGGCTATGTGCACCGGTAATGCAACATGTAAGGCTATGTGCATGTGTAACGCAACATGCAAGGCTATGTGCACGTGTAAAGCGACATGCAAGGCTATATGCACATGTAATGCAAAATGCAAGGCTATGTGCACGGGTAACGCAACATGCAAGGCTATGTGCACGTGTAAAGCAACATGCAAGGCTATGTGCACGTGTAACGCAACATGCAAGGCTATGTGCACGTGTAACGCAACGTGCAAGGCTATGTACACTTGTAGCGCAACATGTAAGGCTATGTGCACATGTAACGCAACATGTAAGGCTATGTGCACGTGTAACGCAACATGTAAGGCTATGTGCACGTGTAACGCAACATGTAAGGCTATGTGCATGTGTAACGCAACATGCAAGGCTATGTGCACGTGTAAAGCAACATGCAAGGCTATGTGCACAGGTAACGCAACATGCAAGGCTATGTGCACGTGTAATGCAACATGCAAGGCTATGTGCACGTGTAACGCAACATGTAAGGGTATGCGCACATGTAACACAATATGTAAGGCTATGTGCACGTGTAATGCAACATGTAAGGCTATATGCAGGTGTAATGCAAAATGCAAGGCTATGTGCACGGGTAATGCAACATGCAAGGCTATGTGCACGTGTAAAGCAACATGCAAGGCTATGTGCACGGGTAACGCAACATGCAAGGCTATGTGCACGGGTAACGCAACGTGCAAGGCTATGTACACTTGTAGCGCAACATGTAAGGCTATGTGCACATGTAACGCAACATGTAAGGCTATGTGCACGTGTAACGCAACATGTAAGGCTATGTGCACGTGTAACGCAACATGTAAGGCTATGTGCATGTGTAACGCAACATGCAAGGCTATGTGCACGTGTAAAGCAACATGCAAGGCTATGTGAACGGGTAACGCAACATGCAAGGCTATGTGCACGTGTAATGCAACATGCAAGGCTATGTGCACGTGTAACGCAACATGTAAGGGTATGCGCACATGTAACACAATATGTAAGGCTATGTGCACGTGTAATGCAACATGTAAGGCTATGTGCAGGTGTAATACAACATGTAAGGCTATGTGCAGGTGTAACTCAACACGCTAGGCTATGTGCACGTGTAACGCAACATGTAAGGCTATGTGCACGTGTAACGCAATATGTAAGGCTATGTGCAGGTGTAACAACACGCTAGGCTATGTGCAAGTGTAACGCAACATGCAAGGCTATGTGCACATGAAAAGCAACATGTAAGGCTATGTTCACGTGTAACGCAACATGTAAGGCTATGTGCACATCCAACAAAACATGTAAGGCTATGTGCACATTTAACGAAACAAGGCTATGTGCACACACGTAATGCAACATGTAAGGCTATGTACACATGTAACGCAACATGTAAGGTTATGTACACACGTAACGCAACATGTAAGGTTCTGTGCACATGCAGTTTTTTGAGGCTTTCATAAGCTACAAATATTTCAAGCAGAATCTGCTTCTGGACGTTCTTTTCTGGGGGAAGTTTATGTTTCCTTGATGAGTTTCCTAAAACAGTTTTGAAGATTTTTTTTTTACCTTGGAGCGTTTTTTTTTTTCATAAGGAGATGTGATAAATGACAAGAGCATATCTGCGGCATATCTACATTCCTTATTATCTGAGTGCTGGGCCACATGTACCAACAAACCAATAGTAGCGATGAGCGAATGTTTTGAAATTCTAATTTACCAGCTTTGACTAATTTTGCAAAAAAAAATTGATTTACAGAGAATCAACATGCTGGTAAATCCTAAATACTTCAAAGCCTTCAATTACCCAGAGATGACTTGTATCTCTGAACTGCAACAGCCCTATAACCACACTGATCAAACAGGCAGTAGTTACCAGCTATATATCTGTCCCCAGTCCTACTTCACAGACAAAGTCACTCTTCTTGCCTCGCAGACACAGCGACTCTCCTGCCTCGCAGATGCAGTACCTCTCTTGCCTCGCCAACGCAGTGACTCTCCCGCCTTGCAGAGAGTGACTCTCCCCTGCCTCGCAAACGTAATGACTCTCCTGCCTCGCAGGCGCAGTGACTCTCCTGCCTCACAGATGCAATGACTCTCCAGCCTTGCAGACATAGTGACTCTCCTGCCTCGCAGGCACAGTGACTCCCCTGCCTTGCAGGCGCAGTGACTCCCCTGCCTCGCAGAAGCAGTGACTCCCCTGCCTCGCAGAAGCAGTGACTCTCCTGTCTCACAGGCGCAGTGACTCTCTTGCCTCGCAAGCGCAATGACTCTCCTGCCTCGCAGGCACAGTGACTCTCCTGCCTTGCAGGCATAATGACTCACCTGCCTCACAGGTGAAATTACTTTGCTGCCTTGCAGATGCAGTGTCTCTCCTGCCTCGCATACGCAGTGACTCTCTTGCTTCACAGACGCAGTGACTCTCTTGCCTCGCTCACGCAGTGACTCTCTTGCCTCGCAGACACATTGACTCTCTTGCCTCGCAGATGCAGTGACTCTGCTGCCTCGCAAGTGCAGTGACTCTCCTGCCTCGCATATGCAGTGACTCAACTGGCTCGCATGCGCAGTGACTCTCCTGCCTTACAGACGCAATGACTCTCCTGCCTTGCAGGCACAGTGACTCTCCTGCCTCGCAGACGCAGTGACTCTCCTGCCTCGCAGGCGCAGTGACTCCCCTGCCTTGCAGATGCAGTGACTCTCCTGCCTCGCAGGTGCAGTGACTCTCATGCCTCGCAGGTACATTGACTCTTCTGCCTCGCATACATAGTGACTCTCCTGCCTCGCATATGCAATGACTCTCCTGCCTTGCAGTCGCAGTGACTCTCCTCCCTCGCAGATGCAGTAACTCTCGTACCTCGCAGACACAGCGATTCTCTTGCCTCGCAGACGCAGTGACTCTCTTGCCTCGCAAACGCAATGACTCTCCTGCCTCGCATACACAGTGACTTTCCTGCCTCGCAGGCGCAGTGACTCTCCTGCTTTGCAGGCGTAGTGACTCTCTTGCTATGCAGGATCAGTGTCTCTCCTGCCTCACAGATGCAGTGACTCTCTTGCATTGCAAACGCAGTGACTCTCTTGCCTCAAAGGTGCAGTGATTCTCCTGCCTCGCAGACGCATTGACTTTCATCGGTGAGGTGGTGGAATGACGCATGATGCCCGGCGCCCAATCAGCGCTGTTGTCACTGTCTCTGAACATGAAAAGCAACAGCTGCAGCCCTGGTTTCCTTTTCAGATTCAGTTTGTCTGAAGGCGGAAACAGTGACAAGAGCGCTCATTGGGCGCCGGCATCACGTGTCACAACACCGCAACCCAGCCCCGGGGAGAGCGAGTGCCGACACAGGAGGTGAGTACAGGCTTTATTATTTTATCGGGGCCAAACATTTAGTGTAAGAAGGGGTTATCCTAGTAGTGGACAACTCTTTCAAATATGTAAAATTGTGGCAGCAAATCACATAAAGCTTGAATTCTCCAGGTTCAGGAAATTCCTAAAAATTGGTTGATTTGCTCATCACTAGTCAATAGCCAATACATGCTCACATCTATACATCCAATAGCCGAAGAACAAAGGCTCATTAATTACTCCGTAGTAAACTATTGCCTAAATATGTCAAACTAAAATTGACTGTTCTTAAAACATGCTCCAAGAGCCGCTATCTGGTAAAACTCTTTATACTTAATACTTTCCTGCTACTCCGTGCTCCCAGAAGGCAATTATTGATGCCACCCTAAAATTGCCTTTTTCAACAAGGATCCACAGATTGCATTACATTCAGTTCTTGTGGAGTCTGGAGCTGGCTTAATCTTACAGCCGTTATTAACAGGATGGCCTGTGATATTTCCACTTACTTAATCATTTGGAAGGATGTTATATGAAGTTCTGAAAGTAATTTGAGTTCTGTTAAGAAGTCCCCTCCTTAATCTGCTACTACTGCTGTGTTGAATCCTCAGTAATATCTAAACCCTTAATGCACAGGCTCACATGGCAATCCCCAATCACATGTCATATCACCCTGCATTACTCCGTTCCAACGATAACTATTTAAAGGAATAATCTTCTAAAGTACCATGCAAGAGAAACTTCCTGCTCAGCACAGTTTCAATCCCTAAGTCGCCATTAACTCTCGGAAATAAAATAGTCCAACTTTTATGTAGGAGCGTGGTGGCCCAACTCCATCTCATTCCCAAAGCCCATCATTTATGGGCTCTGTCGATTCATCATCAATTGGCGTAAGATTCCATATTTCCAGGCTACAAATCTAGAAGTGTGTCGAAAAGAGTATTTTCTTATCTCGCTATTTAAAGGTGGGTTTCCATCTAAATATGGCTACAGTAATAGAGCGCTATATATGTTCAAAGGTCCTGATACATGTTCCAAAAGTCTCAATGTCTCCTTCAACAGCAAAAAAACAAAATTACATTATATATATATATATATATATATATATATATATATATATATATATATATATATATATATACACATACACAGACACATAGAAGGGCTTCTCCATGTGTTGCCAGTTTTCGTCCCCCGAGGGGGTCAAGTCAGGGATTGATAGTGGTGAGTATAAGGGCACATTCACACATCACACTTTTGTGTACGCATAGTACCGGTACTTATTATACCCTATGGGGCTGTTATCACGTCTGCGGACAAGCGGTTAGAAGAAAATCACAAAGACATGACCAATTCTCAGGTCAAACTTACCAATGTAGGTCTATGAGTCAGAGGAAAAAAAATCGGACAGTACTTGGATGCCATCCGTGTGCGGTCCATTTTTTACCGACTATTCGATAGCAGAAACTTGAGAATCCTCCAAATTTTTTATGCAAGAAAAACTGATGGTGAAAACGGACACTGACCAAACTCTGATGAAAATTGGATCAAAAACATTGAGGAAACCTGGACCGTTGTTTTTGCGTACGAGAAAAATCAATGATGTCTGAATGAGACCAAAATTAGTACTACCTAAACTTTAAAGCGAACCTGTCACCCCCAAAATCGCTGGTGAGGTAAGCTCACCGTCATCAGGGGCTTATCTACAGCATTCTGTAATGCTGTAGATAAGCCCCCGATGTTACCTGAAAGAGAAGGAAAAGATGTTAGATTATACTCACCCAGGGGCGGTCCTGCTGCGGTCCGGTCGGATGGGTGTCTCCGGTCCGCTCCGGCGCCTCCTATCTTCATTCCATGACGTCCTCTCCTTGTCTTCGCACCACTGCTCCGGCGCAGACGTACTTTGTCTGCCCTGTTGAGGGCAGAGCAAAGTACTGTAGTGTGCAGGCGCCGGTAAGGTCAGAGAGGCCTGCGCACTGCAGTACTTTGCTCTGCCCTCAACAGGGCAGACAAAGTACGCCTGCGCCGAAGCCACAGTGTGAAGACCAGAAGAGGACGTCATGGAATGAAGATAGGAGGCGCCGGAGCGGACCTGAGACGCCCATTTGACTGCGGACCAGCAGCGGGACCGCCCAGGTGAGTATATTATAACCTCTTTTTCTCCTCTTTCAGGTAACATCGGCGGCTTATCTACAGCATTACAGAATGCTGTAGATAAGCCCCTGATGCCGGTGAGCTTACCTCACCATCAATTTTGGGGGTGACAGGTTCCCTTTAAATTATATTTACACACAATACACCCACGCTGACTATTTTCTTGCAATTTTTCCAAAAATTGAGGACTTTAGTTGATCATCAGAGAAAGGGACCCTAGTACCATGTTTTATGCAGCTCCATGACTATAGCTGGGAAGAGATTTCATGGACTAGCAGATGAGCATGCAACCCGCAATTCATTTGAATCCAATGGCAATGCTTCCGAAAGCAATAGCCCTTAATGAGAGGTCACGAAGACCATATCCATGGTTGATGTCCCTGGTTGCGAAGCACATTTACTGATGCTGCAATTTTAGTAATATACAGAACATTAGTCTGAGACTCTTCATACTCATTAGACTAAGATGACTACAGGGGGCAGGCTGACCATAGACGAGAAGGATTTGGTATGTTGAATTGCAATGTCCAATCCTTTTGCTCTCCTGAAAGACAAGCCACCATTGGACGGGTATCGGAGCACCATACTTTGCTCTCTACACTGGACACACCTACACATTCAGCCGAGCTGAGAATGCAAGTATATAGGGATATCGGGAATACTTCCTTTGAGCTTAGATAACAAAATTAAAGACACACTTGCAGTACTTTGGATGGTCTTGACAACCTTACATTTAGCGTAGGATTGTTTGGTATAAGATAGTCAGTAACAGAGTAGACCTCAGGTTTTCAGTAGTCATCCTCCAACTCCATTTTCCACCTTACATTATAGAGCACATATAGGTTTTGAAAGGATCAGCATGGTTAATCACCTGTCCCGACACCAGCGCTGGGCCCTGCTCCCTTCTGCTATGGCCTTATCCCTTTGTTGTAACTCACTCCCGGTTTTCCAAGTAACCCAGTGAACTCCTTTGACATCATCATCCAAGGTCTTTAAAGGATGACTCACACAACCACAACTACCTGGATATTAAGTAAACCTTGCATTCAGTTACAGCATGTACTTCAGGAGTTTTGCTTCCCCATCCATTTCTCTCAACTGGCTAATCATCTTTTTAGCAAACTCCTGCTTGCTTATCATCTAACTGGACTTACCACCTGGTCCAGACCTGTGGCAACCATTCATCTGCTGTAAGCATACAAACAACAAACTCTTCTCTGCTGATACTGGTGCTGTTCACACTACAATGCTGCTGCACAAGTGTGAAATCTTTAGGATCCAGTTAGCCTGTTTATTATTACTGCCAGTGGTTAACTATTTGTTTGATGATTGCATACATCTCTGCCATTGACTATCAATCTGCTGATAACAGACAGCTCCGCCATTAACCATTTGATTGATGCAAGTTCTGGTCTGACTATACATTTACAGCTTCTGTTTATATCCATAGTCCTGGCTCTATGTCTTCTGGTGTTCTCTGCTCTACTTGTCTGCTTGCCATCCTGCATAACCTGCTATTCTGGGTCCTTGCTGATCCACGTACCATCTGGCAAATTTTGCCCACTGTTCAATCTCCCTAGGTCCATGTTGTTACTGACCAACCACTCAGAGAATCCACCTTTCCAGGTGAACCCATAACAAGTACTGAGTAAACTCAAGCCCACTAGGATGTAGACTTTCATGTGGTATTGGTTTCTCTAAATGTCCACACCACCATATCGAACCATTGTAGAACAAGTGTGGAAGCTTTGATCATCACTGGAAGTCACATGTGGCTTTAACATGGGGTCAAGGCTGAAGTTCACAAGAACTCTTCTCAAACATCTAAAAAAGGTTGCCCATTTGTACTCTTCAAAGGATTTTGCTCCAGATAATATTCTGTACCTGAACCAAAATATTTATCAATTTTCCTTCCTTCAACTCTGTATCAATCTTAAAATCAAAGTGCACACTTTGCAAACGAAAGCACAATATAAATGGGTAGTAAAAAAAAGGAAACTGTATTCTAAACATAACGGAGCAATAAACTTCTATCTTTTGTAATAGCGCCACAATCAATACATAAAACAGGGTAAAAAATGAAAGGCTTTATAATGCAAGAAATGCTTCTTCCTTCCCCACTAAAGCCAGATGTTAAATAAGACATAAACAAGGAACAGGCAGCATTAGGTCCACGGAGACAATTATTTAAAAAGTCGTTCTTTTCCAGAGCGTGGTGAAAAAAAAATAAGAGAAGAAAAGAAGTATATCTATCATGTATATAAAAGAGAGATGGAAAAAGGACTATTTGAATAAGCAAGAGAATATAAAAATACTACAAGCTTTCAGTAGTCATGAAGAAGCCTCAGTCGTGGTGAGAACTTACAGCCTGAATGTATATAGGGTACTGAATATTTCAGATTTGCTTATGTAATATTTTAGCCTAGGAATGCTCACTCTTCAGTATATACATTAAGTAAACCATCAGGGAGTCATCGATTTCCCCAAGTGTTTGACAAAAGTCCCAGTGAAAGGAATAGTACAATATTACAAATGATGACTATCTTCCTTCTACAACTCCTCCAGGGGAGGTCCTGGTTCTGTTCTTGTCCGATGGGCGTCGCAGTCCGGTCCGGGGCCTCCCACCTTCTTACGATGACGTCCTCTTCTTGTCTTCACGCCGCGGCTTTGGCTCCGGCGTACTTTGTCCGCCCTGTTGAGGGCAGAGTAAAGTACTGCAGTGCGCAGGCGCTGGGAAAGGTCGGAGAGGTCCGATGCCTGCGCACTGCAGTACTTTGCTCTGCCCTCAGACAAAGTATGCCTGCGCCGGAGCTTTTATTTGTTTGCAACTAGAGTTGAGCGAATATGTTCAGAAACAATTGTCGAATCTGAATTTGCCATATTCATACCCTATTCGTGCCGAATTTATGTTTGACGATCGTTTCCTAACATTTCTACTTCCATTGACTTCAACGGCGTTCGGCGAATATTGCAAATAACAATATTTGCCAGCAATCGTAATCCGAACCAAATATTGAAAAATTTGCTCAACTCTATTTGTAACATATCAGTGTCAGATGTCAAAATATGACATTAAAAGCAGATTTGCTAAAAGATTTCACAATGTAATCTGCATATTTTAGACCTGATGAGGCTGATGTATTTACTTTGAAAATCCATGTTAGAATGGCTGTATAATCCTGATATTAAGTTGAACATTATAATAGTCCAGCTAAAGAATGAAATAACTCATGAGTCCAAGTGTATTCAATCTCATCTCACCTAGTTTGACAGCTACACATTGTACTGAGCAGTGTGAGATCTCAGCATCAGCAGGGAGAAGGATCAGCTGACAATCAGGATGGGTGGGGGAGATTCAGCAGCCGGAAAAACGGACATTGAAGAGCTAGAATCTGACTAGGTGGGGGAAGATTCAGCAGCAGGGATGAGGAATACTGTGAAGCTGAAAATGAGACTAGAGATAGGGGTGATTCAGCAGCAGGGAGGAGGTACGCTGAGGAGCTCAAATCAGTCTAGGAGGGGGGAGATTCAGCAGCAGGAAGAAGGGTGACTAAAGGAATGATGGAATGATAATAAGGTAGAAGGAGATTTATAAGCAGGGAGAAGGTACACTGGGGAGCTATAATGAGACTAGCTGTGGGGAGATTCAGCAGCAAGGAACAGGGACATTGAGGAGCTATATTCAGACTAGTTAGGGGGAGATTCAGCAGCAGTGAAGAGGAACACTGAGCAGTTGTCAATGAGGTTAGATGGAGAGAGATTCAGCAGCAGAAAGTAGGGACTGTTATGGACCTGGTGGTTAGGAGCACCTGGAATGACCTGATGAGTAAACTAGAAATCGGAACAAGCTCTGGGAAAGTGGGAACTCTGCTGACCGCAAACACTCTCCTATCATACACACTAGAAATAGCCGTGGAGCGTACCTAACTCTCCCTAGACGCCTCTTCACAGCCTAAGAGCTAACTACCCCTAAAGATAGAAATAGAAGCCTAACCTTGCCTCAAAGAAATTCCCCAAAGGTAAAGGCAGCCCCCCACATATATTGACTGTGAGTTAAGAGGAAAGTCACAAACACAGGAATGAAACAGGTTTTAGCAAAGGAGGCCAGACTTCACTAATTTAGTCAAAGGATAGAAAAGGGATCTATGCGGTCAGCACAAAAGACTACAAAAAGCCACGCAGAGTAAGCAAAAAGACTCCCCACACCGACTCACGGTGTGGAGGTGCCACTCTGCACCCCAGAGCTTCCAGCTAGCAAGGGAATATCATGATAGCAAGCTGGAGTAGAAATAGCAGTACTAAGAAATATATTCAGGAAGCAGTAACAAAAAATGAACTAGCAAAGACTTAGCTTCTGCTGGAGTAGACAGGTCCTCAGAGAAGTCCAAGAGAGATCTGAACCAATACTGAAACAACGACAGCTGGCATCAAGTAACGATCTGAGTGGAGTTAAATAAGGAAGCCAGCAAGCAATAAACGAGAGCAGCTGACAAAGCCAACCTCAGTGACCAGCAGTTCCGCTCAAAGCCACCAGAGGGAGTCCAAGAGCAGAACTAACCAAAGTACCATTCATGACCACAGGAGGGAGTCCGAGAACGGAATTCACAACAAGGGACACTAATAATGACAATCAGGTTATGAGGGGTAAGATTTACCAGCACGGAGAAGGGACACTTGGGCATTTCAATCAGACTAGCTGGCAGGAGCTTCTGCAGCAGGGAGGAGGGACAGTGAGGAGCTGTTAATCAGGCTAGGTGGAGAGAGATTTCGCAGCAGGAAGAAGGGACACCAAGGGAATGACAATCAGGTTATGCAGGGTAGGATTTACTTGACAGTTACAATCAGATTAGCTGGAGGCAGATTCTGCAGTGGGGAAGAAGGGCACTAAGGAGCTGTCAATCTGGTTAGGTGGAGAGAGATTCAGCAGCAGGAAGAAGGGACACTAAGGGAATGACAATCAGGTTATGTGTGGTAGGATTTACCAGCATGGAGAAGGGACACTTGGGAGTTACAATCAGACTAGCTGGAGGGAGATTCTGCAGCAGGGAGGAGGGACACTGAGGGGCTGTCAATCAGGCCAGGTGGAGAGAGGTTCAGAAGCAGGAAGAAGGGACACTACGGGAATGACAATCAGGTTATGTGGGGTAGGATTTACCAGCATGGAGAAGGGACACTTGGGAGTTACGATCAGACTAGCTGGAGGGAGATTCTGCAGCAGGGAGGAGGGACACTGAGGGGCTGTCAATCAGGCTAGGTGGAGAGATATTCAGAAGCAGGAAGAAGGGACACTAAGAGAATGACAATTGGGTTATGAGGGGGAAGATTTACCAGCATGGAGAAGGGACACTTGGGAGTTACAATCAGACTAGCTGAAGGGAGATTCTGCAGCAGGGAGGGACACTGAGGGGCTGTCAATCAGGCTAGGTGGAGAGGTTCAGAAGCAGGAAGAAGGGACACTATGGGAATGACAATTGGGTTATGAGGGGAAAGATTTACCAGTATGGAGAAGGGACACTTGGAAGTTACAATCAGACCAGCTGGAGGCAGATTCTGCAGCAGGGAGGAGGGACACTGAGGAGCTATCAATCAGGCTACGTGGGCTGGGAATTTTACAACCGTGCTGATATCAATTTTCAAAGCAAATTCGTCATCCTCATCAGGTCAAAGAGAACTATTTGCTAATGTATAGAGTTTGTTGCAATAATTATAGAGGATAACTCAGGAGACTCTTTGAGTGGAACAAGACAACTACAGGACACAGTTTTATAAGTGGTAAAGTCTATATTATCACATGGTGATTCAAACAGGTGCAGAGAGAAACTCAAGTCCATAACACTTGGTGCAAATAATAAACGCAGCTTAGCAGTCTATAGGAAACTTCAGGGAAAATGCAATCAAGCAGAAAGTCTATGAAGCACAGTTATTCTTGAGGATACTTGGCACAAATAAATCCATGTCTTAGTCCAGGCACAGATAGATATGCTTATTAGGCAGTTCAAATCATATCTTAGCTCAACCAGGGAGGCCTGGTTAATAGTCTCAGGTTATTGCAAAGCAGCAACAGCTTACATGACCAGCAGATGAAGGAGGATTACTGGAAACTTGTGTATGCAGCAGGAACTCTGAGCAGAGTAGCAGGATCACCACACAGGTTCACAGGAGCAGGTGTATAGCCAGGGAGTAATCAGAGGTCAGGAGCTGGATGCAAGGCAGAATACTCTAGCACAGACTGAAGGCTGGGGTGGAGTTTTATAGCAGGAGACACAGTGCACATAAGACCAAAGACGCCATCTTGAAAAAGGGCAGTAATGCACGAAAGGTAAAAAAATGTTCAGAGTCCTGACATTACTCCCTCCTTAGAAGCGGCCTCAGGACGATCCTGGACCTGGTTTCTCAGGGAATCTATGATAAAAACGAGAAATCTTCTGTTGGGCATTGATGTTTTCCACAGGTTCCCAAGAGTCTTCCTCAGGGGGATATCCCTGCCATCTTATCAGATATTGGAGCCGATTCCTGCGAATCCTGGAATCAATAATTTCCTCCACAATGAATTGTTCTTGCCCATCAATCACCACAGGATGCGGAGGTGGCACAACACGTCCCTGGAAGGTATTAGGAGATACAGGCTTTTGTAAAGATACATGAAAAACTGGGTGTACCTTCATTGTCCTAGGCAGCTTCAGCCGGCAGGCTCACAATACCGTTGATCTTGAAAGGGCCAATTAATTTCTGTCCAAGTTTTTGTGAAGGAACGTTTAACTTCAGATTCTTAGTTGCTAACCACACGGAATCTCCTACCTTGAACATGGGTGCAGGTTTACGGAATCTTTCAGCCGATCTCTTATAACGCTCTTGAGCTGTGGTCAGGGATTCCTTCAGAACCTCCAGATTCTGTCTCATCGCAGTCAGCCTTTCCTCCACTGCCGGAAACGGAGAATTAATTGGAGACCTAGGTAAAATACACGGATGATAACCCAGATTGGCAAAGAAAGGTGTAAATTTAGTGGAGGCGCTCTGAGAATTATTATATGAAAATTCGGCTACAACTCCAACCAATCATCCTGGAGATGGCTGAAATAACATCTTAGATATTGTTCCAGCGTCTGGTTAGTACGCTCAGTCTGACCATTTGTCTGGGGATGGTAAGCAGAAGAGAGACAGACATTAATATTGAGTGCAGAGCAAAACCCCTTCCAGATTCTTGAAGTGAACTGTACTCCACGGTCAGAGATGATCTCATCCGGAACCCCGTGCAACCGAAAGACATTCTGTATAACCAAGTTCACTGTATCTTTAGCTGAGGGGAGGCCGGTGCACGGAACAAAATGAGCAGCTTTAGTCAGGCGATCAACTACCACCATGATTGTATTCATGCGCCCCGATGTAGGCAGCTCCACAATAAAGTCCATTGATATAGACCCCCAAGGGCGGGACGGAACAGGTAATGGTTGTAGAAGACCCATAGGTGTCACATGAGGAGTCTTGTAACGGGCACATACCTCGCAAGAGAGAACATAGTCCTTGGTATCCTTCAGGCAAGTTGGCCACCAGAAGAATCAGCTCAGGAACTCTTGTGTCTTCTGTACCCCCCTGTGACCAACTTGAGGATCTGCAGACGGATGACCTCCGGGACGTAGATAATGAAAGGAAGTGTTGGATCTGGGTGTATCAACAGCGGTGCTGATGTGAAACAGACTTTAAGCCGATCAAAAGCTTCTTGAGCCTGTGATGACCACTTAAAGGGCTTTTCCTTCTTTGTCAAGGAAGTAATGGGACGGACAACATCAGAAAAATTTCGAATTAAGCGTCTGTAGAAATTTGTAAAACCAATAAATTGTTGGACCTCCTTCACGTTCTTGGGTACCGGCCAGTCAAGGATAACCTGAATCTTACCAGATTCCATGTTCAGCCCCTGGGGAGAGATGATATAACCTAAGAACTGTATCTCAGAACGATGGAACTCGCATTTCTCCGGCTTAATATACAGATGGTTCTCTTTCAGAAGTCTTAAAACAGTTTTGACATGTTCTTCATGTTCCTGTAGAGAGTCAGAAAAGATTAGTATATCGTCCAAATACATCACTACAAACTGGTCCAACAAATCTCTGAAAATGTCATTAGCAAGGTGTTGAAATGTTGCAGGGGCATTACAAAGCCCGAAGGGCATCACAAGAGATTCAAAGTGTCCATACCGGCATCTGAATGCTGTCTTCCACTCATCCCCTGGACGAATACGCACCAAATTATAAGTCCCACGAAGATCCAGTTTAGAGAACACCTTAGCATGGCGGACTCTTTCCAGTAATTCGGGAATCAGAGGTAAAGGGTAATAGTTTCATACGGTTACCTTATTGAGTTCTCAATAGTCAACACAGGGTCTCAGGGTCCCATCCTTCTTCTTTACAAAAAAGATAGGTGCCCCTGCTGGTGACGAAGAAGTACGTATGAAGCCTTTGGCCAGATTTTCATCAATATACTCTTAAGGCTTGAAGCTCACGTGCCGCCAAAGGGTATATGTTACCAAAAGGAATGGCTGCCCCGGGAAGCAGCTCAATGGGACAGTCATAATGCCTGTGTAGAGGAAGCTGATCTGCATTCTTCATGTCACAGATGTCAGAGAACTCTTTATAAGCTGGAGGTAAAGAAAATACCTGTACATGTGGTTCCGTAGTCGTGGACTCAGGGACAGCTTCTGTTAACACGGAGTTGCTCCTTGTTGGGAAGATAATCTCCTTGGTCTCCCAGTTGATAACTGGGTTCTGAGAACGCAACCAAGGAATGCCTAAAATCTCAGGAAAATTAGAAGAAATTAGCAAGAGAGAAAGTTGCTCCTGATGCTTAGGCTCCAACAAAATTTCAAGGGGTACGGTTTCCTGATCCACAGGCCCAGAGATTAAAGGTGACCCATCCACTGTTTCCATGGTAATTGGAGAGGCTCTTTGCTGAATTTTAATACCATGTTCCTTGGCAAATGCGATATCCATGAAATTGCCACCTGCACCAGAGTCAATCATAGCTGAACTGGAAATCCACTGTCCTGAACACAGGATCTTAATAGGGAGAGAACAGTGAGAGTTCTTTTCCTTCAGCTCCTTGGGGGGTGAAGTCATAGAAAGTGAACGGAATACAGCATTTAAAGACAGGCTACATTCAGAGATGTCAGATTCATCATCACAGTTGTCATACTCCCCTATTGCTGCTAGCACCTTGTTAGGCTGTCTAGGACACTTAGGACAATTGATCAAGAAGTGGTCAGACTGGCCGCAGTAGAAACATAGACTTTCACGCAGGCGATGCTCCCGGCGCTCATTGATCTCACGCCTCTGAACGGAATGAATTTGCATGGGCACCTCCTCCACCTCCCGAGAGGTTTTACCTGCAGGCTCTTTGGAAGGAAGGGAAAAGTTAGAAACACGGTTATATGCAGCAAATTTCTCCTGCCTACACTCAGTAAGGCGAATGTCTATGCGCACACAATGCTGTATAAATGTCTCTAGCTCTTGTGGTGACTCAGAGCGGGCTAGTTCATCTTTTACAAAACTAGACAGATCCCTTTTAAAAATAGGCAATTGTGCATAACTCTCCCAATTGGTATCTACCGCCAATCTCCAGAATTCAGTGGCATACTCAATAACAGAACGTTTAGCCTGGCGTAAAGACAACAAAGCAGATTCAGCGGTTGCACGGCGATTAGGGTCATCAAACATTAATGCCAAAGCAGCCAAGAAATCATCCAAGTCATTTAACCATGGGTCACGAGACTCAATCATCGGATTCGCCCAGGCGAGCACTCGTGAGGTCAGTAGCATTATTACACACAATACTTTGGATCTCTCAGTAGGAAAACGGTCAGCATGCACATCAAAATATAGCATACATTGATTCATAAAGCCACAAAATTTGTCGCGATCCCCATTAAATCTGAATGGGGCAACTTAGGTGGGCCAGCTGGTGGCGGTTGCCCAGAGGGTAAAGTCACTTGTGCAGCTATTTGCGTGCTTATGTCCTGAAAAGCCCGTCCATACTGGGACTCTATGCCAGCAAGTTTGTTTTCCTGGGCTGCCATGCGGTTGCTCAAGTCCTGCAAAGTTTGTCCAAACACTTGTTGATTGTGTTCAAAGCTTCCAAACTTCTTTTGCAGACCTTCCACATCTTTCTGCAGTGATCGAATTATGGAAAACACCTGCTCTAATTTGCTTTCTGCAGTCATTGTTCCAGCAGTCTAATTTTTCTTTTTAGGCTGGAGTATCCTGTAATAATTATAGGGGATAACTCAGGAGACTCTTTGCTTGGAACAAGACAACTACAGGACACAGTTTTATAAGTAGTAAAGTCTATATTATGACACGGTGATTCAAACAGGTGCAGAGAGAAACTCAAGTCCACAACACTTGGTGCAAATAATAAACGCAGCTTAGCAGTCTATAGGAAACTTCAGGGAAAATGCAATCAAGCAGAAAGTCTATGAAGCACAGTTATTCTTGAGGATACTTGACACAAATAAATCCTTGTCTTAGTCCAGGCACAGATAGATATGCTTATTAGACAGTTCAAATCATATCTTAGCTCAACCAGGGAGGCCTGGTTAATAGTCTCAGGTTATTGCAAAGCAGCAACAGCTTACATGACCAGCAAATGCAGATGGAAGTAAACACGAACAGCAGATGGAGGATTACTGGAAACTTGTGTATGCAGCAGGAACTCTGAGCAGAGTAGCAGGATCACCACACAGGTTCACAGGAGCAGGTGTATAGCCAGGGAGTAATCAGAGGTCAGGAGCTGGATGCAAGGCAGAATACTCTAGCACAGACTGAAGGCTGGGGTGGAGTTTTATAGCAGGAGACACAGTGCACATGAGACCAAAGACGCCATCTTGAAAAAGGGCAGTAATGCACGAAAGGTAAAAAATGTTCAGAGTCCTGACATTTGTATTCTGATAGCTGACTGACATATCTGCTTTCATAAAAGCAGAGCACCAATAATTCCAAAAGTTCAAAAGACCTGCCACCATGAAATCAAGACAATATATGACACATATATGATATATGATGTATTATGGTTCCAAAATCCACTCAATAATAAATCACTTGGCACTCAGAAGTTTTGCAAGGTGAAATAGAATATTTTGTTTATTTTGTGCATCCAGTTCAAAGATTTTTAAACGTTTTCGGTCTAATCACAAGACCTTTATCAGAAACAGCTTTGAAGTACTGAAATAAACATACAAAATCAACGTAAAGTTATTTAACAAAAGGAAAACATGATGCACACTATATATACATATACAACAAGACATGATATAATTCTATCACAATCAAAATACATCACATGTTACGTGAAAAAGAACAGTTGTGGCGGTCTGAACGGATGCGGACTGGTGCTCCGTGAGTCGTGAACCTCAAAAAAGGACACTATAAGCTGTGAACGTGTATAAGAAAAATATTAAATACATTGCACAGTATTGCTAAAAAGTCCTATAGAAGGACTACCGTTAGAAAATGCAGCCTGACTGCCCCAAAGGATACTGGGTGTACAGTAGTTCTGCTAGACGTGGAGTCATAGTGAAGGGGACACGGAGGTGCAAGGTGAATACCTAAAATAAAAATATGATAGCATGAATAAAGCATCGCTGCTGTTGACCCCACATGTTGGTAACGAAAAAACGTATAGGCATACACTCCTATATATCACTGCAAAGACCACAAAATGCTAAACCACCTGGCTACGAGTTATTATACAGTAATATTGTGCCCATAAAGATTATGTGCCAAATGTGGCCCTATATACGGTACCTGGAAGCCAAACAAAAAGGCATGTGGACCCAGAGAGCCAGCGCAAGATAGTACCTGGGATATTGTACCTGGGAGACATGGAAAGGGAAGCCTGATATATAGCACTAAACGCTGATAACACTGAAGCAGTCAGTGGATGTACTGTGCCCTTATTACCTTTATAGTCCTGGAGGGATGAGAGAGAAACACCGTAGCAACATATAATCGCAGGGGAACCGGTGCTGGGAAAATAAGGGTGCAGAAGATAAGTATCCATGCAGGTCTATGTCAAGCAGAGATACAGGTTGCTGTGTGTGTAATCGCTACTATACCTGGTACCTCCAAGTATATGGCGCTGGGCTGCAGGGGCTGCCGCTGGTTCCGGGACCGCTGTGGTACAGCGGTACTTCCGGGTATAAATGCACGCTGGATAGGGGTCACCTGACCCACCGCGTCATCAGGGTCACGTGGTATGCGGTCGGCGAAGCCGCGCATGCGCAGTTCAGGCTCAAAATAGAAAGAGGGTAAAAAAGCCTGTAATGTGTGGAGCCTGTAGCGCCTGCGCAGTGGCTCTGTTTGGCTAAGGGACCGCGCCTGCGCAGATCAAGGAAGGCTGTGAAGATAAAGCCTGCCATGCCTGCAGGCTGGGAGATGGGCAATAAGTTTAGTGAGAACCATAATGCATGCAGGCTGGAACGTGGAATACCAGACCATAAACAATGATGTATGTGTCACCAATAGAAGCCAGATGGTCAAAAATAAGCAAATTTGGGGTGGTCGCACAGCCCTACTATAGGAACGATAGTTAAACTCTAACCTGGAGTACAGTGCAAAAAATTACTCTACCGTGTGGGGTGACACCAGTACCCAGTGCGAGATGCGGTGTTAGCGGTTCTAGATAAGAGAAAGAAGGAACATGAACAGTTAAAAGCCAATTCACATTGGTAGGCAGGAAATCAATACATCAATATACATTGAAAAAACTTCACAGTGATGAACATAGTATATTGCAAAAATCACAAGATATATTGCAAAAATGCTGAAACCTCATAGTCCCTATTCAGTCCCTTTGGTTCTAGGGTCTGCAGTGAGAAGATCCAGTACGCCTCCCTCTTTTTAAGCATTTTAATGCGGTTTTGGCCCCTCCTCAGGGAGTCTATCTGTTCCAGAACCTGAAACCTAAGCTGAGAGATGTTATGATTTTTTTCAACGAAATGATGTGGGAGGGGAAGGTGAGTCTTTCTGCACCGAATGGTGGATTTATGTTGGGACACCCTATCCCTAACCG
Organism: Ranitomeya variabilis; assembly: GCF_051348905.1. Lineage (NCBI taxonomy): Eukaryota > Metazoa > Chordata > Amphibia > Anura > Dendrobatidae > Ranitomeya > Ranitomeya variabilis. Next base: position 583,076,887 of record NC_135233.1, read on the forward strand.
CTTGTGTCGTCTCACCTCAAGAATTTTGATCTCTTCTTTTTCTCTAGTTCTGATCTGTGTATACGTAATAGTTCTTGGTTCTTCATCTTGAGTTCCTGGAACTCCTCCTGTGGCATCGTGCTGGTCAATTGATTCTCGATGGCATCTATTTGGGTATTTACCGAATCCAGGTTTTTTTGTAGATAGGAGAGGGTTAACGTCATCAGGTCTGCCGAGCATTTGTTCACGATGTGCTAAAATTTTGTGCAGTAGTCCTTGTCTTCCCTAAAAAATGTGGGTTGTAGAGGAACCCGCAGACCCCGTGGGATCCTTTGGACTCGAAGGTATTCAGCTATAGTGATAATGTGAGAATCCCCTTCGTCACGACTTTTCATCCATTCTCTGGGCTAGTGCAGTCCACCATCAGGAGACACTGGAATATATTAAAAAAGAGTTATCCAAAAATTCCGGAGTTCAATGTACCATTCCTGTCATGTTTTAAACGGGCAAAAAATCTGAAAGATAGATTGGTCAAAGCAGACGTGGGTCCGGGTGTAATGCTCCCAAAACAATCCTTCCTCCAAACCCAGACACAGGGCACCTTTCCCTGCCTCAATTGCCTTCAGTGCAGTAATATACAGAAGGGTCCCTCAGTTTTTCACCCGCATACAGGCAAAGCTATACCGATCAATGGCTTTTTATACCTGCGAATCTTCGTTTGTAATCTATCTGATCAAATGTCCATGCGGCCTCGCCTATGTTGGTGATACGACACAAGCGGTTAGGGATAGGGTGTCCCAACATAAATCCACCATTCGGTGCAGAAAAACTCACCTTCCCCTCCCACATCATTTCGTTGAAAAAAATCATAACATCTCTCAGCTTAGGTTTCAGGTTCTGGAACAGATAGACCCCCTGAGGAGGGCCAAAACCGCATTAAAATGCTTAAAAAGAGGGAGGCGTACTGGATCTTCTCACTGCAGACCCTAGAACCAAAGGGACTGAATAGGGACTATGAGGTTTCAGCATTTTTGTAATATATCTTGTGATTTTTGCAATATACTATGTTCATCACTGTGAAGTTTTTTCAATGTATATTGATGTATTGATTTCCTGCCTACCAATGTGAATTGGCTTTTAACTGTTCATATTCCTTCTTTCTCTTATCTAGAACCGCTAACACCGCATCTCGCACTGGGTACTGGTGTCACCCCACACGGTAGAGTAATTTTTTGCACTGTACTCCAGGTTAGAGTTTAACTATCGTTCCTATAGTAGGGCTGTGCGACCACCCCAAATTTGCTTATTTTTGACCATCTGGCTTCTATTGGTGACACATACATCATTGTTTATGGTCTGGTATTCCACGTTCCAGCCTGCATGCATTATGGTTCTCACTAAACTTATTGCCCATCTCCCAGCCTGCAGGCATGGCAGGCTTTATCTTCACAGCCCTCCTTGATCTGCGCAGGCGCGGTCCCTTAGCCAAACAGAGCCACTGCGCAGGCGCTACAGGCTCCACACATTACAGGCTTTTTTGCCTTCTTTCTATTTTGAGCCTGAACTGCGCATGCGCGGCTTCGCCGACCGCATACCACGTGACCCTGATGACGCGGTGGGTCAGGTGACCCCTATCCAGCGTGCATTTATACCCGGAAGTACCGCTGTACCACAGCGGTCCCGGAACCAGCGGCAGCCCCTGCAGCCCAGCGCCATATACTTGGAGGTACCAGGTATAGTAGCGATTACACACACAGCAACCGGTAACTCTGCTTGACATAGACCTGCATGGATACTTATCTTCTGCACCCTTATTTTCCCAGCACCGGTTCCCCTGCGATTATATGTTGCTACGGTGTTTCTCTCTCATCCCTCCAGGACTATAAAGGTAATAAGGGCACAGTACATCCACTGACTGCTTAAGTGTTATCAGCGTTTAGTGCTATATATCAGGCTTCCCTTTCCATGTCTCCCAGGTACTATCTTGCGCTGGCTCTCTGGGTCCACATGCCTTTTTGTTTGGCTTCCAGGTACCGTATATAGGGCCACATTTGGCACATAATCTTTATGGGCACAATATTACTGTATAATAACTCGTAGCCAGGTGGTTTAGCATTTTGTGGTCTTTGCAGTGATATATAGGAGTGTATGCCTATACGTTTTTTCGTTACCAACATGTGGGGTCAACAGCAGCGATGCTTTATTCATGCTATCATATTTTTATTTTAGGTATTCACCTTGCACCTCCGTGTCCCCTTCACTATGACTCCACGTCTAGCAGAACTACTGTACACCCAGTATCCTTTGGGGCAGTCAGGCTGCATTTTCTAACGGTAGTCCTTCTATAGGACTTTTTAGCAATACTGTGCAATGTATTTAATATTTTTCTTATACACGTTCACAGCTTATAGTGTCCTTTTTTGAGGTTCACGACTCACGGAGCACCAGTCCGGATCCGTTCAGACCGCCACAACTGTTCTTTTTCACGTAACATGTGATGTATTTTGATTGTGATAGAATTATATCATGTCTTGTTGTATATGTATATATAGTGTGCATCATGTTTTCCTTTTGTTAAAAAACTTTATGTTGATTTTGTATGTTTATTTCAGTACTTCAAAGCTGTTTCTGATGAAGGTCTTGTGATTAGACCGAAAACGTTTAAAAATCTTTGAACTGGATGCACAAAATAAACAAAATATTCTATTTTCACCTTGCAAAACTTCTGAGTGCCAAGTGATTTATTATTATTGACTGACGGGCTGGAAACCTGACTTGTGCACAAGTCAGCTCTCCAAAGAGCCCTGAGTGCCGTGGTTATTTCTTCTCCAAAATCCACTCAAACATACCAATAATTTCATAAAGACAATCTTTCCATAATTATCTTTGAAGCCCGGTTGTGGCTACCACAAATTGGTTTACTGCGGATTGCTGTCCAAGCAAAGAAATGCAGCAAGTAATAATTTTACACAATTTATATGTTCAAGCAAATTAGTGGATTTCTGCAGCCTTAACTAAATAAAACAAAAGCAACACTTTCAATTTTGCTCATGTAAAAATGTTAAAAAACCTTCCGTATCGTTCTATCAAACTTACAAAGAAAAAAACTTGCTCTAGCAAGCATTGATAAAAGCAACCCTAATTTTGTAAATGTAAAATTTCATCCAAGCAGGCGACAGTAAAAAAAATTTAAAAAAATTCAGTTTCAACTATTAACCCTCTATGACCCCCTTCCAATATTCCCTGTGCGATTAACATGTTAATTGGTAGTCTTCATTATAGTGATGCACAATTCTAACGAGAATGTTAATTAAGGAAGAACATTTGTGCAATAAAGGAATGTCTACCCTTAAAGGGGGGAGGGATGGGATGGGATGGGGGACCTAATCGCTTAGAAAACCAAGACACACCAAGTTTAAATATTAAGTTGTACAGATCAGAAATGTAATCACGAGAGACAAGCGGTGAGAGTTTTTCAATCACTGTGGGGCTGCATCAATTTAAAGTCATGTTACATTAAAGAGAAAAATGTCTGGGAGAGTATCCCAGTTGTCACTTTAGATTAGATTTGTAGCTGTGATCAGGATGTGCATTTTGTAGGTCTTCTCACATTCTGAAAATATTACCTAATGCGAGAACCGAGCAGCAGAAAAAAAAAAAAGAAAGCGCACTTCTGAATTCTATATCTCTGTCTGATTGCCCGAGATACGCCACGAACAAATTTACCTGCACAGCATGAAACCCATCACTAGGATAAAAACCCATTAACATGTAAACATTAACTAAAACCTTCCGATGTGTTTAATAAACAGTGACCGAGATTTTGTTCTTTTTTTTGCTTTTTTATTATTATGCCGTCGAGCTCCAGTTCAGTTCAGATTGTTACACATATCTGTTGGTGTCCAATCCCAAATCAATGAAGCGCGGCAAAAATAATTTATACAATTTATTTATACAAGCAAACGGAATTTCACTGTTTTTTTTTTTTTTTTTTTTTTACCACCGGATACGAAGAGTTCTACGCGCACCAATCCCCTGAGAAAATAATTAAGCTTGTGTGATGTGCCTGTTTTATTAGAAGCCGTTTGGACATTTTATTGCATATTAAAAAACTAAAAAAAAAACAAAGTATGTTCCATTAAACAATAGGAATTCTCTCTTTACTTACTGCAGAATGTCCCAAATGTTACCGCAATTATTGTTGTTTTTTTTAAATAGAGATGAGAAGTAAAATTTCATTAATTTCCTGATAGTCCAATGTTATATCAGTCTCCTCTGGACTGGAGATCAAAGAGTATTGCTTGCCCCAAAAATCCAGAATGTAAGGGGTTGCCCAATATCAATTTCCCACGTCTTGTAAGGGACCACACAATAAGTTGTTCTTGACCACTGATGATCTAGAAGACCTGTTCAACAAAATGAGTTGTCCAAAGAAGACAATTTGAAAATAAAATTTGTGATCTAGGATTTCCCTTTTTTCTCAACTAGGCAAAAGAAGGCCAACCAGTCAAGAGCTAGACCACCACACTTTGAGCCAAGATTGGGTCAAGTCTTCTTCTGCAACACTCCTTTAAGTGATGTCAAGGCAATCACTGTCAACAATATCATTTATTTCACAATAAGGAATGAAATGGACCATTATGTGAATAGGATCTGATCTGCAGTGCCCGGAAGTGACCACTGAACAGTGTGACAGAGCAGTGGTGTTTACATCCGGCTTTGGACACTGATCAAAACTACTTATCGGTGTGAACCCTGTTTGTTAATCTGATAGTGATTACTTATCTTGAGGATAGCTCAATATAACTTGTGTTGGAAAACCCTTTTAAAGGTCCCAGTCACATTCATTGTTTATTATGCACCACTCCGTTCTTTATATTAGAGGCAACTGTGTGTCTTACATTGATTGAGATCCAGTGGCGTAGTGTGGCTTGCCAGCACCCGGACCAAGGCAAGTTTTTACACTCTCTAACCAAGGGGTCTCAAACATGCAGCCCACCGAGATGCCACTGTGCAACCCTCGGGCCCCTGAGAAGATCACCGCCCGGTCCAGGGGATGCCGATGTCAGCTTTCCTTTTCAACTGAATGTGTGTCCTCGGACACACATTCAATTGAAATGTATTGTGGCGCAGGGATTGGCTCTTTCCATTGCAATACCAGTACCAGCCCCCGGCCAATCAGAGGCCGGTGACTGACGTCAGCATACACGCTGCATTTGCACTTGACATCACTGCCATGTGCCCTGCCCCAGCTGTGGAGGGGGGAAGAGGATACGGTTTGCCGACAAAGCGAGGTTAAGTGAGAAGATTTTTTTTAAGTGTGTGTAAAGAACAACAGAATGTGAGACAATGTTACAAGTACAAGATGGGGACATTACTATATGATGGTAACCAAGATGGGGACATTTCTACAAGATGGGGACCATTATTACAGGACAAATTACATTATTACAGGATGAGGGACATTATTAAAAAACAGGGGACATTATTACAAAACAGGGGACTATTACAACAGGTTGAAAGACTTATTACAGGATAGTGGATATTATTACAAAACAGGACCATTACTACAGGAGAGGAACATTACTATATGACTGCAACCAAGATGTGGACATTAATATAAGATGGGACAAGGATGGTGACATTAAAGATAAGAAGAATATGGGGGGATTTAAGTCATGCCAATCAACTGTATCATATCATACTACAGTCCTCGTTCAGCATGGGTAGCTGCATCTGGACACCTGGCTCAGCAGGTGGTCCAGCCTCATCAGCTTCTAAGTGGAAACTAACACCCCGACCACCATAGCTAGTATCCAGGCTCATATAAGATGACCTCCTGTGGAGCCAATGCTGTATGACTACTTCATTCAAACTAACTTCTGTCAGGTGGGAATCTCACAAAGAGATTTAAGGTGATTATGGAGTTATTGTACATCTTAGTCTCACACTGGTTACATTTTTGAGTTCTCTGGAGCGGGCCGCATGACTTCCAGAGTCTCAAACCGTTCTAGCACCCCAGGGTCGGGAGATACTCAGAACGGCTAGTAGAAGTAGCGAAGTTTGATTTCCAAGCGCAACAGGAGCCTGGCCAGAGCCGATAGCACCAGAACCGCTGCCCTATGACATTCCACTGGTAAGTTATGATCTTTCATAGGTTTTGGAAGTTTTAGACCCCAGGGGAGGGGGATTAGATCCATTCCAGGGGCAGAACAGGAAGTAACCGACCACAAGGTTAAATGTTTGTACAAGGCCATGTGCTCGCTCTCCTTGTCATGCTTGCTGTTCACTTCTAAAGGGGGGCCATGTTGAGTAATGTGCTGGAAGGAACTGGAACCAGCTGGCAGCCCCATGCGGCCCAGAACACACATGGTCAAAAATCAAACCAGTATCAAACCAGTAACTGACATTATTCATCTGCTTATATCTTTTGCACTTCATCTGTATTTGCATATCTGACCATTGTATATGTGTAACGATTGTGTGTATAGTGTTTTGTCTAGTTTGCTCTTAAGGCAATTAAATATATAAATAATCCTTAGGCCACATTTTTATCTTGAACCATGAATCTACACGTCCATCTTCTCGGTTGTAACTTCACATGCTACCGGGCTGGTTTCTGACTCGATTTAAAATCGATAACGGACCATGCTTAGATCCACTAGCTGCATAGCCCACCTTTTCTCACTCCTTGTGCCTTCTTGGGCCTGTGCGAACATGGGGTGTCTGTGTAAAACTGTGTCAAGCTGACATTAGGTGTCCCCAAGGGGTGCGGAACATCGCGTTGGTGCAAGTGAGTAGACCGTACCGTGTGATCCCTCCGACATAATGGTGACTTCAGGTGGGGTGGCGAGGTGCGGGTTCATCACAGATGGGGACCATTATTACAGGACAAGGGACATTACTACAGGACAAGGAGCATTATTACTGGATAAGGGGACATTATTACAGGATGCTGGACATTATAACAGAATTGGGGATATTTTTATAGCGTGGGGGCCAGAATTCCTATAAGGCACTAATTGTGAAACAATAATACTTTTTGGGTAAGGAATTGCTGCGGTTTTGTTGGTGCGTATTTATACAGCGGCCAGATGATTTCTAGAAATCCCATATCCACTATGCGTGCATATGCGACTGTGGGTTACCCACGGAAACTGATATACGGCGCGTCTTTCAGGACTGTAGCATGTCAATTTTTCTTGTGAAGACGCTAGTCTCCGCAACAGAAATTTAATGAATAGAATGTATTGAATGCGGTAAATCCGTACAGTTCAGTGAACACATGCGGATTTACGGTACCTGCGTTCAATAGAAAGCAGCGTTTTGACCCAGCGAAAAATACGCCGAGTCCAAAGCGCTGCTACTTCTGGATCGTGGGCACATAGCCTATGGGTCCAATTGGGGAACAAAATAAGGAAAACTAAAAAAAAAAAAAATAAATATTCAAAATGAGACAGGAAAAAATAACAGAAACATATTAGGAAAAAAAAATGCAGTTTTATGTGCTGCAAAAACTAAAGTAAAAAATTAAGACCTGTATCATAACCAATATGATGCAAACCACTAAAAAGCATTAAAAATGCCAACAATTTTAAAAAATGGTGATCAAAAAGTCATATAGAAATATAATGGTATCACTGAGAACGTCATCTTCTCCCCTAAAAGACATGGCCCTTCATATTCAAATTTTTTTATATGTGCGGCTTATTTACCCGGCTGAGTTTAAGACTGCTGCTCTAACCCATGGACTATTAGCATTCTCCAAGTCCTCTCCACCAATCCGGGGTGCCAAGAAGCGGACTATTACCATTCTAAGATAAGACCATCAATTGCTGACTTCCGGATGACCTACTTGAAGATAGGAAATAAATGTTAGGCCGGTTTCACATGTCCAGATAATTCCGGTACCGGAGAAATCGGTACCGGAGTTATCCGTGTCCGTGTGTCTGTGTGCTCACGTGGCACATCCGTGTGGCACACGTGCGGCAGCCGTGTGTCCCCGTGTGCCGCCTGAGGACCACACGGACCGTGCAGGAGAGACAGCGCTACAGTAAGCGCTGTCCCGCCAGCGTGTGGTGCTGAAGGCGGCATTCAACTCTTCTCCCCTGCAGGAGAGAAGAGATGAAAGATCAAGTTTTTGTTCTTTTTTGTTAAAAATAAAGTTTGCTGGTGACCTCCCGCCTCCCATCCCCAGTGCGCCGCCCGGCCCCTTGCAGAGAAATACTCACCCAGCTCCCGCGATGTCTCCACTCTCCTCTCAGCGCTGGCAGCTTGTCTTGTGTGAGCGGTCACGTGGTACCGCTCATTACAGTGATGAATATGCGCATATTCACCACTGTAATGAGCGGTCCCACGTGATCGCTCACACAGGACAAGCTGCCAGCGCTGAGAGGAGACATCGCGGAAGCTGGGTATTTCTCTGCAAGCGGCCGGGCGGCGCACTGTGGATGGGTGGCGGGAGGTCCCAGCAAACTTTATTTTTAACAAAAAAGAACAAAAACTTGATCTTTCATCTCTTCTCTCCCGCAGGGGAGAAGAGATGAATGCTGCCTTCAGCACCACACGCTGGGGGGACAGCGCTTACTGTAGCGCTGTCTCTCCTGCAGGCGGTACGTGCACACGGAGGAGAGTGCACACTGTTCTCCGTGTGCACGTGTGCAGGACGTATTGCTGTACATGCTGCCGGAGAAAAACGGACATGTCTCCGTGTTTTCAACACGGACACACGGTCCGTGAAAATACGGAGACATGTGCATAGACCCATTCATTTGAATGGGTCTACGTGTGTCAGTGTCTCAGGTACGTGAGAAAACTGTCAGTACACGTACCGGAGACACTGACGTGTGAAAGAGGCCTTAAGCTGTAATGCTAGCTATGTGTAGAATGGAGAAAGCCTCATATCAGTTTACCGGGTGAGATGGAAGCCGGCCACTGTGTCCAGGCGGGAATAACAACAGAGGTGGTTGTACAGGCCCTGATGAAGAGACCTGAGTAGTCTCGAAAGCTTGCAATTTGTTACTATCTTGTCAGATAGCCATTAAAAGGTATCAATCACTGAGGACTCTTAAATGTGAATATTTTTCTTTCTTCTGGCTAACACAGTACAAAGATATATACTTTTACCGAAGAAGAATAAAAAAAACCCTTTTAGGTGTATCACATTAAAGAAAAGTATGTTGGACCTAGTACCTACTATATGACTAAGGGTGCTATCAACGCCAGAAACATGTCAGTGTTTTTTCTGTTTTTTTTTTTTTAATCTCCCATCAGAATGTGGAAATTTGAATCCTATGAAAATTTTAAGTTATGGATATGTAGATGAGTTTTTGTTCATATGTTTGATCTACCACATTCTGCAAGACAGACAACCTCTTTTAAAATATGGAGACAGTAGACCATCCTCTAATGTTGGTTCTTCCAAGTAAATTATAGGGCACGTTGAATTTCAACGTGTCCAATCCTTTTGGTTCCGACGTTTAAGTGGGTACAATTAAGAGTAGTAGTTGGCACAACAATCTAAAAGCAATGGTAGCTGTCGTGATCAGGCAATTCAAGTCTTGCACTCCGCTAATCATGAGGCCGGTTGGCCAACGGATCCCTCAAAAAACTCAAGGCAGGAGACAAAGTTTTGCCTATGAAAAATGTTCTTTCATACACAAAAAGGTAGACCACGATACATTGCCCAAGTGATTTAATCATCCTACGAGCATCCCACACTTTATTACAATCACATAATCACTGTATTAGAGCCCTGCAAAGCCGAAACCGTTAAAAGTACAAAAATAGCTAAATTTATTAGCGCCTTAGCAGAGACAAAAACATGCCAGATATGTTGAATTAGCCAGAGCTATACTTTCTCGATGTCTTATTCAGATTAATTAGTTCAATTATGTTTTGAGTGCGTGACTAATGTATCATTTTAGTTTTAATCATTTCAATTGAAAAAATATTAAACTTTTGAAGGAAGATAATCTGAATTTTAATTATGCTAACAATACTATTATAAAAGGGTTCTTTCATTTCATTTTAATTGAACTGCGGTATGCTTTTTAACTTGATTCTTTTTTTCTTTTGAAAAGGGACAGAAAATTAAAGCTCAGACGGTTTTGTCTTCGACGATAATGGTTGATCATCCGAACAGCCGGCATGTTAAACCAAGACACGTATTGTTATCCATGAATACATGGCTTCTCTAATGAATTACAAACACATCTCTAAATACACAAAACTATTCAAGAACAGCTACAAAATGTGGGCATCCAAATATTTTTAGTAATTTCCGATAGGAACATCAATTTTGGAAAGTCCCATGCCGCTACTTGCGTTTAATGGGCAATGAAAGTTGCATACTAGAACGTGGAACCATTGGGCGGCCAACTCTCGAGGCCCAAACACATGGCCGAGTTATGGAACTGTATGTCATGGATCCATATTACAGACCAGGATTTTTTTTCTCAAGTAATCCTGGAAAGAAACCGTGCCATATGGGCACCTCAAGGAAACACACAAACAATGGGGATATATGTCACATTTCCAGAAAAGCCTCAGATTTTCTGATGCAGTGCAGATCTATGTTATAGACAACAGGGAGCCTCCACCTAATGTGTCTGCTAAACTGCAGATAAATAATACACTGATCGCTGTAAAACCAGGTACTGACTTCCAACAGAAGAACATTATCTACTGGCCAAGAGCATATGTTAGCTAGTAATAGAAAGACATAGTAACTTATAGTACTGCAGACATTGGTATATACAGAAGTCTACAGTTGCTGGTTGGCTAAGCTTGGTATATCTTGCTGTCTGATATTTAAAAGGAGAGCCTTCGATATAAACATTAAGTAAACTGATTCATTCAAGTTCTGAAAATTAAAAAAAGTCTCCCAATCGGAACTTCCTTTATAAAAGCCAAAGTAAATTTTGTAAGCAATTGTACCCGTTTTCTATGCTGATTTGGTGAGGTGGATTGTCTAAGCTATAGGTCGGAGTGAGCAACACAGGCCAAAAGAAATGGTACAACGGCATGTGGCATGTGGACCAGCAAAAGACCAGACCAGTGGGGTATGCAGGACAGCATGCAGACAAGCAGAGTAGGAAACACCAGAAGACACAAAACCAAAAGTGTGGATAAACTCAAGAAGTGAAGAGAAAAATATTAATTCTAGTACTTGCAGAAGACAAATGGTTAAAGGCAGAGTTGTATGTGATCAGCACACAGATGGTCAACGGCAGTGACGTATGCAATCAGCAGACAATGTGGTAGTGATGAATAGTGAAATTGCACACTTGTATGTAGAGAAGGTTACACACTGCTGCAGCAGAGCTGCGTGAACAGCACCAGTATTTGCAGACAACAGTTCCTCATGTTTACAGCAGACAAATAAAGACAGAGCAGCAATAAACTGTATACGGTACTTGCTTGCATAAAATATTATATTCTGTTGTAGTAGAGTAGTGTGAATAGAACCATTAGTGGCAGAGAAAAGTTATGCTTACAGCAGACAAATGGCTGACTGCAGGTCTGAGCTATGAAATAAATTCAAAGAGATGATGAGCAAGCAGGAATTTGTTCAATAGATAATTAGGTAGTGAGTGAAGTGATTGGTGAGGTAAACTCTTAAAGTACAAGTGTTAACCAAATGCTATGGTTACTGATTACTCAGACCTTACATAGCTGTTTGAGTCGGCTTTAAGGACTTTTGTGATGATGTAAAAGGTGAAAGGTGGCTGCACAAAGGGAACAGACCCTAAGAGAAGGAACTAAGAGCTGGCGCCTGAGGCTGGAAAGGTGAGTAACACTGCAAAATACAGGCATCAATTGTTAAACAGTGCCATTATTTATCTGGTTAAGAAATGGTAAATTTTTACAGAGCAAAATACGTTGTGGTGGTGTGCTAAACAGATTTTACAGACATGTTTGAAAATTGTGTTTTCTAGCAGGTTATTGGATTGAAAAATAGGAGAAGAATTGAGTATTAAGGGTTAAAAAGGGTATTTTATTATAAACCTGTCAAGTGACACAAATACTGTACAAAGAAATAAAAGAAAAGGATGATGTGCATGATCACAGGTACCATCAACCCCCCAGTAATGTACAAAATCTCTAAATAAAAGGAAGCGAGCTCTCCATAAAGTGCAAGTGTATCATAGCCAAGTGGTCTATATATACATTTATATTTCTAGAGTAGAGCTTACCAGCAAATAGTCAATGGGGTAGATGGAATAGGTGGTAGATGGTACCAAGTTGGATCCAAGAGCGCCCCAACGCACGTTTCGCCTCTTAGTGTACAACTTTTTCAAGGGGATGACTCTATATCCGGACAAGTACCTTTTATATCCCATTAACAATAACCTAAGGCCGGTCACATGTTGTGACCTGACCAATCACATTGGCATATGCGGCGCATGCGCACTGTAAGCCGCAGGTCCTGCACCGGCCGCCGGCGTCAAGCACAATCGCGGGGACAAGAGTCACCGCGCACGCGCGGAGGGCCGGAGAGACGCCGCGACAGGGGGAGGAAAACCGCAGAAACAGCGCGCATGCGCACAGACAGGTAAGTATGGAAAAGACACACACGCATACAGTTTGATTGAGTGTCCGCAGCAGAAGAATAGTTATCCAGCATCATCGTAATCTATGGGCCATTATAAGTCTTTAAAAAAAAAAAAAATTCATGACCAAGAATCTTCCTGCGGAAGCGGTCCATCCATGTTAGATATTGCATATAAAGTTGCCAATACGCTAAGTCCAATAGGAGAGGCATATATTGTAACTGGAGACATCTATGGGTATGCATGGGCACATTTCGGTCCGTGTCATGGAATTTACTAAAACTGTGAAGAAGATAAAGGAAAAAAGAATATTAAAAAAATATTAAAAGCAACTTTAGGGTCCAAACCGTGATCATGGGGGTGCAAGATGGTGCAAAAATGAGGACGGTTTTATAAACCTCAGGAGATAGTCAATTCATAACAGGAACAAGGCAAAACTTAATGCCTCGTTTAACCCATTTGGTACCATAGTATTGAGGCGCACTATCCAGCTTGCCTCTCGTTGGGCCAGAACTTTTTTATAATTCCCACCTCTTACCCCCAGATGTAGACTCTCGATCCCCCTGACCCGAAGAGACCCCGCGTCACAGTTGTGAAAAGTCCTAAAGTGACGCGGGATTGTCTTCAGCCCAGAGGGATCGACCGCCGCTCTGGCCGCGCAGATGTCCCGAACGTGCTCACGCACCCTCACTCTGAGCTCTCTGGATGTAAGGCCAATATAAATCCTAGGACAAGCACATGTGGCATAATAGATGATGTTGCTTGTGCCACAAGTAATGTGCTGTCTGATTTTGAACTGTTTGAGGCCATCAGAGGTTTCAAAAGTAGAGGTTATTGGATTGGTAGCGCATACAGCAACAAAGGAACCATATCAGCAGTCCCATCACCGAGTGTGTGGTTATCTTCACTTGCTTTACATAAAAGCTACCATCTCGACAAATCCGAGAACAAACTGTAGATAATACAGTTCAACAAAATTAGACATTTCTTCACAAAGATTTGTTTGATAGCAGAAAAAATACGAACAAAGGAGATGATTACCCTATTCCAATCTCTGCTGTGTAATACACATGATGCTACGTTTCGCTTAGACTGCAAAAAAACTAAATAAAAGTCTGTTAAAAGTGGGAGATCAGACAATAATTGCTTTGTTTCAATGATCAGAAGATAATGTTCAAAAATGATTAATTTTTGTCTAGATGGTTTTTGGTCAACGGAATAATACAACCCACAAGAACTGAAGATGTCCCAATGGACATCTTCTCAAGAAGGTCACCATCTACAATAACTTCCACCTTCAAGGATGGCTGAAGTTGGTCTTGAACTTTGGTCTTAACCAACCTTAAAGACTGACCATTTTGTCCAAAACCTAAACTTATTTAGCCTCATATCTTCTCAATTTTTCTCTTTCTTTCGTAAACCTCTACGATTTCTTAATATATGTTTCCAGTACAAGAGGAACAAGGCGTCAGTGTGTTTTGTCAGAAAGTTTCATTTCACTTCAATTTCTTAAAAAGCAGCAGTTTCTAACTAAAATAAGCTTCTTCTTTTTTTTTTTTCATGCTTAAGCTATCGGACTAAATAGTCAGCAAAGCCTTTCAGATATCTAAAATCTCAAAGACCTAAATCTGTTTAAATTCTAGAAAATGCCTCTAGTTATTTTATCCTTATCACTAAAGAAAATGAATTGTAGATATTATTTAAAAAGTCGTTTAATAATGAACATCGTCTAAACCCTTCTACCTCAGATGTCTTTAAATAATTTAGCTTTTAAAGAACGCTTAGTGGTAAATGTATAAAATTTTACCAGTTCAATAGATTAACTGCAAAACGAAATTAACACTGCCTTAGGAAATGGAGATAAAATTTATATTGAAAACATTTTGATGGGACATTTTTTTTTGCACAGTTTTATCTGGAAAGAACCAAGATTTTTAAATTAGCCTTTAACAGCGACGAGGATAATTCATCATGGTTCCATATTCGGTTCAGCTGTGAACTTAGTTGGTGCCAGAATTTAACGTCTTCTGGCAAAACTTTACAAGGCCTTCAAATAACATTTGTGTACTGATGTACTTCTATTTCTCTACAAAAATAAGATTATTTTTTTTAATTCAAGTCCAAGACTTGTAGAATTGAAATAAACTTCTTCTTTTTTTTCGGCCACAGTGTAACACCCCAGTCTATGTGCAATTGCCAATTCGCATCGACAATCCTGTGATCGAGCACATTAAAAAAATCTTGGTAATCTTAGATGTCTCCATCTGAAGCTCCCTTGTTAAATGCAGTGTAGTTCAGTTAACATCTCTTCAATATATAATTTAATTTTTCCTTCGTCTTGATCCTGAGCCCAGTCTTGAAATGAGCTATGCGGGGATAGATGTACTTTGAATATTGTAGAGAGTATTCATAAATAAACCTATCAGGCTGGTAATGATTTCTGCCATAATGTGACAAAATGTTTGGAAGCTTGCGCGATGTGAAGGTGTTCTGCTTCCACCCTTCTCTCTATGTTGTTTAGAAGATAACAAATACTGATTTTATATATTGTAGGGTAGCTCGTTCTGGATGTTTAGCAAATTTCATTACTTGGATCATGTTGGAATAGAAAAATACAAAAAGCAGATTTCTGTGAGCAATTAAAAGGAATCTGTCACCAGGTTTTCCCAAGGTCACCACCTTCAAGACCTCATTTACACTATTCTAGTAACCTGTACCGAAGTCCCAAATTCTATCTCTATAACTTTTATTATAACCCCATGTGGTGTGATCTGGTCCGATGGGCCTCGCTGTTCTTCCTTTGGCGCCTCCTCTGTCGTCATAAGCGCCGTCCTCCAGCCCTGCTTCATGTGGATGATGCATGCTATGTCATTCACAGTTTCCCTCAATCGCGGTGTTGCATAGGTATACTTCACTCTGTCCTGTTGGGGGCAGAGCAAAGAACTATAATAGGCATGCGCCAGGAGAGGCCAAAGAGCACCGATGACCCAAAAGTAAAGCCAACACATGCGCATTACAGTACTTTGCTCTACCCTCACCAGGGCAAAGTGAAGTATGCTGCGCAAGAACGACTGGGAGACACTGTGGATGACGTAGGACACTTCATCCACTAGATGTAAGTAGGGTAATGGCGCTTGCGATAAGAGGAGGCGCAGAAGGAAGAACAGTGACGCTCATCAGACCTGATTCGCACAGTAAGGGGGTTTAAAAATATATTTTTTTGTACTATAAAGCGTGGATTGGGGACTTATGTACAGGTTACTAGAATAGTGTAAAGAGACCTTAAAGGTGATGTCCACACTTAATAATGGGAAAACCTGGTGACAGGTTCCCTATCAGCTGATAAATGCTGCCCAAATCCCAGGCTTCATGTTGCAGACCTTGGCTGTAACATTTCAACCAGACATGTCTTACTCTTAATCACAGTGATGTTTCAGAGAAAAATATATATTTGCAAGATGACCGGGGACCAAGCTGAAATGGGTGACTACTCCTAAAAGCAGGTCCTCTGGTTGTTTATCCTTGCCCAATCCCCATGAGTAACAGGTCTCTCAATATGCACAAGGGAAGCGGGCCATGGAGCAGTCGCCGGAGACTGACGTTTTGGACCATACACCCATACGGTTTGGTCCCGGAGAGCTTTTGGATTTTTTTCTCTGAAATGCCACAGTGTTTCAAAATAAGACAGTGTCTGATACATTGTGCACATGGTTTGGGCAGTGTGCATCAGCGGCCAAGTTCCATTTAAAGGGTTAGTCCTACTCCACTCACTTCTACATCGAAAGGTTGAGCGGGGCAGATGATGTCAAGTCAACTGATGCCTACTGGTAAGTGAGCGCGGAAAGCAGGTACAGTGTACCTGAATTGGATAGGTGCACAATTCCTGCCAGTCAGGTAATGTGTCCTGGTCGGTATCAGTAGACATGATGCTACCTGCACCATTTTTGCAAACTATGGTCAGCCACAATTACGGTAAACAATTTTTCTTAAATTGTTGAATGTTTCTGTGGCCAGACAGACACACTTGTTAGTATAGCATATGACCAGACACGCTTTATCCAAAAAAAAAGGTTTTCTTCTCTAAGGTTGCCTTATCGAGCCTGGTGGGCATAAAATAACTGGCCAATGTGTGCACCAACCACCAATTTGGCACACACAGTGTTCTGCTGAACACTTTGGATGTACTTATGAGCAAGCAAGTGCCGCAATATCATATCCCAACACACTTGTTAATATAGAGATAACATGGACAACGCATTTAAGGTTTAGGATAGAGATGAAGAAGAGATTCAAAGGAACCCTGGTTCAGCTGCCAATACAGTAGTCCGTCACCGGATCAGAGCACTGCAACAATACACGCACTTCTTCTTCTGATCAATAGGCTCCGCAATGTTGCAGTTTGAAATATGTAAGGTACTTGGGGATATTCCAGGTAGAAGATCTGCAGTGTTCTAGTTCTGTGGCCACAGACTTTCTGACATGGTTGCTGGAAAAGAACCAAAATTCTGAAAATCTTTTTGCTCTGATTTATGATATTACAACAAAGGCATATTAACAGGATAAGTAATCTATGTATGATAGTAGTAGAGTAGAATAATAGAAAGATGGCACCGGACATATCAAAATCTATGCAAGTATATTGGCCTAACACTGCTCTTTAAATTAATGGACCTGAGGCTGGTGGAGTACCATCCACATCTAT
Organism: Ranitomeya variabilis; assembly: GCF_051348905.1. Lineage (NCBI taxonomy): Eukaryota > Metazoa > Chordata > Amphibia > Anura > Dendrobatidae > Ranitomeya > Ranitomeya variabilis. Next base: position 583,094,122 of record NC_135233.1, read on the forward strand.
ATGGATGTAGCGGTGATAGATTCTAGATTGAAGGGAACATTGACCTTTTGCTTCGCAGATCGTTGTTGATTGTGGGCTGGCTCCCCACCAATCATTCATTAGAAAGACCATGAATAAAATATCCTCCCCACCCCCAAATAAAACAACCCTTTAAATGGAATCTGTCAGCAGTTTTTTGCTGTGTAATCTGACAGCAGCATGTTGTAGTTAACTGGGTGCAGCAGTCACAGTTTTCTTTGCTGCAGATTGAGCAGAGCTTGAAGTGTGTAAAAACCTGCCCACAGCACTGATTGGCAGATTTCTGTGTACATTGTATAGTGACAGAAAGCTGCCAATCAGTGCTGGGGGCGGAGTTGGACTAGGAGGCTCGAGATACCTAGTCCTGTAATGATAATCTCCTGCTGATAAAATACTGATTGTATTGAAAACAGAAAAACACAGCCTAGGAAGTGACACATCCCAAAAATCAGGGTCTCTGACCCTATATCATTCTGCTCTCGGATCACATAGCAAAACCTGCTGACAGATTCTCTTTAAACTAGACTGATGATTGCATAGCAACCTACACGCTATAGATGTATGTTTATTATGGTGATTTTAAAATGTGATGACTCAGGAGTCATTAATATGGCCTATTAAAAAAAAAATGAAACAGCGCTCTATTAAATTAACCACTCATTACTTCACTTAAGTACATTAATTGGCTTACCCTACCACAAGATTAAAAATAAGTCTCACAAAAAAAAATATAATTTACAAGTTCATAATCTACGGTTATTTCAATTTACTTTTATTGGCTACAGTACACAGCAAATGGAGTATGCCATACGAAGGCTTGAAATAGGCTCAGTTTGGGAAAGATAATGACTGAAATTAGTTTATAATGAATGCGTTTATGCTTTTTTATGTAAGGAAAACGAATACTAACATTGACAAGCCCATTATGAGTAATGATCAGTTTACATATTCATACCGAGCTGTATTTAATTATTTCCATAAACTGCACTCAATTCAGGGTAAAAAAAATAAAAATAAATTAATTTGCAGAAATGTTTCACTGTTTTTTTTATTTGCGGGCCTGAAAGTCACTAATCATAGTAGGCAGACTCTTGACTTAAAAGGACGCCAAAAAAAATTCCACATCCAAAAAGAGGAAAAAAAAAAGATCATAATACAGTATTTGTTAAATAAAAGCAATCCAATTGTAATCAGCAGGACCTAATTATTGGTTTATTCAACTTTACAGTGGTCCAGAATACTATACTGATAGCTGATAACTATACAGTTATGTCTATCGGCTGTGTCTGGTAGAGAGATCTACTTAAAGTGGTTGTCCAGCCATATGCTGCAAGTATTGCAGTCACTCTACATGGCTGCAGATGTGTGAAACCTGCTCGCTGTAATATTCTCCAGTGCCGGCGCTGAAAGAGGTGAGCACGTGACCGCAATTATGTGATTTGCATACATGTGGTCACAAGCCAACTAGACGTGGGGGCCTCGCTCAATGTAAGTGTATTGCCAAGACTAGTCGGTATGTGGCTGGAAGTATGCAAATCATATACCTGTGGTCACATTACCACTCTCGGCACCAGAGAATCCTCACAGAACACAGTGAGCGCGATGTGAGGATTCACAAGTTTGCAGTCACAGGAGATTATCACTACAGGACATGGCGAGAAGGAACGAACCCTGTCTCAGAAACAGACATCGCTTTCGAGAGTGGGGTTGGTTTCTGTCCTCCCTGTTCTCTTACAATGCGTATCAACAGTGCACTCTCTTGCTGACTCATCACTTCTCATTAGAGCAGGCGAGGGAGCGCACTGTCACTATGCATTGAAAAGAATATTGCACATGACAAGGGAACTTGTCCTCGTGTATATGGCAGAATTGACAACAGACGCAGGAACTAGCCCCCTTAAGAATCAGAGGTCATTGATGACGCTTTGTTTCAGGGTGGGTAAAAAGGCTGCGGCAGTGGCCTGATGTTCCATTTGAGTATCCCGGCATTAATTGGGGTTTTTCAAGGGAATTGTCATCAAAACAGAAGTAGTAAAAAAAAAAAAAGCTGTGAAAGTAGAGAGGTAACCGTGAGGACTTTTTAAAAAAGCAACTGTGGTTTGTCCTGATGAAGAAGTTTTAAACTTCGAAAAGCGATAACTAATAAACCGCATATTTTGGATCCCTGTCTTCTCATTCTTTGACAGCATTTGTTTCCAGTTCTCCAAATCGATCATCTGTCACTTTATTTTAGGTCAGAGATACCTTTTGTGACCTCCTCCACTTCGATAAACTCCCTCTATTAACTCAGGATTTCCCAATAAGTTATATAAAAAAAAAATTGGGTTTAAAAAAAATTACAGACAATCTCTTTAAATACCCGTTTGTCTTTCCTCCTTACTGAAGACAGGTATACAGGCGGTTAATTTATAATATCCCAAATCTGTACCAAGGAGAATAAATTCACCTTCGGTTGAAGGGAAGAGAGCGATGTCTCCCTCTTACAGATTGTTGCCATTATTTCGCAGCTCATTAATGTTATTATTAAGCCATTCAGCAGCCTTCTCAGTATCTTTCCTGATAAACAATTAGTCAATTAATTTCCCAAAGAAGAGGAACATTTTTCCTTTGCAGCCCGTGTTTACATGCAGATGAATCAAGATTTTTTCCCTTTTTAGTGCTGAGCATCAATACTATGTTCTTCAAGAAGTACCTAGTAATTACACAGTCCATTTACAGCACAGTCAGCTCAAGTAGGCAGTAAAACATGAGCAAGTTGGGATGCCCGGCACTCGAGAGGAAAGAGAAAAGCCAAACAAAATATATTTTGTATTTATTTATTTATTTATTTTTTATTATTTATTTTTTTTGTTGGGGGGGGGGGGGGGGGGGGCAAAAAAAAAAAAAAAGTTCTACGCAGTATATGTCAAATAATTATAGTTATCCAGATTCTAGGATTGGTCTATTACCTTGGACAAAGTGGAGCTTCGACAATGGATTTTAGAGCGTTTATAAGCAATAGTTCAAGCCCGTTGCCTTTCAAAGTAGGTAAAATCCCAGAAGGAAGTATGTTTTCGTTCTATGTGACTGATAAGATTTGGGTGGGTCAAGCATGTTTTCGCCCTAAGCTAAGATTTTTGGGGGTCAATTGTATTTTACAGGGTACGTACGGTCTGGGGGAACAGTTAATTGATCAAGTGGTTTACGAGGCTTGAAAAAAAATGTCAAGGGAACAATGGATTTCAAAAGTTAAAGACGCATTTTTTTGTTGTTACTTTAACACAGAGTATTACAATTTTTCAGGACTGGAAAAACTCTTTTAAAAGGAAATTAGATTAGTTTTTATTGCAAAGGCAGAACTGAGAAGAGTAATTAGATCTGGAGGGAGAGGTGGAACAAATTAGACTAATAGCTCAATAACCCTCAGTGGACCCCCAATTTACTGTAGCAATCAGAACCCTCAAACTAAACAAACTTTACTAAGGAATTCCGTCCTATCACTCCACATAGAAGTAGGAGGTGACATGTAAGTACAGGTACAGTTGGAACAGTAGACAATAATGTAGTTCTGTGTTAATGATTTGGATTACACATGATGAACCATATTATTATTAAGGGGAATGAAGTAACATTGATTATCTCCTGACAATGATAACTGTCAAGGGGTGGAATTTATTTAGGAACTAAATCCATACTTAAAGTAGATTTTTGGAGAAAAAGAAAATTAGGCAAGTTTAAGGACCTGTGCGGCTTTGCAAGAACCAAATTGTGATGGCTAGACGTCTGGACATGATGTGCAAAAGTCCTTCTGGGCTGCTCCTGGTATGTAGTGGGTTAATACTTACCACAAAGAAGGACAAGTGTTGACAGGGTCAACTTGGGCTCACAGAATGGGAATTTAAGTTGCCGTCTCGGTGTTCTCTCTTACTTCATGCTGAATGTTACTATAAACTTGGGTGCAAGATGGATTCTTGTGTGTTACAGACCTGCAGGAGTACGAAGCTACGAATAACAACTGAAAGGAATCCCGTCACAACTTCCTGTAGGTGGCTGTTGGTGTAAAGTATTAAAGTATATGGGAAAAGACTCAGATTAACAGTTTGCAGGCAGCCAATTCCTTCTTTTGCAAATTAACCCATTACAAGCAGCAATGTCCCCTTCTTGCAGATAAACCTTTTAGAAGCTGCAATAACCTGTGATTCTCAACAGTGTATGGGTCTATTAAAGGTGTTATCCAGGACTATATTAATTTTTACAGTGTGCTTAAGGACTAACAGGTGGGTAGTTTCTAACTACCTGCTTGTTCAGCCCAAACCAGATCTCTGCCAACACAGTGCAATCACTGACCGCTCCTGCCAACGGCTTCCAATGACATCATGTTGACAGAGCAGCAACTTCTCTTCTGCTCTGTTGACCGTGCGTGGCTGCCAATGTCATACTGATTGACATTTGGCTCCTCACTACATAACTGCAGGAAACCAGCTGCGAATCAGCTTGACGCTGGCAGTCACGATCCTTCATCAGAACAGGTCGGAAGAAGAGCTGCTCTGTTGACAAAACAGCTGAATCACTGGCAGGAGCGGTCAGCGACCGCTCTGAGCCGGCGACGGATAGAGCAGGCAGGTTAGCTGCTAACTAGTTAACAACTACCTGACTCTTAGTTTTTTGGCTTATATAATTTAGTCTTGGATAACTCCTTTAAGATGAGGAACACAATTTTTTTTCCCAGTTTTACAAGGAACTGAACATTTCCTAAAAAAAAGCCTTTCTTTATATTTTAAACATAAATTACTCAGCCGCAGCTGGGATGCCTTTAATAATTTTTAGACAAAAGAGAGAACAATTACAACAAGTGCCGAATTAGTGATATAAGCACAGACTGATACACAGCCTAAATCACACAAAGTTGAAACCACAGCTACTAAAGTATCACAACAATGAAAGATAACAAAGGCTTAAATAAGTATAGATGGAAGGTTTACATACGCATGGATCACTAATGCTGGATTAGACTTTATTTCTTGATGCTGAGATAAAACATTGCTTTTAGTACGGGCTGCGGAGCGAGCAATACACCTGAAATGCCAGTGTAAATCAATACACTGATGGTAGAAGTGCGGCAGTTTAATACCTTTTAAAAAATTAAGGAAAAGTGGTATTACTATAAGAGGCGGACACCTCGGCTTGTTTGTGAAAACCTCCATACTATGCATTATATTACAATAGGAAAGTGTATATTTCAGCATAAACTCCACACCTTTTTATGCATTTTCCTAAATTATTCATAGGGGTGATGCAGATACCTACTAAGTTTTGTTTCTAATTGCAACGAACATGATATACAATCATAGCCGAAAGTGTTGGCACCCTTGAAATAGTTCCAGAAAATGAATTCATTCTCACAGAAAATTATTACAACTACACATGTTTTGTTATACACATGTTTATATTCTTTGTGTGTATTGGAACAGCACAAAAAACAGAGGAAAAAAAGGCAAATTGTACATCATTTCACACAAAACCCCAAAATGGGCTGAAAAAAATTGTTTGCACGTTTTCAAAATTGTTGGTAAACAACTTTGTTTCAAGCACGTGATGCTCGTTCAAACTCATGTGTGGCAAGTAACAGGTGTACACTGTACCTACAATAAAATATGGTGGAGGTTTAAATACGTTTTGGGGTTGTTTTGCTTCCTCTGGCACGGGATGCCTGGACTGTGTGCAAGGCATCATAAAATGTGAAGATTACCAATTTTTTTTTATCTTGGGAGCCATATTCAACCCTGATAGACTGTTGTGAGTCACTTCTAGTCCCCTCCTCCACCACCCAAAGTATTGAAACTCAAAACCCACCATGACCGATGTGATGATAGCCAAAGATTCCCCACAGAAAGCAAATGTAGACCTTGTCCCCCTTCCCATATAGGCAGTGTATACCCAAGGGTTCCCACTTATCCCCCAATCGATATTTCTGAATCAGCCACTCTCACCACACTATTGCGCCCAAGCACCTTTATCAGTATCATCTTATCTTCAGCTTATAATATTTATTGGTCTCCCTTGTCACCCCTGCCAGAGTATTCACATCCATCCAGATCTGCTCTTTTGAGTGTGGCTGCTCAAAAAAGTCACTATCTGGGACCTTTGCTCCATAGCCGATTGCTAGATCTGGTGCTAAATACCTAGCTGGCAGACAGCCGTGAGTCACACATCATGGGCCCGTGAGCCACATGTGGCTGCAGAACCACAGGTTGGAGACCCCTGCTCTGAAGGATACAGATACCTTCAGAGATAGGTGCGCTGTGAGGATTCGCCGGTGTCAAGTATTGATACTCACAAGTAGAATTCATCTTTTTGGCACGGCCTCGCTCAATACACTTGTATTGGCCCACTAGATGGGTTCTGCTTAGGAGTATGCATATGTAAGAGGATGTGTCGTGGAAGGTAAGATTTCCCAGACAGAGTGGCATTTGTGACCGTAAACTGCCACCTACTGCCCAAACGGAACCTTGCAGACCCAATAAGAGGGGGGGCAGTGTTTCGAGAAGGGCAAGTTTAGATGGAGCACCAGATCGGGTGACATTCGTGATGCAGTTCCCTGATACAAAAGGGCGGCATAAAGAGTTTTGGTGCCAATAAGAGAGCGCGGCAGGACGTGTGCTCGGAGATGGGATGCACTCGGGGGCCCAAACCAGCAGGCTGATGTGCACCTGTGAGATCCAGACAGCGTCAGTCAAGACCTGAAGACCAGCCCTGTGCCAGTCAAGATCCGGTGACCACACCATGCTAGGCAAAACCCAAGGCCCAGCCCTTATCCGTCCAGACAGACAACCGTCGCAGGTCAAGAACCGGAGATAAGGTCAAGACCCTGTAGTTGTCTATTCGTCACTGCCTAGTTCAACAAAACTGTGCCCACTAGACGGGTTCTGCTTAGGAGTATACATATCGTGTACTTGAGTGCCGTTCTTGGGGCAGACACAGGCGGCATGCACTGGGAGAATTCACAAATCTACAAGCACACGGAGTGACTGCAGACTTCATTTTAGACTGGACAACCCCTTTAAAGGCATTTTATTTTGGTCTACAAATTATTTTTGGACTTATATTTAATTAATAAAATGTCACCATTTTGGCTTTTACCGGCCCCTTATTTCTAGTCAGTGAACACATGCAGACATTATCTGTCTTTCACTGAACTCCTCTGTTCTCATTTATAGCCACATGAAAGTTGAGCTGAACTTTGATGTGGTCATAAACCAACTGAGAGGAGTTCAGTAAAGCAATGGTAAAGGGGTACATACTCTTTCGTCCGAACAAGGTCTGCTATTGAATCGCAGCCTTTTTTCGGGGATTAAATGGCACAGAGGTGCAATACCAGACACAGCCATTGGAAGAAAGTGGTGCAGCCATTGGAAGAAAGTGGTGCTGTTTCTTGGGGTAAAAAAAGTGCAGACAATTTTCTAGTTGAATGCAACCTCTTTTGCTGAATGTTTTGTGCTTACTGATTTTTTAAAGTGGACAATAAAACCCTGTTCAGTGTTCGGAACAGAGAGCCAATAGCATAATTACAATACAATATCCATGCAGTCAAGTCAAACAGTGTTAATATTTGACATTGCTAGGCTGCGCTCCTCCACCCTACCCCCCACAGTCCCCGCAGACACAACATTCATCCTAATTGGTTCCACAGCACATCCCACCGACTATCTTTTCTTTAGAAAACGGTAACGTTAATTCCGCCACCACTGTAAACAGACTTTGCAAACAATACAAACACGGTAATAGGGGAAGAGGTGGGTAATTAACGTATTTACAAGAAAACTTATTTGCATTTTATATTTTTTTACTATTATTTCCTTTTAGTCTTTTTTTAATATATATATATTTTTTAAAGCAGCTCAGATTGTTAGTTGTGAAAAAAAAGCAGGAGCCTTGGTTAAGGAGTAAAACAGTAATTATTCTCTTTAGGGGGTTATTTTATTCCGCCGTTAGGGAATTAGAATGAACAGATAAGCAGAATTATAAAAGGAGTCATGTAAAACATTAAACGTACAGTAAACACTTAGCCGCGTATTTACCATAAAGCCGCCTCACCTTCTTCATTAATAGAATTTATTATACGGGTGCTTTACACACAAGATAATTGTGGAAAGCTTTAGCATTTATAACTACCTCATTTTTACTTTTGCTCTGGCCAAGTTATTAAAGGAAATAAACAATGCCGGCGAGCAAGTATTCATGTGGTGAAAATAATGAAGTTTGCACAGCTAACACGGCCAGGCAAAAGAAGTGCAGTACATTTATATAAATCAACTACCAGGCCTGCTGAGTATTAGGATTAAATCGGCAAAATACAGTAGGGTAGCTTATGGGATGCCGAAACAAGACACACTGTATCACAGACAGAAGCACTTGCATGGCAGAGTCCGTTGGATTTGCAAAACTCCAAATTGAAAAATCTTGACAAAATTGGGACATTTTGGCTTCTAATATTACTGATGTGGATGTTACTCTAAGGGGTTGTCCACTACTAGGACAATCCTTTCTCAATTGTAATATTTCCCCGTGTAAAATACTAACAGCCTACATTCACTTCCGGGTCCAGCACCATTCCAACGACCTAAGCATCGGGTCTTCAGGGTCTCGCGTGACTATCTTATGCCACGTGAGCTCTACAGCCAACAAGGGGCAGCTTCAACCTCACTTTCTTAGGACGTAATTGACCTTTGAAATCTTACGCACCTGCCTTGGCTTGGCAGGGCTTCACCACCTTCTAGTATGGACATCATCTATTAATGCAAAAAATCTTTATTTATATAAATGTTAAAACATGGACAGCAGTATAAAATGCACGTGTAACACGAAAAAAGTCACATAAAGGGGGACACCAACCCTCCCTGCACCAACCCTCCCTGCACCAACTTAGTACTCAAATGAAATATATGTAAGGAGCCAGAAGAAACAGCTCTAAATACATAATGTAAGTGCAATGGCAAGCTAAATAGTAACTGTTGCGCACGGTGGGAAGAAATAGATACCAGCAATCATGCCATGCCAAATGAATAAATAACTGATACCGCGGCAACAACGATAGGAGGCATAAAGGCTTACCAGTGTAAAAAGGAGGTGGAAGGAGGGGGTCCCGCCAGTGGAAGGTCCCCGACGCGCGTTTCGTGGCGTTTAAACCGCCACTTCCTATCGTTGTTGCCGCGGTATCAGTTATTTATTCATTTGGCATGGCATGATTGCTGGTATCTATTTCTTCCCACCGTGCGCAGCAGTTACCATTTAGCTTGCCATTGCACTTACATTATGTATTTAGAGCTGATTCTTCTGGCTCCTTACAGATATTTCATTTGAGTACTAAGTTGGTGCAGGGAGGGTTGGTGTCCCCCTTTATGTGACTTTTTCGTGTTACACGTGCATTTTACATTGCTGTCCATGTTTTAACATTTATATAAATAAAGATTTTTTGCTCATATATACTCTTACTATGTGCTCCTTGTCCTCCTCCTTGTGTGCTGATTGTATGGAGCTAATAATAAGCGGTCTGGGTACTTTCTACTATAGACATTTATATTTTTCTACCCAGAACTTATAATATGACTTCGGTATTCTTGGTATCATCATCTATTAATAGCCTACTAAGACTCCAAATCTGAGTATTGGTATTAAGAATCCTAGCCCTGTTTGTTTGTTGTACTCCTCTATCAGTTCCTTATCTGCATCTGCCTTGGTTGCTTTGGACTTTACTTTGTCCGCCCCTTTACCTGTCCTCCTGGGCGCTACAATGTTCCAAGTCCTTGCTCCTCAGGTGCCTGTCTGCAACACAAATGCTCAGAGACTGTTTCTAAGGCTTAGAAGATCCACCTCCCCAGGTGAACCTAATGCAGAGGATGTCAGAGTCCAGCAGCAACTCTTACTTCTTCTGGGTGTCACTGTTGTACAAATGAAGTGAGAGTGAAGTCGCCGATGATTGGCTGCAGAGCTCACGTAAGAGAACACAGTTTCGCAAGCCCTAGGAGACCAAACGCTGATGTAGCTGGAAAGTTGCCAGCACTGGAGGTGAGTATAGGCTGTTGTTATTTTACATGGGGGAACAACCGACCGAGCACCCAACAGAAGTAAAAACTGCTACCTCCTGCCATGTTTAGGACGTTTTCTCAAGCTAGCAAATTGGGAAAACTATTACATTTTGATGAACTCATTTAGAGAATTTGGAAATAATAGAGATGCGAACACTCTTCCATTAACTAAAATTACTTAAAAGAGTGTTTCTACCTTGGGAGGACTGAAAGATGTAATGCTCAATTTTTCCTAATGGGGAGCTGTGGGGAAATTCAGTATTTGCTGCTCAGCTTGAATAACCCGGTGGGACAAATCATCATCCTGGGACCTTTCACTCAAAAACAGACTGTTAAAATAAAAATAAAAATAAAAAAACATATAGGATTTCAAGTTACTGCTACCAGCATAAACTGCAGTTTTTTAATGGATTAATTTAACCACTTGGTTAAATTACCACTTACTATTCCCATCAGGATCAATCACATTCCCATTTTTTACATGTCAATCTGTTTGCAATTATCAATCACAAGGGAAGATGCGTCAAAGCAGAAGGCATTCTGATGTGCCTGGAGCAAAACTAAACACTGAGCGACAGCTGTGGTATCAGATCTGCATACGTACAGCTGTGCACACATGATTCACTCTATAGATTGGGGGCGGGTGTTATGCTTCACATAGCCTTCAAGACCCCCTACTTACTCTGAGAGATCAATATATCTTTGTGAATGTATGACACCATAACAACACTAAGCGTCCCACCTGCGCCGCCAACACAATGTTAATAAATACATACCGGTAATCAAAAAGATCGGTCTCCTGGTGGAACTGTGCTAAATCAAACATTTTGGGACTTAAAAAGAAATAGAACTTTTGACATTTACTATTAGAATTGTAAGGGTTTCCTATTAAAGGAGTGTTCATAAGTTAAAAAGTCATTCCCCATTCATGTGATAGGAGGTAACTTTACGAACGCCGGGGGTCCAGCCGGCATGGTCAACATCGATTACAAGAAACAGAGCTCTGAAGAGCCATGGCTGAATGGAGTGGACACAACTGATCCATTCATTCTTAATGGGAGCTCCAGAGATTACCGAGTGCAGCTCTTGGTTGATCTTTGGCACTCCTACTGGAATTAATGGAGAGGCAGAGGGCATGATCGACTTGCGGTTCATTCAGATGGGGCTCTGAGGATCGGTGGGGACCATTTCAGTTATACCCCAAGCGATGGGAAAATTATTCAGCTATGTTTTGGATTAGAGAAAACCCCTTCCAGATACAAGACTCGAAAACGTACAGGCACAATACTCTACTATAAGGAACCTAACTGACCATTCCGATTGGCAGTGTTCTCCATGGCACAAACTCTTCTGCACATGTGTGGTCCTTCTCC